>NC_064615.1:952072359-952700244 GCF_023898315.1 Schistocerca nitens
GTTAAATGTCTCGTCGACGATGAGATCATTAGAGACAAAGCAGAAACCCGGATTGGGCAAAGATGGGCGAGGAAACTGGCTGTGCCCTTTCAAAGTAACCGTCCCGGCACTTGCTTAGAGTCTTGTTGGAGAATGTCAGAAAACCTTAATCTGGATGGTTCGAGACGGATTTTGTAACGTATTACGGTGGAATAACTTATTCCTAACATGAATATCATTTCGTTTTTCCTTTGTGCTCTCTGTTCCATACATTAGACATGTATAGAGGTTGAACATCAGTAAAATCGACAAACTGCAGGGACGAATTCCTGTCCGGAAATGGAGGGGGAAAAACATCCTATGAATATGTGTCCGGAAATGCATCGTTGCAAGGGTAGATGACACTGACGATAGACAGTTGCTCTGTCTACGAGCCGTGTATTCCTTGTGTGTTGCAGGCTGTGTAATTGGCGCAGCGCACTGTAAGCAGCAGAATGGTCCGGTATTCATGTGGGGAACAAGCCGAAATGGTGTTTGCTTACGGCAAAACTGATGGAGACGATCAATAGGCAGAACGTCTGTACCAAAACAACACCCTCACTGACACCAACCACATCAAACAACAGTTCAAGCGCCTTTTTAGCGTTTGTGTTATAATAGGTCCTTTCAGCGAGACGAACGTGCAGAGAGGCGGCTGGCCTTGCATATACTAGATTTTGAGGAGCGGGTTCTACAGCATATTGATACGAACCCTAGTACAATCTCCAGGCATGTGGCCGACAACATGGTGCAACCTAAAGAACGATTATGCGTATCCTGCACCACAACCGCCACTTTCCTTATCACCTTCAATACCACGGAGGCCAGTCTGAAAATCTGTTGTGACGTGGATGCGATGCAGCTGTTTACTGTGTTCCGGAACGATCTGTTGCCTTTGCACGCATGCCGCGCGTTTCCGTACACAAGATCATAGCACCTTTTTGTCTCCCCTTCCAGTCAGGAATCCGTCTCTGCGGTTTGTCGAATTTATCATTGTCCATCCTGTATACACGAAATCATCAAATTCTTATCCAAGCTGTGTTTTTCTAAGCCTTATTATCTGGTGTATAATTTTCAAGCTGAGAATAATAACAGTATAAATAGTCTATCGAGAAAGATTTTTACTTAAAGAATTTTTCGAAAATGACGATTCATTGGAACGACACGCACTTCAGCATTCGACTCAGTTGGTAATTATTTGTTTTGGCATTGGCTTATTGTACTTGAAAGCTTCCTGAAGAACAATTTATCTTTTCCCGAAAACTGTGACTGTCAAAAATTATCTTTTTTCAAAACAACCGGTTTCTAGAATATTCGAATCTTAAGGGGAGGTTTACTGTCTTTGGCCCTTAAGCATGTTCTTTGAGAATTTTTTTCTCGTACTGTGTTATACATATCTGTGTCAAATTTGGTCAAAATGTTTATTGATATTTCCTCTACGAACTGGAATTTTTTCGACCGGAAATGTCGAACAGCAAAGGCGAAAGTGCCGTCGGAACGAAACAAAATTTCGATGTAAACCTCCACGCGCGGTATGTCACAAGTCAGCTGAAATCAAAACTGAGTGGACGTTAGCGTAGTATATGTGATTCTTTAGGAGTTGTACCTCGCTTAAGTTATTTGGACCATCGGAAACAAAACGGCGGCCATTTGAAACAAAATAGGGTTTCTTCATCGATTTTTCGACTTCGTCGTCCAAGTAAAAATATTTACAGTTGATGGATCGGAATAAAAAATTTAGTTAGCTTCATCGGAAACAAATAATCATGCCAATCGGTTTAGTAGGTTTGAAGATACCATATGGCGCGATTTAAAAAAAAATATCATTTAGAGAAAAACGCATTTTAAGTTTTGATTACATATAAATGCAATATTGTGGAACTTACGTTCAGTCTGCTATTCCGGATCCATAAACTACTCCTTCCTCTTCCTCGTAGAGGGCATTCTGCTCGATCTGGGCCATCCTGCGCTGCTCCGGAGCCGCTCGTACGGCCGTTGACAAGCGCTTTTCGGCCTCTTGAATCCGGTGGTTGTCCGAATGCTTGGCGAACTGCGTCGAATAGAGTCCCAGGGTGACGTCCATCGTTGTCATGCTCTTCAGAATTGCTGAACACCCTTCGTTGAAGTTGCTCACTGCCAGGAAAGTCGCAATCTCCACAGTCTTCGCACCAGAATGCAAATGCTTGGAGGCTAACTTCGAAACACACGCGTTCAAACTTTCATTTGAATTTGGTGTTTGTCCTCCCAAGCACCGGCACAATAGCTCGTCCTCTGAAAGGGCCTCGTAGATCGGATGGATCGCTTTTTGAGTTTCTTTGGAGAGCAGCTGGTGGTGTTGATATTCGTCCAGGTATCCAGTAGCCTCTGCAATGCGCCACTTGCAGCAACTACTTCCCCAGCCGGACAATTTTGGTGTTGTGGGTGTTCATCCGCCCAACACTTGTGGAAATACGTTGCCCAAATTTCCGTCTTCATCTGTTCCACCGAATTGGAATGCCGTCGGATTGCCAAGCCGTAGTAAGTCGTAAGTTCCTTGATCACTTGATCTCTTGATCCTTGTGGAAGCACATAGAATAATTTTTCGCGGCTACAGAGTCGAAATTCGCAAAAAAAACTTATGCGTGAAAAAGGTCGATTTCAGGCAGGTGCATTTTTTTGTTCAACCCGAAATAACAAACATTTCCTTTCCGTATTCGGAAAAACCGTTTCAGGGGAGGATTCTAAACAATTTTAAGGATCCAAAAATGCAATTTAAAGATATCGATTTTTTCAACCAAAAATAGTAAACCTCCCCTTAAAATGAAATAATTTCGAAAATTCAATTTGTCCTGTAGCCCTTATTTTTTCAGCTTTCAAACCTGTATTAATTTCCTAGAATAGTATGTTAGTTTATGAAATATTTCGGTTAGAAAATGCGGGTTTCCAGGAAAACCTTGGCCAGCTTTGGAAATCCCAGTGCGCGGTAAGACTTACGCTCCATGGAACAGAACCATCATTTGTACACATTTAAAGACACTGAGCCAACTGATAATCAAAATACCTTCTGCCTCTTGGCCTAATGTTTATCTATAATCCACACTTTTACTGTCTTTTTGTTTTCCTATCTAAAATGAGTAGCTCTATATATAGACATTTGCTAACATCTTTCACGGACGCGTTTTTATACAGGCGTCGTGCACAAAGGCACTCAGTCACTGGCGACCATTCAAAGAATACACATGCCGTGTCGGACAGCGATTAGTACTCAGTATGTTGAAGTTGTATGTCAGTAAGTCGGCAGCCAGCATTCAAAGAACGCAATTACTGTGTTACTTGTTACTCATTTAGTCAGTCGGCGCCCGGCATTAAACACGAAAAGATCCGTGTCAGTGAGCGTGTTTTCAAGTGATATCGTGCTCTGTAACTACTGATTACTAGCTTTTTGCCCGTGTCATCGCCTGTGAACGCTTACGTCACTTCACAGATATTTGTTCACATATTTTTTTATATCTCTGTGGCGAATTTTCCCTTGAAGTTTTATCTGAATCCTGAGGTAACTGCCTAGTTCTCCATTGCTTTACACCATGCACCTCGGAGACAACGTAAAATGTAATTGCGATATTAAGCCGTGTACCATAATTTTTGGTCTATAAACATGCTGATAAAATTATTGGCTCAGCACAGTGCTCATTCTCGCACCCCGACTTAAGTCTCTAACAACACAATTTGCGCTTCGTGCTTTTGAAATATTCGAGGCCAAGTAAATAGAGGACCCATAATGGCGGTAGTGGTTTCTTACTCCCACTATATGTATTTACAGATAATGAGTAATTTATATAAACTACCAAATGTGGCTGAAAGTGCTCCAGGCGTTCCTACGCTACGCTTTCAAGCCACACGCTCTCATCCCTGCCATCACCGGTAGGACTACTTGGAGCGTCTGCCTGTCACAGTAATTTTTTCCATATAGCAAGTGGTATTTGTACCCATTTCGGTAGGAATTGCTTCAGGCGTTACAGAGATGGGCCGATATGTCACTGTCTTTCGACCCCCTTCTCTCTCTCCCCACTAGGAGTAGAATGTCATCGAGACTGTTATCAGTGACTCCTGCGTACCCAAAAATTATGGTTAAACACCAATATCGGTAGTTGTACAATATCTTTACGTGATAAAGGTTCTCACCATGAGCGCCGCATCCACCCCTATACTCAATTATTAAATAATTAATACGCAAAATAAAAATTATAGTTCTAGGCAAAAATAAAGAAGAAACTCAATGAACAGTTAGAAAACAAAACGGGGCGAAGAGTATCGTTGATGTACCGCTGTGCTATAAGGGTGCACCCTTACAGCACAGGGGCATATTCACAATATTCTGCTCTCCGTTTCGTTGCCCTTCATGGAGAGCCATCCTGGGCTTACATTTCAGCAAGATAATGTCCGCCCGCACACGGCGAGAATTTCTCTTGGTTGTCTTCGTGCTTGCCAAACTCTACCTTGGTCAGCAGAGTCGACAGATCTCTCCCCAACTGAGAACGTTAGGAGCATTACGGGCGTGGACCTCCAATCAGCTCGGAATTTTGACGATCTACCGCGCCAATTGGACTGAATTTGGCACAATATAACACGCCAATTGGACTGAATGTGGCACAATATCCCTCTGCAGGACACCCAATAACTGTCAGTCGATGCCAATCCGAGTAACTGCCTGCAGAAGGGCCCAACGTGTTATTGGCTTGCTCAATTTGTGAAGCTCTTTCTCTGAAACGATAATCCATTTTTTTAAAACTGTAATCATTTGTTTGTCTGTACGTGTTCATCACAGCTACCGATTTCCTTGTTATTCGAATAATTCCTTTGTGGTGCGTCTGTTTTCTATTTTAAGTGTGTTTTCAAGCACCTTAAGATAGGCAACCCAACTTACATCATCCGCCCAGAGTGCAGATGATGTAAGTATGGTTGCTTACCGTATATGGAGTGTGACACATTTTCTGCGACCCACTAATTCTGCCCACCTTTTAAGAAACACATGGGCGCCTTTAGCTAACGACTGTTATGAACGAAAAGTCTAGAGGCAGCTATAATGCTACCACCACCTTGTCTTATCTAACGGTACCATATTCCGTGATAATTGCTCAGTTCATTAAAACAGTTCGATTAGACCGCTACCACAAAAATGTAATTATTATTTTTGCATGAGAAATATATTTGATCTTGTATATCCTTCATAGGAAATAAAATCTTTTGTAGCCAGCTAAACTTCTTCGCTCCATTTAAGTAGTTGAACTTAGTAAAATTAACGTTCTTCGCGTCCTTGAAAGAATTAATCCTCCAGTTCGTAAATAAAATAACTACTTTTTGTAAGAAATAACACTTCAGTCGAAAATTAAGGTTTTCTGTATTTTCATGTTGAAACACGAGCGATACGATATTCAGTCCTACCATTTCAACTCGTATAGGTAACTAAACCATAACTGTCTCTTTTTGCAGTAGTTCATTTGTTTCACAGTTGACACTATCAGATTCTGGTTCATCTTCTCTGAAACCTAAACTAGATTCGTGAACACTCAACGAGGATGTCCTCTTTCCGCGACGTGACAGTTGCTTCAGCGACGCCGCCCAGCGACAGTTCCGTACACAGCGCAAGCAGTGACCAGTGACTTGTAATGTAAAGAGCGTAAAACAAACTACGTATAACAGATTTTAGAGTGTTTATACGAGATAAAAAGAAATACTTCCTTTATGTGATGAAAATGTCATAGGCTAGTTTTCCATGATGTTCGGAAATGGTGCTCACACTGCCGTGGCATGAATAGTGTTCTAGAAATGTTGCTGAAAATTTCGTCCCTTTGTATAAATGCACAAGTTGCATCTTCGTGCTAATGATTGCCTAGCAAGTTCAAAACAACCTTTCCCCCCACCCCACCCCTCTCCCGCCGCGCCCGCAAAATATCCATAGGCGTGAGGCGGGAGAATGTGTTGGCCATAACAGTGACGCACTCTTCCGAATGCAGTAATTGAAAGAAACGTTGCCTACATTCTCGTTATTATTATAGGTAAAATGTGGTGGTGCGTTGTCGTATTGGAACCATAATCGTTCCCTGGTTACTAGCGGGACATAATTGCGATAGTGCTTCACAGATAAAAATACGGTATTTCCCTCCACCGAGCTTATTAGCCAGAAGATACAACCCAGTTAGATGGTCGCGAACAATACCAACCTATACATTTATAGTAAACCTCTGTTCATGTTGGAACAGAAATGAGCGTAGCTGTTATGCAGATTATTACTTTATATTAACAAACAACTCATACATGTCCATATTCTTATTCAAATTATTGATGACAGTATTAAATTCTCTGTGTAAGATAACTGATTCTCTCACTTGAGAAAAAATGTGGTGAAATGTGCATAAGAGATCCATTTTGATCCACTTGGTTCCACCGCAAGGTCTTTATCCAGAAGGGCAGATCAAATGATTTATGATAATGGTGACAAGACATCTATCGTTGAGGGAAGCATGCACCCGCCTCCTCATAACCTCTTCCATGTTTCGATCACCTGGTGTAAACGTAATTCCTAGGTGATAAACGTCTTATTGTTTTCAACAGTGCCGTGTCGATTACTACTGTTTGTCAAATATAAGTTTTCCACTCTGCAGTCTCTTACCACATTTGTCCTTGTTTTGTTCATTCGAGTAGACATCTGTGATTCAAATTATTTACACTACTGGCCATTAAAATTGCTACACCAAGAAGAAATGCAGATGATAAACGGGTATTCATTGAATAGATATATTATACTAGAACTGACATGTGATTACATTTTCACGCAATTTAGGTGCATAGATCCTGACAAATCAGTACCCAGAACAACCACACCTGGTCGTAATAACGGCCTTGATACGCCTGGGCATTCAGTCAAACAGAGCTTAGATGGCGTGTACAGGTACAGCTGCCCATGCAGCTTCAACACGATACCACAGTTCATCAAGCGTAGTGACTGGCGTATTGTGACGAGCCAGTTGCTCGGCCACCATTGACCAGACATTTTCAATTGGTGAGAGATCTGGAGAATGTGCGGCAAGGGCAGCAGTCGAACATTTAATGTATCCAGAAAGGCCCGTACAGGACCTGTAACATGCGGTCGTGCATTATCCTGCTGAAATGTAGGGTTTCGCAGGGATCGAATGAAGGGTAGAGCCACGGGTCGCAACACATCTGAAATGTAACGTCCACTAATGATGAAGGTGCCGTCAATGCGAACAAGTGGTGACCGAGACGTGTAATCAATGGCACCCCATACCATCACGCCGGGTGATACGCCAGTACGGCGATGACGAAGACACGCTTCCAGTGTGCATTCACCGCGATGATGCGACCATCGTGATGCTGTAAGCAGAACCTGGATTCACCCGAAAAAAAAGACGTTTTGCCATTCGTGCACCCAGGTTCGTCGTTGAGTACACCATCGCAGGCGCTCCTGTCTGTGATGCAGCGTCAAGGGTAACCGCAGCCATGTTCTCCGAGCTGATAGTCCATGCTGCTGCATACGTCGTCGAACTGTTCGTGCAGATGGTTGTTGACTTGCAAACGTCCCCATCTGTTGACTCGGGGATCGAGACGTGGCTGCACGATCCGTTACAGCCATGCGCATAAGATGCCTGTCATCTCGACTGCCAGTGATACGAGGCCGTTGGGATTCAGCACGGCATTCCGAATTACCCTCCTGAAGCCACCGATTCCATATTCTGCTATAAGTCATTGGATCGTAGGTGTCGCCACCGGGGCCAATCTTGTGTGAATGCTCTGAAAAGCTAATCATTTGCATATCACAGCATCTTCTTCCTGTCGGTTAAATTTCGCGTCTGTAGCACGTCATCTTCGTGGTGTAGCAATTTTAATGGCCAGTAGTGTAATTGATACATACGGCTTTTCTTCAGTACGTACAGGTAAATCGTTCGTAAATATTTTCACCTTATCTATTGAATATGTATTCTTTCCATTTCGACGTACCAGTTTAACATCATCTCTAGCGTTAGGCTGTAACCTCCTTTCCAGCAGGCACTTTTAGTTGTGTGGCAGTTAAATGTGAGTGCCGGAGTAGTCGGCACAGCCATTTCAGGTTCCGTGCACTGGTGATCACTGTGGCGTGCGACGCCGCGTCCCGCGGGGGCGGCTATCACCAAGTTGCCATGGCGACCGTTACGCCACCGCCTTGCCTCGCGGGCCCTCTCCCCAGAGAGAAGAACATGGCTTCCGTGTGCCAGCCCGCCAGGTACGGAGTCACTCACTACACCTAAGTCGATAGGGTGCTCAGCAGTGTCGTCTCTGTATATAATATCTCTACGAAGGATGTTTAATACAGAATGAAGGTCGTTTCTTAATAGCTTTATTTTAAACTTTTGCAAATTCTTACTTATTGTCAGCTTCAGTACACACTAATCAGCCAAAACATTATTATCAGTGTCTACCGCGACTTTGGATGCCTCCTGGTAGCGTTGCGGGCACGTGACGCGGTAACAAAAGTATGTAGCTGGAACAGACGCGGACGGGGGATCACCCTAGCGAAGATATGGGCAGCTATTGGGGAAATCCATAGAGATAAGCGACTATGACAAAAGAGAGATTATTATTACGCAGAGCCTGTGAACGAGTATCTCGAAATTGGCGAAGCTGGTCGAATGTTCACGTGCCATTGTCGTGAGCAACCACGGAAGGAGATAGAAGGTCAGTGAAACTATCACTAGGGGCTAAATTGTTGGACGTCCACTACACTTCACAGAACGTGAGGTTTGGAGGCTTGTCTGCTCTATAAAGTAAGATAGATGGTAATCTGTGGCTTCTCTGCCTAAACAGCACATCTCATGCACGCACAAGTGCTTCGGAACACACCGTCCATCGTACGCTGTTGACCATGGAACTACGCGGCAGACCACCCCTAAGTGTTCACCCGTTGACCCAACGATATCGTCAACTGAGGTTACATTGGGCACGGGACCGTCGAGATTCGACCGTCGATCAATGGAAACTTGTCGGTTCTTCGGCTACATCACATTATTGCTATACTAGGTCGATGGTGGTCTCCACAAACGCCGTCATCGAGCTGAACGGCGACCCGAAACGTGCAGCGCGTCACGGACTCAGGCTGCTGGGAGCAGGATTGTGCTGCGAGAGATATTCTCCTGCGCGTGCATCAGACATATGGTAGTAATCGATGACACGCAGACAGTTGCAAACAAATTGCATCCGTTCATGCTTCATGTCTTCCCCGACGGCGATATCATATTTCAGCAGTTAAATTGCCCGTGTCCCGGAGCCAGGGCCATGCTACAGTGGTTCGGGTAGCATTACAGTCAACTCACGTCGATGTCTCGGCGACCAAATTCTTCTGATTGAAATCTTATGTAACCCATCCGGGTCGCTGTCGGCTCCATCACCGCGTACGCTAATCAGCGGCCCGTTATTTACGCGAATTACATGACCGACCCGTAGACATATAACGCCACATACCTACACAAAACTTCCAGCGAACTGTAGGATCCCTCATACGCAGAATAAGTGATCTTTTTCGTTCCAAAGACGAACACACAAACTGTTAAGCAGTTGGTCATAGTGTTATGTCTCATCAGTGTACACTGTGTGATCAAAAGTATTCGGACACGTGTATGTAATGCTCAACTGACCAGTTGGTGTCATGATACATGTACCTGCCGGTGTAAAAGGAGGCTGGGAGAATGGTTTTGTGAGTAGAGAAGCAGTAACAGAAGAACGGGCTGGTCCACTTCGATCGTGGACTCAAGATACCTGAATAACGTATCCATCGTTTCAACCCGTCTAAAGCTGCCCACGTCGACTGTTGATGATGTGATTGTGAGGTGGAAACGCGGAGGAACAACCACAGCTAAACTAAGACTAGCTAGATCTCATTTACTGACGAGTAGAGACCGTATAGCATAGCGGATGGTGGTTGTATAAATTCGCAAGAAAACAAGTGAAGAAATCAGTCGTGAGTTCCAAAGTACTACCAGCAGTCCAGCTAGCACAACGTCTGTGCGTAGGCAGTTAATAAGATTGGAGTACAGGGATCTAGCAGGTCTACATCTACATACATACTCCGCAATCCACCCTACGGTGCGTGGCGGAGGGTACCTCGTACCACAACTAGCATCTTCTCTCCCTGTTCCACTCCCAAATAGAACGAGGGAAAAATGACTGCCTATATGCCTCTGTACGAGCCCTAATCTCTCTTATCTTATCTTTGTGGTCTTTCCGCGAAATGTAAGTTGGCGGCAGTAAAATTGTACTGCAGTCAGCCTCAAATGCTGGTTCTCTAAATTTCCTCACTAGCGATTCACGAAAAGAACGCCTCCTTTCCTCCAGAGACTCCCACCCGAGTTCCTGAAGCATTTCCGTAACACTCGCGTGATGATCAAATCTAAGAGCCCGCCTCTCAATTGCTTCTGTGTCCTCCCTCAATCCCAAACGCTCGAGCAGTACTCAAGAATAGGTCGTATTAGTGTTTCATAAGCGTTCTCCTTTACAGATGAACCACATCTTCCCAAAATTCTACCAATGAGCCGAAAACGACTATGGTGGTGGTGGTTAGTGTTTAACGTCCCGTCGACAACGAGGTCTTTAGTGACGGAGCTCATGCTCGGGTTAGGGAAGGATTGGGAAGGAAATCGGCCGTGCCCTTTCAAAGGAACCATCCCGGCATTTGCCTGAAGCGATTTAGGGAAATCACGGAAAACCTAAATCAGGATGGCTGGAGACGGGATTGAACCGTCGTCCTCCCGAATGCGAGTCCAGTGTGCTAACCACTGCGCCACCTCGCTCGGTACGACTATCCGCCTTCCCCACAGTTGCCATTACATGCTTGTCCCACCGCATATCGCTCTGCAATGTTACGCCCAAATATTTAATCTACGTGACTGTGTCAAGCGCTACACTACTAATGGAGTATTCAAACATTACGGGATTCTTTTTCCTATTCATCGGCATTAATTTACATTTATCTATATTTAGAGCTAGCTGCCATTCTTTACACCAATCAGAAATGTGTCCAAGTCATCTTATATCCTCCTACAGTCAGTCAACGACGACACCTTCCCATACACCACAGCATCATCAGCAAACAGTCGCACATTGCTATCCACCCTCTCCAAAAAGATCATTTATGTAGATAGAAAACAACAGCGGACCTACCACACTTCATGAGCCACACATGTCTGCACTCAGTGCTATATGACGATGTGACGCTTGAGGTGGCCTAGACAGAGACGCCTGTAGACTGTGGGTCACTGGAAACAGTGATTTGGAGTGATGAATCACGCTACACGCTGTGGCAGTCCTACGGAAAGATTCAGTTCGGCGACTGTCTGGAACACGCCACTTTCCACCAAATGTGGTGCCAACAGTGAAGTACGGATGAGGTGGTGTTACTGTTTGGGGGTGTTTCTCATTGATAGGGCGTGGCGCTGTATTGCGCTTAAGGAAACGCTAAATGGGGGAGTATATGGACTTACTTTGCTGCGTTGTTTATTGCGTAGAGCAAAGGAAGTCTTCGCAGACGATGATCCCTTGTATTAGCATGACAATGCACCCTCTCATAAAACAGCATACATGAGGCAATGGTTTGTGGACGTTAATATTCCTGACATGGACTGGCCTGCGCGAACTCGCGACCTGAACCCAATGGAACATCTTTGGGGTGAGTTAGAGTATCACCTCGCTTCAGTCACCAGTGTCCATCATGACGACCTTCTCTGGCTTAGGTTCTTGAGAAAGAATAGACTGCCATTCCTCCACATTGATACACGTCATTAAAAGTGTCCCAGTAGAGTTCAAGCCGTTTTGAATTGGAGCCGGCCGCGGTGGTCTAGCGGTTCTAGGCGCTCAGTCAGAAACCGCGCGACTGCTACGGTCGCAGGTTCGAATCCTGCCTCGGGCATGGATGTGTGTGATGTCCTTAGGTTGGTTAGGTTTAAGTAGTTCTAAGTTCTAGGGGACTTATGACCACAGATGTTGAGTCCCATAGTGCTCAGAGCCATTTGAACCATTTTTTTTTTTAATTGGAAGAGTAAACACACTCAGCATTAATGTATACTAAAAGTTGTCTGGATACTTTTCGTCACATAGTGTATGTACTGTAACATCATCTCACTCTCCTGATTCACTAATGATAATGTTACATGGTGGTTAACTGTAACTGACGTAGATATCGGGGTGTGACGCACATACCTGGGGAGTGTTGGCATTGCACTCGTTTCGCAGCCTACTCTACAATGTTTTCTATTTAATTATTTACTGTGTACCTCTTTCCTTCCTTCTTGATGTCGTGTATTTGTATCACCTGTCGGTGGTCAACAAATTTTTTACATATGCACTCTATATGCATATGTTTTTGTATATATTTTTGTTTACTTTAGTATTGTGTTCTGAAGTTAGGTAGATATTTTTTAATTAAAGCCCTTATCCTCTTTCTGCTCGTATATTACTACATATTCTTATTTTCTGTAACTGTGTGTACTCATGCAGCACCGAACGGCATATTGTCTTTTCCTTGTGGGCCCGCGTGAGCAAGCATAGCCGACCAGTCTGCTTACAACTCTGAAAGGGCCACATAGTCCTATCACTAGACACAATAGCATTCGTGTGCATAATATGGTTTCAGCTACAAGTAACTAGTGTAACGATACTGTATACAAAATATCGCATATTAATGCGGATTGTTAAGATGGTTTCGTGCTCTGTGTATTTTTGCTCGGTTTACTGCATTTTTGTAATTTCATCTTATAATGAGTGCCTGGTTATCACTTAGGTCTGGAATACCTAATACTTTATCTCAGTGGTGTAACATATAATTTTATTGAGATCTCTCTCTTACATGAGCGTGTACTGAGATGCAGATGTTGTCTCTTAGCCTCAATTTACGATCAGACACTACATACATTTTATAATCGGTATGTAATTGTCTTTTTGTTTGTATTATTACGGTTTCTGTAATTCTTTATGGTACTCTGCCAAAGTGTAATTATCTGTTGTTATTCCAGATCTGAAGGTGGCTGTATAATTAGCGGAAACTAGTCGTCATAAAATGTTATTCATTCGTGATCTTGACCATCAAAGACTTTATTAAAAACTATATTTTAAAATTTTAAGTGAAACTTACAGATGGATTGTATCTATTCTGTCCATGTCAAAAACTAATATTAGAGATTCACTCCTTTACGGCCCTTCAAAAAATTAACTATTCCCAAAAATTTGTTTATAGACATTTTACAATGATTAAGTGAAACTTCGGTACGTAACAGCTATCTCACTACTGCCCGATATCATTTCCGTGTACACTTGCTAGGTAATCTTTCAATTGACGTTTAAAACCACTAACAACAGTGCCTGACCGAATACAGATAGGGACATTAAGATTGCAGCATCAGGAAGACGGCGTGCAACAAATGTCACATGAAGTCTACTACGTGCGTAGATAGCGCAACCGCACAACTTAAGCAGAGGTAATACCACTTACATTCAGTAGAAAAGGAAGCATCACGTAGCGGGTTTCTCTTTCAGAAACCACATTTGAACGGTGAATGTTGTGAGAAAGTTGTGCTGTACATCATGTAACAAAGAGAAAAGTCTAGCAGCACGCGTTGGAATACCACATTTTACGTATTGTTTCCTGATATTGCTGTCCGCATTGTTCGAGATACTGTAACCATGATCGGTTCAAGAGGATGATTCTCAACAGCGGGCAGGACCTTGGCGGCCCCGCGTGTCCAAAGCCCAATAGGACAGACATTGTTCGCTCCACCATGCAGGGTCGCACAGCTACACACTTACGCTACCTAGGATCAGAAAACAAACCTGTTCACAATTATCCGCACGGACTGTGCGACGACTTCTGGAGCAGCACAGTCAGTCAACAGGGTGATCATGGCTGAGGCTTCCACGGGAACTTGGCGGCCTGGAGTGCGAAGTCGTCGTTTCAGGCAAGTCTCGGTTCAGCATAAGACATCACAGTGGAGGTAAACCTGCGTGAAAGCTCCGAGAGTATACACGTTTCCAGATTGCATTGGTCACCGTTATGTGATCCAAGCACCTAGCGTGGTTCAATGGGGTACCACTGGCTACATAACCCTCCGTTTCACACAACCGGTAATTTGGACATCATCTGTTACGTTTCTGATGTAATAACGCCGATGGCTGTACCCTATCTTCGATGTCTCCGTGTCGTTATCTTTCAGCAAGTTAACTCAGCGCCACATGTTGCCGGTACTCTTCTTATCTATCGCGAGTGTTATCCATCCATAACGTACCGAGCGAGGTGGCGCGGTTGTTAGCACACTGGACTCGCATTCGGGAGGACGGCGGTTCAAGCCCACGTCCGGCCATCCAGATTTAGGTTTCCCGTGATTTCCCTAAATCGTTCGATGCATATGCCGGGATGGTTCCTTTCAAAGGGCACGGCGGACGTCCTTCAATCCGATGGGACCGATGACCTTCCTGTTTGGTCCCCTGCCCCCAAATCAATCAACCAACCAACTAACCATAACGTCCCCCAACTCTTTCACTCACTGACAACATTTGGTCATGGGTTAACGTGAGAGTTCTACTTAGAAAAACAGTCTAGGTCGCTCAAATTACATTTATTGGTGACCGTTTTCAGTCCGAGAAGGACCATATTCAGTCTGTACTACAAAGTTAATGTGCAGGAAGTACAGTAGTCTCCAGATGTTGTAAGATGAGTAGTAGATCCGTCTCCATGCATCACCTTTGTAGTACATACTGAAGACGGTCCTCCTTTTGACTGAAACCTTGCCAATTAATGTGATTTGTGCGATCTATACTGTTTTTCTAAGTACAGTTGTGAAACTGATCGCTGCTTTGCCAAACTGTTTTCGAAAATGTGTAACGTGGGAGTGACTTGTCACCACTCGTCAACAACTGCCATTGATGAACTCTAACGCAGAGCTGAAGCTAGCGTGGAATGACGTACCCGTGTCTGTCACACAAGCTCAGTCTGACTCGATGCCCAAATACATCCTTGGTTGCTTTCGCCGAAAATGACTCTATAAGGTAACCTGCTGCGGGATCTATGTAATGGGCAAGTACACTCAACACGATTTTATTTTCTCCTGAATCAAAGGCCCGCATCTCGTGGTCGTGTGGTAGCGTTCTCGCTTCCCACGCCCGGGTTCCCGGGTTCGATTCCCGGCGGGGTCAGGGATTTTCTCTGCCTCGTGATGGCTGGGTGTTGTGTGATGTCCTTAGGTTAGTTAGGTTTAAGTAGTTCTAAGTTCTAGGGGACTGATGACCATAGATGTTAAGTCCCATAGTGCTCAGAGCCTGAATCAAAGAGTCGTTGCCCTGCAGCGGCTTCCCAATTCTCTACTCTCCTATGCAGTACTTGGCTCTGTGTACTAAATTTCGCATCCTGTATAAATTCCAAATTTCCAACACATTTAATCGTGTATTGTTCTTACTATACGGTATTTGCACAATACGTATATGCACAGATATTGAAGAAACCAGGAGAAAATTTCACACCAGATACAGAGAGCATTTAAGAGTATGGAAGTACAGGACGAATGATTCAACTTTAGCCGAACACTTACACAAAACCTACCATGAAATTACCACCGGAGAAGCAAACATGGAAATCATAAGGATAAATAACAAAAGAAGGTTTGTAATTCTACAAGAAAACTACCTCGTTAATAACTAGAACAGGAAGAAACAGTTCATAAATAATCAAGTTAAATTGGCGAAACACATACTTGTTTAAATTAATAGTCCATTTAGTATCAAATGAAAAATAAACATAAGACAACACCGCTACCTATATGTCATCCACTCATTAACAACCCCCCCCCCCCTCACCGAGTTCTCATTAGTTCATTTCCGTACAGTCACTATCCCCTTCCCCCATCCCATTTCCGAACACACAATCACGCACATGCTGCTTCCTCTGCGCCTTATATCTAGTCTCTCTCTCCCTCTCCCTCTCTCTCTCTCTCTGACACACACACACACACACACACAGAGAGAGAGAGACGAGTGCGGAAGGGAGGGGGAAAATCCTCTCACAAGGTTTGGGAACACTCACAAACTACATTGAAAATGAATGTATGAACATAAACCTTGTGCTACGTGCGGATCACGTCAAACTGCAGTACTACTTCTCTTGAGAATTATACAAAAGTCTTGTAAAGTGGGAAAAGACCACAAATCTAGCGTAAGAAAAAAAAAGTCATAAAATGAAAAACAATTGTAAAATTAAATGGGAAAATAGGTTTATGTCGACTTCAACCTTCAGTAACAACGAAGGAATATGTGATGGATGTCAGAATGTGTAAACAAGAGATAAAAACACTAAACTGTATGCGAAATACTGTTTTTAATCTATTAATACCAAAAATGGAAGAACGTATTGTATGTACCATATTTCCAGAATGGCCAGAGCAGATGCTTTGGGGGTGAAATGCTTGATGAGAAGTATTCTTCAAATGCAGTAAGCTTAATACGGAAAAACTAATAATGTTTGCAATCAAAAACTTACGTTAACGGACCTGCGCGTATAGCGTAGCGCGTTACCTTTCCATATCAGGATCCAATCCGCGCAGTGCCCGGGTTCCCGGGTTCGATTCCCGGCGGGGTCAGCGATTTTCTCTGCCTCGTGATGACTGGGTGTTGTGTGATGTCCTTAGGTTAGTTAGGTTTAAGTAGTTCTGAGTTCTAGGGGACAGATGACCATAGCTGTTAAGTCCCATAGTGCTCAGAGCCATTTGAACCATTTGAGCCAATCCGCGCAGCGCATTAATAACCGTGGACGGTACGCCAGCCAGCCTGAGTGGGGATTTTAGGCTGTTTCCCACTGCCGTTTAGGTAAATACTAGACAGCTACTCAATTTCTGTCTCAGAATATACAATACGCAAGCAGTTAAAATACGATCACATACAGAACAAAGTTTACACAATTCACAAATGGGTGGCAGCATACGACTTTCTTCCACTGATGTGTACTCTCATTGGACGTGAAAAAATTTGTGCGCGAGGCGCTGGTGACATCACAGAGCGGAATTCCACGCTCACTGCGTTGGACAATCTGCGATATCAGGTTTTTGCCTCGTGGAGAGGAACGTGGCCAGTCAGATGGAGCAATGCAGATGCCATATTGGATTAAGTCATACGGAGTTGAACTCCGTATTTCTTGGATTTTATATTATAGCTAATGTGTTACTTGTGTAACCCACTCCAAAGCACTGGCATATCGAGGATGTCTCGAAAACTCATTGTTTCTGGTATGATTTGTTATAATAAAATGAAAATCAGTAGTCAAAAGCTTCTCGTATTAGATGCTTTTCATATCATAATTTGCATGGCATGAAAGTGTAGCGTTTGAATGCTACAGAACACTGATGATTTATTGAAGTGCGTCGTTTTTGTTGTAATGTGTTACAATTAAAAACCAAATAATATCTGTAATTACGTCATTTAGATATTTATTGAAACAGTGTACGATGTAACTTAGACAGTGATGCTGTGTAGAAATTGTAGCGCAATTGTCAACGTTGTGATCTACAAAGGGAGCGATTGCAGGTTTGTATTTGACAGAATGCAGTTCTTTTTTTACTATTTGTATTTTAAAAGATTCTGGTACTGTATTGATTCGTGTTATTGTTACACTCTCTCTCTCTCTCTCTCTCTCTCTCTCTCTCTCTCTCTCTCTCTCTGTCTCCATCTCTCTTCCTCCCTCCCTCTCCTTCTGCCTCTCCCTCTCCCTCTGCCTCTCTCTCGCTCGCTCTCTCTCTCATCTTACATTATTTGTTAGGAATAATTTATTTGCTACCATTCTTGTTGCATAAGCTATTGACTGGAATGTTTCCCAAGCGGTTAGCAAGTCTTAGCGTGACTGCCAGTCTGTGCCAGAAAGTGACGTTTTTTACTCTTATGAAGCCTTATATAGAAGACCTATACCTCTCTCTTGGTTTTACAGACTGCCTCATATTTGCACCTTGCCCGTAAATATCTTTTTCAATTACGGTCAGTAGTTTAGAAAATATCTCTGCCATTAGAATGAAATTACGAAATGAATTAGTTTGTTTGGGCAGTAAGGGGACCAAACTGCCGGTCATCTGTCCCTCTTTTCTCTTTCAAACAGGTCTCGAGTCAAAAACAGTCCTAAAAGGAGTCAGGGAAAGTAAAATGCGCAAAACTAGCTTCGAATTAAACTGAAAGACAAAACTACAGAAGGTAACAGAAAGAGGAAAACGTAAACCAAAAGGAAAAAGTAGTGGAAGGTATTAAAATAATATAGTATATGGCCTGGGCTGGCTGATAGCAAAAATAAAAAAAGGATGAGCCAGCCACCCTGCAACACTCTAAAATTTCAAACTTGAAAGACAAGGGTAGAGGCACACAGACAGGGAAAAGACGAACACAAAGGTGAACAAACAGCAGAGAAAGAGTAACGAAGAATTAAACTGGAGGGACAGTGGAGGCCTGGGAGAGCAGGCCAGATACCCACCCTTAGAATGTGTGTTAAAAACACCCCTCACGAAAGGAACGTAAAACAGCCGCTGTGCAATTGTCTCCCAACATCGTTGGCAGTGTGGCGGGAAGATTAAAAGTCCGCCACAGAGCCGCTAAAATTGGGCAGTCCAACAAGATGCGGATGACGGCCATATGAAAGCCACAGCGACTCCAAGATAGGTTCTCGCGACGGAGGAGGTGACCATGTGTTAGCCAAGTATGGTTTATGTTGAGCTGTCAAAGGACAATGGAGTACTTGCGAGTGGCTTGCATAGGTGACCACAACAAATTCGTTGTCTTCTTGATAACATGTAGTTTATTTGGTGTACTGAGGGTGCGCCATTCATTATCCCAGATCGCGAAGACTTTACGGTGGAAGACCGATCAGAGGTCAGTCTCTGGTATGCCGATCTCCAGTGTTGATTTACCGTTAGCCTGTTTGGCCAGGCTGTCAGCAAGTTCATTGACCGTCATCCCGACATGTCTTGGGGTCCAAATGAAAGTCACTGAACGTCCACTGTTGCCGAGAGCAGAAACAGACTCTTGGATATTCAGTACCAAAGGATGGTGATGGAAGCACTGGTTCAGAGCTGTAAGGCTGGTTAACGAGATGGCGAAGGACTCACCGACACCGAAGCGGATATGCTGAAGAACGCGATAGATGGATACCAACTCTGCAGGAAAACACAGCGGCCATCCGGTATAGAGTGCTATTAAGTGTGCCGCAATGAATGTGGGCGCCGAAGCCGCAATGAAGGAACGCCAGCTTCCACGAGGAGGCTGTTCACTGGGTTTGTTTGGAAAGATCCCATTGCGAGCCGAACTCCGCAGTGGTGGATAGGGTCCAGCAGATGCATTGCAGAGGGCGATGCTGAACCATACACCAGTCTCCCATACTCAATACGGGCCTGTACAATCGCTTTGTGCGACTGCAGCAGTGCAGGGCGATCAGCACCCCAGTCGGTGTGGCTCAGGCATCGAATAATATTAAGATGCCACCAGCACTTTTCCTTAATCTGACGAAGATGGGGTAGCCAAGTTAAGGGGCTCCGGAACGCCCTATACTTGCAATGTTAAAATAACGCTTATAAATTACATCTTTCCTCACAAAGTATTTGACGTAGGAAGTTGAACTTTTTACAGATTATTTATTGGAATATGGGCTACAACTTAACACAGGGATTTTACAAAATTTTAGTTCAGTTATTAAAGATGAATTTTTCAATTGTAATGAAAATTCACAACATTTTTTTGCAATTTTTTATTTATATATTCAAAAATATACAGTTTTTTGGAAAAAGGCTGTGTTAAATTATGCAGAAGGTACTGTGTAACATTTACTGAAAGTTTGAAACAAATATGTTTGGAAGATCCTTAGAAAACATGTAATTAGTATGAGAAATAAAAGTTTTGGGAATCGAGCGACAAAGATTGGATTAACTTTTTAGTGCATTCCAGGTCCATAGGATGGATTATCTTCATCCTCTGCAAACTCCTCCTCCAGCTTCCTCTTGTTCCTCCTCCTCTTTACTCTTGCTTGTATTTCTAGACTCTTTACAGCCCTGTCTGCAGCCCGAAGGCGTTCCTTGTCTAAAGCAAGCATCGCTCGTACCATGTTAGAACCTATCTTCATTCCCATATTTCTAAATACCTTGCACCTTACAATGTTGCCATCATTGAAAGTCGCAACAGCATCATACACACCAAAGTGAAGTGTTTCTATTCCAACAAATACAGTCTTGGGGATTCTCGACCATATAACACTATTTACACTTTCATTGGGGTTTTGAGTTTTTCCGTGAATACACTTTTTCAACAGTTCAGGTGCTGCTAAGTCTCTGAAAATAGGTTTTATCACCTCCATTATTGCATGAGGCAGACTATGCTTATGAGTGTACACTTCACCAGTTAGCAATCCTTTGTTATATTTACACCAACTGTCTTCTTCTTTGGGACACAAGCTATGTTGGGGATTTTCATCGTCTTTATTGTTTACAGTAATAACACATACCTTTGGCTTTCCAACATTTCTCCTTTTCTTAAAAGCCTTCAGAGGATTTCTAATAACTTTACTTTTACTCATTATTATACTTCAACAAAACAGAGACTCAAGAAACAGAATTAATTACGAATATTTTCGAGATAACGACAGAGTAAATAAACATGAAACAATCGACAATCACACCAGCGATATATATTGAACCATCACAGGTTAGCCACAACACATACTTTATCTCACATCACTAAAATGTACCTGATGAACACGGACGTTAATAATAACACCATTTGACAGCAGTTTAACAGCGCCACAGTGGGTCACGCCCATGTAGAACACATTTCAAAAAAAATTTAAAAATAGTTGTAGTCTTCGGAATTGAATAAATTATATATCTATTAAAAGGTAATAGTCTGCAGATTCAGAAAACGCAAAAAGGTAAAAATTGAACTTTTCATGATTTTGAGCCTTTCCGGAGCCCCTTAAGCAGGCGTTGAGGACCACTCCCAAAAAGTGATAAGTTTCCACTACACAAAGTAGTCGGTCATCGAGGTAAAGTTCTGGATGGGGATGGACAGTACGACGACGACAGAAGTGCTTTGCGGACAAAACTGAAAGCCGTGAGAGAGGGCCCACGACTGCGCTATCCATATGGCTCCTTGCAGCCGGCGTTCAACAACAATAGGAGCAGAAGTAAATACAAAAATCATCAGTATATAGGAGGGAAGATATTGAGGATCCTACTGAAAGTGCCAGACCAGTAACTGCAATTAAAAAATTTGGGACACTCAAGACAGACCCCTGCGGGACCCCATTCTCCTGTATGTGGGGCGCCTTTGGAAAGCATCGACGCGAACTCAGAAAGTGTGGAGTGACAAGAAGTTCCGTATAAAAATCGGGAGTGAGCCCTGAAGAATCCACTCCTGCAGAGTAGCGAATATGTGGTGTCGCCAAGTGGTATCGTAGGCCATGGTCAGGTCAAAAAAGATGGCAATAGGATGTTGTCGCTGGGAAAAGACCGATCGAATGGCAAAATGGACCAAGTGGTCAATGGTGGAAAGCCCTTGGCGAAAGCCACCCTGGGCAGAGCCAGAAGGCCCCGAGACTCAACGTGCCAAAACAACTGGCGACTTACTATACGTTCGAGCAGCTTGTACAGAACGTTGGTGAGGCTAATGGGACGATAGCTATCCACATTTAGCGTGTTCTTACCCGGCTTTAGCCCTGGAACGATGATACCTTCCCGCCATTGCGACGGGTATTCGCCATCGCTCAAAAAAAAAAAAAAAATGGTTCAAATGGCTCTGAGCAATATGGGACTTAACATCTATGGTCATCAGTCCCCTATAACTTAGAACTACTTACACCTAACTAACCTAAGGACATCACACACATCCATGCCCGAGGCAGGATTTGAACCTGCGACCGTAGCGGTCACGCGGTACCAGACTGAAGCGCCTAGAACCGCACGGCCACACCGGCCGGCCATCGCTCCAGATGCGGTTGAAGACAGCAACGAAGTGGCGCTGGTAATCCACTGACAGATGTTTAACCATTTGTGAATAGATGCGGTCTGGGCCAGGGGATGTGTCAGGACAGTCAGCAAGGGCACTAAAAAATTCCCTCTCACTGGCTCAAGGTGGCGTGGAGCAAAAGATAGGTGTGGTCGTTCCACCCGCTGTTTGAGGAGACGAAAGGCGGGGTAGTAATACTCAGACGCAGAGGTGCGAGCATAAGGCTCGGCAAGACACTCTGCGATCACGTCTGGATCGGCAGATACAACTCCATGTGTGGAAATTCCAAGTACACCTGCAAAGTCGTCGGAGATTGGTCCAAACCCGTGAAGGAGAGGTTCGTGTTCCTGTGGTGAAGTATCGTTCCCGACACTCTTGCTTCCGTCGCTTGATGAGCAGGTGGACCTGCACACGGAGCAGCTTGAAGGCAATGAGGTTCTCCAGGGACAGGAGGCGCTTATGACGTTGGAGGGCCTGCCAGCGGTAGCTAATGGACGCAACGATTTTTACCATTAGAATGGAATTACCAAATGAATCTCGATCTTGAAACCTATATTATTAATTACGTTACGTTAGAGTGATGGTAGTCAATACAACATAAAAAATATGGGTCTTATGCATGCACAAACTGACATTACGAACTATGCTTTAACTATACTCGATTTAAACGAAAATGTGATGAAGATACAATATAGTTGACGAACAACCCCCACAAGTATATATCCCAGACCGTTCCGCGGCACACATAGTGTCGCTCTACCAGCAATTTGCTATTCAAGCCATCGACATGTCCAGAATATTCCTCACGATTTTCTCCGACCTTCGTCGACAATCGCTAACAAAGTTAACGCAACTATTTTATGCGCATTCATTTTCGTAAATAAAGTGAGTGATCAGTGCACTAGATGCAGCAGACAAATGTCACTGGAAACCGCTGCGCTTGCAAATCGCGATGAGCAGCACGTTTTGTTCCGTGAGAGGCAGCAGGTCGGTTCAGAGCTTGAATCAAACACGGAGGACACCAAGTCTGGCGTTCTTCGCGGTGAGAAACACGTCCCGTGTGAGGTCGGCTTTGGGTAGCCGACAACTGCGACGACAGGAGCAGCATCCAGCTGCAAAGCTAAATGAACTAACTTTGCCGGATCCTTGGGTACAGCGGAACCTCTTACTGGACGGGAGAAACGCCAAGGAAAAGCAAAGACAGCAGTTGTTACGTAAAGCCATCGTCACACGAGCCGAGGCACTCTGCGTGGAACATGCTGACTTGTTTTCCACCGTATTGCTGAACGCTCAGAAGCTGTCTGTCTTATGCATACTGTACATGTGCGTCAACGAAGTATACACGAGGGCAGCGCGCACCAGCGGCAATTTGCGACTACAGGTGACGTGCAGGAACTACGCAGTACGCACGAGTACTCGAAAACGTAACTTTCTTTTTATATATAGCGGCGTTAGCTTTAAGCCATCCTCACGTGGGACGAGGCAGCTGACCTTGATGTGGAGGCGGATGCTAAAATCAACCGCACGAGACACAGCGTGCTGATAACGTGTTTTGCCTGTGCACCTTCGTGGTCTGCGACAGCAGCGCTCTCGGGCGGCAGTTGTCGGCTGTATCTGGCCTGAAAATCACACAGTTTCTTTATGAACTGGACGGATGTAAGATTCCTATTTTTGCTGTGTTAGAAAGCACATTCCCTTCCTTTCCATATGACAGTCAACGTGCTCTAAAAAATGGTTCAAATGGCTCTGAGCACTATGGGACTCAACTGCTGAGGTCATAAGTCCCCTAGAACTTAGAACTACTTAAACCTAACTAAGCTAAGGACAACACACACATCCATGCCCGAGGCAGGATTCGAACCTGCGACCGTAGCGGTCGCGCGGTTCCAGACTGTAGCGCCAGAACCGCTCGGCCACCAGCGGCCGGCTTCAACGTGCTCTGCCAGTAGCAGTATCCATGAACGTAATACAAGGCAAGAGCAGAAGTGCCACCTCCAGTCAGTAAGGACAGTGGCTTATAAAAGTTCCATCGCAAAGAGTGTGATCCAAATTTACGATAGTCCTGCACATAAGAGAAAATATATTTCCTCATTCTCAAAAATGGCTCTGAGCACTATGGGACTCGACTGCTGAGGTCATTAGTCCCCTAGAACTTAGAACTAGTTAAACCTAACTAACCTAAGGACATCACAAACATCCATGCCCGAGGCAGGATTCGAACCTGCGACCGTAGCGGTCTTGCGGTTCCAGACTGCAGCGCCTTTAACCGCACGGCCACTTCGGCCGGCCCTCATTCTCACTTATTAGTAAAACCTTAAGACCATTCTTACTTGATCACCGGTTCTGTTCAGGAGCAGGTGTATAGAACATGTGAAATGGAAGACTTGAAACTAGACATTGCAAAATATCTTACTTTGAGCAGTGCAAGCTCTCTTGTAGATACAGCAAATCAAACAAACTGACTCCTCAGAGAGCAGGCCCTTATATTTACTTAACTTCCAATATTATAGAATATAAAAACTAAACTTTTTGCGTACAGGCCTCGGAAGGCCCAGTGGTACCGACCGACCGCCATGTCATCCACAGCCGATATGCGTCACTGGAGGCGGAAGTGAGGGGGCACGTGGTCAGCACACAGCTCTGTCAGTTTTCGTGACCAGAGCCGCAACTTCTGAATGAAGTAGCTTCTCTATTCACCTCACAAAAGCTAAGTACACCCAACTTGCTAACAATGCTCGGCAGACAAGTCGATAACCAATCTAAGTGTATCAAGATTAAAAAACAGCCGACCAGTTGCAAAGGATAAAGTAATCTTTACCTAGGTTTCGATAGATTTAAATCTATCTTCTTCAGAAGGCGGCAGTATTATATTAACATGGAGCGATATGTCATTGTCGTTTTTATAAACATATGCATAGCTCCATTAGTCCAAATAAAATATATCCCTGAGAATAGGGTTTGTCAGACAAATAAAAATAAGTACATGGAAGACAAACCCTATTCTCAGGGCTATATTTTATTTGGACTAATGGAGCTATGCAGATGTTTATAAAAACGACAATGACATATCACTCCATGTTAATATAATACTGCCGCCTTATGAAGAAGATAGATTTAAATCTATCGAAACCTAGGTAAAGATTACTTTATCCTTTGCAACTGGTCGGCTGTTTTTTAATCTTAATACGTGGAACCGTTGCTGTTGCGCAGCTATGTTTAAAATACTAAGTGTATCACTTTACTAAGATAGTCTCAGAACCTATTAGCAAATGTAAAGGGGAATAAAACTGCATTTTGATGTAGTGAGGTTGGACTAGATATTCATCACACAACAGTTTGTAGCTCTGTATCTCAGTACATTACGTTACACTGAACTTCTGCAACATATGAGCATGTCTTGTTTGCTACCATCCCCTGAAAGCTTTGATTGGAGTTGTGTTATTAACTGATTTTATATATATATATATATATATATATATATATATATAATCCTACCAAGGACAAAGAGTTTTTGATTGGTTTTCTGTATACCATTGCTTTGAAATGGCATAATGTGGAAACAACCAAATACGAGAACTTTTTAACCAGCACTGTGCTGTTTCCCATCACTTTAGTACAACAAATCTGATCCTACATCTACTCTGCAACCCACCCAACGGTGTGTGGCGGAGGGCACTTTACGTGCCACTGTCATTACCTCCCTTTCCTTTTCCAGTCGCGTATGGTTCGCGGGAAGAACGACTACCGGAAAGCCACCGTGCGCGCTCGAATCTCTCTAATTTTACATTCGTGATCTCCTCGGGAGATATAAGTAGGGAGAAGCAGTATATTCGATACCTCATCCAGAAACGCACCCTCTCGAAACTTGGCGAGCGAGCTACACCTCGATGCACAGCGCCTCTCTTGCAGCGTCTGCCACTTGAGTTTGCTAAACATCTCCGTAACGCTATCACGCTTTCCAAATAACCCTGTGACGAAACGCGCCGCTCTTCTTTGGATCTTCTCTATCTCCTCTGTCAACCCGACCTGGTACGGATCCCACACTGATGAGCAATTCTCAAGTATAGGTCGAACGAGTGTTTTGTAAGCCACCTCCTTTGTTGATGGACTACATTTTCTAAGGACCCTCCCAATGAATCTCAAGCTGACACCCGCCTTACCAACAATTAATTTTATATGATCATTCCACTTTTATATGATCATTCCACTTCAAATCGATCCGCACGCATACTCCCAGATATTTTACTGAAGTAACTGCTACCTGTGTTTATTCCGCTATCATATAATCATACAATAAAGGATCCTTCTTTCTATGTATTCACAATACATTACATTTGTCTATGTTAAGGGTCAGTAGCCACTCCCTGCACCAAGTGCCTATCCGCAGCAGATATCCTACATTTCGCTTCAAATTTTCTAATGCTGCAACTTCTCTGTATACTACAGCATCATCCGCGAAAAGCCGCATGGAACTTCCGATACTATCTACGAGGTCATTTATATATACTGTGAAAAGCAATGGTCCCATAACACTCTCCTGTGGCACGCCTGAGGTTACTTTAACGTCTGTAAACTTCTCTCCATTGAGAACAACATTCTGTACTCTGTTTGCCAAAAACTCCTCAATCGAGCCACACAGCTGGTCTGATATTTCGTAGGCTCTTACTTTGTTTATCAGGCGAAAGTGCGGAACTGTATCGAACGCCTTCCGGAAGTCAAGGAAAATGGCATCTACCTGAGAGCCTGTATCTAATATTTTCTGGGTCTCATGAACAAATAACGCGAGTTGGGTCTTACACGATCGTTGTTTCCGGAATCCATGTTGATTCATATAGAGTAGATTCTGGGTTTCCAGATGTGACATGATACGCGAGCAAAAAACATGTTCTAAAATTCTGCAACAGATCGATGTCAATTCGTGCCAATAACTATGGGTCTTCGATACGTCCTATATTTGTTGGTGTTTCTAAACGGCATATATTCACAGGACTTCAGTTTCAATGTAAAACCCAACCCAACAGTCAAGATGGCGTTTCGGGACTCTATAATAAAGAGAGATGGCCTGCATGTTACATAGATGGCGTTCTTCATCTACGCTCAAACGCGCGTTCAGAACATCTAACATGTTTGATACTGCTCTACATGAGCCGTGTTGCGGCTCGCGATGGTGCCGTTGGTAGGATGGCATCATGTAATAGGGGTAGTGGCGTCTTGTTTTCTTCTTGTGTTTACTGGCGCCACTACCTTTGCTAGCGTTGTCTGTCCGCGAGTAGCAACAGCAGCGGTTATCTATATGTAGTACCGTGGTGCTATCTTTGGAAGGACGTCAAGTGTTTTCCGGGTCGGAGTGTGTCGGAGAGTTCGGTTGGGACAGAGCAGCAGTGGGGTCCGGCTGCGAGACGACATGTCGGGACCACTGCCGGCACGCAGGCACTGCCGGATCGAGGGGCTGTAGTTGCGAGGGCCACAACCTCGTTGTCCACTGGACACAGGACGTCTGAGTTGAGTGAACATTAACCCAGTAGTGAAACCTCCACTATTTTAAGATCACGTTTGTTCGCGATTTGCTGCTCGCAGGGTCGCCGGGATGAAGAGCAACGAGTGGAGTGTTGGAGTTGGCGAAATTAATTAGCCGTCCTCCACTTCTTCTTATTAATCATTGAATCCCTTGTGTTTATTGATGAAGTTCAACCTGCATTATTTTTGTGCCTAGTGGCATCTAACGCCCCAGTTACCTGCCATGGAGGTTAGCCTATTTTCGCAGCAGTGTACCTTTCCTCATCTTGCCGCTGCTGTCCGGTAACGCTTGTAGTTCGACAGCCTCCTTGATTGTGGTTCGGATATTTTGTTTCTTTTGGACTACTTTGGTCGTAGTGGTTCCTTTTGCTTCTGGATGTTCTAAACACCGGATTTTGAAGACGCATTTGTGTCCGCCGGTTCCGCCTTGCCTGGGTTATTGCATCGTTGTAATGGTTATCAGACATTAGGTACATTTTGCAAGAGTGCTGGTCTGCGTTTAAACTGTCACTAGTTTGAGTTTCCATCCGGGTAAGTGAATGCAACGCTTGGCTGCCTGTCTCATCGTTTAGGAAGTTGAGCGACCTTCCCAGGTCGATCCTTGGAGCACTGTTTGAGGCCCACTTCTCTCTTGATTTGGTAAGATCGTGATGATTGTTTCTTTTAAAAAAAAAAAAAATTATTGTGACTTATTACTATTGGCGCTTTCTGCCGACAAATAATTTGAAATTCTTGTGAATAAGGCCTTCAGCTGTGAATGTTACTTGCTTAAGAATTTTTTTAATTAGACATTGTGGCTTCACAGCCAAATTTGATAATTGTCCATGATTTTCATCCTTATTTGCAATTGTTCCAAGTAAACTGTACTTGATTAAAAAAACTGAGCAACCAACGGTGACTAAGTACGGCCCCGTCCACACCGAATCCTATCTTCCCTAACTCCCAGGTCTCACTACAAGACTCCACAACGCCACGCCACCCCAGCCAACACCGACTCAAAGGAAGGCCTCGGCGCTTGTTCGTGACGTCATGTCAGCTAGGCACGGCGAACGCCAGGTCTGTTGCAGGCAGAAACGCCTGGGCGTGCTTATCACTACAAATGTCTTATTTTCGGACAAAATGTTTGATATTGCTTTGGATTCTGCAGTTTTATTTAAATGAAAGATTTTCTTACTATCGTAAAGCTACAAATGAAGATCATAGTTCTGTATTACTGAATCCTGTCGAAACAAACGTAGATCAGTATGAGAAGATGATTTTCCCCATTGCAAGCTTCGGAAATTTTACATTCAAGTAACTGTATTTACTTGATCCATTTTGCTATCGAAACTTACCCCAACCCCCTTACAATGAACTCGTTTCTTTTATTTATTTATTTATTTATTTATTTATTTTCGTTTGACATCCTCGCTGGAAATGTGAACTAATTTACATGTGTAAATGTCCAACTGTTGCCAGTTATTAGATTACAGTCGTTTTCAACGAAAGGAATTCTAAACAGGAAACAAAATAGCTTCATACATCGAAAACATTGCTGAACTTAAACTTTCTTAAACATGTACATTAGAAAAGATAAATGTTCCCCTCTTGCAACTGAAAGGAGAAACTTAATAAGATAAAAAAATTTTGTTTGATAAAACCTCTTCTTCTGTCCCCCACCCCCTCCCCCAACGTGTACAATCGCAATATATTTCATTAACGTTCAGTGCTCCTCACCCCATAGTCAACCAAGATACCTAAAGAAGAGCACCAATATGATCACAGTTTCTTGTAAAAGCAACCCAGTACAAACGTAACTTCCTCAGATTTGCAAATAAGGTAAAGAAGCACGAATTCTGTTGCTGTTGGACCATGAAGTTGTTTTTGTATGTCAATCCTTAAAACAGATGGAAATTTAAGTTCAGGAGTACACTATGTGTTAAGAAGTGTAATGAATTGCACAATTAATTGATTGCTGAAATCTCTGAGAACAATGTGTGTTGGTTAACTACCACCAATAGTTTCACATTTTCCTGTGTCAGAGAGGGAGACACCACCATTATGAGTGTGCCTACAACAGACCTGGCGTTCGCCGTGCCTAGCTGACGTGACGTCACGAACAAGCGCCGAGGCCTTCCTTTGAGTCGGTGTTGTCGCAACGCGCTCATTCCACGGTATGACGTCATAAACTCGGCAAGCTCAATTTTGACGTTCGAATGCACGGATCGAGTGACGACGGCTTAGCCGAGGCGGCAAGTAGCGGTGCTACTGACGCTCGGCTAGTAAGCGCGGCTGTCGGAGCAAAGACTGCGAGGTAAACAGTAGGGCGCCCGTAGGACGTGGCGAGGCGCGAGCTGTTGCCGAGGCAAAGGCGGTGACGGGTGTTGGGGAGGGGGGAGGGGGGGCGGGGGGGAGGTCTCATCTGAATGCTGGCCGGCCGGCGCCTCATTTAAATGCCGGCGGCAGGCAGCGGCCGTCGACACGGCAGAGCGGGCCGGGCCGGGCGCCACCGGACGTGAAAGTGGGTCGCCGGGCGCCGCGCGCTCGGCCGCCGGCGCGGTGTTGGGCGGCGCTGTGCGTGTGTCCACACGCGTGCGTGCGGCGTGCGTGTGGCTGCGTGCTCTAGTCGCTCCCAGCAGCGCCGCCCACGCGCCGCCGTCCCGTACACGGCGGGCGCGACCGGAAGCAAATAAAAGAATGGTGCGCAGACGGGCGCCTATCCACGCCTTTCTCACATGCTAGTTTAGTTTGAGGCGGGCTCTGGTGAATGTCCATGCGGTGCAGTGAAGATCAGTAAACGGAAAGAAAACAGTGTTTTGCACTATTTTAACAAGTGCTTGGTATTTCTGGAGACCGAAGATCTCGTCTGTAGGAAGCAACTTGAGTTCCGCAGTTCCCTCTTGGAACCTATCTCACTCTGTTCGCCCATGACACCCAGAAAGTAGTAGATGTCCACACACACACACACACACACACACACACACACACACACACCTGCAACCTCCTAGCTATTTTGATACACTATTGCCCATTAAAACTGCTACACCAAGAAGAAATGCAGATGATAAGCGGGTATTAATTGGACAATTATATTATACTAGAACTGACATGTGATTACATTTTCACGCAATTTGGGTGCATAGATCCTGAGAAATCAGTACCCAGAACAATAACCTCTGGCCGTAATAACGGTCTTGATACGCTTGGGTATTGAGTCAAACAGAGCTTGGATGGCGTGTACAGGTACAGCTTCCCATGCAGCTTCAACGCGATACCACAGTTCATCAAGAGTAGTGACTGGCGTATTGTGACGAGCCAGTTGCTCGGCCACCATTGACCAGACGTTTTCAATTGGTGAGAGATCTGGAGAATGTGCTGGCCAGGGCAACAGTCGAACATTTTCTCTATCCAGAAAGGCCCGTACGGTACCTGCAACATGCGGTCGTGCATTATCCTACTGAAATGTAGGGTTTCGCAGGGATCGAACGAAGGGTAGAGCCATGGGTCGTAACACATCTGAAATGTAAAGACCACTGTTCAAAGTGCCGTCAATGCGAACAAGAGGTGACCGAGACGTGTAACCAATGGCACCCCATGCCATCAAGCCGGGTGATACGACAGTATGGCGATGACGAAGACACGCTTCCAGTGTGCATTCACCGCGATGATGCGACCATCGTGATGCTGTAAGCAGAACCTGGATTCATCCGAAAAAATGACGTTTTGCCATTCGTGCACCTAGGTTCGTCGTTGAGTACACCATCGCAGGCGCTCCTGTCTGTGATCCAGCGTCAAGGGTAACCGCAGCCATGGGCTCCGAGCTGATAGTCCATGCTGCTGCAAACGTCGTCGAACTGTTCGTGCAGATGGTTGTTGTCTTGCAAACGTCCCCATCTGTTGACTCAGGGATCAAGACGTGGCTGCACGATCCGTTACAGCCATGCGGATAAGATGCCTCTCATCTCGGCTGCTAGTAATACGAGGCCCGTTGGGATCAAGCACGGCGTTCCGTATTACCCTCCTGAACCCACCGATTCCATATTCTGCTAACAGTCTTTGGATCTCGACCAATGCGAGCAGCAGTGTCGCGATGCGATAAACCGCAATCGCTATAGGTTACAATCCGACCTTTATCAAAGTCGGAAACGTGATGGGACGCATTTCTCCTTCTTACACGAGGCATCACAAAAACATTTCACCAGGCAACGGCAGTCAACTGCTGTTTCTGTATGAGAAATCGGTTGGAAAACTTTCCTCGTGTCAGCACGTTGTAGGCGTCGCCACCGGCGCCAACCTTGTGTGAATACTCGGAAAAGCTAATCATTTGCATATCACAGCATCTTCTTCCTATCGGTTAAATTTCGCGTCTGTAGCACGTCATCTTCGTGGTGTAGCAATTTTAATGGCCAGTAGTGTATATTTAGGGTGATGAAATCCTTCTGTTTTCATCTCTTTATCGACTGGACGTGGAAGTTTTTATTTGTGTGTACTACAGACAGAATAACATTGCTATCATATAGACAAGGGAGAACATGCGCGTTTTAGTATAACTAACCTAGCAATTTTACCTTCGCCTATATCGTGGACGAACTATGTGATTTACAAGCGAGATACAGCTGACAACTGCCGCTGGAGAGCACTGCAGACTCAAATCACCGAGGTACATAGGCAAAACAAATTGATCAGCACGTCCAGTGTGATACAGATTCTCGGTCTCGTGCGGTTGGTTTTAGTTTCCGTGTCCACGTAGACGATAGCTGCGTCGTCGTGTATGAGAAGGACTTAAGAGGAAATTGTGTGTCGTACGCTGCCAATGTTAAATTACCACACGCTTCGACTCGTTATTTTGGAAAGTTTTTAAGACATCGATTTCCAATTTTCCGTAATGAATGAATGTGCTCTTGCAATTATACTTAAGTAGAATTATTGCAAAAATTGTAATATGAAGCATGTCACGATATTTTTCCGAAACTATTTTCCGGTAGAATTTTGTAAATAAATGATTCTAAAAACTAAGCAACAGAAGATTTTTCATTATTCTACTTCGATATGTCTTGAATCCAGATGAACGTTGTTCGAAATGTGTATGCACTTAGTAACTGACTGGCAGCTCACTACCGCATTGTCGAATTTATCGAGCAATATCAACTGTAATACACTATTTGAAATTTGGAAGGTAGGAGGAATAAAATACAGGATAGGAAAGGTTATCCACAACTTCTACAGAGACCAGACAACCGTTATATGAGTACAAGGGCGTGAAAGAAAAGCAGTAGGTGAGAAGAGACTGAGCCAGACAGATCTGTAATCTCCAACGTTATTCAGTCTTTACAATGAGTAAGCAATAAAGGAAAACAAAGATAAATATGGAAAGGGAATTATCTTTCAGAGAGAAGAAATAAAAACTTTGAGGTTTGCCGATGACGTTGTTTGTTATCTGTCAGATGGCAAAGGACCTGAAAAATTTGTTGAAGAGCATGGATAGCGTCTCGACAAGGTATTATAATATGAACTTCAAAAAAAGTAAATCGTGGCAATGGGCTGTGACTGAATAAATTACATGAGGCTGGTAGATTATATTAGGAAATAAGGTTCTGTAAATGCTGTACGAGTTTTACTATTTCGGCTGGAAATTAGTTAAAGACGGCAGAAGTAAAGAAGAAGAAAATTTTTCTGAAGCGAGTAAATTTGTTAACGTTGAATATAAATTTAGGTACTAAGAAGTCTTCTTCTCAAATTATAAGAGGGTGATAAAAAAGTTTTCGTTCGAAGGCCATGCAATACAGAATCTGTATGCCAATCAGACAGAATCGCCGTGAACACTGAGACAATCATCTCACCTACGTACCAGGTTGTAAAAACCCGTTCGGTAAAATAAAATGCCTCGCTGCGTGAAGAAGTCCATAAGTTCGTGCTGCATATTTTCGTCCGACAGGAGACATCGGTCCTTCAAGGTATTTTTAAGGGACAGAAGGCGTGATAATCGCATGACTACAGGAAGGTCGCTCAAGTTGCAATGTCCGTAATGGATGAGGCTGGTCCCCCAGATTGACCAGTGTCTTGTGTCGAACCGCAACCAGCGCGGAGATTACGATACGTTATTGCAGTGCCTAGGTTATTCCGAATTACGGTGCATGCACGTCCGAAGGAACATAGTGTCGTAGTTCGGAATAACACAGGCACTGCAAAATCATATTTACCGGCCGACAAGGCTTTCAAGTAAAATATCTCGCCTGTAGAGGAATATACATAATAGACGTACGAGTACAGGTTGTAGGCACATGGTTTACGACATGTTGACGTTTGGGTCTGGTCATGAGTCTTGCTCGGATAGTCAAATGGTTAGGCGACTGCTGGCGAGAAGTGTGAAATCTGGGTTCGAGTCCCAGTCAGGCACAAATTTTCGTTGTCGTCATTCCATTACGCGGCTAATGGTTGTTCTTACTCGCAACTGTGAATACATTTAACGTGTAGCACGGAAATCGGCGCACCATTCCATAATGGTAGTTTTCGACAGACATGCTGCCCCATACAAATTTTTCATTCTCCGATGGATGCCTCTAATCCCTTGCTTAATGTTGGTGTTTATATACCTGAGGTAACGGCCTTGTCACAGTGGATACACCGGTTCCCGTCAGATCACCGAAGTTAAGCGCTGTCGGGCGTGGCCGACACTTGGATGGGTGACCATCCGGGCGGCCATGCGCTGTTGCCGTTATTCGGGGTGCACTCAGCCTCGTGATGACAATTGAGGACCGGCCGCGGTGATCTAGCGGTTCTGGCGCTGCAGTCCGGAACCGCGGGACTGCTACGGTCGCAGGTTCGAATCCTGCCCCGGGCATGGGTGTGTGTGATGTCCTTAGGTTAGTTAGGTTTAAGTAGTTCTAAGTTCTAGGGGACTTATGACCTAAGATGTTGAGTCCCATAGTGCTCAGAGCCATTTGAACCATTTGACAATTGAGGAGCTGCTCGACCGAATAGTAGCGGCTCCGGTCAAAGAAACCCATCGTAACGACCGGGAGAGCAGTGTGCTGACCACACGACCCTCCTGTCCACATCCTTATCTGAGGATGACACGGCGGTCGGATGGTCCCGATGCGCTACTTGTGGCATGGAGACATAGTGCTTTTTCTTTATATACCTGCATCGGAGTCACGTACGTTGTATATACGCTGCAGAAACTCCCTCAGACAGAAACTTTTGATCGCCCCTTATATTTCTCTTGAGAGTAGCATTAATCGAAACTGAAACGTGGTCGATAAACAGTGCAGATAAAAAGACCTAACAGGTTTTTGAAATATGGTGATGATTAATTGTGTAGATCGGATAACCAACGAACAGGTACTAAAGGGAGTGAAAAGAAAAAGAGAGCTTGTGTTACAAAAATAAAGGATGTGTTCGCAGGTAACATCCTGCGGTGTTCAAATGGCTCTGAGCACTATGGGACTTAAAGTCTGAGGTCATCAGGCCCCTAGAACGTAGAACTACTTAAACCTAACTAATCTAAGGACATCACAGACATCCATACCCGAGGCAGAATTCGAACCTGCGACCGTAGCGGTCGCGCGGTTCCGGACTGAAGCGCCTACAAACGCTCGGCCACCTTGGCCGGCTCCTGCGGTGTCTAGTAGGTAATTTGGTGATGCAGAGACCTGCGGGTTGTAACAACTGTGGAGGGAGACGAATTGGTGAATATAGTAAGTAGGCTCAAATGGACGTAGGCAAAGCTGTTGTTAAGTTGACACATTTTGGGGTGGGCAGTTTCTGTAGAGTAGGATGGAGTGCGGCTGGCTATGGACAGCAGGTAACTCTCGCAGACAATAGCAATGACGTCAGGGAGAAACTTTGGAGACCAGTATTCTGGAGGTTGGCAATGGCTTCCATTCTCAGTTCGCCACACTCCGGTGGCTGATGGAGAATATTGATATTGAGGGACTATCAGACTGTAGGTGACTGATAAGTAATGAGCAAATATACCAACATCAGGAGGGCGAAAGGGCAGAATTACGGACTACAACAGTATTCCTCTGGTACAGTTACTTTAGAGGTTAGGCTACGTGAACTGCACTGACATCTATAAAATTTATGTCTTCATAAACGTTAATCTGATTGTGGCAAAAAATACATCACTGATTAACTCTTGTCAAGGGCAATCTATATAGCTGCAGAGAATTAACGTACGATATTTGATTCAGGCTCGATAGTGCCAGGTTTCACGATCTTCTGTATTCTTGAATGAATTTTTCACTCTGCAGCGGAGTGTTGTGCTGATATGAAACTTCTTGGCAAATTAAAACTGTGCGCCGGAGCGGACGCGAACTCTGAACCTTTGCCTTTCGCGGGCAAATGCTCTACCAAGTTACTCAGCCTCGACTCACGACACACGTCGCACACCAGAAATCAGCACCGTAGTTTCGATCAGTGGTACTCAACAAACACAAGAATGTGCTATGTTAGCTCTGTCATGGAAGTACGTCACTCGACTTCACAGGTAAGACTACGTCTAAGATAACCAGCGGGCGAAAACATCTGTATTGGAAATATCGCGGAACCGTGAGACTGCTACGGTCGCAGGTTCGAATCCTGACTCGGGCATGGATGTGTGTGATGTCCTTAGGTTAGTTAGGTTTAAGTAGTTCTAAGTTCTAGGGGACTGATGACCACAGCAGTTAAGTCCCATAGTGCTCAGAGGCATTTGAACCTTTTTTTTTTTTTTTTTGAAATATCGTCTGTTTAGATCACAACGTAGACACTTTCACTTGGATGTTGAAATTCTCTCAGTATAGACCGTACTACGTAACACTACGAAGATCATGTGCACCGAGGAATTGCCACAGATACTATTTGTGGTCTGACGGGCTAGTGGTAGCTACCGGAATATGTTAATAATGATATTTATAACACATCTGACTATCAAAAGATCTACAGGGTCGTACGAATAACTACCACCAAAGACGATCTCAGCTTCAATAGAAAATTCTATGCAATACAGTATACGTTGGATAGAAAATCAGATACTCGACCTCACCACTCACAGCAACAGAATAAAAACTTCCAGTGTGCAACTCTACTACACGACAACGCACCTCGATAAGCAACGGCCTAACAGAAATGCTCAACTATTTTATTAAATAAATGCAAGCTGTCGTGCTCGACAATACCGTCTAAATATCTTTCCAGTTCAAAACCGTGGCTAAATTACGTAGAACCAGCTAATGACTGTGTGCTTGTCTGCACTTTTAAATAATATTTCTTTTACGTCGCACTTTTAGAGATATAATTTACTCTATCGTTTAACTTGTGGCTAATCACAGTGATTTCGAGTGGTCGCGCTAAAAGCAGAGACGTTCCAACACAGTGGAGTATGACTGCGCACGTAACCCCTTTTGGTTCCTTGATTATTCTTAGTTTTTGTATTAGACTACTTCGTGTAGTTTTCTGGATTTATTTTGTGAGTTTTTGTGTAATTGCTAATTTAATTGTGTTTTGTGGATGCAGTCAAACAATAAAAGCCAAGTAACACTCTCAAGAACTTCTGCGTTATTTCAGCAATATATACTAGTAACTTCAAACTGACGTTATTAATCAGAGATAACTTCTGCACGTACCAACCACACTACGACAATATCGTTGCATAACTTGAATACCAACGTATTAATTCGTTTTAAAAGTCTCACACTCTCAGAATTGAGTAAATTATCCTTCTTTCGAGAATTAATCTTCTTTCCCTTTAAATAAAATTTTGGAGATAATTTTCTCTTCTTTTTAGCTTAAGAAATATGAAATAAATTCTCTCTTTGGAAATTAAGAAATCTGAACTAATATTATTTCTATTTCTTTGCGAATTAATATTTTTTCTTTTTGTAACGTTGCTGAATTTTCTTCATCTTTCTTTGAATTCCTTTTACCACTTTACGGTATTTGAAGATTATTCATTTGCTATAAAACTGAACTTTACTTTTATAATAAATATGGGGCAAATGAGACTCGGGACACTATTTTTATTTTTAAAACAGAAACAGTTCTGCATTTATTGCTTCTCTTCTTTCATGTACAGAAAGAAGTCAGCTTTTATTTTACGAGTGCTACGTACTCAAACCAACGCCTCTAAGCGGGAATGAAGAAGAAACAAAAAGGAATTAAACAAAAAAACCTGGATGTCAACACCACTTTTAAACTTCTTGGACTTTAAAAAAGACACAAAATTAATTTCACTTCAGGCGTTGACTTTCCGCGGACCCACTACTATTGAAATTATTTAAAACACAGCAGTCGCACTTGCTTAGTCGTTTGGGGTTTTATAGGGAAAGCTTTAAATTCGAGACCGCGCGTGCGAATCTCCTACTTACACTGGTTCTCATTGTGCCACTTACAACCAAAAGACTTCCGTTCTCCTAATTACAAAGATAACACAGTCATGTACCTATACAGAGATTTTCAAACGTTAACTGAAATACACAGACTCCCACGCCTAGGTCGCAAAATAATCCCTAACACAATATCGCTAAGTCACCATTTCCGAGGTGCTTGCATTCACCTTTAAATCCACTAATACGACAACGCAGAGGCACTATATCCTTAATGCGTGCTTCCTCCATCGTCAAATTCAAATGGAAAACCTCCAATTCAGCAGAGATACGGATCGCCTACAAAGGAATGGCTTTCAAAGTACACTTCGTTCAGTAACTGTTCTGACGTAAAATCACCAACCGTAAGAAACCAATTCTAAACTACAATATACCGTAGCCACTACTGGCATCTCATACAAAATTCTAAGTTTCCACACGAACCAATCGCTTGACGCTTTTTGCTCCACAAAGTGAGATCAAAATTATCACAGATCGGCGTAAATATCTTTCAGACAAGCCAACAACAATCTCACGGAATTCTCCCGAACAGCTGTAGCGTCTCACTCAAATAATCCCGAGTCTAGCCCCGATTCGAATCGATCCTAGTCCGGCTACCAACCAACAAACATTAACTGAATTTCTCATTGGACAAACCAAGAACCACTTACGATGAACAAACTTAGGACACTAATTCTCCCTTTTAACAATAGTTGGTTTTTCTTTACGGCTGTCGTTGGGGTCTTGCGGTGGCTGTCAGCACCAGTGATGTTGTCTTTGTCGCAAGCCGCAATTCTGTAGTCGTCCTTGCGAAGTAAGCTCGCCAACTTTGACCGGATTCTGCTGCTCAGATACTTTCTGGCGACAATCTCTACAACATGTTTACAGAAATATGTACAAGAACACTTTACAAGCAATTCATTACACTCTAGTTTCTTTTCATAACAGCAAATTTTGATAAGATCAGGCAACACCTACTGGTAATGCCGATTTAACGCAACACATATTTTGGCGCATTACACCACCTCACAGCATCCGCCAGTACCTGTCTCCTACTTAGCAAACTTCACGAAGCGCTCCTGTGAAACGTGCGGCACCAGCACTCCTGGAAGAAAGGAGCTGAGGCGCTGGCGAAAGCAAAGCTGTGAGGTGGGTCGTGAGTCGTGATTGGATAGTTCAGTCAGTGGTGACCGAGAAAGGCAAAGGTCCCGCATTCGAGTCTCGGTCCAGCGCAGTGTTTTACTCTGTCGGAAAGTTTGTTCTTTCTTCCTGGTCGTATCCCGTAGATTCAGGGGGTCGTCATGTTAATCTGGGTTAGTAGTAGAGAGAGTGGCCCGATGCCTATTCTTCCCCCCCCCCTCCCCCCGTCCTCCTGCGGGATGGAATTGTGTACCAGAACAGTCTATGTCTACTGTTGCCCAATGTTAAAGTGTGAGAATGTTTCCGAAATGTTTGTGAATCGTGTAACCGAGGCAGAACAAGGGTGCCCGCTCAGTATTCACCTAGTCGCACGTGGAAAACTGCCTAAATACCAAATCCAGGCCTTCGATAAGCCGATGGGAGGATCTGATTCGGAGCCGGCGCGCCTTCCGAATCCAGGAAGCATCGTGCTTATACGAGCAACTGTGAGGACAGGTCTCAAGATAATAAAATAGCAGAATTAATTAGTTTATAAACACTTGGAATTAATATACAGGCTGACACACAGCAGTCTGCCGTTCTGGAATCACAGTAGCAGTGTAACTGAATATCGGAATGTGCAACTGACTCATATTTAGGTAGATATGTTGATGATTAATAGGAAAATTAGGAGAATATGATAAGTAACAACGCAAATCCGAACATATTATGAGAAAGAGGAGACAATTTCTTTCAGAGCAACACGGAAGACTTGGGATTATCTTGTCATTTACACACATTCCTTTGTAGTATAAATTACGCAGTTTAAGAACAATTTTTAATTGCATGTATTTCTGGTTCCAGTCATCGAAAAAGCTACCACTTCCGCTTATTTTCTTGTTTCATTGGCGCGCATGCGGCAGCTAACACCATTGTAACAAATTACGAATAACTAAAATAATTTATATTGTAGTTGTGAGACACTTTCTGATGTCGATTTTAGACGTCGGAGGCCATGGAGACGAATCTATAGAACGGGATGCTAGATGCTCAGGTAGCTGTGGACAGAAGTGTAGTTAGCTTGAAAACACGGTGGTAACCGATCGTGTGGTAGGAACGGTTGGTGGTTCGGTTTGGTGGAAATGGCAGGAGTGGCGGTGTACATTAGTATGGTTGATACTTCCTGGCACGAGACTCGAACTCGGGACCTTTGCCTTCCGCGGGCAAGTGCTCCACCAACTGAGCCACCCAAGCACGACTCACGCCCCGTCCTCATAGTTTTACTTCTGCCAGTACCTCACCTCCTACCTTCCAAACTTTAAAGAGGCTCTCCTGCTAAGTTTCATATCAGTGCACAGTCCGATGGAGAATGAAAATCTCATTCTGGAAACATCCCCCAGGCTGTGGCTAATCCATGTTTCCGCAATTTTCTTTCTTTCAGGAGTGCTAGTTCTGCAGGGTTCGCACGGGAGCTTCTATAAAGTTTGGAAGGTAGGAGGCGAGGTACTGGCAGAAGTAAAGCTGTGAGGACGGGTCGTGAGTTGTGCTTGGGTGGCTCAGTTGGTAGAGCACTTGCCCGCGAAAGGCAAAGGTCCCGAGTTCGAGTCTCGGTCCGGCACACAGTTTTAATGTGCCAGGAAGTTTCATATCAGCGCACACTCTGCTGCAGAGTGAAAATCTCATTCTGGATTAGTATGGTTGCTTGGATGGTTGTTTTGGGGGAGGGGACTAAACACTGAGGTCATCGGTCTCATCGGATTAGGGAAGGATGGGGAAGGAAGTCGGCCGTGCTCTTTCAACAGAACTGTAGCGGCATATGCCTGAAGCGATTTAGGGAAATCACGGAAACCTAAATAAGGATAACCGGAGGCGGGTTTGAACCATCGTCCTCTCGAATGCGAGTCCAGTGCTAATCATTGCGCCACCTCGCTCGGTTCATTAGTATGGTAACCACCATATGTTCTAGAGTAGCTTGGCGGAGGATCAGCGCCAATGACATTAAATGTCATTGGTGAATTGTTAGCGTTCCGTTGAGTATCAGAGTTAGACGAACACTTCAACAGGTTTCTTCTACAATAGAATGATTCGTGCCCGTTTTGCGACGCATTTCCTTCGATATTGTTCAAGCCCCCTTGTCACGAAGGAAAGCATAATTAAGTTCGACTTTAATTTGACACAATAAATTTTATGGAAACATAGGATGGTCCAGTGTATCGCCAAACTCATTTTTTCTCAACTGTGTTCATCTCTTGAAGTTTCAGAGACTTTCAGCAAGACGCTGCAGACCTACACTTAAAGAGAACGATATAATTACGGCGGTGCGCAAATACTCAAATGGTTCAAATGGCTCTGAGCACTATGGGACTTAATATCTCAGGTCATAATTCCCCTAGAACTTCGAACTACTTAAACCTAACTAACCTAAGGACCTCACACACATCCATGCCCGAGGCAGGATTCGAACCTGCGACCGAAGCAGTCGCGCGGTTCTAGACTGAAGCGCCTAGAACCGCTCGGCCATACCTGCCGCCGTAAATTCTCATAATAGACATAGCATTCAACGTGCCGAAATGATTTTGCTGATCTATGCAATGTGTCTGCTCGTATTAAGCACATACAAAAAGACTTGCACAACACAGACAAGATGAAGTAGACCAATCTTCGGAATGAAGATTACGATACTCAAACCGCTCGGAACAATGTCGCACGAGGACATTCTCTATGTCGTTTTCCGGCAAGAATGCTAACGAACATCTTCAGCACATAACGGGTCATCCGCAATGGTGGTAAACAGCTGGAGACGGCCCTCCGCTCTGCTCCAGATTTCGCCCAGCGCCGGTCGGCGGGCGAGGGAACCTTGACACGGTTATTGCAACAGATTTTGCAGACCTTGGCTCGCTTCTATTCAAAGCGGCGGGCGCCACGATTTACGCTGCGCGCATTCCGACGCGCAGCACATGGCGATTTCATTCCAGGATTGTTCAGTACAATTTTTTTATCGCTCGTAAAACGTCAGTTGAAACTCAGGGCAAATGGAGTACAGCATCTATGTTTTTTTTTTACACACGGTAGTTCAGGAATATTTTACTCGCGTTCCGTCCATACAAGTTTTGCGAAGGACGTTGTCGTTTAGAGAAAATACATACAAATGATCGTAAACTATGACGGATCACAAAAAACTCCACAATAAGTAATTTTCGACTGTCTGATATATATGCTAGGCATAGAGTATGCAGACACAATAGCGCCTATCTTAGCAATCGTATACAACCGCTCACTCGACGAAATACCTGTTCCTAAAGACTGGAAAGTAGCACAGGTCACACTAATATTCAAGAAAGGAAACAGGAGTAACCCATTGAATTACAGACCTACATCACTGACCTCAATTTGCAGTAGGATTATGCAGCATATACTGTACTCGAACAAATGGTTCAAATGGCTCTGAGCACTATGGGACTTAACCTCTGAGGTCATCAGTCCCCTTAAACCTAGCTAACCTAAGGACATCACACACATTCATGCCCGAGGCAGGATTCGAACCTGCGACCGTAGCGGTAGCGCGGTTCCAGACTGAAGCGCCTAGCCGGCCTGAGTGGCCGTGCGGTTCTAGGCGCTACAGTGGAGCCGAGCGACCGCTACGGTCGCAGGTTCGAATCCTGTCTCGGGCATGGATGTGTGTGATGTCCTTAGGTTAGTTAGGTTTAATTAGTTCTAAGTTCTAGGCGACTGATGACCTCAGAAGTTAAGTCACATAGTACTCAGAGCCATTTTTTGAAGCGCCTAGAGCTGCTCGGCGACCCCGGCCGGCGTACTCGAACATTATGAATCACCTTGAAGAAAATGACTTACTGATACATAACCAACACGGATTCAGAAAATATCTTTCTTGAGCAACACAGCTAGCTCTTTATTCCCATGAAGTAATGAGTCCCTTCGACAAGGGATATCAGATCGATTCCATATTCCTAGATTTCCAGAAGGCTTTTGATGCCGTTCCTCACAAGCGACTATTAATCAAATTGCTTGCATATGGAGTATCGTCTCAGTTGTGTAACTGGATTCGAGAGGCCACAGTTCGTAGTGATAGACGGTAAATCATCGAGTAGAACAGAAGTGATATCTGGCGTTCCGCAAGGTAGTGTCATAGGCCGTCTGCTGTTCCTGATTTACATAAATGATTTAGGTGATAATCTGAGCAGCCCCCTTAGATTGTTTGCAGATGACGCTGTAATTTATCGTCTAGTAAAATCATCATACGATCAATTCCAATTACAAAATGATCTAGAGAGAATCTTTGTATGGTGCAGAAAGTGGCAATTGGCACTAAGAAAAGTGCGAGGTCATCCACATGGTTACTAGGTACTAAAAGAAATCCAATAAATTTTGTGTATACGATAAATCTCACAAATCTAAGGGCTGTCAATTCCACTAAATACCTAGGAATTACAATTACGAGCAACTGACCGGAAAAACCACATAGATAAAAATATTGGGGGGAAGGCGAAACAAAGACTGCGCTTTGTTAGCAGAACACTTAGAAGATGCGACAAACCCACTAAAGAGACAGCCTACATTACACTTGTCCGTCCTCTGCTGGGATATTGCTGCGCGGTGTGGGATCCTTGCCAGGTAGGATTGACGGAGGACATCGAAAAAGTGCAAAGAAGGGTAGCTCTTTCGTGTTATCGCGCAATAGGGGTGAGAGTTTGACTGATATGATACGCGAGTTGGGGTGGCAGTCACTAAAACAAAGGCGGTTTTATTTGCGTCGAGATGTATTTACGAAAATTCAATCACCAACTTTCTCTTCTGAATGCGAAAATATTTTGTTGACACCCACCTACGTAGGGAGAAATGATCATCATGATAAAATAAGAAAAATAAGAGCTTGAACGGAAAGATTTAGGTGTTCCTTTTTCCCACGCGCCATTCGAGAGTGGAATGGTAGAGAAGTAGTATGAAAATGGTTCGATGAACCCTCTGCCAGGCACTTAAGTGTGAATTGCAGAGTAACCATGTAGATGTAGATCTGTCTGTGAGGAACCATTATTCTCTGAAATGGAAATGGACCTTAACATACAGGGTGTAACGCAAATTTACGGCACAAATTGCAGGGCACATTTCACACACATAGACGGAGAAATTACGTTCTACGAACATGGGGCTGGAAACGCTTTGTTTTCATGTTACAGTTGATTTTCGCCATCTCATGAATCACGGGAAACACACAAGAATAGAACGTTAAAATCAAGGAAGAAAATGCATTCTTGGTGACGCCTGGTTACGTTGTGCACCGTCAGTGTTTTGTTTTACATATTCCTGTTGCCATGCGACGTACGTCATTGCTTGCTTACAGAAAACATCAACTGTTCCAGCGATCAGTACGATCGTTGCAATCACACACGTTACTACAGGGTGTTTCAAAAATGACCGGTATATTTGAAACGGCAATAAAAACTAAACGAGCAGCGATAGAAATACACCGTTTGTTGCAATATGCTTGGGACAACAGTACATTTTCAGGCGGACAAACTTTCGAAATTACAGTAGTTACAATTTTCAACAACAGATGGCGCTGCAAGTGATGTGGAAGATATAGAAGACAACGCAGTCTGTGGGTGCGCCATTCTGTACGTCGTCTTTCTGCTGGAAGCGTGTGCTGTTCACAACGTGCAAGTGTGCTGTAGACAACATGGTTTATTCCTTAGAACAGAGGATTTTTCTGGTGTTGGAATTCCACCGCCTAGAACACAGTGTTGTTGCAACAAGACGAAGTTTCCAACGGAGGTTTAATGTAACCAAAGGACCGAAAAGCGATACAATAAAGGATCTGTTTGAAAAATTTCAACGGACTGGGAACGTGACGGATGAACGTGCTGGAAAGGTAGGGCGACCGCGTACGGCAACCACAGAGGGCAACGCGCAGCTAGTGCAGCAGGTGATCCAACAGCGGCCTCGGGTTTCCGTTCGCCGTGTTGCAGCTGCGGTCCAAATGACGCCAACGTCCACGTATCGTCTCATGCGCCAGAGTTTACACCTCTATCCATACAAAATTCAAACGCGGCAACCCCTCAGCGCCGCTACCATTGCTGCACGAGAGACATTCGCTAACGATATAGTGCACAGGATTGATGACGGCGATATGCATGTGGGCAGCATTTGGTTTACTGACGAAGCTTATTTTTACCTGGACGGCTTCGTCAATAAACAGAACTGGCGCATATGGGGAACCGAAAAGCCCCATGTTGCAGTCCCATCGTCCCTGCATCCTCAAAAAGTACTGGTCTGGGCCGCCATGTCTTCCAAAGGAATCATTGGCCCATTTTGCAGATCCGAAACGATTACTGCATCACGCTATCTGGACATTCTTCGTGAATTTGTGGCGGTACAAACTGCCTTAGACGACACTGCGAACACCTCGTGGTTTATGCAAGATGGTGCCCGGCCACATCACACGGCCGACGTCTTTAATTTCCTGAATGAATATTTCGATGATCGTGTGATTGCTTTGGGCTATCCGAAACATACAGGAGGTGGCGTGGATTGGCCTCCCTATTCGCCAGACATGAACCCCGGTGACTTCTTTCTGTGGGGACACTTGAAAGACCAGGTGTACCGCCAGAATCCAGAAACAATTGAACAGCTGAAGCAGTACATCTCATCAGCATGTGAAGCCATTCCGCCAGACACGTTGTCAAATGTTTCGGGTAATTTCATTCAGAGACTACGCCATATTATTGCTACGCATGGTGGATATGTGGAAAATATCGTACTATAGAGTTTCCCAGACCGCAGCGCCATCTGTTGATGAAAATTGTAACTACTGTAATTTCGAAAGTTTGTCTGCCTGAAAATGTACTGTTGTCCCAAGCATATTGCAACAAACGGTGTATTTCTATCGCTGCTCGTTTAGTTTTTATTGCCGTTTCAAATATACCGGTCATTTTTGAAACACCCTGTACGTAGAGTAAGGCTCGATTCACACGGTGTGCAACGTCACGTCAACGCCAGTGACGCCACACACCGTAAAAAATCCACTTGCATGCACACTGGACGGAACGTCAAGCGATGGCAAAACTTCAACCACGTTTTGGCGCGTTATTGGAAACTCGCAGAAGTGTTCACGAGAGAGGATGATGAACTTGCTACGATTGCATTTGCTTTTCATGATGAGGAAAGAGAGCGGAAATAGGCAAGGCAATCGAAACGAACGTGGGTGAAGAAAATAATTTTGAAGAGAATGTGTGAAGGCGAATATTACACATTGTATAGAGAGCTGGAAGAAGAGGAGACGTCATTTTAAAATATTTACGAATGTCGAGAAAGCAATTTTTTAATTTGCTGTCTTTGATAAGCAGCAGCATGAAGAAAGCAGACACAAACATGCGCCGTGCAATTTCTCCACGAGAAAAACTAATGGTTTGTTTGAGGTGAGTCTGATGCTTCAGCTTTACCAATTCCTTTGAGGGTTCCTGTTCTGTACCTTAACGTGTTTTATAGAACAGAATATTTATTGTAATAGTGCACACTACGAACAAATTGAGCTATAGGCTAAACATTCACAATTTATGGCCCCTTATTATGTAGATCTATCTCTGCTACACTTCGTCCTGCATAAACTTTGGCACTGCAGAGAACCAACTGCACACTATGTGAATGTGGAACATCGAACTTTTTACTGCAGTTGTACTTAAATAAGCTGTATCCATACGAAATGTTGAGTGAGACTCAGTACCAGAAAGTATGTAAATAAATACAATACATAAGTAAACTACTAGCCAAAATGACTATGTGGCGTAGAATACTCATATTTGCTTCGGAATGATAAGTATTACATATAAACATGGTCGAAATAAACTTTCACGACTCGCAAATAATTGTGAAATTGGAAAGGTTCAAATGGCTCTGAGCACTGTGCGACTTAACTTCTGAGGTCATCAGTCACCTAGAACTTAGAACTAATTAAACCTAACTAACCTAAGGACATCGCATACATCCATGCACGAGGCAGGATTCGAACCTGCGACCGTAGCGGTCGCTCGGTTCCGGACTGTAGCGCCTTGAACCGCACGGCCACTCCGGCCGGCCCAGAAATTGGAAAGCAGGAAGGCTCTAACCTCTGCTAAGCGTTTTCACCTCCTAATCGTGAGTACATAAATTCATAAATAGATGCAGGTGCGATGTTATACATCTAAATACATTACATACAAAATAAATATAATCTGCAGTAGGCCTACAATATTCGTACAGTTATTTACCTGGTCGACCGATAACCAATCCAATTTCTTCTTTAAACAAAGTGTCGCTGTATTTTTTGCAGCTCATGTCATACAACTCCACATTATGGCGAACAAGTTCGATTAACTTCTCGTCGTTCATGTTTATATAAAAACATTTTATAACTAAAAACTCAGTAGATATTTTCGATGTCGAGAACACTGCTAGCAGAAGCAAATTCGTGCCATGCGAGCAGCCGCAGAACAGACAGAAAAGTAAAAGCCAATCGTAAGCAGTTCGCCAACCACGTGACCCCCACCGTCAACGTCAAACTATTCTTTCGAAGTATACCGGCCGGCAGGCAAACTGACGTTGACGTGACGTTGCCCACCGTGTGAACCTCGCCGTTTGAAAGCATTGGACGAATATTTTGACGTCACGTGAACCGCGTTGACGTTGACGTGACGTTGCCCACCGTGTGAACCGAGCCTTAATCAGACTTGGCTCGTGCAATGGCGGTGTACACAAACGCAGAGTTGGCATATGCCCATTTGATGTGTAGATTAGCTGACGACAATGGCGCGCGCGCTCAAACATTTGTACCGGGAAAGGCTTCCAGGACGGAGGTGCCCCGACAGGGAAATCAGCTGCTAATGGTGCCTGCACACACTGTAAGCGGTATGGATACAGCTGGTCCTCGGGTAACATTCAGTATTGCAATTACACGTCTTGTACTGACGCTAGAGTCGTCGTCAACTGCATGAAGAATTGCCGTCTCCTGTTGCTGTGTCCTCGTCCTTCTAGGCCTCCCCCGGTTGCAAGTATCAGGCTTAAATGCCCCATGTTCCCTAAGTCGACAATCAATGGCTTCAAACATTTTCCTGTCGGGGCACCTTCGTCCTGGAAATCTCTCCCGGTAAAAAAAGTTGTGCGCGAGCGCCGTTGCCATCAGCTAACCTATACATCAAATGGACATCTGACACCTCTGCATCTGCGCACGCTGCCATTGCACGAACCAAGTCTGAGATTAACTCTACGTAATAACCCGTGTGCTTGGAACGGTCGTACTGATCGCTGGAACAGTTGATGCTATCTGTTAAGAAGCAACGACGTACGTCGTATGGCAACACGTAACACCTTCGTCTACGTGTGAGGACAGTGGCCGGCTGCGGTGGTCTAGCGGTTCTGGCGCTGCAGTCCGGAACCGTGGGACTGCTACGGTCGCAGGTTCGAATCCTACCTCGGGCATGGGTCTGTGTGATGTCCTTAGGTTAGTTAGGTTTAAGCAGTTCTAAGTTCTAGGGGACTTATGACCTAAGATGTTGAGTCCCATAGTGCTCAGAGCCATTTGAACCATTTTTTTGAGGACAGTGTTCTGCAGTTTGTGCCCTACATTTGCGTTACACCCTGCCAAAGCCTAGACGACAGGTTTTTCGCCTTTGTGGGAGTGCGAATAAAAATTTGTGAAATAAGGTCAAAACTTCAGTTGGCTTATGTATTAGGTCCTTGAACCAGGTAAATGAAATCTAACACGGTTCCAGAGCAGAATGACTGCCGACAGCATAATTATTTTCGGCACAGTTATGTTACTTGTATTACCAGCAGCTAAGAAAACGGTTGTTGTTGTTGTTGTTGTTGTTGTCTTCAGTCCTGAGACTGGTTTGATGCAGCTCTCCATGCTACTCTATCCTGTGCAAGCTCCATCATCTCCCAGTACTTACTACAACCTACATCCTTCTGAATGTACTTAGTGCATTCATCTCTTGGTCTCCCTTTACGATTTTTACGCTCCACGCTGCCCTCCAATGCTAAATTTGTGATCCCTTGATGCCTCAGAACATTTCCTACCAACCGGTCCCTTCTTCTTGTCAAGTTGTACCACAAGCTCCTCTTCTCCCCAATTCTATTCAACACCTCCTCATTAGTTATGTGATCTACCCATCTAATCTTCAGCATTCTTCTGTAGCACCACATTTCGAAAGCTTCTATTCTCTTCTTGTATGTACTATTTATCGTCCACGTTTCACTTCCGTACGCCGGCCGCGGTGGTCTAGCGGTTCTAGGCGCTCAGTCCGGAACCGCGCGACTGCTACGGTCGCAGGTTCGAATCCTGCCTCGGGCATGGATGTGTGTGATGTCCTTAGGTAAGTTAGGTTTAAGTAGTTCTAAGTTCTAGGGGACTGATGACCACAGATGTTAAGTCCTATAGTGCTCAGAGCCATTTGTCACTTCCGTACATGACTACACTCCATACAAATACTTTCAGAAACGACTTCCTGACACTTAAATCTATACTCGATGTTAACAAATCTCTCTTCTTCAGAAACGCTTTCCTCGCCATTGCCAGTCTACATTTTATATCCTTCGACCATCATCAGTTCTTTTGCTCCCCAAATAGCAAAACTCCTTTACTACTTTAAGTGTCTCATTTCCTAATCTAATTCCCTCAGCATCACCCGACTTAATTCGACTACATTCCATTATCCTCGTTTTGCTTTTGTTGATGTTCATGTTATATCCTCCTTTCAAGACACTGTCCATTAGGTTCAACTGCTCTTCCAAGTCCTTTGCTGTCTCTGACAGAATTGCAATGTCATCGCCGAACCTCAGCGTTTTTATTTCTTCTCCATGGACTTTAATACCTACTCCGAATTTTTCTTTTGTTTCCTTTACTGCTTGCTCAATATACAGATTGAATAACATCGGGGACAGGCTACAACCTTGTCTCACTCTCTTCCCAACCGCTGCTTCCCTTTCATGCCCCTCGACTCATAACTGCTGTCTGGTTTCTGTACAAATTGTAAACAGCCTTTCGCTCCCTGTATTTTACCCCTGACACCTTTATAATTTGAAAGAGAGTATTCCAGTCAACATTGTCAAAAGCTTTCTCTAAGTCTACAAATGCTAGAAACGTCGGTTTGCCTTTCCTTAATCTATTTTCTAAGATGAGTCGTAGCGTCAGTATTGCCTCACGTGCTCCAACATTTCTGCAGAATCCAAACTGATCTTCCCCGAGGTCGGCTTCTACCAGTTTTTCCATTCGTCTGTAAAGAATTCGCGTTAGTATTTTGCAGCTGTGACTTACTAAACTGATAGTTCGGTAATTTTCACATCTGTCAACACCTGCTTTCTTTGGGATTGGAATTATTATATTCTTCTTGAAGTCTGAGGATATTTCGCCTGTCTCATACATCTTGCTCACCAGATGGTAGAGTTTTGTCATGACTGGCTCTCCCAAGGCCGTCAGTAGTTCCAATGGAATGGTGTCTGCTCCCGGGGCCTTGTTTTGACTCAGGTCTTTCAGTGCTCTGTCAAACTCTTCACGCAGTGTCGTACCTCCCATTTCATCTTCATCTACATCCACTTCCATTTCCATAATATTGTCCTCAAGTACATCGCCCTTGTATAGACCCTCTATATACTCCTTCCACCTTTCTGCTTTTCCTTCTTGGCTTAGAACTGGGTTTCCATCTGAGCTCTTGATATTCATACAACGGTATGTAAACAATATCCGCGGACCGGTCTCGGAATTTCACGCCAGTATTCATTAATATATGTTTAAGAACTTAATGTTGGAACTAGCCAAGAGATCATATTGAACCGACAGGGCTAAATTAGCAAGCTAACAGAGAGAGAATTACAAATAGCATACAAATTGACCTGTGTTTGATGTTACAAACAGAAGGATGTCACAAAAAGCAAAGATACGATATCGTTACGTAACTTTCTAAAAATAAATATTGTCTGCGTCTAAAATTACTGAAACTGTATCATAACTCGAATAAAACACGTCGGAAAACAAAATGACGAAATACTCAGAAAAAATTATGCCAAAAATGAGAAAATGGAATTCTGGCGAAGAGAGAACAAAAAATACCTCCATAGTTGCACTAATGTGGAAAGACGAGATTCAGTCTGCAAATGGTCACTTGTACACAATTAATGAGACAAATAACGTTCCAAATCTGCTTATGCATGAATAATCGTAACAATAGGCTAACAGAAATCAGTGAAGAGCTAAAAGATATTGGTAGTCATAAATAAATCCTTCAGGATATAAAGGAATTCAGACTTCGAGTTTACAAACAAATGATTGGCAAGGAGACTAAATGAAAAATTACAGAACGCAACACGAAACACTGCGAACACACTTTAGGAAGAAAAGACGAAGAGAAAATGCACGATGGATGTAATAAAAAGAGTTATAGAAAATAAATTCTGACGTGAAAAATGAAGCGTTTTTTTCTGCATGTATCCTGAAAATTTGGCTTTCCATATTGTTATATCCTGAATACGACAAGCATAATACACTAATACACAATTAGAACTCCCCCATGATAGCGATCATGCAGTCTTTGACATTGTAAGAAGTACGTTGTCTTAACACATCGCAAATAAATAAATTAACAAAACTGTTTGTATTCTTTCCTACGTCATACCATTGCATTAAAATTATAAACACTCTCATTATTTTGTTCGGAGCTATTAAGGGATACTATACAGCGATTTTGCTATATAAGTTCTGTCAGACACTTGTATCAAAGACGTGAAACAACTTTGCTTTCTAATTATGCAGTAGAACGACGAGAGTCTTGTAGTTAGAGAACAGTCATTAAAATGAGCTAGAGGCAACAGCGTCACTGGGAACACCATGTTAGGAATAACACATTTAGTACTTTCCCGTATTTAGTACTGAACTAAAGTGTTGAGCTTGATTTATGTTTCGCGTAAATGTGGGATTTTCTGAGTGGTGAAGGTGTCCTCTAGATAAGAAGTATGCATGTGACTGAAAGTAATTGAAGAGACTCTGAGTTTAAAGTTGTACTGGGTGTCACCGTGATGGTGTAATTTTTGTTAAGGATACGAAGAGCATCATCATGTGGTGTTTCTGTTGCTCAGACAGCATAATTGGAAAGCCTTCCATAGGCTCCGATGCGATCGCAACTTTCCCGCAATTTACGAATCACATCAGTTTCGTTGCGGACCTGTCCACTCACATGAAGTAAATGACTGGACAGTTTGTTCTCGATTTTTAAATTTAATTATTTGTAGTTGATATAATTAGTATAATGGAGATGTAGGAGGAAATTAGTGTTTAACGTCCCGTCGACAACGAGGTGATTAGAAATGGAGCACAAGCTGAGATTGGGGGAAGGAAATCGACTGTGCCCTTTCAAAGGAACCATCGCAGCATTTGCTTCAAGCGATTTAGGGGACTCACGGAAAACCTAAAGCAGGATGGCCGGACGGCGGCTTGAACTGTCGTCCTCCCGACTGCGAGTCCAGTGTGCTAACCACTGCACCACCTTTCTCGTTAAATAGTCTATTCTTGTCTTCGCTGTCCTTATGGGTGTGATAATTATGGGGTTTGTAAAGGATCTCTATATTCTTCGGGCTGTAAATGCTGGCCTGTTGTCTGAACAGGGGTGACTGATACGTAATCGTGTTCTCCGGCCTATCGCCTTTCCCTCGCAGCAAGGAAGTTACACTCACCTGTTGATCTACGGTCCACGGACGGTAATGGAGTAGGATTTATTCTCTCTGCAGGTGTTTCGAAGCCTAATTGATAGCTTTATTTAATGAAAAAGGGACAGTGGCAAAGTTACAGAACATGATAGGCAGAAAACATGATTATAATAGGCACATATATTACAGTGCAACACACGAATGTGAGTTAGACCTGTGACAAGTTTTGTAACATGCACTCACTAATCTGACTGACCTGGCACGAAGCCACCGTACTCTAGGATACGAAATTAAAGAAAATACGTCAAAACATTGACAGACATGTTGATGTCCTCCTGAGTGGTAACGTGCCATATTCTGTCCTACTGGCTCTTAGATCGTCAACATTTCGAGTTGGTTGGAGGGCCCTGCTCATAATACTCCAAACTTTCTCAATTGGGACAGATCCGGCGACCTTGTTGACCTAGGTTGGTAAGCATGAAGACAGACCGTAGAAACTTTCTCCTTGTGCAAGCGGGCTTTATGTTGTTGAAATGTAAGCCCAGGACGGTTTGCCATGAAGGGCTAAAAGGCTGGGCGTAGAATATCGTCGACGTATCGCTGTGCTGGAAGTGTGCATCGGATGACAACCAAAGTGATCCTGCTATGACATGAATCGGCGCACCAGACCATCACTCCTGGTTATCAGGCCGTATGGCAGGCGACAGTCGGGTTGACATCCGGGACGTCTCCAGACATGTCATCGGCCAGGAATCACATTGACTGGAGTACAGTAATCCTCACTTGGCACGTTTATAATGCACAACATTTTTACGAAATAATTAAATTTATTGTTATGTAATATAAACTTCTTTATCTTATAAAAATATCTTATTACTGAAAGTCTTTATAGATATAATATTCTTCTGCTGTGGCTGTTGATGACGGAGACTTGCCACGAGAACGTACAAGTGATAATATGCGCAACGGATATTTTAACGCGACTGGAGTCGCCCTGACACTTATACGTTCCCCAGTAGAAGTACGTTCTTCTCATTAGTTAAGTCATTTGTCGTGTGATAGCCTAACTCTTTCCTAATCGTATCCTGTAGATGCGATCGAATGTCAGGATAAGCCGACAAAATCCAGTTCTCTTTTAATGAATAAGTTAAAACACTTATAAAATGTACACTAGTGACAAGATTAATTAGCACAGGAAATTAGTATGTACTAAAGGATAAATGCCGTGATTTTCAGATATTTATTCATCATGAACACAATTAAAAGACACTAGACAATAGTTCCAACTTTCAGGTTCTCCCTGAATTAGTATTGGCCCTTAAACTGTCTGGTTCTGCCCTATAATGCACTCGCGATCTGTGATTAGGCGCGGAGTAACTGACACCCACCGTTGTACTAAATAGCAAGAAGGAACTACTGTCTCAATAAGCAGTGTGAAAGCTCAGCGCACATCGGAGTAGAACACGTGATTCAGCAATGTAAATTTACTTTCCTACACGCCGGTGCATAAGCTATAGCTGCAGAACTTCTTGCTTCAGTGAGATAATAGTAAAATTGTGCTTCACCAAAATTACAGCCGAAGACGTTCGTCGACTGCTGTGGACCCAAGACGACCATCCTGCTCCACGACCCGGCAACGACTCTCTAGCTCCACGCCCAAGAACCACCTCCCAGCTCCACGCCCCAGGAACGACAGTTAATTTTCTTCCTCTTTTTTCCAGCTCAAAGTCTTTTCTCCCCCCTTAAATTTGGGGAAGGCACTTGTTTCCGAACGCCAACCAATCTCAGTTTAGAATCCAGACCGAAGTTTCTGGAAAATTGGAAATTTGTGGTAAGGTCTTATGGGACCAAACTGCAGAGGTCATCGGTCCCTAAGCCTAGACACTACTTAATCTAATTTACGCTGTGGACGGCACATACACCCATGGCCAGGGGGAGCCGCACGGAGCACGACAAGGCGCCTTAGACCGCGGGCTATCCCGCGTGGCGAAGTTCCTGGAAGTTCTTTCTACGACCGTAGGAAAGTCCGCGTATACTTGCTGCCACGTGGTTTTGGACGACCCGCTGTCTTCTCACGCCTGCCCGCCGGACACGTGTTCCCGTTTAGCAGGTGGTCCAGCTCCCGGGCATCCCGAGGTTAGCACCGGAAGCGGCTGCACCGTCCTATTGTGCGAAGGAACGAGTGAGCTCCCTGTGTCCTTCTGTTCTACCACGACTTTCACAGCTGTGTTCGTTCGCCAGTCACCCAACATGCAGACATTCTACAATAAATAAAGTTTACTAGGCGATGTCAGTTCAAAATGGCTCTGAGCACTATGGGACTTAACTTCTGAGGTCATCAGTCTACTAGAAATTAGAACTACTTAAACCTAACTAACCTAAGGACAACACACACACCCATGCCCGAGGCAGGATTCGAACCTGCGACCGTAGCGGTCGCGCGGTTCCAGACTGTAGCGCCTACAACCGCTCGACGCGAAGTCAGTCACATACATAATTTTACTGAATGGTCACAAACCTGTCTTCTCTATCGTTGAAGGGGCTTACTTGTCGCATTGGATGTAGCACGGTTTGTAAAATGACGCCACCTTACAATATAATATAATAAATTTAATTAATTCCTAAAAAGATAATGTGCATCAAAACAAGGCAACAGCGCTCAACATACCCATCTACTAGAATTCATGAGTCCCACTTCGAATTGAGTCCCGATGGCTACCGAAGACGTATCTATTCTACTGCTTGTCTTCTTGCTGGCCGAAACCTACCTTGGCTTTAGGAGGATCGTTTGAGTCTCGTACAGATTCCCGTATGGAGGACATAGTGATAGACATACCTGGGGTTGTGAAGCAGTTGAATGGGTTGTAAATAAATAAATCGCCAGGGCCTGGTGGGATTCCAATTCGGTTTTACAGAGAGTACTGCATTGGCTCATTACTTAGCTTGCATTTATCGCGAATCTCTTGCCCAACGTAAAGTCCCGAGCGACTGGAAAAAAGAGCAGGTGACGCCTGTATATAAGAAGGGTAGAAGGACGGATCCTCAAAATTACAGACCAATATCCTTAACATCGGTTTGTTGCAGGATTCTCGAACATATTCTCAGTTCGAATATAATGAATTTCCTTGAGACAGAGAAGTTGCTGTCCATGCATCAGCACGGCTTTAGAAAGCATCGCTCCTGCGAAACGTAACTCACCCTTTTTTCACATGATACCTTGCGAACCATCGATGAAGGGTATCAGACGGATGCCATATTCCTTGACTTCCGGAAAGCGTTTGACTCGGTGCCCCACTGCAGACTCCTAACCAAGGTACGAGCATATGGGATTGGTTCCCAAATATGTGAGTGGCTCGAAGACTTCTTAAGTAATAGAACCCAGTACGTTATCCTCGATGGTGAGTGTTCATCGGAGGTGAGGGTATCATCTGGAGTGCTCCAGGGAAGTGTGGTAGGTCCGCTGTTGTTTTCTATCTACATAAATGATCTTTTGGATAGGGTGGATAGCAATGTGCGACTGTTTGCTGATGACGCTGTGGTGTATGGGAAGGTGTCGTCGTTGACTGACTGTAGGAGGATACAAGATGACTTAGACACATTTCTGATTGGTGTACAGAATGGCAGCTAGCTCTAAATATAGATAAATGTAAATTAATGCCGATGAATAGGAAAAAGAATCCCGTAATGTTTGAATACTCCATTAGTAGTGTAGCGTTTTACACAGTCATGTCGATTAAATATTTGGGCGTAACACTGCAGAGCGATATGAAGTGTGACAAGCATGTAATGGCAGTTGTGGGGAAGGCGGATAGTCGTCTTCGGTTCATTGGTAGAATTTTGGGAATGCGGTTCATCTGTAAGTAAAGTAGACCGCTTATAAAACACTAATACGACCTATTCTTGAGTACTGCTCGAGCGTTTGGGATCCCTATCAGGTCGGATTGAGGGAGGACAGAAAAGCAATTCAGAGGCGGGCTGCTAGATTTGTTACTGGTAGGTTTGATCATCACGCGAGTGTTACGGAAATGCTTCAAGAACTCGGGTGGGAGTCTCTAGAGGAAAGGAGGCGTTCTTTTCGTGAATCGCTACTGAGGAAATTTAGAGAATCAGCATTTGAGGCTGACTGCAGTACAATTTTACTGCCGCCAACTTACATTTCGCGGAAAGACCACAAAGATAAGATAAGAGAGATTAGGGCTCGTACAGAGGCATATAGGCAGTCATTTTTCCCTCGTTCTGCTTGGTAGTGGAATAGGGAGAGAAGATACTAGTTGTGGTACGAGGTACCCTCCGCCACGCACCGTATAGTGGATTGCGGAGTATGTACGTAGATGTAGATGTAGATGTAGATGGCTACCCGAGGTCGCCGGATCCCTTCCCAATTGAGACGGTTTCGAGCACTCTCCAGCCAGCTCGGCATTTTCACGATCTAACTCGCCAGTTGACAGAATTTTGCACGATACCTTCAGAAGGACATCCAACACCTCTGCCAATCACTGCCAAGCCGAACAGCTGCTTGCATAACTTGCGTAAGGGCCAGAGGTGGACCAAGACGTCATTGACTGAATTCTGTTGACTACATCATCCAGTTTTTCTGAATTTGTATCATTTGTTTGTCCATATATGTACAGCGCATCTATCGATTTCTGCCCCATTCCGGTAATTCCTTCTTGGTGCGTCTTTTTTTTTTAATCTGTACTTCATTATAGATAACTGCGTCATGTGGTTACCATTAAAATTGTATGGCAGGCGATTAGTGTACAACATGAACAGCAATGGTGCCAACACACTCCCTCAAGTTGCTTCAACTTCTGTAGAGTACTCTCCATTAAAGATAGTGTGCAGCGTTCTTCCTACCGAGAAATCCTGGACTCAGTCCCAAATTTTGTTTGATACCCCATAGAATGGAAATTTTATTAATTTAGCACTATGGAAAAAATGTACATAATTTTCAATGAAAAGATTTTAAAAAGCACCTGATGCATTAGGTTTGTTACATCTCATGCGGCAACACAAACGTAAAGACCGCTCACAGACTAGGCCTTACGCCTGTGCCAACTGGTCGGCTGCTCTATACAAGGCAGCATGGGAGGAGGAGCGATCTGTGATCATGGGACAGAATTTCGCCACTCCCTCCAGTTGTTGTTACAGGTTGGTGTACTATGAGGAGAGGCGCAAATAAAAAAAATAAAAAAACAGCCAGAGAGAGAGAGAGAAGGTGTCGCTTTGTTACATTTGGATTCGTGGATGAAAATATTTATAACTCGTGACGTCGCGCGGCTAAAATATACGGTAAGGATCATCAACGATGCCACGTAGGCAAATAATGCTGAGTTAAGATACTAGGTTGGGTTATACCAATTTACTTACGTTGTCAACACACACGGCTAGCACACAACTACGCGTTGTTTGTTTAAAACTGTAGGAGTTAATGCCCGATCAATAAATATGCTGCAGAGAGAGAGAGAGAGAGAGAGAGAGAATATAATCACCTATGTAGCTTCACTATTATTATAAATATTATGTAAGTTCTTTGTTAACCTTTATATTGTTAATTATGAGCTGAATAATATTTGCGGCAACAAAACAAGTTTTTTACCTGTCAGCGATTAACTCATAAGCAAACCTGAGCCTCGTATTATTAATTATTATATTCGGGTTCGTCATGTATTTTTAATGAAAACTTTTCTGCATAAAATATTTTCTTATCCTGATACCAAAAATATTTAAACCAATTTTTCTGTTGTTTTGTGGGTGAGCCCGAAAACCACGTGATTAATTATATTTCACGTAATGGCTGCCAATGCGCCACAAAAGAATGACAGATGAGCAATAATAAAACTTGAATTCTTGCGATAGTTAATTATTTCCGGTTAATTATATTCACACGGAGGGAGAGGTATGAAATGAGATTATGAGGACAAATACTTTTTACACATTTATTCCGAAAACACTTACGTACAGTTTACAAAAATGTGCGTTCAGAAGCAACCTCGTACAAAACCGTCCAGCAGGTTCGAGAGTTGACATCACAGTGATCATTATTTTCATCCAAGTCTTTATCATACAGTTATATGGAAATTCCAGGACAAGATATAGTCACAGTCTTTGTAAGTATTAATATCTGTTACACAGAAATATATTTATTATTAATAGTTTTATGTTCAAAACACATCAAGGCGGAAGGTTTTTTTCAATCAAAAATAATAATCCATCATTGATAGCACATTTACATAGATAAGCACCCATAGTTGTGTTTGTTATTATCATAGTTCACTTGTGGTTATAGTAACAATTTACTACGGTTTTAGCCGGGCGGTGTGGCCGAGCTGTTCTAGACGCTACAGTCTGGAACCGCACGACCGCTACGGTCGCAGGTTCGAATCCTGCCTCTGGCATGGCTGTGTGTGATGTCCGTAGGTTAGTTAGGTTTAAGTAGATCTAGGGGACTGATGACCACAGATGTTAAATCCCATAGTTTGGATTGTTTGGGGAAAGAGACCAAACAGCGAGGTCATCGGTCTCATCGGATTAGGGAAGGACGGGGAAGGAAGTCGGCCGTGCCCTTTCAAAGGAACCATTCCGGGATTTTCCTGGAGCGATTTAGGGAAATCACGGGAAACCTAAATCAGGATGGCCGGACGCGGGATTGAACCGTCGTCCTTCCGAATGCGAGTCCAGTATGCTAACCACTGCGCCACCTCTCTCGGTGTTAAGTCCCATAGTGCTCAGAGCCATTTGAACCATTTTGAACTACGGTTTTAGAAAGTTTTTTCAGGACACGATACAAGTCGAAATTTTGCGAATCACCTTGTAAAGACAACACTAAACAGCCACAGAGAAAATAATATCTCAAATTAAAACAGCCCTGTTGAAATGTAGCTGCACCTGAACATAAGTGATGAGTAAACGAAGACAAGAAAAGATTTTCTATAACCACACGCCACGGTACTGCAGAATACTGGATTAGAGACTGAGTCATTGCCACCGATATTTTAGTAGTGAATTCCCGATGCTGCCGAGCCAGTTTGTCGTAACATGACATCATTGGAAACTCTACAGCCGGCCGCTGTGGCCGAGCGGTTCTAGGCGCTTCAGTTTGGAACCGCACGACCGCTACGGTCGCAGGTTCGAATCCTGCCTCGGGCATGGATGTGTGTGTGATGTCCTTAGGTTAGTTAGGTTTAAGTAGTTCTAAGTTTTAGGGGAATGATGAGCTCAGAAGTTAAGTCCCATAGTGCTCAGAGCCATTTGAACCATTTTTTTGACAAAATTACTTTAGTTTCACTGCACACAGAGACCTTTTAGGCCAGATTATCAATCAAGTGAGGAAAAAATACGCAAAGTTTGGAAATTATTTTCTTCGAGACAATGAAAAGCTATACAAACGATATGTTTGGGGATTTTGATTTATCATACTTTGAATTTATTTCAGATTTTCAATAAAAAAAAGGAAATGGTGCCCATAATTATGGTTTGATCAACGACCTGCGAGTTGGATGTACGCAGACTACGTGTAGTGTAGTCCCTTAGGGGTTATCTGGAATCAAAAATGGATAACATCAGTCGATATTGCATTAAATTTATGGGCACTTATACCTAACCACAATAAAGATATGGTGTTAACTCGAACACTGAGTTAAATTTTTGGAGGTTAGTTTCACTCTTTATGGCTTTGTAAAAAATAGCTAATATTAACGGATTTCGTGTGTTATAGGTATAAGCTTCCAAGAAAAGTGTTTACTTTTCGCGGATCAGAGGTTGAAGTTAATAGCTTGAACGGTTTTTATTTTATGCTTCACGCAGATCTGAAAAATTATTTCTCGAGAAAAACCTGTTTAAACGTCAGGGAAAACGTTTATATGTGTTACTAGTTCCATTTGCATAAAAACTACATGTTATTATACAGGGTGATTCAAAAAGAATACCACAACTTTAAAAATGTGTATTTAATGAAAGAAACATAATATAACCTTCTGTTATACATCATTACAAAGAGTATTTAAAAAGGTTTTTTTTCACTAAAAAACAAGTTCAGAGATGTTCAATATGGCCCCCTCCAGACACACGAGCAATATCAACCCGATACTCCAACTCGTTCCACACTCTCTGTAGCATATCAGGCGTAACAGTTTGGATAGCTGCTGTTATTTCTCGTTTCAAATCATCAATGGTGGCTGGGAGAGGTGGCCGAAACACCATATCCTTAACATACCCCCATAAGAAAAAATCGCAGGGGGTAAGATCAGGGCTTCTTGGAGGCCAGTGGTGATGTGCTCTGTCACGGGCTGCCTGGCGGCCGATCCATCGCGTCGGGTAGTTGACGTTCAGGTTTCATAACTAACCTTTTTCGTAGGACTCTCCATACAGTTGATTGTGGAATTTGCAGCTCTCTGCTAGCTCTGCGAGTCGATTTTCCTGGGCTGCGAACAAATGCTTGCTGGATGCGTGCTACATTTTCATCACTCGTTCTCGGCCGTCCAGAACTTTTCCCTTTGCACAAACACCCATTCTCTGTAAACTGTTTATACCAACGTTTAATACACCATCTATCAGGAGGTTTAACACCATACTTCGTTCGAAATGCACGCTGAACAACTGTCGTCGATTCACTTCTGCCATACTCAATAACACAAAAAGCTTTCTGTTGAGCGGTCGCCATCTTAGCATCAACTGACGCTGACGCCTAGTCAACAGCGCCTCAAGCGAACAAATGTACAACTAAATGAAACTTTATAGCTCCCTTAATTCGCCGACAGATAGTGCTTAGCTCTGCCTTTTGTCGTTGCAGAGTTTTAAATTCCTAAAGTTGTGGTATTCTTTTTGAATCACCCTGTATATTATTGATGTCGCTGAACACAAATCTGAAGTTAGATTTTGAAATTCAAAATGGCTCATCCAATATGGCAGACAAAAAATTACTTTTTGGCCAATTTTGATCAAGATTTGACCAAAAAATGTGTTTTCGATTACGTTTAATCTGCAACTCCAGGGCTGTATATCAACCCCTCATCTAATTCGAGTGGTTCCTGGAGAGCAATTCCGTCGTTATTCTTGGCGAGAAAAGTCGATCCGGCTGAGCTTGACACGCCGTGTTGGGCAACCTGCACACACTGTTCGCCAGCTTTTTCGGCATATATGTTTGCATGCATACTGCAGTATAAATCAATTAGCGAACGTGCGTCATGTTTTCTACCTGAGCCTGGCTTATCAGGCTGAGAGCGTCCCACGACGGCCAAGACACTTCTCGGAATAGTGGACTGCATAAACTGTTGCAACGCACGGATTAAAAACCTTTTCGTCCCAACATTATAGAGACAAATACCTATCAACAACTGCAAGGAAGAAAAAGAATTTTCGACCATTTTAAGTGATATCCGGGCATTAAGCACTCTCCCCGTGTTTCATACGCTAGTGCAGGGCTTCCCAACGTGTGGTCCGCGGACCGCATAGGGGTCCGCCGGCTCTTTCTAGGGGGTCCGCGGCCACCTTTCACCAAATCGTCTAAAATAATGAGTAAAATTATTGAATAAAAATGTGAAAATCAAATTCATCACTTTTTTGTGTGTGAAAAACATGTGTACTTTTACTTCAGGTCGTATTTCAAGCAGCCTTTGCGGTTCCTAAGCATACACAGTTTAGGGCCGGAGAATGCGGCTTCTCTGATCGACCGTTTCGCAACAATACGGGGGTCGTTTGTGCGCCGGCTCACGGCGGTAGATGCACTGAAGCCTATTACGCGGAGCGAGCTTTGTCGACCAATCACAGCGCTCGCTGGCAAGTATGCGGTCCCAGGCATCATTAAATGTTAAACTTGCTTTTTCAGTACACTACCTATTTCATAAGTCGATTTTTGACCTTCAAGTTGTTTTCATTCATCTCTAAACCAAAGACTATTGATACTTCGGGGGGGGGGGGGGGGCATTGGGAACATGGAACTTGCATTAAGAAGCTTTCAGTTCCCATGGGTTTCGCTCTGAAATTTAAAGTTACTGTGCTCTTGACTGACTAGGGGTCCGCCATGGATTTTCGACTGAAGAAGGGGTCCGCCTGCTGAAAAGGTTGGGAAGCCCTGCGCTAGTGGAAAGGGATCACTGTCGCATGTTGCAACAGATTGGAAGTACCCTCTGCCATGCACTTCACTGTGGTTTACGGACTGCAGGTGCAGTTATAGAAGAAGAAGAACTTCACACAGAAGTCCTGGCTTGTTGAATTCTAGCTCTAGAAGCTGTATTATAACAATTATTTACGTAATTTTCAGTAAGTGAGAACAACTGAAACATCCCCTTTGAAAAATTAATGAATTACTGTGCTGATAAACCTCTTACGTTATTTGATTTTCAAACCGCTGAGCAGAACTGAACGTACTTAGACATTTCTCTCTTTACTTATTCTGATCAACACTAAACTGAGACACAGTATTTTTATCGCAACGCAATCTGACTTTCAATAATTCCTACAAAAGAATGACGCTGACTAACAATAACCTATACCTTTCATGAATCACTTACCTCATAAGAATGTTCGTTACTCGAACTAGTGTAATACTGCGAGCGCCAATACTGCCAGCTAAATAAAAGATTCTAACTACTGAAGGCACTGACTACTGATAGGCATAGTTAGTAAATGAAAGATTTTGATAGAGAACAAACAATGTATTTACCTTCGTAATGTTCAAAAGTCATCATATCAGTTCATGATATCCAGAATTACAAATTTACACTTTCTGATGGACACACGTCCAGGTCGTCCGCTCTCAAAATTCTGCCATCTCTCTCTCCACATCCACCACTGCTGGCGGCTCACCTCCAACTGCGCAACGCTACGCGCTGTTCACATCCAACTGCCCACCACTATAAAGCAAATATTCCAACAATGCAAACCAGCCACAGACTGCACACAGTACAGTCAGTGATTTTCATACAGAGCGCTACGTGGCGTTACCAACATAAAAACCTAAACAGCCTACTTACACAACAACATAAATATTAGCTTGTATATAATAATGTTCATTCATTTCCTTTGCAGGTGAGTACTGCGGCTGAACGATAACAATTCATTAGTGATGCAGCGCCGTAAGTACCAGATACCTACAATTATTGTATTTAGCACTGTCCCCCGCAGGCCTTAGCGAAAACTTTTTAGTGCACCTAACCGCAGCAAGTGGACGGCGGAATACTCACTGTTTACGCGTTACACCAACATTTCTAAGAACAACGCCTATGTACTGCCTTGTATGCCTTCCACATATCAGTGTCTGGTTGTGCGAGTCTCCTTGCGTAACTTCCTCAGTTTCGTGGCCTGCATTCTGATTCAAATATTTGCTGCTGCTGACGCGAAACGGATGAGAACTGTTGCTTCACTTAAGAGCTTCGGAGATAGTTGTAGACAATCGCCAACCTTGCACGAAACGTTTTTAAGGTGACATTCAAGTGTACGCCCCTACTTGAAAAGCAGGTATTTTGTACAGAGAATGAAGTACTCTCCATTGTATAGTGTACAGTCACTTGTGGAGTATGTATGTAAATGTGGACATAATTTTATTTCCGGTGAATAGGACTGGTACGTTAAGAAGGGTTCTGACTAAGGCTACAGAATTGCCAAATTTCACTATCCCATCCCCAGTGCCAGGAATAAATACAAAATGTCAGAAGTTAGTTATTTTCCCTATACAAACATGGCGATAAATTAATATTTTACCAGGGAAAAATGCGTTACGTGGGGAAAAGCAAACTTCTGGCGAGGAAGTATTCAAAGGGTACCTTGTGCAACTAATGCGAAATCAAAATTTTGCATGAAGTAGATATTGTGGGGAAGAAGTATAGTTTGCTAAGTTAAAATGGAGGAATAATTCAGACACGCCACTCAGACTGGGGTCACAGCTGCTTAGTCCTGGTTTCGAGTCATGATTTTCTTTCTGTTAATTCCGCAATTTCCAAAATTTTAGGTTTTCTCACTATTTGTGCAGCTTTCGGTACTGCACAACTGTCTCATTTCTTATACCCTGCGAGATTTCATTCCATGTCATGAGTTAATTCCGCAACACTGGTAATTTTTGTGGTTTTTATTATTTTTGGACTTTTTTGTATTTTCGATGAATTTCAGTAGTTACTCGTTATTTTATCCGTACTTCATTTTCCGATAGTTTTTCACAAATTATACTGTTTCCCTCATTTTGCTAGCTTCTTTCAGGTAATTAACGGTCGCAAATCGTAAAGCTAGAATGCAACTAATTTAAGCACCTATTCTTTGCTGTTGCTACGTTGTTAGGCACTTCACTGCTTCGTATTTATATCATAGTACAAATGCACTCAGGGCTGTTGTTAATGAATGTACACACACTGTTTATTTAATCGCATTTCTGTATCGATGCCGAGTAAGATATTAACTTGGTTACGGTTTCACCGTTTATGAAGTCTTTCATACTGCTACACTGGTAAGATATATCCATTACTACAATTTAGTTTTGTCGTAATATTCTTTGTACATATTTTACATAATATCTCTTTTGTTAACACCAAATTCAAAGAAACACATAAAAAGACCCTCGTAAACACAGTAATAGCCAAATAACGCTAAGACGTACCTAAAGCGTATAAATATCATAGTGCTGAATTTAAAATAAAGTTATATTGTGTAGCTGAAGACGGAATTTATACATACATTCATTTGAATGAGTTATTAGCAGTACAAAACAAGAAGCTCGTCAATGAAGTATTCCCTTCAAACAATGAGGATTGGATGTTACTTGTAAAAAAGATGTAAGCAATGTGATAGAACTTCTGCACCACTTGCCAAAGTTTCTACCGATACGAAGTCCCTGGGTAAGAATGTCACAGAACGAAAGCTTTTTTTAGTTATAGTATAAGAATACACTGCAAAAAAGGTAGTTGTACCTTTTCTTAAAGTTTATTCTGTGCAACTAACCGCAAATTACGCTAATGCTCGTATGACTCCCATAACACAGTTACAACACACTCTTTCTCCTGTCGAAAATTTCCTTAGCAGTTGTGCATGATTTTGAGTCCATCTCCGAAATTAAACATACCTGTAGAATCGTGGCATTAAACTTGAGAGCTCATTGTGGGTGTAGGGTACGTAGAAGAGATTTAATACACTCCAATAGAAGAGGGCCACGCTGTCTCACGAGACCGATGATCAATAAAAATCAACCGGACATAAATGCATTCTCTCATGCAGGCTGTGCCATGCTACTGAAACGAGATGCCTTAAAACATAGCCGCGTGGTCTAAGGCATTTTGTCACGGTTTACGCGGCTCCCTCCGTCGGAGGTTGGAGTCCTCCCTCGGGTATGGGTGTATGTGTTGTCCTTAGCGTTAGTTAGTTTAAGGTAGAGTAAGTAGCGTGTAAGGCTAGGGACCGATGACCTCAGCAATTTGGTCCCATAGAACTTACGACAAATTTCCAAATTTCCTTAAAACACACTGCCCAATAGTCTCCACGCACATCTGCAAATACAGTGTGGGAACGTCTCCAACTCTGGAGTCTAATTCAAAGAAATACGACCGCTTCTGTTCGACAATGCACAAGCTATACCAAACAGCGACTCCTGGACCTCTCGAGTATTGCAACCAGCGCCGGCTTCGCACGGGTAACGCTACACTGAGGTGACCAAAGCCGTGGGATAGTGGTATGCATATATAGAGACAGCGGTAGTATTGCAGACACAAGGTCATTTGTACTCAGGCGATTCATGTGAAAAGATTTCGGAGTGATTATGGCCGCACGACGGGAATTAAAACTCGAAGGGCGTAACAGTAGTTGGAGCTAGATGAATGAAACATTCAGTTTCGGAAAACGTTACGGAATTCAATATAATCAGTGTAAAGAGTTTGCCGAGAATACCACATTTCAGGCATTACCTCTCACCACGGATAACGCAGTGGCCGACGGCTGTCACTTAACGTCCGAGAGCAGTCAGTGCTAACAGACAAGCAAAACTGCGTGAAATAACCCCAGAAATCAATGTAGTACATACGACTAATATATCCGTTAGGACAGTGAGGCGAACTTTGACGTTGATGGGTTATGGCAGTATACGACCGACACGAGCGCCTTCGCTAACAACGCGTTATCGCCTGCAGCGCCTCTCCCGGGCTAGTGACCACATTGGTTGGACCCTAGACGACTGGAAAATCGTGACTGGTCAGATGGAGTCTGATATCATTTGGTAAGGGCTCCAGTATGGGGCAGACCCCGCGAAGCCATGGACCAAAGCTGTCAGCAAGCCACTGTGCAATCTGGTGGTGGCTCCATAATAGTGTGGGCTGTGTTTACATGGAATAAAATGGCTCTGAGCACTATGGGACTTAACGTCTAAGGTCATCAGTCCCTTAGAACTTAGAACTACTTAAACCTAACTAACCTAAGGACATCACACACATCCATGTCCGAGGCAGGATTCGAACCTGCGACCGTAGCGGTCGCGCGGTTCCAGACTATAGCGCCTAGAACCGCACGGCCACTCCTGCCGGCTTATTTGCAATAGACTAGGTCTCTGGGTGTTCGGCTACTTTGAGACCATTTGCAGCCATTGATGGTTGGCATATACCCAAACAACAGTAGAATTTTTATGGATGACAATGGGCCTTATCGCCAAGCCACAGTTGTTTGCGATTGGTTTGAAGAACATTCTGGACAGTTCGAGCGAATGGTTTGACCACCCAGATCGCCCGATATCAAACCCATCGAACATTTATAAGGGCCGGTCGGAGTGGCCGTGCGGTTCTGGGCGCTACAGTCTGGAACCGAGCGACCGCTACGGTCGCAGGTTCGAATCCTGCCTCGGGCATGGATGTGTGTGATGTCCTTAGGTTAGTTAGGTTTAATTAGTTCTAAGTTCTAGGCGACTAATGACCTCAGAAGTTGAGTCGCATAGTGCTCAGAGCCATTTGAACCATTTTTGAACATTTATAGGACGTAATCGAGAGCTCACTTCGTGTACAAAATCCTGCACCCACAATACTTTCGCAGTTATGGACGACTTTAGAGGCAGCATCGCTGAATATTTCTGCAGAGGAGTTCCAACGACTTATTAAATCGATGCTACATCAATTTGCTGCACTAACCCGGGCAAAAGCAGGTCCGACACATTTTGCCATCTCTGTGCAAGTATCTACTTACAGACGACTTGCCGCGCGGGGTGGCCGTGCGGTACAGGGCGTCTTGTCACGCCCCGCGTGGCTGCCCCCGTCGGAGGTTCGAGTCCTGCCTCGGGCATGGGTGTGTGTGTCGTCCTTAGCGTAAGTTAGTTTAAGTTAGTTTAAGTTAGATTAAGTAGTGTATAAGCTTAGGGACCGATAACCTCAGCAGTTCTGTCCCATAAGACCTTACCACAAATTTCCAATTTCCAGACGACTTGGCCGGCGAAACGATTAGAACTTAGACAAAGCAAGCTTCATCGCAGATCAGTCTATCTGTTAGTAAAAACCGTATCAAAATCCCTTCACTAGTTCCTGAGATTAATCGTCACATACTGTCTGTGGTGTTACCGCCAGACACCACACTTGCTACGTGGTAGCCTTTAAATCGGCCGCGGTCCGCTAGTATACGTCGGACCCGCGTGTCGCCACTATCAGTGATTGCAGACCGAGCGCCGCCACACGGCAGGTCTAGAGAGACTTCCTAGCACTCGTCCCCAGTTCTAAAGCCGACTTTGCTAGCGATGGTTCACTGACAAATTACGCTCTCATTTGCCGAGACGATAGTTAGCATAGCCTTCAGCTACGTCATTTGCTACGACCTAGCAAGGCGCCATTATCATTTGCTATTTATCTTGTGATGCATGTACCGTAAAGAGCGATGTTCACCAATTATGGATTAAAGTTAAGTATTCCAGAAGCTACGTACTTTATTTGCTAGTCTTCATTACTTGTCCTGTTCCAGACCTCACGCCATCCTGCGTGAGCTTTAACGCGTGCCTTTCGGCTTCCTCTCATTGCGGGTTGGCGCTCTGGCCAATCCACAACACTGTCGACGTCCGGCCACCCAGATTTAGGTTTTCTGTAATTTTTCTAAATCGGCCCAGGCAAATGCGTTTGGAAGGACACGGCCGATTTTCTTCCTCGTCCTCCAAGCAACCCGCGTTTGTGCTCTGCCTCTAATGACCTTGACGTCGACGGGACGTTACACCTTGAGTTTTGTTCCTTCCTCCAACGTAGAGACAAGAATGCGGTGGTGGACTTAACTTTAATAATGTGCACAGATTATTTTACTATCCCCTTTTGTTTTAAACAGATCATCTGAAGCTGACTTGCTAAGTAGTCGAAATCCTTCATGAACCGAGGCTGTTAATTACAATAAAAGAAGACGTGTGAATGTTCCATCGACTGATGTAGGATAATCACAGTAGTGCGATTATTTTGTAATGATTAACAGTCCGTAAATAAAAAACGCAGTTACTGATAGTAAACAGATGGTAACATGACACTGTGTCAGTTGCTGCGTTTTTCATTTGTCTCGTATTCACCCATTTCACAGAACTTTGATGTTTTTTCCGACTGGCATTTACCGTCACGAGAGTTTGATCCTAAAAAGATACAGGTTTATCAGACGTATGAATGTCCACCAGAAATTTCGGACAATTAGAGACATTTCCAAAATTTACAGCACTTTTTCGCCACGAAATTATATTGGTCCATCAATAAGAGTTCCAGCACTACTTACCTGCAATGCAATCATATTCAGTTGAGTGCCTCCAATTTAATAAATGGATAAATGGTACACAGGGGAAATTACGCGTCTGGGTGAACCCTTTTGTGTAGTAGCAGTCTCAGAAACTTACAACCATTATGTTCTGTGTCATTTGTATGTGTAGTGAATGGCGACAGTCTTATCACACTTCCTTTGTGCACACAAGGCACCACTTTCTCTCTCAAAGCGTCACTATGCTGTAGGGCTAGGCGATATCTTTGGTGTTAATGTGTGACTCGTCACTTCTCTAATTTCATGTCTTTTTTGTTATTTAAATAACAATGTGATTTAACAGTGTCTCTGATTAGGTGACCCTTCTGCATGCTACGTAGTAAGTGAACTATTACAAGAAGTTCATAGAGAGGAAGCTTCTTCAGAATCACAGAATCAACTACAACTATGATTCGACGATTTCAAGAGGTGATATTGGTTAATATGTTTTCTCTGTAAATAATGGTGTGAAATAATGTAGGTTGTATAGTGTCTTTTTCGACTGTAATAATAAAAGTCTTATTCAGACCATATGCGTTTCGCTTTATTTCAAAACATCTTCAGTGGTCACTCTAACAAATGTTTCTTCTTACAAATCTGTGAAGATATTAAACAGTTTTCGTGTTTTAAATGACTAATATTAAACTGTATGAAATTGCTATGATTACTCACAATTTTTTTCCTACTTCATTCATAACATTCTTCTACAAAGAAACGTTTGATTTAGTGCCCTGCAGTTCACTGATACAGAGCATTTTAACTAAAGCTACTATTAGAAAATAAGGATAGACAAGGAGCTTCCAACACTACGCAAATATAACAGGCGGTCAAATGAAAACTGAACACCCGCCACAACGGGTCCATGGAATGATTCCACTTAAAAGTAATCACCCCGCACGTTAACACATTTATCCTGTTGGAAGACGAGATAATCAATTCCTATTTCGTAGAAGACTGTCGGCCGCTGACGGATCCACAACGACATACACTCTCGTCATTCCTAGTCCGACTGAAACTGACGTCCTAACGTGTCTGTCTTCAGGTCGCCAAAGATGTGAAAACCACAAGGTGAAAGATCCGGGCTGTACGGATGATGTTGCAGCGTTTCCTAACAAAATCTCCGAAGCTTTGCCTCCGTCCGATTGGCAACGTGGGGTTGCGTGTTATAGTGCAAGAGTACGTTTCCTCTTCTCTTCGAGTTCCCCGAGTGTGGAACCCCAATCATCGGGCCTGGGACCAAAATCAATGCGCAGTGCTATGGAGACATGTTGTAGAAACTGCGACTCGCTGTAAAGTGAAAACGCCCAGAAATACTGTTATACGGAATCATCCTGTTGCTCGATAACTCACGACCCTACATTGCCCATCGGTCAAAGGTTATGCTTTAGTGATTTGATGGGGAAACACTACGATATTCTCCGTACAGCCCGCATCTTTCACCGTGTGATTTTCACATCTTTGGCGACCTGAAGAAAGACGCGTGGACGTCGGTTTCAGTCGGATGAGGAAGTAAAAGAGCGGGTGTGGCTGTGGATCCGTCAGAGGCGGACTTGCGTTCTACGAAACAGGGACTGATAGCCTCGTCTCCTAGTGAGATAAATGTCTAAACACCTGTCGCCATTCCTTTCGGATTGAATCATTCTATGGATTCGTTGTGGCGCTGTTCGGTTTTCATTTTAGTGCCCCCCATGAGAATCGTATTTAGACTCATACGAACAGATAGACTGTCTGGTCTAAAGTGTCCGGTCACCCCAAAGTAATGCGTAATTAACTAATAGATGTCACAGGAGGCGCAACGCCAGTATAACATGCGGCGCAGAGTATTGTGTTGTCAGTACACAAGCAGTAACAGCAGAATGGGTCCGTCAGGAGAGCTCAGTGACGTGGAACGTGAAATAGTCACTGGATGTCACCTGAGTAACATATTCACCAGGGACATTTAAATCTTCCTAAAGCTTTCTTAGGAGAAGGAAAACTTCATAGCTAAGATCGCAATAAAACACCGTAGTGTGGATAACCGGTTCCGGTAATCTGTGTTACCATAATCAGATTTGTAACAACATTACAAAGGTGCTGCAAACTGTTTAATAAATAATGTCAGATTAACCCAAAGAGGAATCAATGACAACATATCTTCGTACAGGTTATCATAAAAATCTTGTGGCAGATGCACACAAAATCTTTCCGTTGAATCTCCAGATGCACAGCATATGAAATGAATGATGTGTTGGCATGTCAAAAGTAAAAGTTAAAATTGCTATGTACACAAATCGCCACAACATTGCATCCATATGATCACACGTCATGCCTAGTAGGGCACCACAAGACTGATTGTCAACAGTCAGTGCATGATATGAACAAACAACAATACGACAGGCGACGCTGCAGTGCATAGTTTCTAACATTAAAAGTCAAATATGTAATTTAAAACCAAATACAAAAGTTCTAAAATGCTAACAAAACTTCTTGATGATTTCTTCCTGACAAAACATAGTTATGACGTCCTGTACATCATATTAACGATGAATGCATTGTAACATCAAAAAACTGCAAATATCTTTGTGACAGTATAGCTAAGAAAGCGCCAACATAAAATTTCTTCACCTTTATAAAAAGAAGATAGACTGAATGCCAAAAAAACTTTTAAGAAATTATTAAAATACAGCGGTGTTCAACACAAATTCTGGAGCTAGCGCAACTAATTACACTACTATAGTGCAACACACCATGCTTGGAGCACAGAAAGATTAGGCGATGTGATTGCCTAAATCAAGGCCGTAATTACTACGCGGCATGTATTTTAGAAGTTTTATATTTGGAATCGTGATTGGTTTTAAATTACGTATTTGACATTTAATGTTGGAAACTATGCACTGCAGCGTCGCCTGTCGTATTGTTCTCAGTTCATCTCATGCATTGACTGTTGACAATCAGTCTTGTGACGCCCTGTAGGCATGACGTGTGATCATATGGACGCAATGTTGTAGTGATTTTACTTTTGACTTGCCAACACATCACTCATTTCATATGCTGTGCATTTGGAGATTTAACGGATAGATTTTGTGCGCATCTGCCGCAAAATTTTTATAATAACCTGTACGAAGTAATGTTGTCATTGATTCCTCTTTGGGTTCATCTGGTATTATTTGTTAAACAGTTTGTAGCACCTCTTGTAATGTTATTACAAATCTGATGATAGTAACATAGTTCAGCGAAATCGAATATCCGGTACACAGTGTTTTAATGGCTAAGAAGGATTTCTTCTTCTAAGAAAGTAACTACAGATCGCCCCTTCGTACTCAGTGTTAGTAAAATGATAAACCTTCTAAAGCTTCCAAAGTCACTGTAGTTCATGTGCTATGAAGTGGAAACAACCGCAGTTAAACGAAGACCAGTAAGACCTTATGTGATGACGGTCAGGGACCATCGAACATTCGGGAAAGTAGTTGTAAAAATCGTAGAAAATCAGCGGAAGGGACTCACTCGTGACTTCCAAGTGCTACCAGAAGTCCAGCCGTGACTCTGTGTAGGGAGTTGGAAAAAATGGGATGCCATGTCAGGCTGATATTAATAATCCACACATTTTTGTAGTCAGTACAAAGCAATGCTTGTAGTGGTATAAAGAGCGGCGATACAGCACAGTGGATGATTGGAATCGAGTGATTTGGAGCGGTGAACCACGCTATACCCTGTGGCAGTCCAATGAGAGATTGAGGTTTTGGCAAATGCCTCGAGAACGCTACGTTGCACTGTGTGCAGTACTAACAGTGAAGTACAGAGTAGTTGGTGTTACTGTGTGGAGGTGTTATTTGTGATTAGGTTGTGGTCTCCTTATTGCGCTTATGTAAACACCGAATGCGGAAGGATATGAACACACTTTACAGCATTGTGTATAGCTTACAATAGAGGAACAGTTCGGAGATGATTGTATCACCATGGCAATTCATCCTGTCATAAAGCAGCATCTGTGAGAAATGGTTTGTGGGCAGTAACATTTCTGAAATGAGCTGGCCTTCTTGGAGTCCTGACCTAAAGCCAGTGGAACACCTTTGGGACGAGTTAGAACGGCGACTTCCCCCCAGACCCCAGCATCCAAAAGCTCTACGTTCTCCGGTTTCGGCTCTTGAGGAATAATGCCGCAGACGTTCAGACACCTCACTGAAAATGTCCCCAGCAGAGTTCAAACCGCCACAAAAGTGAATGGTGGACGCGTCCTATATTAATGTCCATCAGAAGAAGTCCGGATACTGGTCATCAGACTGTGTGTAGTAATGTGTATGGGTCACATGAATAATGGAGTATTCAGGGCAATTGAGAACACAAGTGCATGAACTGCGAAATGACTATAGCTTGATAAGCGAAATAGTTTCCAAAAAATGGTTCAAATGGCTCTAAGCACTATGGGACTTAACATCTGAGGTCATCAGTCCCCTAGACGTAGAACTACTTAAACAAGACACCACACACATGCATGCCCGAGGTAGGATTCGAACCTGTGACCATAGCAGCCGCGTGGTTCCGGACTGAAGCGCGAAATAATTTTCAAAATAAAGGTTCAAATGTGTTCGAATTGGAAACTTTAATATCAGTGGAAATTAGCAATTTTTTCTTACAGCAGTTGGACACGGACTTTCGTTGGGAAAATCATTCAAAAACTGGTGGTTGTTCAGCAAACAATTGAGAAATGCATTTAGAGAACGGCTAGAAGAGACGGGAACACGAACAAGTGGAAATTTTGTTTATGGCGGTACCGAAACTGAGACACAAGTCTGTACTGGACCTGGAGCTAGTGTAGTTGATGATATAAGGACCAAGGAGTTTACCTCTTGAGTTCCAGTGGATACGGGAAGACCAAAACGAAGGTGTGTAGATGAGATTGCAAAAAGCAAAGTAGCCGCATGGAGGTGGGCCGTTGAGAATGCAAGGTCTAAAAAGCTTTCAGGAGGGATTTATCCAGCAATACATACATGCAGGAACTATCGCGCAATCAGCAAAACAACTCTTCTATCCAAGTTTCGGACAAGAATAATATACAGCAAAGTGGAGAATGAAGCAGAGGATCTCTTAGACGTCGATCATTGAGAAAGATTAAGGCGCCAGAGGGGTGGTTGAGACATTGCATTTCTCTGTAGCTGAGAGGTCATAGATCGCATCAGTGCCTCTAAATTTCGCATCAAACTACAATTAAATAGGGAACAGATAACAATACATATATTATACACTCATCGTTACTATAATTATGATTTATGTAAAAACACGTTCCTCATGAATCAAATTCTCTGTTAATCTAAACCGTATGAAACTCCCCACTGTAGCTCCTGAAATTAGTCCAAACATACAGAGAGAAAAATGTTGCAGGGGACCGTAATTTATAATACGTATACACAAATGGCTCTGAGCACTATGGGACTCAACTGCTGAGGTCATTAGTCCCCTAGAACTTAGAACTAGTTAAACCTAACTAACCTAAGGACATCTCAAACATCCATGCCCGAGGCAGGATTCGAACCTGCGACCGTAGCGGTCTGGCGGTTCCAGACTGCAGCGCCTTTAACCGCACGGCCACTTCGGCCGGCTACGTATACACAGCCGGCCGCTGGTGGCCGAGCGGTTCTAGGTGCTTCAGTCTGAAACCGCGCGACCACTAAGGTCGCAGGTTCGAATCCTGCCTCGGGCATGGATGTGTGTGATGTCCTTTAGTTATGTTTAAGTAGTTCGAAGTCTAGGGGACTGATGACCTCAGAAGTCAAGTCCCATAGTGCTCAGAGCCATTTGAACCATTTTTTTTTTACGTATACACAAAGAAGAACTAAGAGCGAGCGATAAAAATGTAAGAGCAAGAGAGAAATGCTCAGATTAAAAGGGGCGTGACGTACAAATGCAATCTTTTCTCCTTCAGCCAGCGTGGGAACTCCAGGCTTGGTGTGTTCTACACTACCGCCTTACCCACTGTTACTCAGCATATGTATCGAAAATTCAGCGAAACACTTAAAAGTAGACTCAGAAGTAGGATGAAAATTCAAGATAAAAGGATGTCAGTGACAAAATTTGCTGACGATCTTTTTGTATTCGGAGAAAGTGAAGAAAAAATACCGAAATTGTTTGTTGTAATGAACAGCCTACTGAGCGCAGAATACTGACTCAAAGTAAAGAAAAAAAGTAAGTGTAGAGGGTGCCAGAAATGACGTTAGCGACAGACATAACAGTACAACAATCACAAAAACAAAAGCATGTTTTGTTGCGGCCGGATCTTTTCAGGAATTTTCAGTCACCAACTTTATCCTTCGAATGCGAAAATATTATTTCGGCGCCCACCTACATGGGGGGAAATGAGAAGAGCTCGCTCGGAAAGGTTAAGTGTTCGTTTTTCCCGCGAGTTATACGCGAGTGGGACGGTCAAGAAATAGCGAAATAGCTTTACGATGGTTCGATCAACCCGCTGCCATGCACTTAATTGTGAATTGCAGTCATTTAGATATAGATTTAAAAGTGGGTAACACATACTGGTGGTTGACCAAGTCTGTAAAGCACAATAACGCAAGACCATAGAAGCAAGGAGGACAGGGGAACCAGACTAGCACACCCAAAGAGGGAATTCCACGCTAAAAGAAATCTGTCAGTATCAGATTTTATTAATAAACTTTACGAACAAATTTTTAAGAGCACAGCGTTTATAAAAGTGGATCATTGATTGTGAGAAAGAAGGGAAGGTGAAATTTGACGTTAGAGGAAAACTAAGTGGAATGATAGTATAAGAAATGACAAGGTTCTCCGCAGAATCGATGAGGAAAGTCATGCGTCGGAAATATTGACTATAAGAAGGGATAGGATGACGGGATATGTGTTAAGACGTCAGGAAGTAACTTCTGTGGCACTACAGGGCAAAAACAGGATTGGAGTACATCCAACAAATAATTGAGGACGTTTGATGTGAGCACTACCCTCGGATGAAAAGAGAGTCCTGGCCGGTCTGTAACAAATCGGTCAGAAAAATGATGACTGAAAAAAAGTAATAATGAAACGGATGGTACTAAAAGTATGAATAATAATGAAGAAATGATTTTTTGGTTACCCTGTTGCTGAGAAGAATTCTATCAAAAGAAAAAGATAAGGAACAACAGCAGATCTCAACCGCTGCTGGTATCTCCCTCTCTCATTATGCTTTGTTCGAGAAAGTTTGCTATACATGAGAGGAACGGCTATATTTCTGATTACGACTTAATTATTATAATATGCAAACGCTCGTTCAGAGCTCATTAAGGCACTTGGTTAACAGCTGCTTGAATTTAAAGCTGATACTACACAGGTCATTTTCTTTTCATCGGGAAACAAAAAGAGCTCTTGATGAGAAAGCGGGGTATATTTTAGAGATAACAGCACACTAAGTACAGCTGTCTGTTTATTTCCTCACAAGGGGAACTTGATAACTGGTATGCTCAGACCGCGTATTCTTCGACTGTTTCTCACCTATATTACGGGGGTAAAAAGAGGTAGAAAATTTTTTTAGCCTCATTTTCTATTGGCTTAAAAGGTTTCTTAGAGAGTATATTTTTAGATTTATTCATGTAACGTGTGCGATATATGTTAAAATACGTTAAAATCGCGATTTACTGCATGTAGGTCTGCCGCATCCGAACGCTCGAATGCAATCGACGTAATGCTGTATTATAATAGTTACCAACGGAGTAGGAGCCTTGTTAGCTACGGATTGTATCACAGAGGGCATTAGTATCAATTAAAATAGTATTTTCAACACGATTTGTCCTTGTAACATGATTCGCTTATGGTAAACAGACTGAAAGCACGTGCTTGTCTCGCGCCTGTTTAGCTTGTCATTTCGCTTGTTTTTTATACGAAGTAAAACGTAAATGCTTGAAAATGACAAACAACGGATAGAAAAGGTTCGAAAAGTAGTCCCTATCAGGCAAACAAAAAAAACTTCGACTGGTAAGCAGAAGCCAGTTAATCGATATAATTTCATCAAAATCAGAGGTTTCGACATAGGCGAAAAAGAGGCGAACTGTACGGTGGATTGTCGATTAAAAGTTTGTTCAATAACATTACAAAACACAAATTGAAACATTAAACTCGTGTTTTTTCAAAACACAGTTTTTCAAGTTGGTGGGAGCTATAACTCATGAAATACACAAGCAATTACATTACACTTTTTTGCTACTTGTGAGTCGTCGTTTTTTCTGCTGAAGTATGTAGGATTTTTTGCGGTATCTTTTAATTAAGATTTTTGGTGCACGTTTTTATAACGACTTTTTTGTCGAAAAAATTGCCATTATTTCAGAGAGCCGCCATTTTGTTAAAAACCATTTTCTTAAATATCCCTAGGTACCACTTTAGACAGTATCATCAGTTTCAAAGCAGTTGTTGAAATTTTGTTCTAGGCAGAAAATCGTGGCGTTCAGAGCTCCCACCAACCGCCCACGCACTCGGCTAAGGCCTTTTCGTCGATGTCGTGTAGTGTCCTCTAGGTGCAAGTTTTTCACTTAAGAGAAACATGTAACACAAACTTAAGGGTGTACAATAAAGGCCTAACGCCAGTTTTGTAATTTCTTTGTAATTTTATTTAAAAAAATCATTAATATAGGTTCCAAAATCGAGCGTCACCCTCGTCTACCCCCGTAAAAGAACGGCCGTTTATGTCGAGACAAATTCTCTCCAGTGGCTGCAAAAACTAATTGTGTATTTAGGCCTGTTGCTGCTATGACACAAGGAAATGGCAAATTCCTTTGGAAGTTTGTGCTTTCTCTCTCATCTTCAAGTAACCAAGTATTAAATTAAAATCTATGGCAAGACGGAAAGGGAGCATTTTACGACTAAAAAAATACGTTTATTCAGGCCTTTTGCCCATACTTCCGTGATCTTTGAAGGTTTATGAATTTACATGCAATCGAATTCGGCATCGTTGATCCCTCCCTCAATCACCTTCTGCAGGTCGCCAATAATTTTTTCATACACAGGTTTCATAAATTCAAATTAATTATTAAATTATAGCTTTCTGAGGCTGAAAAAAATATTCAGACGCTCATTAATTACCCACTCGTCGTCGAGCCAGGCATGAGGCGTGGTGCACAGTTGAAGTGTATGAAGTCGGAGTACGCCCTCCCTTTACATGTCGCCTGGACAAGTGGATGCACGTGGTCTCTGTACAGTGCTGCTCCATGCGGCAGCACTTGGTACTATTCTCGCCGGACAGTGAGCAATACGAGATTCATCACACAGACTAGCTGCTTTGCGTTGGTAAAGTGGTGACTTTTTCCAAAGTGTCTACTTTTATTACTAAAATTTTATTACTTCACAAATTGGGTACATCAGATTAATACAACTAACTGTTCCGTATAAATAAACAAATGCCATCTTAACCACTTCTTTGATTACCGGCTACCAGTTTGAACCTGCGCTGCATATATCCTCAGGTCTAATTGCAACAGGTATAAAAAAAGGGAACAACAATAAAAATATAAAAATTACGAAAGTCTGACATTAGAAATATTACCATCAGAGACTGCACAGCTACTATCAAAATATTATGAGAACCCACACATACCTGGCGCCGCAAAGTGCTGTTGGTCAGTTAACGTAAAATACAAATATTCGTGAGTTAAAATTTTTTTGTATAGTCAAGCGACGTATGCATATGTCCTCGGCTAGTATATTAAAGTAGAGAGAAAGAGATCCTTCTATCCTAAAATAAACTAAAATAAATGATGAAATCAACGACCAAAAGACATGACCATGAAATAGGTTGCCCTATGTACGATGCGCCATAAGTAAAACAAATAAACATATGTAAAAAACAGCCTCAGAGCACAGTGTGCATTTTACATTTTTGGTTCTCATTTTTATACTTTAAAAGACAAGGAAAAAGAAACATACATATCTAATCGTCATACTTTAAGTCTTCGATCTGTTAAAACACAACATTTAGAATTGATCTTACTTTATTGAGTAAGAATACAAATATACTGAGGGCCATTACTGTAAGATTTAAAAAAACGGGAGAAGAGGGAAATGCAGTTACAAAAATAACTGTAGTCTTTTGCAAATACTATAAATTAAAAAGGCATTTAAGGACATTAGTGTGAGAAATATAACAGAGTGGCCACTAGAGTGCGCCACCTACGACAGCAGGTTGACGGGCGATGCAGTAGTATGTTCGTGTGTATTACAGGCTGCAGTCTGCGTCGACTACCTTCCACACAGAACAGACAAGAAGGATAAACAATTTCATGTTTGTGGAACGAGGAGAAGCACCAGACACAGCGTACCTACTACAGTGTTCTTGTTGTGGTCTTCAGTCCAGAGACTGTTTTGATGCAAGCTTCTTCACCTCCCAGTACCTACTGCAACCTGCATCCTTCTGAATCTGCTTAGTGTATTCATATCTTGGTCCCCATCTACGATTTTTACCCTCCAGCTGCCCTCCAAAACTAAATTGTTATCCCTTGATGCCTCAGAACATGTTCTACCATCCGATCCCTTCTTCTAGTCAAGTTGTGCCACAAATTCCTCTTCTTCACAATTCTATTAAGTACCTACTCATTAGTTATGTGTCTACCCATCTAATCTTCAGCATTCTCTGTAGCAGCACATTTTGGAAACTTCTATTCTCTTCTTGTCCAAACTATTTATCGTCTGTGTTTCACTTCCATGCATGGCTACACTCCACACAAATACTTTCAGAAACGACTTCCTGACGTTTAAATCTATACTCGATGTTAACAAATTTCTCTTCTTCAGAAACACTTTCCTTGCCATTGCCAGTCTACATTTTATATCCTCTCTACTTCGACCATCATCAGTTATTTTGCTCCCCAAATAGCAAAACTCATCTACTACTTTAAGTGTCTCATTTCCTAATGTGATTCCCTCAACATTGCCCGATTTAATTAAACTGCATTCCATTATCCTCGTTCTGTTTTTGTTGATGTTCATGTTATATCCTCCTTTCAAGACACTGTCCATTCCGTTCAACTGCTCTTCCAGGTCCTTTGCTGTCTCTAAAAATGGTTCAAATGGCTCTGAGCACTATGGGACTTAACATCTGAGGTCATCAGTCCCCTAGAACTTAGAACTACTTATACCTAACTAACCTAAGGACATCAGCCACACCCATGCCCGAGACAGGATTCGAACTTGCGACCGTAGCGGTCGCGCGGTTCCAGACTGAAACGCCTAGAACCGCTCGGCCACACCGGCCGGCTTTGCTGTCTCTGACAGAATTACAATGTCACTGGCAAACCTCAAAGTTTTTATTTCTTCTTCATGGATTTTAATTCCTACTCATAATTTTTCTTTTGTTTCCTTTACTGCTTGCTCAATATACAGATTGAGTAAGATCGGAGTAGGCTACAACCCTGTCTCAGTCCCTTCCGAACCACTACATCACTTTCATGCACCTCGACTCCTATAACTGCCATCTGGTTTCTGTACAAATTGTAAATAGCCTTTCGCTCCCTGTATTTGACCCCTGGCACCTTCAGGGTTGAAAGAGAGTATTCCAGACAATATTGTCAGAAGTCTTCCCTAAGTCTACAAAAGCTAATAATAGGAGTAGGTATGTAAGAGTAATGGGAGAGGTACAGAATCCAGTAACCTGAGCATAAAAAGCTATGTGGGAACTTAAGTGTGAAGAATTCAAAGTCCAGAGTAACATTGATGGTGGTAAGGCAGCTAAAGGCGGGGTCAGGGATTTTCTCTGCCTCGTGATGGCTGGGTGTTGTGTGCTGTCCTTAGGTTAGTTAGGTTTAAGTAGTTCTAAGTTCTAGGGGACTCATGACCAAAGATGTTAAGTCCCATAGTGCTCAGAGCCATTTGAACAGCTAAGAATAAATGACAACAGTTGGGTAAACTTACAGATGATAAGCTTAGATAGGCGGAAGATGTACTACAAGGAACATATTAAAGAATCGACCAGAAGTTTAAGACAAAAGCTCCTCTACAGGCAACGAACATGACACAGAAACCCAGGAGACAACAGCATCGGAGGTATAGCAAAAAGACAGTTCAACACCGGCAAAGCAATGCAACCTGGAGCTGTGTGTACAGAGTTTTTGATGGCCGAACCAAATTTATTTTCTGAACATCTCACTAAGCTACTTACTATCTTCTTAGTGGAGGAGAAATCCCTGTAGAGTTTAAAGAAGGGTTCTTCACAAACGTATTTAAAAGGGGAAGCAAGGATAATTGCGCCGGCCGCGGTGGTCTCGCGGTTCTAGGCGCGCAGTCCGGAACCGTGCGACTGCTACGGTCGCAGGTTCGAATCCTGCCTCGGGCATGGCTGTGTGTGATGTCCTTAGGTTATTTAGGTTTAAGTAGTTCTAAGTTCTAGGGGACTGATGACCACAGCAGTTGAGTCCCATAGTGCTCAGAGCCATTTGAACCAAGGATAATTGCGCAAATTATCGAGGCATCACAGTTCTCAGTTCTATATCGAGACTACACGGTATGATCATTAAAACTAGAACTGAGAGAGAAATTGAGGCAGTAGAAGAACAGAGTGGCTTTCTAGCAGGCAGATCGTGTATTGACAATATCTCCAGCGTTATACTGCTGACTGACAAGCCAGCGGCACGTAACTTACAGACACCCATGATTTATACCGACTTGCATAAGGCATATGACAGTGTACCGCGTTCTAGAACGTGGGAAGCTATAAATAACCAGAACATACACAAACGTCTTGCACAATCTGTATTTCAATAATACTTACGTTAAAAGTTCAGAAATGACTAAGGGAAGAATGGTGCTTATCGCCTAACTTCTTTAAACTGATACTAAACGAAGCACTGAAAAATTGGCAAAAGTAGTGCCAAACACGGGAATTAGAATAGATGGACGCCCTGTTCTCCCTAAATTTCGCCGACGATGAGGTCATTTTCGCCGACGAGGAAGAAAAAGAGAACTTGAGGAATACTGTGAACAGTGATATACGGGTGATGGATGTATAGTAATGTGCAGTCGACCAAATAAATATTTAGGTACAATGATAACAGATAAATTGGAAGCAACGAAGAAAGAAAGCGCAGAACAGGAAATGGAAAGGCAAAGGTGGCACTGAAGCAGCTACACTCTATTATCTTGAATAAAAACTATAATTGAAAGCATTGCTCTGTATGGATGCTAAAAAATGTGGGAAATTTGCAGGGGCAATGAGAAGAAATTAAATGCAGTGGAAATGAAGTTTAGGAGACGCAGTTGTGAAGCAACAAGATTAGACAAAATAAGATATGAAGTACTACGAACAGGTGGTAATTACCAACTGTATTGTAGATACAACATACGAATCACACAGCCAACCGGTTGCAAATAACTGTTTGGTACACTGACGTAGGTTTCGATACCTATACGGATGTTTTCATCAGAATGAGATTTTAAGAAAGCGTAATTTTTTTTTATTTTTTTACTTGAGCATATCTGCTTTAAGCTCTGACCATTGCTTCTCGGAATGTAATTTTATGGTTTCTTAAAATCTCATTCTAACGATGTCCTTAGAGGTGTCGAAACCTAGGTCAATGTACCAAACAGTTATCTGCAACCGGTTGGCTGTGTGATTCCTATGTTGAAACTTATATACGGTTGCTGAGAAACAGTCATGTTTAAAACTGTAACATTTTAGATACATTTAAAAAAACGCCTAACATGGTACGAACATCTTTGAAGAATTCCAGAGGAAAGTTGGTTTCCGAAAATATGGCACTGGAGACATCCACCGACACAAAAAGCGGAAGACCCCAGCTACATAGGAATGACTGAGTGAAGCATGGAATACAGTGGAGAGAGATATGCAAGAAGATGATTGGCAAGATAGAAGCAAGATGGATGCGAGAGACGCCGCATGGAGCAGAAAACTCGCAGTAAGATGGAGAAGAAGAAGAGGATACTGTTGCTTGAGGTAACATGCGAGGACACAGGACATCCGCGACGCACTACTAAGTCGCCACAGTTCCTCTCTCACTACCAGCCGAGAACAGAAGTCCTATAACTTCAGGTCTCAGTGGCTCCCCATGTCATGAAGCCGGGAATAACACCAATGTGCCCCTCCAAAACATTGGAAGAGTAGGATCTCTCCCCAGGTTATACTTATCCAGGGTAATGGAGAACCACGATTCATCACTGAACACATTTATAAACAATCCATGGTTCTCGGTCACATCACTCCAAACGTAGCCGTTGATGTTAACAACAGCCTCCGCATGGAACGGTAATTTAGTATTCCGGCCGCTGCTTGTCTGGATGACATGATATATTGCAGGGAGTCCATTACCAGTTCTCAGATGGCAGGTGCAAAGATGAAGGGTTTACGATGTGCCTGGTTCACAATACGGCGTTCCTCCGTTGTGTTGATCAGGAGGAGTCGATCGCAAACGTGATGAAAAGTGTGCCTGCACTCACTTTATTCAGAAATTGGCCACTGTCCTTTCGAATGCACCACAAGTTTGGAGATTGCACGCTTCGACCAGTCGGTCAAATGGAGGCCCACTATTACATCCTTTTAAACTCTGTCAAGTGCTGATAACGCTGCCTCATACAAGGGATCTACGTGTCCTTCATAGTAATCACTCTACATCTGACGCGGGTGACTCCCCTTATATATCCTACAAAGACTGTTAACGAGACTTAACACAACACTAACACTCTCTGGTGGCCTACTTAACTGTCGCAGAGAATTACAGCTCTAATCATTTACTTACTCACCAGTAGTGTGTGCGCATGTTCGAATTTACATTGTTATCCGACCATGTTTTCTGGGCGCTTAATTTCATTTTTATTTTTTTTCTGTCAGTGTGTCAGTCATGTGTAATGAGTGAAGGAATTTGTAGACAGTCAGCTCCTAATAACAACTACGGTTCTACCATTCGCTAAGGCAGTCTTGCATGCAACAATAAGATTTCGTTCTTCATAGCTAGAGCAATAACCAGAAACTGATGCATGCACGCGCTTGCATGTATGTATGTATGTATGTATGTGTGCGCTCGTGTGCAGGTGTGTGTGTTTTCTGTGTGTGTGTGTGTGTGTAGCGAAAATGGTTGGGGGTGGGGGAGTGAGGGGTAGTAGAAGGGCGGGAGTGGGTTTGATGAAAGAAGACGGAGATGAGGTCGTGTAGAAAGGGGACTCCACCCCCGCTCCTTGCTGTAAAACCGCACTGCGTTATAGAGCGATATGAAACTTTTCATTGCCACACGACGAGAAGGTTTTCTGAAGCAACAGGGAATGAAAAACGCGAGAGAGCAAACACGCTATCACAACTACAACACACAGCAAAGATACAGCTTTTTACGACTGGCTTATTTATTTCCTGCTGGTGTATACATGACCGTGACCTGAATTTTAATTCCGTTCTCCTTTTGCGGAGCGACGAGTATCGCTTGTCGGACAACAAGGAACATGAAACATACTTCTCTGGCGCGACTGTTACTACTCTGTTTCGTATGAAAATACAAACAGTAGTACCGTCATACTATGTACAGCGCAACTAGTGTATTGGATTAGTGTCCCAGTTTCTTAAAACCGATAAATACTTTGCCACACATAAAGGCTCAGCATTTACTTCGTATTTCGAAGAGCTATCATTGGTTGGAAAAAATGCTCTTCGTAATTCTTATTTCTTTTAATCCTCCTTTCATTCTTTGGTGTTCCCTTCGTGTTGATCAAGTAATACCAACTACGCAGCATTACTGTAATATCTTTACACTTGTGGTTATTAATGTTAGTGTAGTGGTCCTGGTATGTGGTGCTAGGCTCTGACCTTTTTGTTCCTAAACGAGGAACAACTTTTGGTTCGTCCTTCGCCTTTTAAAAATGGTTCAAATGGCTCTTGCAACAACGGTCGCAGGTTCGAATCCTGCCTCGGGCATGGATGTGTGTGATGTCCTTAGGTTAGTTAGGTTTAAGTAGTTCTAAATTCTAGGGGACTGACGACCGCAGCAGTTAAGACCCATAGTGCTCAGAGCCATTTGAACGCTCCTTTTTATATTATCTATACTTCATCCATTGTCAATTATTTTGCTGGTCAAACTGCAAAACTCATCTGATACTTGTAGCGTAGCATTTCCTAAATCAGTTCCCTCAGCATCATCTGATTTAATTCCGCTACATTTCAATTCCCTTGTTTTACTTTTGATCACGTAATCTAATAACCTTGTTTCAAGATACCGGCCATTCCGTTCACCTGCTCTTCCAAGTCTTGGCAGTCTCTGACAGAATTACAATGTCATCGTTAAATGCCAAGAGTTTTCATTTCTTCTCCGTGAAGTTTAACTCCCAGTCCAAATTTCTGCATCGATTTCTTTACTGCTTTCTCGATATATTGACTGAATAACATCGGGGATAGGTTACAATTCTGTCTCACGTTTCAGCTATTGCTTACTTTTCGTGCCGTTTATTCTTTTAAACGGTATGGTTGCGAAACGAGTTCTCGCTCCCTGTGTTTTACTACTGCTACTTTCAGAATTTCAAAGAACATATTCCACTCAGCGTTGTAGAAAGCTTTAAGTGAATTTACAGATACCACAAACGTAGATTTCCCTTTCATTAACCAGTCAGATAAGTCGTAAGGTCAGTATGGACTCCCGTGTTCCTGCGTTTAGTGGAATCCAAAGTGACCTTCCCCGAGATCAACTTCTATTAGCGTGTGCATTCTTCTGAAACTGCCGGCCGGAGAGGCCGTGTGGTTCTAGGCGTTACAGTCTGGAACCGAGCGACCGCTACGGTCGCAGGTTCGAATCCTGCCTCGGGCGTGGATGTGTGTGATGTCCTTAGGTTAATTAGGTTTAAGTAGTTCTACGCGATTGATGACCTCAGAAGTTAAGTCGCATAGTGCTCAGAGCCATTTGAAACATCTTCTGAAACTAATTCGTGTAAATATCTTGCAACTATGGTTCAAATGGCTCTAATCACTATGGGACTTAACATCTGAGGTCATCAGTCCCCTAGAACTTAGAACTACTTAAACCTAACTAATCTAAGGGCATCAAACACATCCATGCCCCAGGCAGGATTCGAACCTGCGTCCGTAGCGGTCGCGCGGTTCCGGACTGAACCGCCTAGAACCGTGCGGCCACAGTGGCCGGCTTGCAACTATGACTTATCAAACTGATGAAAATAAAAAATGCAGAAAATGAAGCTTGTGAAATGGAATACAAACGTCTAAAAATAAGACTAACAGAAACTGCAAAATGGCCAAACTCCAACGGCAAGAGGACAAATACAAGGATGTAGAAGCATGAATTGTTAGGGAAAAGACAGGTGATGCCTATAGGAAATGAAAATACTCCTCTGGAGAAAAGAGAAGCAGCTGTATGAATGTGAAGAGCTTGGACGGTAAGCCATTACTAACGAAGGAAAGGAGAGCTTAAAGCTGGTAGTAATAACAGGGGTGATCGGTTTTCTTTGGAACGCTGTACAGTCCAGAATCTGTATGCCTCTCTGGCAAAATCGCCGTGTACATAGAGGCAATCATCCCATGGGCACGCCAGGTTGAATAACCCGGGTATAGTAAGTTCAAATGGTTCAAATGGCTCTGAGCACTATGGGACTCAACTTCTGAGGTCATTAGTCCCCTAGAACTTAGAACTAGTTAAACCTAACTAACCTAAGGACATTACAAACATCCATGCCCGAGGCAGGATTCGAACCTGCGACCGTAGCGGTCTTGCGGTTCCAGACTGCAGCGCCTTTAACCGCACGTCCACTTCGGCCGGCGGTATAGTAAGTACCGACGTGTAAGCAAGGGAGTAATGTGGCATCCATGTCTTTCCTACGTGCGTGCGACAAATTCTGAAGCATATGTGCAACGTAGTGCGTGAAGAAATCATAGGTGCCTGCTGCACATCCTCGTCCGACACGAATCATCGACTCTTTAAGGCCTTTTCCTGGGGGCCAAGGGCGTGACGGTCGCATTCTGAGAGTTCAGGACTACAGGGCTAGTGCTCGAATGTCTTCTACTTGAGTTGGCGTAACTTCTGCGTTACGACATTTGCTTTAGAAGGTTATCATGAAACAGCAGCAGTGCCCCTTGTCGCACCATTGCATGACGGTGGTTTTCGACGGACGTGCTGCCTCATACAATTTTTTATTCAAAAAATGTTCAAATGTGTGTGAAATCCTATGGGACTTAACTGATAAGGTAATCATTCCCTAAGCTTACACACTACTTAACCTAAATTATCCTAAGGACAAACGCACACACCCATGCCCGAGGGAGGACTCGAACCTCCGCCGGGGCCAGCTGCACAGTCCATGACTGCAGCGCCGTAGACCGTTCGACTAATCCCGCGCGGCGTACAATTTTTTTTTAATTTTTTTATTCTCTGATGGACGTCTGCCGGTATTTGTCTTACGGCAGCCAAGAAAACAATAACAGCCCGTTGGTCCTGTTTGGACGCATTTGGTAATAACATCACCGTAGTTCATTTTGCCGCATTTGTCGCACGCACGTAGGAAAGACATAGATGCCACATTACTCCCATGCCTACACGTCGGTGCTTAATATACCCGCATTGGAGTCGCACAACGTTGCACATATGTTTCAGCAACACCCTCAGCTGGGAACTGTTTGATCGGCTCTTGTGTATAGACGAGATATACAGGGTGTTTCAAAAATGACCGGTATATTTGAAACGGCAATAAAAACTAAACGAGCAGCGATAGAAATACACCGTTTGTTGCAATATGCTTGGGACAACAGTACATTTTCAGGCAGACAAACTTTCGAAATTACAGTAGTTACAATTTTCAATAACAGATGGCGCTGCAAGTGATGTGAAAGATATAGAAGACAACGCAGTCTGTGGGTGCGCCATTCTGTACGTCGTCTTTCTGCTGTAAGCGTGTGCTGTTCACAACGTGCAAGTGTGCTGTAGACAACATGGTTTATTCCTTACAACAGAGGATTTTTCAGGTGTTGGAATTCCACCGCCTAGAACACCGTGTTGTTGCAACACGACGAAGTTTTCAACGGAGGTTTAATGTAACCAAAGGACCGAAAAGCGATACAATGAAGGATCTGTTTGAAAAATTTCAACGGACTGGGAACGTGACGGATGAACGTGCTGGAAAGGTAGGGCGACCGCGTACGGCAACCACAGAGGGCAACGCGCAGCAAGTGCAGCAGGTGATCCAACAGCGGCCTCGGGTTTCCGTTCGCAGTTGTTGCAGCTGCGGTCCAAATGATGCCAACGTCCACGTATCGTCTCATGCGCCAGAGTTTACACATCTATCCATACAAAATTCAAACGCGGCAACCCCTCAGCGCCGCTACCATTGCTGCACGAGAGACATTCGCTAACGATATAGTGCACAGGATTGATGACGGCGATATGCATGTGGGCAGCATTTGGTTTACTGACGAAGCTTATTTTTACCTGGACGGCTTCGTCAATAAACAGAACTGGCGCATATGGGGAACCGAAAAGCCCCATGTTGCAGTCCCATCGTCCCTGCATCCTCAAAAAGTACTGGTCTGGGCCGCCATTTCTTCCAAAGGAATCATTGGCCCATTTTTCAGATCCGAAACGATTACTGCATCACGCTATCTGGACATTCTTCGTGAATTTGTGGCGGTACAAACTGCCTTAGACGACACTGCGAACACCTCGTGGTTTATGCAAGATGGTGCCCGGCCACATCGCACAGCCGACGTCTTTAATTTCCTGAATGAATATTTCGATGATCGTGTGATTGCTTTGGGCTATCCGAAACATACAGGAGGCGGCGTGGATTGGCCTCCCTATTCGCCAGGCATGAACCCCTGTGACTTCTTTCTGTGGGGACACTTGAAAGACCAGGTGTACCGCCAGAATCCAGGAACAATTGAACAGCTGAAGCAGTACATCTCATCTGCATGTGAAGCCATTCCGCCAGACACGTTGTCAAAGGTTTCGGGTAATTTCATTCAGAGACTACGCCATATTATTGCTACGCATGGTGGATATGTGGAAAATATCGTACTATAGAGTTTGCCAGACCGCAGCGCCATCTGTTGTTGAAAATTGTAACTACTGTAATTTCGAAAGTTTGTCTGCCTGAAAATGTACTGTTGTCCCAAGCATATTGCAACAAACGGTGTATTTCTATCGCTGCTCGTTTAGTTTTTATTGCCGTTTCAAATATACCGGTCATTTTTGAAACACCCTGTATAATGAAAATGAACTTGGAGACAATATTATTGAGAGAGAAGAGGAAATAGATGAAAATGTGATGGGAGATATGATACTACGAGGAGAACTTCACAGACTACAGAAAGACCTAAGTTGAGTAAACGAGTAGACGAATTTCCATCAGAATTAACTGTGATCCGTTGGAGAGCCAGCCATCACAAAATCATTCCACCTGCTGCGCCGGGTATATGAGACAAGCGATATATCCTCGGATTATAGGAGGAATGTAATAACTACAATTGCAAAGGAGGCAGGTGCTCATACGTTCAAATGGCTCTAACCACTGTGGGACTTAACTTCTGAGGTCATCAGTCCCCTAAACTTAGAACTACTTAAACCCAACTAACGTAAGGACATCGCACGCATCCATGCCCGAGGCAGGATTCGAGCCCGCGACCTTAGCAGCAGCGCGGTTCCGGACTGAAGCGCCTAGAAACGCTCGGCCACAGCTGCCGGCTCTCATAGGTATGAATACTGCCGAATCATCAGTTTAACAAATCATGTTTGCAAAATATTGGCACGAATTATTTACAGAAGAAAGGGAATGCTGTTAGAAGCCGTCCTCGTGTAGATCAGTTTCGGTTCCGTACGAATTTAGAGACACTGAAGGCAGTATTCAGTCTACGAGTTAGCCTAGAAGATAGGTTGAAGAAAAACAAATCTACATTTATAGCATTTGTAGATTTATGGATCGTTTTTGACAATGCTGAATAAACGACACTCTTTCAGATTCTGAAGGTAGCAGGTATCAAATAAAAAGAGTGAAAGGTTATTCACAAATTGTGCAGAAATCAGACTGCAAGTGTAAGAGTAGTAGTACACGGATGGAGAGCAGTTGTATACAAACGAGTGAGACAGGGCTGTAGCCTCTCCCCGATGTTATTCAATTTGTATAATCGGCGAGGAGACAAAGGAGATATTCAGACAGGGATCTAAAGTTTCCGAGAGAAGAAATAAAAACTTTTAGATATGCCGATGAGGCTATAATTCTGTCGAAGACTGCAAAGGCAGTACAAGGGTAGTGGAACGGAATGGATAGTGTCTTGAAGAAATATTGTAGGATGAAGTCAACATAAGTAAAACAATGGTAATTGAACGTAGCTGAATTTAATCTGGTGATGTTTAGAGAATTAGATTAGGAAATGAGACATCAAAAGCAGTAGACGAGTTTTGCTATTTGGGTAGCAAAATATTGATGACGGCCGAAGCAGAGAGGGTATCAAATGCAGACTGGCTATACCGTGTAAAGTATTTCTGTAAAAATTTGTTGACATTTAACATACACATAAGTGTTAGCAAATCTTTCATGAAGGTATTTGTCTGGAGTGTAGCCCTGCGTGAAAGTGAAACGTGAAGGATAAGCAATTCACCAGAAGAGAATAGGTGCTTTTGAAATGTCGTGCTACAGAAGAATGGTGAAGATTAGATTGATACATCGACAACAAATCAGGAGGTACTGAAATCGAATTGGACACAAAAATGTATGTCACAATTTGACTATTAGAAGCGATTGGTTATAGTACTCATTCTGAGACATCAAGAAATTACGAAATAGCAGTGCCTGTGCTATTAAGAAGTACAAAGCCGCCCGCTGTGGTCGAGCGGTTCTAGGCGCTTCAGTCTGGAACCGCGCGACCGCTACGGTCGCAGGTTCGAATCCTGCCTCGGGCATGGATGTGTGTGATGTCCTTAGGTTGGTTAGGTTTAAGTAGTTCCAAGTCTAGGGGACTGATGACATCAGATGTTAAGTCCCATAGTGCCTAGAGCCATTGGAAGTGGAAGAAGTACAAAGCAGTGTTCCTTCTGACATACATGCATGTCAGGTTGCGACACATGTAGAACGACGTACAGAGTTTTGTGTCTGGCCGTGATTAGTGCTCGGATGGCCGAAGCGGTTAAGGCGAGCGCTCGCGTAAAGCGAGAAGTCGGGGTTCGAGGCCCGGTCCGGCACAGAGTTACATTGTCGTCACTCCAAGATACAGCCGAAGGTGGTTCGTATACGCAACTGCGATTACATTTCCTGAACATCAAGGATTTGCGAGATTCGTAATGGAAGCAAGTGTGAGGGATAAAAATTGTAGAGGGAAGACCAAGTAATGAATACATCAAGTATGTTGAAATGGTTATAGGTCGTAGTAATTTTGCAGTGATGAAAAGGCTTACACGTGATAGATTAGGATAGAAAGCTACATCGATGCGGTATTGCGACTGAAGACACAACTACTACTTCAGTTTTAAATCCTGTAAGAAGCACCCTTGGATTATATTTGACAATTTTCCTGTATTACCCTATGTTACGTGTAAACTAACTCAGAAAACGCTATTCACACAAGTGGGTATCTGTAAATGAAATCATAACGTTAAATTATTTCTTCCGTGAATCAGAATAATCATCACGAAGGCAATGGCGAAACATTCACCATATTTCGTTCCACAAACATTCGTTTCACAGATACGTCTATAGGTAATTCCATAAAAATTCTGCTGCTGTGCAGAAATAAATTTTGGAACTTCATCACTTCGAAGAAAAACTTTCGCTAATTCCAATCCTAAATCAATCAAGTACTGGACAGCATTCACAAAGATTTCATGATAAATAAAGTAAAATCTGTGCAATATGTCTAATAACGTACGTTTATATTAACATTCTTGCTTTCGCAGATACAAGTAAATTTCTGGTAACTGTAAAATGAACCGTAGTAGCTGCTTTAGCAACATCGATACTATGGTTCAAGGTTTCTTTTTATCGTACTTTCAGTTACCATAACGTCTCCTTGTGGATGCGGGATTAACGTGTTTAAATGTGAAAACAGTCCTGTATGTTAGTGAGATTTGGGAGCCACGTGAAGTAATACAAAGAACATGCTGGCGAAAACTAGCGCCTTTAATAGACAATGAAATTCGTAATGCTATTATCAATGTTGATAAGTGCTTCCCATGTCTTTCAAAATCTCAAATTGGATTTAAATGTCAAATTCTTATTCGTTGTACCAGGTTTAATAATTCATTCCCTTATATTTTCTTGTACTGTCTTAGCTAGGAGGGTCCATCTGTGATTTCAGAAATTTCAAGTGAATGATGACACGCTTTCTGTTTGCTCTTTTTCGTACGTCTGCCTGATGTTATTTGACCCCAGTCTGTTATGATGCATACATATTTAACAAATCAATTAATGATAAATAATAAAAGCAGTCAATGTTCAAGATATTTTCTACTGTAGTGTTTATGACGTCAGCCATAAATGAGAAAGGTCTCTGTTCGTTTGTCTGCTGCTGATATCTAACGTGGCACAAAATCTATGGTTTATATGTGTCACAAGCCCATTAAAGTGCAAGGCGTAAAAGAGAGAAATTAGTGATATTACGTGTTCCCCATTGTTTAATGGACGTTTGTTTAGAGATTTCTTCGATAAAAAAGTATGTTCAACAAAGTTATCGTTCAACTGTTTCAAAAGCATGTTTTTGCCTGCAGGTAATATGAGACCTTCAGAAACTGAGCGTCGCTTTCAGCTATTCGCATTGTGGAAATAAATTTCAAAGAAGCGTCGGCCAGAAATTTTATTATTATTTATTTTATTAATATTTCTATAGACTTCTTGTTTTTTAGGAAAATTATTTCGTACTTCGTCATTACCTTCAGATACACTCCTGGAAATTGAAATAAGAACACCGTGAATTCATTGTCCCAGGAAGGGGAAACTTTATTGACACATTCCTGGGGTCAGATACATCACATGATCACTCTGACAGAACCACAGGCACATAGACACAGGCAACAGAGCATCCACAATGTCGGCACTAGTACAGTGTATATCCACCTTTCGCAGCAATGCAGGCTGCTATTCTCCCATGGAGACGATCGTTGAGATGCTGGATGTAGTCCTGTGGAACGGCTTGCCATGCCATTTCCACCTGGCGCCTCAGTTGGACCAGCGTTCGTGCTGGACGTGCAGACCGCGTGAGACGACGCTTCATCCAGTCCCAAACATGCTCAATGGGGGACAGATCCGGAGATCTTGCTGGCCAGGGTAGTTGACTTACACCTTCTAGAGCACGTTGGGTGGCACGGGGTACATGCGGACGTGCATTGTCCTGTTGGAACAGCAAGTTCCCTTGCCGGTCTAGGAATGGTAGAACGATGGGTTCGATGACGGTTTGGATGTACCGTGCACTATTCAGTGTCCCCTCGACGATCACCAGTGGTGTACGGCCAGTGTAGGAGATCGCTCCCCACACCATGATGCCGGGTGTTAGCCCTGTGTGCCTCGGTCGTATGCAGTCCTGATTGTGGCGCTCACCTGCACGGTGCCAAACACGCATACGACCATCATTGGCACCAAGGCAGAAGCGACTCTCATCGCTGAAGACGATACGTCTCCATTCGTCCCTCCATTCACGCCTGTCGCGACACCACTGGAGGCGGGCTGCACGATGTTGGGGCGTGAGCGGAAGACGGCCTAACGGTGTGCGGGACCGTAGCCCAGCTTCATGGAGACGGTTGCGAATGGTCCTCGCCGATACCCCAGGAGCAACAGTGTCCCTAATTTGCTGGGAAGTGGCGGTGCGGTCCCCTACGGCACTGCGTAGGATCCTACGGTCTTGGCGTGCATCCGTGCGTCGCTGCGGTCCGGTCCCAGGTCGACGGGCACGTGCACCTTCCGCCGACCACTGGCGACAACATCGATGTACTGTGGAGACCTCACGCCCCACGTGTTGAGCAATTCGGCGGTACGTCCACCCGGCCTCCCGCATGCCCACTATACGCCCTCGCTCAAAGTCCGTCAACTGCACATACGGTTCACGTCCACGCTGTCGCGGCATGCTACCAGTGTTAAAGACTGCGATGGAGCTCCGTATGCCACGGCAAACTGGCTGACACTGACGGCGGCGGTGCACAAATGCTGCGCAGCTAGCGCCATTCGACGGCCAACACCGCGGTTCCTGGTGTGTCCGCTGTGCCGTGCGTGTGATCATTGCTTGTACAGCCCTCTCGCAGTGTCCGGAGCAAGTATGGTGGGTCTGACACACCGGTGTCAATGTGTTCTTTTTTCCATTTCCAGGAGTGTAGATTTACGTGTCAGGAACTCTTTTCTATTCGTATGCGCATGGAGAATAGCCATGTATGGAAGTGAAACATGGATGATAAAGGCGGCAGGTATGGCCGAGCGGTTCTAGGCGCTACAGTCTGGAACCGCTCGACCGCCACTGTCGCAGGTTCGAATCATCCCTCGGGCATGGATGTGTGTGATGTCCTTAGGTTTAAGTAGTTCTAAGTTCTAGGGGACTGATGACCACAGCAGTTAAGTCCCATAGTGCTCTGAGCCATTTGAACCATGGACGATAAACAGTTTAGACAAGAAATGAATAGAAGCTTTTGAAATGTGGTGCTAGAAGAAAATAATAAAGATTAGATGTGTAGATGATGTTACTAACGAGGAAGTACTAAATAGAATTGGGCAGAAAAAAATATTGTAGAACAACCTGACTCGAAGAAGTGATCGGTTGACAGGACACATTCTGAGACATCAAGGGATAACCAATTTAATACTGGAGGCAAGCGTGGGGGATAAAAATCATAAAGGGAGGCCAAGAGATGAATACACTAAACAGATTCAGAAGGATGTAGGTTGCAGTAATCATTCTGTGATGAAGAGGCCTGCACAGGATAGAGTAGCAAGAAGAGCTGCATTAAACCAGTCTTGGAATTGAAGACCACAACAACAACAACAACAACAACAACAACAACGTCACCTACCCTGCTCTACAGGGCGGACGTGCCCCCAACATCCACGTTCTGTGATAATGGACGTCCAACACTTTGTCACCTAAGCGTCGTTTCACCACCCGATAAACTTTTCAAGCGAAGAGCCGACCAGCTTTGTCGTTTTCGATATGCTCGTTGCTATGTTCCCGACACAACAATGTTCTCTTTCTCAAAGTCCGTTATGTCATGTCTCCCCATTTTCTATTTGTATCGTAGCCACAATGGTTGAAATTTTTTGCTTATTATCGCGCCACGTGGCTATAACCGCAACAGACGGCATTGAAGTGTCGCAGTGAGCGGCGGTTGTAATATTTTGGCTCATCATTGTACATTGGGATAACTGAGTAACGAAGCAACGTTGGGTAGAGGCCTACTTTCAAGTACAAAAGTGGTTCTGTTGATTAGGAGTGTGGAACAACACTTTGCACTGTTATTGTTTGATAGTCAGCATGATATAAAGAGAAAGTTGCAGAGATGTACTAAGTTAATGTCGTGGTAGATTCAAGATTACGACCTGGTACAAGATCATTTAGAGTCACATCGATACAAAAAGTTCGGAATGGCTCAGTAACAGTTTTAAGGCGATATTTTTGTTTCCGGGAGCACAGTACTTATCGTGCATCGGAAAAGTTGTATAGCTGAAGATTACAGAGTTACGCCCTCTTGAGGACATCGTGAAGCGTCACTGGACATCGCCGTAAACGTCCAGTTTAATGTCCTGGGGTTCTAAAGACCGGTAATTACACATACTGTGCGAGTTTTTCGCAGTAAATGAAAAAGCTGCATATAACACAGTCTCGCATTTTGCTCGTTTCAGCGCCTGCATTTGCCGTTTTACGAGAAACGTTACGTGCAAGTAGATGACCGCATTGGGTCGATAGTCGGCACTGGTCTGTGTTTTCTTCGCAGATTACACCCGGCTTAACAGTTGAAGAGGACAGAGATGCTCCGCGAGTTGCATCAGCGGTCGTTCAAAGACTGCACAATTAGCTGGTTGTAGGTGTTTTTTTGGAAAAGTAGTTGAGGTCGTTGTATGCGGGGAATGTCCAACAGAACTGCCTCAGGAATGCCGATTATGTAATTTATCACTTGCTGACCACCGTCTGGGATAGCCATTTTCACTAATGATGTCGCCTCAGTCAGATTCCGCGGACAGGGGAAAGAGAGTTTTTGTCTGACCTGAAGAAGCTAGTCTTCCTAAATCGGTAACGGTCGGAATCGACTACACGGACCTTAATGGTGAGTAAACTTGCCATTACGACCTTACTTTCCGACATCCACCGTTGAAAAGATACTAAAAGTCCTTCCAGGAAGTTGTACTTAACAGAAACTCATTTAGGAGGAGCAGGAAATGGTCAATGAAAAGTCCAACATTCTACTCTCGATTCAGTAGGGAGCTCGGTGACATCGTAGAGTCGGCCGGTAGCCGTCGCGTAATTGAGGTGGCAATTCGAGGACACGCTGGAGCGGAGTTTTGGTTTAAAGTGGCTGTCAGCATCTACATCTACATCTACATCTACATTCATACTCCGCAAGCCACCCAACGGTGTGTGGCGGAGGGCACTTTACGTGCCACTGTCATTACCTCCCTTTCCTGTTCCAGTCGCGTACGGTTCGCGGGAAGAACGACTGTCTGAAAGCCTCCGTGCGCGCTCTAATCTCTCTAATTTTACATTCGTGATCTCCTCGGGAGGTATAAGTAGGGGGAAGCAATATACTCGATACCTCATCCAGAAACGCACCCTCTCGAAACCTGGCGAGCAAGCTACACCGCGATGCAGAGCGCCTCTCTTGCAGAGTCTGCCACTTGAGTTTATTAAACATCTCCGTAACGCTATCACGGTTACCAAATAATCCTGTGACGAAACGCGCCGCTCTTCTTTGGATCTTCTCTATCTCCTCCGTCAACCCGATCTGGTACGGATCCCACACTGATGAGCAATACTCAAGTATAGGTGGAACGATTGTTTTGTAAGCCACCTCCTTTGTTGCTGGACTACATTTTCTAAGCACTCTCCCAATGAATCTCAACCTGGTACCAGCCTTACCAACAATTAATTTTATATGATCATTCCACTTCAAATCGTTCCGCACGCATACTCCCAGATATTTTACAGAAGTAACTGCTACCAGTGTTTGTTCCGCTATCATATAATCATACAATAAAGGATCCTTCTTTCTATGTATTCGCAATACATTACATTTGTCTATGTTAAGGGACAGTTGCCACTCCCTGCACCAAGTGCCTATCCGCTGCAGATCTTCCTGCATTTCGCTACAATTTTCTAATGCTGCAACTTCTCTGTATACTACAGCATCATCCGCGAAAAGCCGCATGGAACTTACGACACTATCTACTAGGTCATTTATACATATTGTGAAAAGCAATGGTCCCATAACACTCCCCTGCGGCACGCCAGAGGTTACCTTAACGTCTGTAGACGTCTCTCCATTGATAACAACATGCTGTGTTCTGTTTGCTAAAAAATCTTCAATCCAGCCACACAGCTGGTCTGATATTCCGTAGGCTCTTACTTTGTTTATCAGGCGACAGTGCGGAACTGTATCGAACGCCTTCCGGAAGTCAAGAAAAATAGCATCTACCTGGGAGCCTGTATCTAATATTTTCTGGGTCTCATGAACAAATAACGCGAGTTGGGTCTCACACGATCGCTGTTTCCGGAATCCATGTTGATTCCTACATAGTAGATTCTGGGTTTCCAAAAACGACATGATACTCGAGCAAAAAACATGTTCTAAAATTCTACAACAGATCGACGTCAGAGATATAGGTCTACAGTTTTGCGCATCTGCTCGACGACCCTTCTTGAAGACTGGGACTACCTGTGCTCTTTTCCAATCATTTGGAACCCTCCGTTCCTCTAGAGACTTGCGGTACACGGCTGTTAGAAGGGGGGCAAATTCTTTCGCGTACTCTGTGTAGAATCGAATTGGTATCCCGTCAGGTCCAGTGGACTTTCCTCTGTTGAGTGATTCCAGTTGCTTTTCTATTCCTTGGACACTTATTTCGATGTCAGCCATTTTTTCGTTTGTGCGAGGATTTAGAGAAGGACAGTTTTCTTTCTGGCGCATATTTATTTGTGACCTGACCTCTGACCGCTCATAAGACTGCAACTTAATTAATTGGTCTCTTACGCAATTGCGCTTTCTGTCTCAAACCTCTCAATCGCTTCCTCCCTTCCTCCCCATCGCCTAGTGTTTTGGGGGGTATAATAGCAACTGAGTACCGGTGCCTTTCAGCCAATGACGCTGCTGAGCCTAGGACTCTGCGTGGAATTTTATTTCATATTGTCGACGGCATTAGCATCACCAGCATCAGTCATTATCCAGCAGCAAAAGCAATAAGCAGCCAGTAAGTATTTGCAAAAAAAAAAAAAAGTATTTGCCGAACATTGATAATGTCAAAATAAACTGTTGCTGTTATAACTGTTTTGTTCTTCAGTGCCGGCCGGGGTGGCCGAGCGGTTGTATGCGCTACAATCTGGAACCGCGCGACCGCTACACTCGCAGGTTCGAATCCTGCCTCGGGCATGAATGCTTGTGCTGTCCTTATGTTACTTAGGTTTAAGTAGTTCTAAGTTCTAGGGGACTGATGACCTCAGAAGTTAAGTCCCATAATGCTCAGAGCCATTTGAAACAAGTTCTTCAGCACCTGTAACATCATGTTTTCAGTTAATGAGACACTTGTGTTGAGTAAAGAGGAATTTGAGGAGTCTACTTGTTGTAAATATCTAGTAGAGAATTGTAATCACAGTATTCTACTTCGAAACTGGAAGGCTGTGACAGTTGAGAAACAGAAGACTGTAGACACGTGGAATATTGTTCAGCAAATAACGTCTATGCCCTTCTGTCCAGTGGCCCACCATGCAAGAAACGTAAGCAATTTCAGTAAGTATTCATATATAGTAATTATTATTATGTTTGTATGTACTTTTCATTTATCCCACAGCACAATGTAATGATGATGGCATGCAGTGCTGAGGATGCGACTGAAGAAACTTGTTGCTGCTGCAGTATCCTGAAAATTGTGATGAGAATGTTTTCCGCAATTATAATGTTATAAAAAATGCACTGAGTGTGCTTGTGAGACTGCTGGAAATGATTGAGTTGCATGTGGACACGTCTAAGTGAACCAGTGCGTGCATGTGTGCGCGTGCGTGCGTGCGTGCGTGCGTTCGTGCGTGCGTGCGTGCGTGCGTTCGTGCGTGTGTGTGTGTGTGTGTGTGTGTGTGTGTGTGTGTGTGTTATCTGCGTCAAAAAAATATAAAGTTCTGTAAAGAACAGCATTGTCTTTCTTAACGTGGAAATCCAGTTATTACAGTGTCTGTATGTGTTATGGCGCTCTCCATGTAAGTAGGTGCTGTTGTAAGCGCTCCAAGATGGGTTAAGGTCATCATAATAACTGTCAGGCAATTAAGCCTTAATTTAATGCTCAGTCTCTATATACCATAGTGTTGCGACACTGTTTACGATCACACGGGAACATCACCATGGTTTACCTATCTGTTACAGAGATAACTACATGCCACATGTCCCCTAATAGTAATAGCTGACAAGCCTTAATTTAATGGACAGACTTTGAACCGGAGTTGTAGAGAGAGAGAGAGAGAGAGAGAGAGAGAGAGAGAGAGGGGGGGGGGGGGGGGGGGGGGGAGAGGGAGGGAGAGAGAGAACTGTCTTCTCCATCGTGATATGAGATCCCCCCAGATGGCTCTCGTCTGTAGCTGCCTGGAGATATGGGAACAGCAGACTTCTTCGAAAAACTCCGTAATGCTCTTGCATCTATATATGCCCTGGAAGTACATGCTTGCAAGTCTTCGTTGTAGCTCAATTGATATAATGTCAGACTCAAATGCAGTTGCTAAGACGGATTTGATTGCTTGGTTCATTTGGGGGAGGGGACCAAATAGCGAGGTCATTGGTCCCATTGGATTAGGGAAGTGCCCTTTCAGAGGAATCATCGTGGAATTTGCCTGAAGCGATTTTGGGAAATCACAGAAAACCTAAATGAGGGTGGTCGTAGGGGGTTTTTGTACAGTCATCCTCCCAAATCCGAGTCCAGTGTGCTAACTGCCGCCCCATCTCGCTTCGTACCGATAATAATGAATAAAAAACACGTGTAATAAGAAGTATTTCTTAATGTTCATCTCCTTTTCTACAGCCAACACAATTCATCCTTCTGGGCAGTGGCCTAGCAATTTGACATCGCCTGTTCACATCACATTGTTCATATTAAGAATGAACAGATCCTTTTTAAACAGCTGGGGTATCAGATCAAATCAGTGTGACATACTACACAATCATGGTATAAATAGCGCTGTAAATAGGTTATAACCAACAGAAATCACACACTGTCGTCTTTTTGCAAGTTTTCCATCAGTGAGCACCTTCCATACTTTTAAAATTTTTTAAAACCCAATGCACATATAAAACACACTGAAGCTGTTCTCTTGAGCAGTAAATCCGTAATCTGCAGATGGAATCAGAGTGTACCTTCCCAACTAATAATTTGCTATAGAATAGCTAACATGTTGCAACTAAGATGGTTTAGTAAATATAACAAGAGTCCTGCATTCACCACGCAGCAGCAGCAGCAGCAGCAGCAGCTATTTCAATCCACTGTGAGATGTATGCGAATGCCCTAGTCTTAGTTTGAAGAAACACGACGACGTTGCTCATTGCTTCTGCTGCGATAAACTGAGCACTGTGCTTTTTGCTTACTTATATTTATATACTTCATATGTTGCGACACTGCTAGTGAAAAAAATATATGTAACCAGTTACCAACACTTTGATTGCTCAGTAGTATCAGTGGGTGAACTGCAATAAATCCACTGAGCTGCAACAAAGCAGTCATGTAAGTATAAGCACTGACGCTGAATATAGTCGGAAAATATGACACACAGATTTGTATTTCTTTTTTCTGTACAGCTGTGGTGAAATAAGTACCTGAAAAAAAAACTGCTGTTCATCCTTACAAACAGTCCAAATATCAGTATATGTAAGAACACCAATGTCGTCATGTGTTCAGATTTTGAGTTCTTTCCAGCACTGGTATTCGAAAACCCCAATATAGTGACTTCAAGGTAATACATTCCTGAGATGAGTGGAATTGACTGTGTTTCTGTGGAAGTGCACAGCCGCCCTTACTGCAGTTGGGAAACCGTACTGTTATGAAACGTCCCCTTTGAACAATTATACATGACTGTGCTTAAACTGACACACAATATTTTTAGCGCAACGCAATCTGACTTTTAAAAATCCCTACAAAAGAATGGCCCTGACTAACAGTAACCTATACGTTTCACAAATCACTTACCTCACAAAAATCTTCGTTACTCGAACTACTGCACTACAGCGAGCGCCAGTACTGCCAGCTAAATAAAAGATTCAAACTACTGAAAGCACTAACTACTGATAGGCACAGTTAGTAAAAGAAAGATTTTGGTAGAGAACAAACAATGTATTTACCTTAATATTGTTCAAAAGTCATATTATATATATCAGTTCATGACATCCAGTCTTACAAATGTACTGTCTCTGATGGACACACGTCCAGATCATCCGCTCTCAAAAATCCGCCATCTCACTTCCCCACGTCCACCACTGCAGGCGGCTCACCTCCAACTGCGCAACGCTACGCACTGTTAACAGTCAACTGCCAAACACTACAATAGCGACTATTGCAACAGTGCCGTCCAGCCTCAGACTGCACACAGCACAGCCAGTGATTTTCATACAGAGCGCTACGTGGCGTTACCAATAAGAAAACCTAAACAGCCTACTTACATAGCCCCCATGCTCCCCACAAAAAATTTTACAAATTGTTTTGGGCACTGGCCAATACAGATTTGTTAAAATTTTTTCACAATTACAATAACAAAGAATTCAAATGCACACACTTATTGATACAATGTTGGTCAAAAGCTAAATTTTTCTCGCAGTCCATAAAGACAGTCCTGATCATTCATCACAGTAAAATTGCAGTGTTTTTTTTCCCTCAAAGTCTGAGCAGTAAAAGACAATGCACACGGAATTAGTGGATTTCAATGCAGTCTTGGTAGTGTTGTCCTTCCAACAGAAAGACAGTGCTGACTCTTGACATGCAGACAGGTAATGGGCCACAACAGAGCAAACCCACCGCAGAGTCAGTCGAAGTTTTGAAGAATATTGGTAGGTAGGTCATCACAGAGCAGACCCACTGTAGTCCTGGTAGAGAGTATGGTATTGGTTGGCCACCAGAGGTGCAGACCCACTGCAGTCCCTGTAGAAATAATGGTATTAGTGGGCCATCAAAGATGCAGACCCACTGTTGTTCTTGTAGAGACGGCCAGCAGCCATCTGTTGCGACTGTGCAGGTGCACAATCACCATCGAAGAGTCTTGCGGACAATATAGCAAGTCCATGAACCACCACTTGTGCACTCACAAAGTTTTCGGAATTGTCCTTAGAACCAGCAATGCTGTTAACCAGTCCCTTGCTGAATTGTCAACACACGTGCAAACACTAACGGTCCCAACTTCTCCCATATTGTGCATATACTATGACCAACAGAAACGTGTGCACTGAAATGAATGCTTACAAGTTACTTAATTTGCTGAACTGGTGTCCATTACAATTTTATAACATGAGGATACAATTACAAAGATACAGAAAACATCATTATAACATAATAATACAGATATCATTTGTAGTAATACAGGCTTTACAAAAGAATAGAAATAAACATATACGTCAGTGTTACAGGAATTATGACATAAGTAAATATATAAAATAATGAGAACAGTTTTCGAAACATTAATTTCACACATGAGCATTGAAACAGAACAGAATTAATAATGTCTATAAACATCTTTACAAAGTAAATAACATAGTATTTGAAAAATTCTACAACATAAATCTTATTAGCTAAACACTTAAAGACAGGAAAAAGACAAATTCACATAGCGTAGTAACACAAAAGTACAGGACAAGGTTTGTTTTCAGTGTGACATTTGGTACTGCAGTCCAACCCAAAACTTCATTCTGTAGATCTTTCCTATTATTTCAACATTTGTTTCCACCAAAAAAATCCTATCCAAGCATGCTTTCTGTATTCTGTTCACATCCTCTTTCAAAATTCTTTTTTGGCCAAACCATTTTCTTATAGCTTCTCAATGCATTTCTTCCAATTCATCACAACTCATTCTCTTATATAGTCTACCCCCTCTTAAGCTAAATTAAATCTACTGAGCTCAGATATATATATACCAAGGGACGAGGCAATGCAGCAGCACATAACAAATTAACACAAATAGCAATGACAAAAAAATGGAAATTGGCAAAGCAAGCTACAGTAAATCTAAATTACCAAGCAAACCCTACATTACAACTAATATGAGCCAATGTGCAGCAACAAGAAAAATAGATCATTAGTAAAACTAGCTTAACAGAGTAATACAAAGTGAAATTTAGTAGTACTATGCCTGGCAAACAGCAGCAGCAAATGCAATAACTTATATCTAAACATGGCAAAGCTCAAGCAGAAAAAATATTACAGTAAAAATGGCCATGTGTAATACCTATGTCACATCTTAACACTAGAGTGATGCATCACGATAACTTACTCTACCAAAAAAATTACCAAGTAGTTGAAAAGAAAATTATGTATGCAGTTACTGTTATTAATCCCTTCTTATTGTTCTTTCCATTCCAAGTGCTCCTTTTTCGAAGAATATGGATCATAAAATTATTATTTAATAGATCTGTTGGCAGAAAGTGTTCACATTAGCAAATGCACTTAATTTTATTTTATAAAACCAATGCAGCAACACAGCTGGAAACCAGATATTAAACAAAATAAGCAATTTCTCAACTAGAAAGACAATACATGTAAAATGTTTCTCATCATTTAATTAGGCATTTTAGTAAATATCATAAATTAAGAGCTCCACAGTGTAATCATATGTTTTCAAGTTCGAGCGTGTCGTATTTGCGGTGCTTTCGAAAAAGAAATCTCAATAGCGAGGATAATGGCCTTTTTTTTTTCTTTTTTCTCTCCACCTAATGGCTTTTTTTTGTCAGACTATCTCTCAGCTGGGCGCCCAAAACGCTTTACGTCAAGGTGACCTACCTTCCTACCAAAATATTTACGATATCAGTTTGAGCTACAGTGACAGTCTCATATGACAGAGCGAGGTGGCACAGTGGTTAGACACTGGACTCGCATTCAGGAGGATGACGGTTCAATCCTGCGTCCGGCCATCCTGATTTAGGTTTTCCGTGATTTCCCTAAATCACTCCAGGCAAATGCCGGGATGGTTCCTCTGAAACGGCACGGCCGAATTCCTTCCCCATCCTTCCCTAATCCGATGAGACCGATGACCTCGCTGTCTGGTCTCCTTCCCCGAAACCAACTAACTAACTGTCTCATATAAAAATTTCACAGGTCGAGAATTTGCATTACAAACGTGTAGAAACAAAATCCTGTAAATACAACAGTGTCCAAAAAATTTTCGTCGGCATTGTGATACATTCACACATTTACACACATTTCATAACTCTTAAAGTACGATTCTTGGTTTCCAACATCCTTCTTCACAAACCAGAGTCCCTAACCACTACTCATTATACCTTACCTTGTTACACATATAAATATTCGTCAACACTTCTTCAATATTTCAACATAATAAATACGTAGCATAATCAAATTCCTCATATAGCATCAGCTTATTGATCATAAACATACCTCAACAGCATAATACACATTTTCATCATCATAATATCATAAAAACTCAGCCAAATCTGAAAAACGTCGAAGCTTTCTGCAATAATTTCAAACCCTAAAAAAAATTCTCTGCTCATATCAATAGTGTCATCTACCTCAATCATACTTTAAAAATCGTGATCCCATACCAAATATGTCATTCAAAGCTCTCATAATATCACAATGGTTCCAAAAAAATATGATTAGTTCACAAAGTACAGACAAAATACAATTTCGTAAGTGTGAAGTTATCCAGCAGTGTAATTACGTAAACATCTGTCACTGATGTAGTAAAATAAATGTTTGTCTCTCTCAATTAAATGATCAGATAGCTGTGTAATTTATGTGTTAGAGAAATATGGTACCGATGTGTAAAGTTGTATAAGCAAATACCATATTAGCTAGGGCTCCTTGTGCTTGCCAAACACATGGTACACAAAGTAAGCGTGTACCCCCCTGAGGATTAATGTAATTATACCCTCAGGTGTTAAGATTACAGCAATGGAATGAAATGTATCACGGAAAACCTTTGTATCATTGTAATTCAAAAATCTTTAAAAATAAATGTTTTAAGTACAAAATTAATCACTCAATTACTTGTACTGTAGCGCTAAACTGTGCTTCTTGTTTTAAGATAATCTCTGTGGAAGTGTCGTAGTTATCGTCCTCCGAAAGCTAAGTTCTGCAGAAGTCAATGTACTTACCTCATGATAAACAAAAGTGAAAGGCTTTGCGTATAGATATCTTACTTATTACACTTATTGCCGTGATGAAGAAAGTACTGTGCTGTAACGTATTGTTGTGCTACAGAAAAGGCTGTCTCGTTGTAGCTATACCACAAAAGTTACTACTAAAACATGTTTTCCTTTCCAGAAGAACACAGAAAAACTGTGCAGATATAAAACAGAAACACCGCAAAAGCTACATTGTAAATTGTCACTCATTAGTAGCGTCGTGATAAAGTCGTGTAGCTGTCACATAAACTAACCACTGTGTCATCTGGTATCTCGCAGAAAGTACTTTAAATCCAGAATGTGTTTTCAAGTAAACCAAAATGTTGCATTAAAAGCTCATTAGCAGTACCAGTATATGTTCTAAGTATGTAAGCCTGATAGTCGTTACGTAATCGTGCAACTAACAAGCAAGAATGTACAAATAACAACACTGTGTCGTCTGTTCACTATAACAATGCATTCGTAATTTCTGTTTAAAAATGTTCCCTATGTTCTAGACTGGATAGTTAACTTCAAACATTGTTGCATGTTAACAGTTTCTAAGTCTGACAAAGCATACTAGTAACGTAAAGTGAAAAATTTTATAGCAACGACTAAGTTAAAAAAACAGATTATCTCTCAATAAATGGTTTTACATGTGAAATGTGGTGCAATCCTTTACTCTTCATAGTACTCAGAGTTTGAACTTGAGTGCAATTATCATGCGGTATACGTCGGTAAAGAAAACTGGAATTTTTCTCAAGGTTAGCGTCTATGTTATTTTTCTCTGAGCCAGCCGGGGCACGTGGCTGCCTGTAGTGCGAGTCATTGTCTGTCTCTTTGTTGCGCGTGTCGTTATTGTGATTTGGAGACCTAACTTCTACAAATTCACCTTATCGAGAGGGCCCTGCCCTGTTTGAATCTCGCCATTCTGATGCAATTCAAGTCTGTCGTTACGATTATATCGTCTGTCGTCATGTCGGTAGTTCCTGTAGTTTCTTTCTTGTTGGTTAAGTGGTGAAGAATTTCTCCCTTAATTATCACTGCATGGTGGACCGTTGCGTCTGAAGTTATTCTGTCTCCCGTGATAATATTAGTTCTGGTTGCCATATTGTCTGTTGCTATGATTGTTTTTGTCATATTCATTACTACGGAAATGCGATCTTTCTCTGTAACTATTACCCTGCCAGTGGTTGTTATATGGGTGGTGTCTGTTTTGTTCACGATTTGCGTCGTAAGAATAGCCTTGTCGCGTCCAGTTATTATTTCTGTCATCGCCGAATTGTAACGCATGTGACCTGTAATTGTTGTATTCCTGTTTTCGCGTCCCGCGATTGTCAGTGTCAATTTCCAATTCTTGTAAGAGTCCCTGAAAAGCTTCAATGTCGTCTTTGCAACGTCCTGCAAAAATAATATGTCGTAAATGTTCAGGCAATTTGATTAAGCAAATGCGGATGAGTTCTGAAGGGCTGTATGGGTTTGACAGGTACTGATTCTTGTGCAACATGTCTTCAAAATATTTCACAAGACTGGAAAATTCAGATTGTTCGAAATGTTTCATCATTATGATGCTATGTTTTACTCGGTCTTGTGTAGCTTGAGACCAATATGCTAAGAGCAAGGCATGATAAAATTCTCCTTCACTGTGACAATCGTGAATGACCGATCGCATTCTTACAGCTGGTTCATTCTCTACGTAGCCACACATAATTTTTCATCTGTGCTCTAATGACCAGTTGGGAGGAAAACAATGAGAGAATTGATGGAGCCACGCTTGTGGATGAATGTCGTTGCCAGAATTCTTAAATGTTTTGAATTTACGTGTAGTAATGAACAGCTTATAGTCAAAATCATCGTGTCGGCGAGTAGCATATCGGTCATTGTTACGTCGTGTCGGCGGTTCCATTTCAAAATTCGGTGCACCTTGCCAATTTATTTCATAATTTCCGAAATGCCCTGTGTCATTTTGTGGCTTTTCCGTATTTCTAAGTCCCTCTTCCCGTGTTGGAGCGCGAGTGTCCTCTGAAATATGTAATTTTTGTATTACTTGTGCCAACTGATCTCGTACTTCCCGGATTTCTCTTTTGTGTTGCGTATTAATTTGATTCTGATTTTGTTTGAATTTCTTAATTTGTTCATAATCTTCTGTGTCAGTGTTGGCTACAGGTCTTGTGTCATACAGATCATCATCTACCTTTGCAGATAAGTTAGTGAACAGATCCGAAAGTTCGGCTACTTTCTCCGATAGTGTACTTATTTCCTCAGTGTGTTTTTCTGAACCAAGTTTCAGAGTGTTCATTTGTGTTGAAATCGTATCTACTGTGTCCTTTAAGTTTTCCTGAGTTTTTGCAAGTTGCGTAACCGAATCGGTAGATGCAACTGAGTCAATTTTAGCTTGCAAGGTCTCATGATTTTCATGAACAATAGTTTGCAGTTCTTTTATGGCTGCTTCGTGATTCTGTAATGTATTTTCATGCCACGAAAAAATAGGTTGGAAATGCTCACAAATTTGTGTTTTTACGTCATTACAGACTTTTTGACATTTCGATTCAATGTTATGTAACTCAGTAGTTAAATCTTCACGTATGTGTTCAAGCGTATATTCCACTGAGTCTAACTTTTGAAGCTCTTGTTCCATTGCGTCTAACTGTTGCTGTGTTTGTCTCTGGTGTTGTTCCATTGTGTCTAACTTTTGAAGATTTTGTCCCATTTGTTTCTGATTTTGTTCAAGCGTTGTGTCTAACATTTGTAGCCTTTGTCCCATTTGTTGCATTAACTGTAATAACAATGCACTTGTGTCTGAAACATGTTCCTCAGTGCTTTTCGGCAGTGAATTTGCACTGGCAACATTCACATTTTGACAAGCAGAAAATGTGTCTTGACTTATTTGAGAAAACGGTGAGGACTCAAAACCTGAATCTGCAGTATTTGCAAGATTGTGTCCTGCCATTCCCGATTCCTGAGGCGGGCTGTTGCCGACCGATCGATCGATAATGCTTCCCTGTTCACTAATTGTTTCACTGTCTACACCATTGTTTGCCGCGCGCTCCATTTCCCTATGCACAATTACCAAATTACTATGTTGAACATTAGTTAATTCATTACACGGTGGCGCTAACACACTGCTTTCGTCTTCACTGTCCTTTCTCAGTTTACTTTGGAGCATAGTATTAAGTTTTTCACACGCCATAATTGTCACAATATTTCACACGACAACACAGAAAAGCACAATCTGAAGAGCAAAAATAAGAAAACACATTAACATAGCACTGAAAATAATATCTAGTTAATCGCAAGCGCAGCTGCGAAATGCTTAGTGCAAATCTACATGCATGCCACAACTGTTTTACTGTACAACAATGAAAGACTGCAACTACAAAGGAGATTCTCTCTACAATTACGCGCTAGCAATAAACAAAAGCTACACTTATTACACAAACTACAGGAAAAAATCAGAAGATTCCAGTGAGGTATCCCCGGCTAAGGGTCGACATATGAAACGTCCCCTTTGAACAATTATACATAACTGTGCTTAAACTGACACAATATTTTTAGCGCAGCGCAATCTGACTTTTAAAAATCCCTTTAAAAGAATGGCCTGGCTAACATTAACCTATACGTTTCACAAATCACTTACCTCACAAAAATCTTCGTTACTCGAACTACTGCAATACAGCGAGCGCCACTACTGCCAGCTAAATAAAAGTTTCAAACTACTGCAAGCACTAACTACTGATAGGCACAGTTAGTAAAAGAAAGATTCTGGTAGAGAACAAACAATGTATTTACCTTAATATTGTTCAAAAGTCATATTATATATATCAGTTCGTGACATCCAGTCTTACAAATGTACTGTTTCTGATGGACACACGTCCAGATCATCCGCTCTCAAAAATCCGCCATCTCAATTCCCCACATCCACCACTGCAGGCGGCTCACCTCGAACTGCGCAACGCTACGCACTGTTAACAGCCAACTGCCAAACACTACAATAGCGACTATTGCAACAATGCCGTCCAGCCTCAGACTGCACACAGCACAGCCAGTGATTTTCATACAGAGCGCTACGTGGCGTTACCGAAAAGAAAACCTAAACAGCCTACTTACACTGTTACAACAGAACCCTTCCAGGCAATAAAAATCTACAATGAGAACGAGGGTACATACTTGCAGAAATCTACTTTCACACCTTCATGTGTGCTAGTTATGCGATCTAGCCAGATCTAGACCTCAAACTCAGCTGGATACTAGCTGTCTACAGTTTCTACGGGAAATTATTGATCATTTTACTAAGACTCGTGTGGCAAACAATCTATCCCCCTTTGGAGGAATTGCATACTCAACTGTACAACACCCTCTACTAGCAATCGATGGAACTATATATGATGCAACTGTGCCAGTTATTGGCAAGGAGTTACATTCATATTTAAGTGCATTTATACATCCAGTAAGGTACAGGAGTTTACAATACAAAAATAGCAAGTAATTCACGTTTATATCTATAACAATCCCAGTGCATTAATATAAATGCATAGTTGTCAATGTGGCTCAATGGACGAAGCACTGCCACATAAGGAGTTTGTAGGAACAGGATGGTGGTTCTGCAGTGATACTGGAAACCTGAGGAAGAAGAAGAATGGACTGTTACTTACCGACGACATCTAATTGTGGGAGCTTCGAGGTTCAGAAAAACTAATCTAATTCTGTCACTGGTAAAACATCCTAAGGGGTTTGATTCGACAATGTGTATATATTTTCAAAAACACTTTTACAACTAGTATGCCGGCGATTACAGGAGATTTTCTTGATTTTGTTGGAGTTACATACTAGCTGTTCAGCAAAAGTAGTGATATCCCATCACCCAAAGAGGTAAAACCCTATTCATATTTGATGATGTCAACGTGCAGAAGCAGCACATATTTCTGCTCTGGCCAACATACGAAAGTGGATGTTTTTTATTTGAGCCAGAACTATTCCGAGATTCTAAAACAGTCCCGTCATGATATTGCTAAGCTCATCATCGCTTTCAAACAAGACAGTATGAATTTAAAGCATATATACCAGGTGAAAGGAGGTACTGAAATGACGTGCAATGAATTTATAAACATGTGTGCAGGTTGCTGGAAGAGCATGCAGTATGGGTTTCTGGTAATTGACAAAACTACAAAATTAATGATGGTCAGTATAGAAGAAACCTTCAGGAGGTCCTTGTTATCAAAAAATAGTGCCAGAATATGGTATGCAATGGATATATTTGGACATACGTCAAGCATTCAGGCCAGTAGAAGGTTATGCGTAGACAGACTATTCGTCTGTTCGTGGAGGCGAAAACTGAAGCTATCAACAATATTCTGAATCATCGTACTATGGAAATACAGGAATTGGGCAACATCATGCAAACTATAATCGTAAAGGTTCACGAAATAGAAGACACACTGGAAGTTACCAACGAAAGTCTTATTCACCACACTACAGAAATTTAGACGTTGGGTAGTGCAATGCAAGCTGTAACTGCGATGGTTCATGAAATATAAGATACATTGGAAGATATAAAACAAAATTCTCCGATAAATATTAAGGAGAAAAATGATCATGATGGTATTATTGTAACTCTTCTGCATTTAATACACTATGTGATCAAAAGTATCCGGACACCCCCAAAAACATACGTTTTTCATATTAGGTGCACTGTGCTGCCGCCTACTACCAGGTACGCCATATCAGCGACCTCAGTAGTCATTAGACATCGTGAGAGAGCAGAATAGTGCGCTCCGCGGAACTCACGGACTTCGAACGTGGTCATGTGATTGGGTGTCACTTGTGTCATACGTCTGTACGCGAGAATTCCACACTCCTAAACATCCCCAGGTCCACTGTTTCCGATTTAATAGTGGAGTGGAAACTGAAGGGACACGTACAGCACAAAAGCGTGCAGGCTGACCTCGTCTATTGACTGACAGAGACCGCCGACAGTTGAACATGTTCAAACTGCAGGGTGCGGATATGGCGAATGCCCGGCGGACGTCATCTGCCAGTGTGTGTAGTGCCAACAGTAAAATTCGGAGGCGTTACGGTGTGGTCGCGTTATTCATGAAAAGGGCTTACATCCCTTGTTGTTTTGCGTGGCACTATCACAGCACAGGCCTAAATTGATGTTTTAAACACCTTCTTGTTTTCCGCTGTTGAAGAGCGATATACGATCTAGAACCTGTTCATAACGCACGGCCTGTGGCGGATTGGTTACACGATAATAACATCCCTGTAATGGATTGGCCTGCACAGAGTCCTGTTCTGAGTCCTATAGAACACCTATGGAATGTTTTGGAATGCCTACTTCGCTCCCGGCCTCACCGACCGACATCGATACCTCTCCTCAGTGCAGCACTCCTTGAAGAATGGGCTACCATTTCCCAAGAAACCTTCCAGCACATGATTGAACGTATGCCTGCAAGAGTGGAAGCTGTCATCAAGGCTAAGGGTGGGCCAACACCATGTTGAATTCCAGTATTACCGATGGAGGTCGCCACGATCTTGTAAGGCATTTTCAGCCAGGTGGCCGGATACTTTTGATTACATAGTATACGATGATTTACAGCGACTACGAGAATTACAACACTACTTCGCTGGCAACCATGTGTTGTACAATTGTCAACGGTACCAAGACTTTAATTCGTCTCTCTTTGATAAGCTGTGCCTCATCTTTATCCAGACAAATTCATAAAAACGAATGCCATACATATCACAGCATCAATCATGATTAAGATGCAATGTCGTACACTCTGACTATGAGAGGACATTTGTCAGTACTAAATGCGGATTACTTTCCAGTGACAGATGTAAGCAGTTGTGAATGGAGTATTGCATTGACTGGATTGGAAACACATAACAGCATTCCTAATAGCACCAACCTCATTTAGGAGGTAGAATAGTTGCGGAAATACCACCAGGCACTTACGATCTAAGCTGACGATCCAAGTTCACTTATAAGTCAGTATGTAAAGGGGCTGTTGCTACGAATAAACGTTAATATACACTCCTGGAAATGGAAAAAAGAACACATTGACACCGGTGTGTCAGACCCACCATACTTGCTCCGGACACTGCGAGAGGGCTGTACAAGCAATGATCACACGCACGGCACAGCGGACACACCAGGAACCGCGGTGTTGGCCGTCGAATGGCGCTAGCTGCGCAGCATTTGTGCACCGCCGCCGTCAGTGTCAGCCAGTTTGCCGTGGCATACGGAGCTCCATCGCAGTCTTCAACACTGGTAGCATGCCGCGACAGCGTGGACGTGAACCTTATGTGCAGTTGACGGACTTTGAGCGAGGGCGTATAGTGGGCATGCGGGAGGCCGGGTGGACGTACCGCCGAATTGCTCAACACGTGGGGCGTGAGGTCTCCACAGTACATCGATGTTGTCGCCAGTGGTCGGCGGAAGGTGCACGTGCCCGTCGACCTGGGACCGGACCGCAGCGACGCACGGATGCACGCCAAGACCGTAGGATCCTACGCAGTGCCGTAGGGGACCGCACCGCCACTTCCCAGCAAATTAGGGACGCTGTTGCTCCTGGGGTATCGGCGAGGACCATTCGCAACCGTCTCTATGAAGCTGGGCTACGGTCCCGCACACCGTTAGGCCGTCTTCCGCTCACGCCCCAACATCGTGCAGCCCGCCTCCAGTGGTGTCGCGACAGGCGTGAATGGAGGGACGAATGGAGACGTGTCGTCTTCAGCGATGAGAGTCGCTTCTGCCTTGGTGCCAATGATGGTCGTATGCGTGTTTGGCGCCGTGCAGGTGAGCGCCACAATCAGGACTGCATACGACCGAGGCACACAGGGCCAACACCCGGCATCATGGTGTGGGGAGCGATCTCCTACACTGGCCGTACACCACTGGTGATCGTCGAGGGGACACTGAATAGTGCACGGTACATCCAAACCGTCATCGAACCCATCGTTCTACCATTCCTAGACCGGCAAGGGAACTTGCTGTTCCAACAGGACAATGCACGTCCGCATGTATCCCGTGCCACCCAACGTGCTCTAGAAGGTGTAAGTCAATTACCCTGGCCAGCAAGATCTCCGGATCTGTCCCCCATTGAGCATGTTTGGGACTGGATGAAGCGTCGTCTCACGCGGTCTGCACGTCCAGCACGAACGCTGGTCCAACTGAGGCGCCAGGTGGAAATGGCATGGCAAGCCGTTCCACAGGACTACATCCAGCATCTCTACGATCGTCTCCATGGGAGAATAGCAGCCTGCATTGCTGCGAAAGGTGGATATACACTGTACTAGTGCCAACATTGTGCATGCTCTGTTGCCTGTGTCTATGTGCCTGTGGTTCTGTCAGTGTGATCATGTGATGTATCTGACCCCAGGAATGTGTCAATAAAGTTTCCCCTTCCTGGGACAATGAATTCACGGTGTTCTTATTTCAATTTCCAGGAGTGTATTTAAGCGTTAATAAAAACGAGTAAACAGACAATAGACTTTAGTCAGCAAGATTCAGTAGGAGAACCATTAGGTTTCAGTCGTGTTTTGGAGAAGAAACTCAATAAAATTTACCTGTCGTAACAAACAGTGGATATATTGTCATGAAGAACATTTTGTATTGGCTATAATACAGCAACGGATTTGTATGTCAATAGCACACTGATCTACATGATTTATGTATTTTGTCCTACAGTGGATCCAGGATATGAAATTACCGAAGTGTCGTGTAGTCTCTCATATCTGCCAGAACCCGCTCAGACATTAGATCTTCTCTAGCTGTATATTGTGGACCACGATGGAAATCTAGTTGATTTTCGAAATGAGGAAATTGTGGCAAATCTCCATTTGAAGCAAACATCATCATGCGTGTGACACACAAAAGCACACCACCCAGCCATCAATACAGCTTTTCACAATGGAAGCACAACATGATAAAGCCAGATAATTACAGGTTCCTTAAATCGATAGGACTCAAACCTCACAATGACATCATCATTCAATCTATCGTTACTAGTTCAGTGTGATTCGAACGAGGAACTCGACTGGAATATGTTGCCTAAAACCGTTTGCTTCGGCTGTATATAATAATAATCACGAAATACCGGTTCTCATTCACCACAAGAACGCTATATCACTTCCAAGCAACAGTTTCCTGTACCTGGAAGGAAGACTTTTGAAGAAAGATGGAACACTACGGCATCATCACAGCTTACACGAAATGTGTTCGCCTACTTTTTTTCAGGAGAGACATTATGAACGCAGTGGAATCGAAACTGTTTGCTCTAGGAATGTTGGTATCACCACAGCCCTTAAACACATGTTTCCACATCAAAGATTAACCTGAACGGTTTACTGAATGAAAAATCGCTTTAGGACTAATGATACCGTATGCGACAGTGTTCCAATTTGTGTACCTGTACGATTCAAATCTCACTCGTTTCAGATCATATGTAGGGGATAATCCTGTTAGATGGCCGCTCACTGAGCTCGAGAAACTCACGTGGGAAGTTGATCGTTATTATAGCAACATCATTCAATGAACAACTTGCAGAAGAATAAGGAATTGTACAAGGGAGCCGTTGACTGCCATGTGTGTGGGCTGCCATTGGATAAAGTTTCAGAAACTCCTTGTCGTGACCACTGTCATGTAACGGGGACGTTCTGTGGTGTAGCTCACAATGCCTGCAACTTGAAGTGCCAATTACCATTACCGGTTTTCTTCCGTTATTTGAGTGGGTATGATGCTCACATTCTAGTTGGGTACTTAGGTGATTTCGGCTCGAGAGATGATGAAGTTAGTGTCATATTTGACACCAATGATTGGTACCATTCATTCTCCATTTGGGTCACATTTAAAACTGAGCTACACTTCCTGGATTCTCTTCGTTTCGTGCTTGTGTCCATTCAGAAACTGAACCGATGCATCAGAAGGATATGCGTAAGACCAGAGATGCATGTCCATGCGTATCCCGAGGTTGCAGATTTGTGACAAAGAAGAGGGTCCCTCCTTATGAATACCTGGATTTGTTGGAGAGTCTCAGCAAAATCACATTTACCGACATAGATGTATTCTCTAGTAGACTTACAGGCACTGCGATAATAGATGCAGTGTGTGAGCACACAGTGAATGTTTGGCAGGAGTTCAGTATTCCTAAATTAGGGGAGTATTCAAGATTATTTATGAACACTGACGTACAGCCGTTCGTGGACATTTTTGAGAAGTTCCAAAGTGTATGCTAGGACACATACTCTCTGCATTGTGCTTTTCGTTACACCACTCCTGGGCTTTCGTAGGACACAATGTTATGACACAGGTGTGTTCGCATCAAGCTTTTGATCGTTGTTGACATGATGCTGTTTTTTTTTAACACGGAATTCGCGGGCCACATTGTCAGTGCACGAACAGGTACACTAAGGCAAATAACTCGCAACCGAATAAGGGAGAACACAAGCCTTCTGATGAAGATCCGAGTTATATCCTTCACTTGGATGTGAATAGGTTATACGAATACGCCATGCAGCATACTCTACCGACTGGAGGGTGCCAATGGATATCGAGTGATGAGAATTCACCAGATTAGAGAAAGAGATTAAAGTTGTGATTGCAAACTCTGACATGCGATATGCTGCCGAGGCAGACATCGAATATCCTAGTGACTTGCATGATGCACACAGTGATTTGCCATTATGTCCAGAGCACTTAACCCCACTTAATGGTTCCATTCCCAAGCTGATGACCGCTCTGTCCAACAAGCATAGGTACACTATTCACTACCGTAACATCCAGCAGTGCCTCACTTCGGGAATGAAACTTGTTAGAATTCACCCGTGCCGTCTTCCCCCCCCCCCCCCCCCCCCCCTACTAGACCCCATGGTTGAGGGAATATGATGATTTAAATACCGAAAATAGGGCTCTCGTGACATGTGATTTTGAAAAAGGTTTTTTTTAAGTTAATGAACAACTTAATTTTCGGAAAACTGTGGAAATGTTAGAGAATAGTGCAATATCCTTTTACTTTACCATTGAGACAGGCATTATAGTGCACAAAATTATATTTCTGGCCCCTATAATATGCAGGCCACAATATTCAATAAAGTATTAGTTACTCTGGAGATGGCAAAAGTTTCTATGTGGTCTACGAAGCCTGTCAATGATGATACGTGTGTGCTGGAACTCTCCAAACTCCATATGTACCTCTTTCGTTACAAGTTCATTAATCAGTGCTTTGATAATCCAAATTTATTTTATGCAGATACAGACGTTTTTATCTACTGAATGCATGGCAACAATCCATATAAAGAACTTACTTACAGTCCCGAGGGATTCGACACATCTGGATATGCGACCAACAATCCTTATAGCATAACTGCACAAAACAATAAAGTTGTCGGCCTGATGAAAGACAAGGCAAATTGTTCGCAGATTGTGGAGTTTTTAGGGCTACGACCTAAGACATACACATATTGTACAGATACAAGCGTAACCCAGAGGCGGGCTAGGGGTGTGTAGCGTGCGGCATGAGTATCTCTAACGATCGAGGACTAGGAAGTGTGTCTATTAGATGGCGTATGTGGTGCACCACCTAATCAACCGCATATGGTGCGTCAAATAGTCTTTCGATCTTGAGAACATGTGGCACAGTCTACATCGCAACTGAAAGTCGCATTGTCACGTCATGACGACAAGCAATTCATCTGACAATGATGGGACTGGAACCCTATCATTCTCACTCTATTCAACTGAATGTGATTGAATGCCTGTGTGTGTGTGTGTGTGTGTGTGTGTGGACGAAGTATTTATTTAATTGTTCGTAAATAGAGACGGAGGTATATGCATGAGTGCATGCTGAATAGTAGACGTATGAATCATTTGTCGTAGGTATTTGTCTATGTACATGTGTGTAAATACTTTTTTTATCAACACACTTCGTGTGTGTGTGTGTGTGTACAAACGTTATTTTTTGTATATATCCTGGTATACCTATTGTAGAAACAAAATTACCCCAAGAAAATTTTTTAAACAAGTTGAAATAAAAATGTTGCACATAATATATTGCAAATATGGATAATAATTAAAAAACTGGGAATTGGTTATGATTTTTGTTCTTGCAAAAAAACGTTGTAAATATGGATAGCAATAAAACTGTGAGTTCTGTATCTTCTTTTATGTTTTTCAAAATACTGCTGTTCATCTTCATTTATGAAGTACCTCCTCTAAACCCATAAGATTTTATATGTATTGATGATAACGATAAAGGACAGAGAAGAACATGGTTCAAATGGCTCTGAGCACTATGGGACTTAACATCGGAGGTCATCAGTCCCCTAGAACTTAGAACTACTCAAACCTAACTAACCTAAGGACATCACACACACCCATGCCCGAGGCAGGATTCGAACCTGCGACCGTAGCAGTCGCGCGGTTCCGGACTGAGCGCCTAGAACCGTTCGGCCACCGCGGCCGGCAGAAAAGAACATAATATATTATTTTTGCACATGTGTACACACACACACACACACACACTGAAACGTCCCCTTTCAAACATTTTGCAAGACTGTGCTTAACCTAACACACAATATTTATAGCGCAACGCAATCTGACTTTCAACACACAATATTTTTGTTAGCGCAACGCAATCTGACTTTCAACACACAATATTTTTGTTAGCGCAACGCAATCTGACTTTCAAAATTCTCTACAAGAGAATGGCCCTGACTAACATTAAACTATACCTTTCACAAATCACTTACCTCACAAAAATCTTGGTTACTCGAACTACTGCAATACAGAGAGCGCCACTACTGGCAGCTAAATAAAAAATTCAAACTACTGAAGGCACTAACTACTGATAGGCATAGTTAGCAAATGAAAGATTTTAATAGAGAACAAACAATGTATTTACCTTTATATCATCATTTATAAATGTAGCAGTTCATGACAAATTACAAAGCTCCGCCATCTCTCTCCCCACATCCACCACTGCTGGCGGCTCACCTCCAACTGCCCAACGCTACGCGCTGTTCACAGCCAGCTGCCTAACACTACAATGGTTGAGTATTACAACAATGCAAAGCAGCCACAGACTGCACACGGCACAGCTGGTGATTTTCATACTGAGGTGGCGTTACCAATAAAAAAACCTAAACAGCCTACTTACAACACACACACACACACACATATATATATATATATATATATATATATATATATATATATATATATATATACTCCTGGCAATTGAAATAAGAACACCGTGAATTAATTGTCCCAGGAAGGGGAAACTTTATTGACACATTCCTGGGGTCAGATACATCACATCATCACACTGACAGAACCACAGGCACATAGACACAGGCAACAGAGCATGCACAATGTCGGCACTAGTACAGTGTATATCCACCTTTCGCAGCAATGCAGGCTGCTATTCTCCCATGGAGACGATCGTAGAGATGCTGGATGTAGTCCTGTGGAACGGCTTGCCATGCCATTTCCACCTGGCGCCTCAGTTGGACCAGAGTTCGTGCTGGACGTGCAGACCGCGTGAGACGACGCTTCATCCAGTCCCAAACATGCTCAATGGGGGACAGATCCGGAGATCTTGCTGGCCAGGGTAGTTGACTTACACCTTCTAGAGCACGTTGGGTGGCACGGGATACATGCGGACGTGCATTGTCCTGTTGGAACAGCAAGTTCCCTTGCCGGTCTAGGAATGGTAGAACGATGGGTTCGATGACGGTTTGGATGTACCGTGCACTATTCAGTGTCCCCTCGACGATCACCAGTGGTGTACGGCCAGTGTAGGAGATCGCTCCCCACACCATGATGCCGGGTGTTGGCCCTGTGTGCCTCGGTCGTATGCAGTCCTGATTGTGGCGCTCACCTGCACGGCGCCAAACACGCATACGACCATCATTGGCACCAAGGCAGAAGCGACTCTCATCGCTGAAGACGACACGTCTCCATTCGTCCCTCCATTCACGCCTGTCGCGACACCACTGGAGGCGGGCTGCACGATGTTGGGGCGTGAGCGGAAGACGGCCTAACGGTGTGCGGGACCGTAGCCCAGCTTCATGGAGACGGTTGCGAATGGTCCTCGCCGATACCCCAGGAGCAACAGTGTCCCTAATTTGCTGGGAAGTGGCGGTGCGGTCCCCTACGGCACTGCGTAGGATCCTACGGTCTTGACGTGCATCCGTGCGTCGCTGCGGTCCGGTCCCAGGTCGACGGGCACGTGCACCTTCCGCCGACCACTGGCGACAACATGGATGTACTGTGGAGACCTCACGCCCCACGTCTTGAGCAATTCGGCGGTACGTCCACCCGGCCTCCCGCATGCCCACTATACGCCCTCGCTCAAAGTCCGTCAACTGCACATACGGTTCACGTCCACGCTGTCGCGGCATGCTACCAGTGTTAAAGACTGCGATGGAGCTCCGTATGCCACGGCAAACTGGCTGACACTGACGGCGGCGGTGCACAAATGCTGCGCAGCTAGCGCCATTCGACGGCCAACACCGCGGTTCCTGGTGTGTCCGCTGTGCCGTGCGTGTGATCATTGCTTGTACAGCCCTCTCGCAGTGTCCGGAGCAAGTATGGTGGGTCTGACACACCGGTGTCAATGTGTTCTTTTTTCCATTTCCAGGAGTATATATATATATATATATATATATATAGTACTGCCCAATCAGTTCATGTCTATGCATGTCTATGTGCCTCGAATTCGGATTGCATTGTATTTAGTCCTATCGGGCTACATATGTTGGCGTCCCCTCAGTGTATTCAGCAGCTACAGTGTTCACACGTGCGGCTTCAGCTTTTATAGACGACGGTACCTGTTGAATACGCATATTAGCCTAATACACAAATCTGACTAGTCGAACTTCATTTTGTTGGTGCGCAAAACCGCAATAAAGTCACGGAATGCCAGTCTAACACACTGCCGCCGGCGACATAATTTGCCCCACTCAGTCATTAATGCGCAATACAGGTCTCGTAAATTCACTACGCTTGAATGTATGATGTTTATGGCCACATTAGAAGCCCTTAACTCGAGCATTACCTCTCCATACATGTCCAGAACTGCTGCTCCATGTTTTAACATTGCAACGTTAATTGTCGTGTGCATTGGGCTACACTCGCCAGTCATTTTTCTTTCAGTGTATTCTATCATATCAACAAGTAGTCTAATTGCAGCCACGTGTAGCGCACTTCAGTACCACTTCATTGCAAATTCTGGTCAAAGTTCCTGTCTGGCAATAGCCCCACAATCATATGCTTTGAACCACTTGCCGTGAAATTGTACATATTAGCGAAAAGCAGTGGCAACACCATTCTGCTAGCAGTAGCAGCACTCGATTTGCAGGTTCGATGCTGCTTCTGGCTGGTGCCGATCGAACACCAGCAGATACGGAAGCTCAAATGCATACGACTGCTGTGACGTCAACAGTTCGAGGAGCCCAGCATCCAGCGCTACTGCTGCTGCCTTTTGTGGCTACGTGGAATTGTGCAGGCATGCAACAATAATACACTGCGGTCATAAGTCGTGGGATACATGCTAATACCGTGTCGAACCTCCTTTTGCCCAGTATATTGCAGCAACTCGACATGGTATAGACTCAACAGGTCGTTGGAAGTCCCCTGCAGAAATATTGAGCCGTCCATAATTGCGTATAATTGCGGAAGCGTAGCCAGTGCAGGATGTAGTGCACGAACTCACCTCTCGATTACTGAATTCATGCTGGAAAGCAGTGACGTACTGGGTCAAGCTTAATCAATTGCTTCTAAAAGTGGTAGCGTTACCCACATGTTTTCAAATGATGACATGGGTTCCAATTCGACTTTACCTTCTGGAAGTTCGTAATGAGAATTTTGGAACACCCAGTATACCTGCACATTGGAATTGCCTTTTCACAGTGCCTTATTTTGGCGGTCGTATTTGGAAAACTAACTGCGAGAGGTCACTATGACAAGGCTCGTGCAAGTGAAGGACGAAGTAGTCGACAGAACGTTAAATTGCCATTTTCCTTCCTTTCATAATTCTGTGTGTCTAGTGAACAACGCTGTTGTACTCACCAAACATACTTGGCGTCAGACGAATAAATGTGGTAGGAGGAGAAGCCCTTACCGTGGAAAGTGGTTGCTGTTACGAGGTGGCTTGCTTGCATACAGCGATACAGCATCTTCCTATGGTAATTTGGGTTAAGCAACAATTATGGCAAAATGACGGCAAGACAGGTTCATAATGATTTATAAATATAAATTTTACAGATACATAGCTGTAATATGAAGATGATGTGTAACGGTAACTCATTGTAATTTGGAAATGAGATGAGCCTTTGGCGTCATTGGCCGGGAGGCCCCTTGCGGGGCAGGTCTGCCACCTTGGTGCAGGTCTTATTACATTAGACTCCACATTGGGAGACCTGCGCGCCGGATGGGGATGAAATGATGATGAAGACAACACAACACCAAGTCCCTGAGCAGAGAAAATCTCCGACCCAGCGGAGAATCAAACCCGGGCCCGTAGGACGGTATCCGTCACGCTGACCACTCAGCTACCGGGGTAATATGAAGATGATGTTTAAAGATAACTCATTGTTCGCTTGCACTGATCTGTCTTTAACTTTGGTCTAAACCTGAATCCAGTGAACGATAACTGTGATCACTTGTGCAATGTCCACTAGGGCTCTTCTTAAAGGCGCCTATGGTTGACTCGTGATGATACCTTGTGACAGTTTTGTGATAACGTCACTGATACTATCTGAGTGGAGCCGTGGGTCTGCTTATATCCACGTTTGACGACTGGACGTCGTCTTGGGAACAAGTTTAGTGGCATATGACGAAGGCATAAAGTAAGCCTTGCCCTGCTGCGCCTTCGAAAGCGGATAACCGTAACTATGGTACACCTGAGTTGTAGGTAGCTTGCCACTCTTCCGTGTATAGCTGTGTTCCATATCTTCCGGAGGACGCAACATAAGCCGAAGAGAACTGGAAAAAAAAGAAATTTGGAAATTTGTGGTAAGGTCTTATGGGACCAAACTGCTGAGGTCATCGGTCCCTAAGCCTACACACTACTTACTCCAATTTAAACTAACTTACGCTAGGGACAACACACATACCCATGCCCGAGGGAGGACTCGAATCTCCGACGGGGTGAGCAGCACGGACCGTGACAAGGCGCCTCAGACCGCGCGGCGAAAAAAAAAGAAATACGATAGCAACATTACATTCTACACTGAAAACGTGGAGGAACTCGCTCCTCCCGTAGTATCAGACATGTGCAAAACTGAAGGACTAAAGTAATTTTCGCATGACGTGTGACTACTAAGTATCATAGCTCTATGAAACTTGGGCTGTACATAGAAGGAATGGCTACAGTACATAGATGGTAACTGAAAGAAATGTGCAATGAGACAAACAGAAAATACACTTTTATTCAGAGATGTTAATTACATAAAAGTCACTGCGACTAATGATGGACCCCTGTACATGACAAAAGACAGGACATGGTTTTAATAGGGTGTATGATCATCACGGACGGCCGTACCTGCTCTGAAACGTGCTGGCCATAAGGGTGATGCACTGGACTCGCATTCGGGAGGACGACGGTTCACTCCCGCGTCGGGCCATCCTGATTTAGGTTTTCCATGATTTCCCTAAATCGCTCCAGGCAAATGCCGCGATGGTCCCTTTGACAGGGCACGGCCGACTTCCTTCCCCGTCCTTCCCTAACCCGATGAGACCGATGACTTCGCTGTTTGGTCTCTTCTCCAAAAAACAACCCAACATAAGGATGATGAGGAGTTCTTGTGGTAGAGCGTTACATTCCTCCATCCGTATGGTTGCCAACTTTTAGATGCCATGGTACATGTGGATGTGCTGCCGTACGTCTCCCAAACGCAACCCACACACGTGCTCGAAGGATTTCAAGTCAGGAAAACGTGCAGGACAGTCCATTCGCTAAATATCCTTTCGTTACAAGAGCTCCTCCATCTGCTCTGTTCGATGGCTTTCGTGTATTGTTATCCGCATATAAAACTCAGGGTCTAATGCAGCCATAAGAAGACGAACATTGGGAAGGAGTACAGTGTCACAATAACATTGACCACTGAGTGTACCGTGTTCAAGATTTGGAGATCAGTACGCCAACAGCACTTGGACCACGAAAACGATCATGGTCGACAATTTTCCTGGTTGCATTACGTGGTACCACCTCTCGCCATATGGCGTTAAGTCCAGAATCACTACTGAGATTGCATCTACTCTCTTCAGAGCAGATCACGCATTCCCACTTTTCGTTAGCCGCGCCCTTGCGCTTTTGGAATCATCGTGAACGATGCTGCCGATGTGCGGGTGTCAATGGAACACAACGTACGGTGCTGGCCGTCGGGCAAAAAGACCCCTACCCCAGCCACCCGCCCATACAGTCGCAGTGCCACTATGGTGCTTGAGACTGCGTGCCGTGAAGTCCTGTTAAATTTGGTTGCTCGCCAAGTCGGAAGGTCGGGCTTAGAGTAGGAAGCAGGTGCGCTGGCAGGGACTTGAACTCGCAGCTGTGGCTGGTGGCTCCATGGCGTTCCTCATCTGGCGTAGCCCTTGCGTCCTGGTGGTACTGTTGGACTCCAAATGACTCTGCTAAAAAACCAACTTTTGTACACGTTGACGGCTCTCGGACTGGTCGTGGTGTTACGTGTGCTCGTCACTGGCACCGACTTTTCGGCATCTGCATCCGCAAAACTGCTCAGTATTTACAACCGACCTGTCCGCCATATATCGGGCCACGCAATACATCAGAAGACACAGGCTTCTCAGTTGTGTCATCTGCTCTGATTCAGTGCCCTTCAGAGCCTCTGTGTGGTGTACACAGTCCATCCCTTAGTGCAACTGGTCCAAGAAAGCTTCCCCTTACTCACTCCTGAGGGAGCTATTGTCGAGTTTATGAGGGTCCCTGGTCACGTCTGACGGGAAACGAGGCTGCTGACGCTGCTGCCAAGCCTGCAGTCCTCCTACCTCGGCCCGCTAGTTCTGAAACGTCCCCTTTTGAAAAATTGTACATGACTGTGCTTAAACTGACACACAATATTTTTTTAGCGCAACGCAATCTGACTTTCAAAATTCCCTACAAAAGAATGGCCCTGACTAACATTAAACTATACCTTTCACAATTCACTTACCTCATAAAAATCTTCGCTACTCAAGCTACTGCAATACAGCGAGCGCCACTACTGGCAGCTAAATAAAAGATTCAAACTACTGAAGGCACTAACTACTGATAGGCATAGCAAATGAAAGATTTTAATAGAGAACAAACAATGTATTTACCTTAATAATGTTGAAAACTCATAATATACATAACAGATCATTGTATATCTTACAAATTTCCAAACTCCGCCATCTCTCTCCCCACATCCACCACTGCTGGCGGCTCACCTCCAACTGCGCAACGCTACGCGCTGTTCACATCCAGCTGCCGCTGCCCAACACTACAATGGCAGACAACAATGCAAACCAGCCACAGACTGCACACAGCACAGCCAGTGATTCTCACACAGACCGCTACGTAACGTTGCCAATAAGAAAACATAAACAGCCTACTTACAGTTCTTCCATTCCTTCCGATTATCTCCGTGTTGCAGTCTGTCAGCAGGTGGTGTCACTTTGGCATCAGCACTGGTCTTCCCTTCATGAGAACGAGCTCCTGACAATTAAACCTCTCCCAGCGGCTTGTCCGACCTCCTCTCGGACCTCTCGCCCCAAGGAGATCATATCTCGTAGATATGTTGCGTATTGGGCACTGTCATTTTATCCGTCGCCAGTTGTTAAGGTGTGATCCCTCACCACTTTGTGTTCAGGTGTTACCAGTCTTTGACGGTTTGCCATTTCCTGACCGAATGTCCACTTTTTAACCACTTACGTTCCAATGTATGTTTGGCGTCTCAGTTACCAGTGTTTTCAGTGAACAACGCGTGGGCTGTCGACCGCGTTCTACTTTTTACCAGTAATAGCAATATAGCAATTTAATCTTTAGTTCGGGGCCTACGTTGTCTCAACGGCGTATTTCGTGGACCTTTCTCCAAAAGGAACTCCTTGTTCTTACCTCTCTTTCCTTCCATCGACTGGACTTAACATGTAATTGCTTTTAACTCCTTTTTCATATTAGTGTTGTAAGGTCCTGACATGGGCGGCTATGACCTTAGTTGTCTTTGCATCCTAAAAAAAAAAAAAATACATTGCCGGCCTCTGTCGCCGAGCGGCTCTAGGCGCTTCAGTCCGGAGCCGCGCTGCTCTTGCTGTAGCAGGTTCAAATCCTGCCTCGGGCATGGATGTGTGTGATGTCCTTAGGTTAGTTAGGTTTAAGTAGTTCTAAGTTCTAGGGGACTGATGACCTCAGATGTTAAGTCCGATAGTGCTCAGAACCATTTGAGCAAAAACAAAAATTTATTTATACCATATAGCAGCACACTTGTGTCCATTACGTACTTGGCAACACCACCGAAACCCTGACAGTAGAGACATCGCCTTGTGTGCGCCATTAATTCTTGTTGTGCAGCCCATTCACCCTGAGTGGGACCAGTCTGTTAACAGTTACACATGCTTGCTGTCGTAAACGAATGTTGAGATACATGGCGCTCATCGGCGGCTAATGGAACCACTGTGCCTCCTTGCAAATTTTACTCTTAACCTGAAAGGGCGCTTCAGAGCGTGCGAAGAACAAATTATCAGGATCAGCTATTTTCCTATACTGCAGAGTTCAATTCGTATGCGCCACAGGTAGCTTGAACACGAAGTATTGTGGCCTCTAGCTGCGTAGATGGCGTCTTAGCGGAGGGGACGACGGTACTCGGGGTTCAGAGGATGGGGTGGGGTGGGGGGGGGGCGGCGGCTTTGGTCATGAATGGCCACTGCTTTGTAGGGGAGGTATAATTCAACAGTTCAAGCCTATGCACAAACGTGTATCTCGTACAACTTGTAAGCTACAACTGGTGGGTCAGCGAACGATCGTATTAGCGGATTATTTCAGTACCATACGAACTCGACAAATATAGATGTTCATAGTCAATAGTTTCTCAGTTGAGTATCGAAAAGGATATAACCGCAGAAACAAAGGTTCGACCAAAGCAAAACGAGATTCACCACGACCTGTGCGAATGAAATCTCTTAAAACTAAAAAGGAGTAAGAAAAGTACTTCGCGGACGATGTCGCTTCATCAGATGCTCCGTTTATCGTATTTCCACCATTTCTTTGGCCACGGTATCTCAACAGGACGAAATTGTGGCCAGTAGCTCGATATTACCACAATCCATCATTTGGCAATGAAAATACAATATTCAACCATCGCAAGATTGTTCTGCGGTAGAAGGTGAGTACGTGATGTTTGAAATCCTCGTAAAACGGCGTAAATTTGTATAGGGAAGTATGCCTACTTTAATATATGTAAAAGAACCAAGAAAGAAACATAACAATGCATGATGCAGAGACAAGTGATTCGAATTAAATGAGTGTAAGCCAGGCATGTTATGATAGTTTAATTAGTGCGGCTTGTTTATCTGATAGCAAAGTGCGTGCATGGAGACCAGGAAGTCGCGTGATTGAATCCTGTTCGGACCACGGAAAACTTCAGCGTGTCTTTAATCTAATCTTCACTTATCAACGGCGTGAGGAACCTCCAAAAACAGTACATGGCTCGGGTTCCACGTTAAACTGTAGAACACCTCTCCTCGGTGGGATAACTGGGATAGGTTAGGGGCATCAGTATCGCTGAAGTTGTGTCCAATTGTAAGAGTACAACTATTATTATTACAGGATCACTATTGTCGGCATTTGGAATGCTAAGTTAGTAGCAAAACTAACATCCGTTGTTCGTATTCGCTTCTAACAGCAGCTGTGTGCCCTAGCCAATAGAACAGCACTTAAAGTCATTATTACGAATATGTGCTATTACCGACTGGGAAAGTGTTCAATAATAAAAGTTCAAGTTTCAGTACACTTCTGAAACTTATTAGCAAGTATAAATCATTACAATACTCCTAGCTTTTGTGCGCACAGTGTTGAATTCACAATTCTACCTCTCATACACATAAGAGCATTACCAGAATTAATTATTCTAGTTCGATGAGATGATTAGTGTAAGATCCATTCTACGTGAACGTTCCGTTGTCGTTCCGTCTCTACTCTGTTAACTGTTTTACATCCACCTTTATATTCGTAAAGCGACCAAGTGCCTCCTGTCCATTCTTCGGCCCCAGACGTGATAGAATCCACATCACTGATTCAAATAACGCCTACCGCCATACTACCACTGCTGTAGTTCACGAAGACCAACGCTGGAAGAAAGGAAACATTGCCCATGGCTAAGGTGAGCAGTTTGCTAACAGGCTGAAGTCTTCCTCTTCCACTGTTCAACCTGCATATCGGAGAGGCAACGAAGAAGGTACAAGGCAGGGTCAGAGCTGAGATTAAAACTCACGGTGAACGATTACTAGCGATCAGATTCGCTAAGGAGATTGCTATCCTCTGCGACAGTGTTGAAGATATCACAGGATCTGATTAATAGATTACCACTCCATCGAGCAAAAAATATAGTGAATCGAGTGAAAGATATAAGTAAAGGAAAGAAAGGTGAAGGTATTGAGTAGCGGTTGAAATGAGATTAGCGACAAATTTAACGCTAAATTTGGGAATAAGTAGTAGAAGAAGCGAAGCAGTTCATCTACCTAGGAAGCACAATACAGCATGACGGACGAAGGAAGAAGGATATAAACGAGCACTTTGCGCTACAAGAAGTCTGCTCTAGTCTGTTCAGAATTACATTATTACTGACATTTCGTAAGGAACTAGTGAGGACAAGGAGAGCTGTTGCTACATTACGCACAGAACACACGCACGGTCTTAAGTTTCATTCAGGTAACTGTCATCTATGTCTTCTGGAAGAGCTGTACTTCGTTTCCTTTTATGTTTTATCTGCGAAAGCAAATTTTTACAACGATATACGAAACATTTACTAAAACGCTTTTCCTGACGATGTCACAGGATTTTCGAGATGCGGGAAACTTTTTTGCTATTATATTGAAGTGAATACATTATGAAATGAAGTCTTAAGATGTGATCATATTTCCATCTGCTGCAAAGCGGAGCTCTGTCGGAGTACTACAACACGAGGTGATTTGAGTTACGAATGAAGTTGCACTCGCGAGTCAAAACTTCAGCGGTTGCTTGTTTGGTTTAACTGGAAGAAACAGAGAGCTAGGTTTATTAATTAACCTGTTATTGCGTTTTCTGATCAAATGTCCTATTTATTTCTAATATCATAACTACCTCGTGAGTTTCAGCACACAACTTCCTCCGCATCTTTCAGTCGCAAAGTAATTTTGAACAGGTTATACTACCAAAAAGAATACTCAATGAATAATTAATGAATATCTGCTTCTCCCACATGAAAAGTACGGTAAGATAATCCAACATGAGGATTAATGAATATCTGGAAGTGTATGTCTGGAGCACGGCATTGTGCGGAAGTGAAGCATGGACGATGGGAAAACCTGAGAGGAACGGAATCGAAGCGTTTCAGACGCGGCGTTAGAATAGGAAGCTGAAAATTGACTGAGCAGATACGGTAAGAACTGAGGGGATCCTCCAGAAAATCGGCGAGAAAGGGATGTGTGTAAAACCACTAGAAGAAGTGTTAAGGTAACAGCTCACATATTGAGATCCGTGTAGCAGAAGGAGACGTATGGCCAAAAAATGTAGAGACGCTGTGGTTGGACAACATAAAACAAACAGTTGAGAAAGCTGACTGTAGGTATTTCTGTGAGATGAACAGATTGACGAAGAAGAGAAACAAATACTCATCCCAACCGGCCGAAGTGGCCGAGCGGTTCTAGGCGCTACAGTCTGGAACCGCGCGACCGCTACGGTCGCAGGTTCGAATTCTGCCTCGGGCATGGATGTGTGTGATGTCCTTAGGTTAGTTAGGTTTAATTAGTACTAAGTTCTAGGCGACTGATGACCTCAGAAGTTAAGTCGCATAGTGCTCAGAACCATCCTCATCCCATGTTGCTTACGCGCGCACAGCGTGTCCTGAGCCGCGTGGGATTAGCCGAGCGGTCTCAGGCGCTGCAGTCATGGGACTGTGCAGCTGGTCCCGGCGGAGGTTCGAGTCTTCCCTCGGGCATGGGTGTGTGAGTTTGTCCTTAGGATAATTTAAGTAGTGTGTAAGCTTAGCGACTGATGACCTTAACAGTTAAGTTGAAATGGCTCTGAGCACTATGGGACTTAACATCTATGGTCATCAGTCCCCTAGAACTTAGAACTACTTAAACCTAACTAACCTAAGGACATCACACACATCCATGTCCGAGGCAGGATTCGAACCTGCGACCGTAGCAGCAGCGCGGTTCCGGACTGAAGCGCCTTGAACAGCTCGGACACAGCGACCGGCAGGCTTCTGTCACGGGTTCAAATTAATGTGACTGGATAGTGTGTGCGTGCTTTTCTCTCAAAATGAGAGTGAAACTATTTTCGGGTTGGTCCAATGAAAACAATAACACATAAAGGCTACTGTTGCTTGTGAGGGGACTGATGGCCTTTGTAGTCTGGTCCCTTCATCCCCACAACCAAACCACAACCTTGTGAGGGAAAGAATACACCAGTGCACATGGAGCGAACAACGTCTACAACACACAGCTAACTAGTAATTTATTTGGTAGAGCGTTGTATAAAGTTATATTTTGTTGACTCATTTCATCCAGGCTGCTTCCATATTAAACTGAAATAAAACGTGATACCAGATTTTGAAACAGTGTAGCAATTATACATTTATAATTTTTTTGCTCGTAAAAGTAAAGAGCCGGAGGCGAAATAAAAATGCATAATCTCCACCTTCTTCAACTGACAGACAAGCTTAGCAACAACAACTAGTGACAAGTTTTTGGGTGCAGAAGTAGGTATAACACTGCATACAGTGAAGCACACTATGTTTTACCACAAAAAAAATGTTGATGATGGTGTAAACGTTCTTAAAGACGCAAGTAAGTCATAAATGTTTTCAGTTGCCACAGATGCTTCGAATTTCAAAATTCGAAAAATGTTCCCTAAAATTGTTGGGTATTTCGATCCCGTTGCGGATATTCAAAACAAACTTTTACACTTTATTGAACAAGCGAGGATTTAGTACACAAAATTAAAAAAAAAAAGAAAGAAAGAATCCTCTGTTATGTTTTGAGTATCTCTGGTTCTAATGCCGACACAGAAAGAGTTATTTCAGTGATGAATAATAAGCAGACTGATGTGACAAACAGAGGTTCTGTTGAAGTCTTTATATCTGAACTGCAAAATGTAACAAATTTCAATTACACTGTAAAGAATTTTTCAAATTCCGAAAGATGATGTCAGGTTTCTTTCTGAATGTAAATTAAACTCTAAATGTTTGTAACCCTGCTTGAGCATTCAAGTCTTTTATAAATTTTAATTGCTTCAAAATAAAAGTTCCACTGGACTCATCAAAGGTAAAAATGGTAATTCTATAGAAAACGTCAACAGTGTAGTGTTATACCCTACACCGTATAACATGATGTCCTTAGGTTTAAGTAGTTCTAAGTCTAGGGGACTGATGACCTCAGATGTTAAGTCCCATAGTGCTTAGAGCCATTTGAACCATTTGAACAGAAGCCTGAATAACCACCTTTTGCCACGCCGAACGCTGCGAGAGACGCAGGAAGAGTGTCAGTTAAGTCCTGGAAGGTACCGACAGGGATGTGGAGACAAGCCGACTCCAGTGCCGTGGTTTGATGCGCTAGCTTCTCGGTTAAGAATCCATGAAGCGAACAGCCCGATGAAGGTGGTCTACAACTACCAAATCGGTTTTAAAGCCGGGGAGTTTGGTGGCCGGGGGAGTATGGTAAGCTCATCCAGTTGCTCTTCGAACGACGTACGTAGACTGCGAGCTGTGTGACACGTTGCATTGTACTACTGGTAGATGCCATTATGCTGAGGAAAAACAAACGGCATGTAGTTGTGGATATTGTCTCAAAAGATAGATGGACACTTGTGTTGCATTGTGCCTTCCAGAATAACGAGACCATCCAGGGAATGCCACGAAAACATTTCCCAGATCATAGCGCTCCCTCCTCCGTCCTGGGTCCTTCCGACGACTGTTGGAGACAAGTCGCACACGCCCGCAGCCATCTGCCCGACAGAGGGTAAAATGTTATGCATCTGAAAAGACCACCTGTCGCCAGTCGGTGGACGCCCATTTGCAGCATTGGCATGCAAATCCCAGCCTTCATCGCCGATGAAGAGCAGTCAGCGTGGGCGCATGAACCAGGCGCCTGCTGCAGAGGCCCAGGCAGAGCAACGTTCGTTGAGCGGTAGTTGAGCAGACACTGTTGGTAGCCTCTTGAGTCATCATGTCGGTCATTTGCTCAGCAGTTGCACATCTGATCACCCGTACACGTCCCCGGAGCCGTCGATCACTCCTGTCATAACTGCATTACAGTTGCTTCGGCACCGGTTTTGGCCTATACCCTCCACAGTCTGTGCTGCTACGTGGCGTCTGTGAGTGGTTATTGCACATTGACGTCGAATATAGGCAGTGGTTGCACTCATGTGACTAGACCGTGTGTAAAAAGTATAGAAACAAAAAAGTTTTGCGTAGAGAAACAAATAGAACCATGTGCCTGTGAGCTTCAATTAAATAAAACCACATTTATAATTGTAACTGTATATAGGTCCCCATCGGGAAATTTTCATCTATTTCTGAAAAATTTGGACTCCTTGTTGTGCTATCTGTCAGAAAGGGGGAAGCAAATTATTATTTGTGGGAACTTCAATGTAGATTCTCTGAAAGAGATTAATAGGAAAAATGACCTTGAAGTATTCGGTTCTTTCAATTTGACACCAGTTATTGATTTTCCTACTCGGGTGGTAAAGGATAGCAGCTCACTGATAGATAACTTCTTTATAGACCAAGATAAGTTTAACCAGATAAATGCTCAGCCTGTTGAGAATGGTCTTTCTGATCATGGTGCACAGCTAGTTACAATATATGACATAGCTCCATTCAACAGTACTAAACAGTCCTCCAACGATTTAACAATAGCAAATTTCAGGGAAAGCCTACAGCAGTTAGACTGGGATGAGGTGTACCGTGAACCTGATGCCAATTTAAAATATAATTTATTTCATGACACTTTTGTAAATGCATTTGAAAACTGCTTCCCCAAGAAAATAGTTAAATATACTCGTAAGAAACCATGTAACAAACCATGGCTTACTAAGGGTATAAAAATATCTTGTAACCGGAAAAGGGGAATGTATCTGACAGCAAGAAAGAGTAGTGACCCAGAAACTATCAAACATTATAAAAACTACTGTGCTATATTAAGAAAAGTTATTAAAAAATCCAGAAGTATGTGTATCATGTCTGAAATCAGCAACTCTGATAATAAAATTAAAACAATTCGGAATATTATTAAAAGAGAAACAGGTCAACCAAGAGCACAAGAAGACAGTATTACCATCAAAATGAATGAAAACTTTACGAACAAAAAGCCAGAAGTTGAAAATATTTTTAATCATTTTCTAAATGTTGTGGGTATAGTTGGATCCAGGTCTTCATTAGAAGATGCTAGGCAGTTAATGGAAGAGGCCATACCTATGCAATTTGATACAATTGAAATCTCACCCACTTCTCCCTCTGAAATTAGGAAAATAATAAACTTGCTTAAAAGCAAAAACTCACATGGAATTGATAGCATTTCCAGCAAAATACTAAAAGCTTGTTCTCAACAGATAAGTAAGATTCTCAGCCACCTGTGTAATAGCTCTCTGGAACAGGGCATTTTCCCTGATAGACTGAAATATGCTATTGTTATACCTTTGCATAAAAAAGGGGATAGATCTGATGTTAACAATTACCGTCCAATCTCCCTTCTAACAGCTTTATCCAAATTTTTGAGAAAGTAATGTATTCAAGAGTAGCTTCACATATCTGTAAAAATGAAGTACTAACAAAATGTCAGTTTGGTTTCCAGAAAGGTTTTCCAACAGAAAATGGTTCAAATGGCTCTGAGCACTATGGGACTCAACTGCTGAGGATATTAGTCCCCTAGAACTTAGAACTAGTTAAACCTAACTAACCTAAGGACATCACAAACATCCATGCCCGAGGCAGGATTCGAACCTGCGACCGTAGCGGTCTTGCGGTTCCAGACTGCAGCGCCTTTAACCGCACGGCCACTTCGGCCGGCAACAGAAAATGCCATATATGCTTTCACAAATCAAATTTTGAATGATCTGAATAACCGAACACCACCCATTGGGATTTTTTGTGATCTCTCAAAGGCTTTTGATTGTGTAAATCACGAAATTCTGCTAGACAAGCTCAAGTATTGTGGCATGAGTGGAACAGTGCACAAATGGTTTAATTCGTACCTAACTGGAAGAGAGCAGAAAGTTGAAATAAGCAGTTCTCATAATATGCAAAGATCAGCGCATTCCTCAAACTGGGGAACTATCAAGAATGGGGGTCCTTTGTTGTTCTTAATATATATTCATGACTTGCCATTCTATATTCATGAAGAGGCAAAGTTCTCTCTCTTTGCTGATAGATATAATAATCACACCTGACAAGCAAGAATTAACCGATGAAATTGTCAATAATGTCTTTCAGAAAATTACTAAGTGGTTCCTTGTAAACAGACACTCACTGAATTTTCATAAGACACAGTACATACAGTTCCGTACAGTAAATGGTATGACGCCTTTAATAAATATAGACCTTAATCAGAAGCATATAGCTAAGGTAGAATATTCAAAATTTTTAGGTATGTCCATTGATGAGAGATAAAATTGGAAGAAATACATTGATGATCTGCTGAAACGTTTTAGTTCAGCTACTTATGCAATAAGGGTCATTGCAAATTTTGGTTATAAACATCTTAGTAAATTAGCTTACTACGCCTATTTTCACTCATTGCTTGCATATGGCATCATATTTTGGGGCAATTCCTCACTGCAGAATAAAGTATTTATTGCACAAAACCGTGTAATCAGAATGATAGCTGGACTCCACCCAAGATCATCCTGCAGACATTTATTTAAGGATCTAGGGATATTCACAGTAGCTTCTCAGTATATATACTCTCTTATGAAATTTGTTATTAACAACCAAACCCAGTTCAAAAGTAATAGCAGTGTGCATAACTAGAATACTAGGAGAAAGGATGATCATCACTATTCAAGATTAAATCTAACTTTGGCACGGAAAGGGGTGAATTATGTCTTTGGTCACTTACCGAATAGTATCAAAAGTCTGACAGATAACCAACAAGTATTTAAGAAGAAATTAAAAGAATTTCTGAATGACAACTCCTTCTACTCCATAGAGGAATGTTTAGATATAAATGAAGAAAAAAATAAAAAAAACAAAACAATTATTAAAAACTTGTAAAAAAAACAAAAAAATTAAAAAAGTTGTTATATTAACTTAATTATGTTGTGAAATTAACTTAATTGTCATGTATTGGAAAATTTGACTCGTTCCACATCATTACGAAATATCGTATGGAAATATCCATGGAACTAGTATTAATCTAATCTTAGGTTTTATGGTACACCTCATCACTTTCGCCGCCCAATAGCGTTGTACACTACCGGCCATTAAAATTGCTACACCAAGAAGAAATGCAGATGATAAACGGGTATTCATTGGACAAATATATTATACTAGAACTGACATGTGATTACATTTTCATGCAGTTTGGGTGCATAGATCCTGAGAAATCAGTACCTAGAACAACCACCTCTGGCCGTAATAATGGCCTTGATACGCCTGGGCATTGAGTGAAATAGAGCTTGGATGGCGTTTATAGGTACAGATGCCCATGCAGCTTCAGCACGATACCACAGTTCATCAAGAGTAGTGACTGGTGTATTGTGACGAGCCAGTTGCTCGGCCACCATTGACCAGACGTTTTCAGTTGGTGAGAGATCTGGAGAATGTGCTGGCCAGGGCAGCAGTCGAACATTTTCTGTATCCAGAAGACCCGTACAGGACCTGCAACATGCAGTCGTGCATTATCCTGCAGAAATGTAGGGTTTCGCAGGAATCGAATGAAGGGTACAGCCACGGGTCGTAACACATCTGAAATGTACCGTCCACTGCTCAAAGTGCCGTCAATGCGATCAAGAGATGACCAAGACGTGTAACCAATGGCACCCCATACCATCACGCCGGGTGATACGCCAATATGGCGATGACGAATACACGCTTCCAATGTGCGTTCACCGCGATGTCGCCAAACACGGATGCGACCATCTTGATTCTGTAAACAGGACCTGGCTCAAATGGCTCTGAGCACTATGGGACTCAACTGCTGAGGTCATTAGTCCCCTAGAACTTAGAACTAGTTAAACCTAACTAACCTAAGGACATCACAAACATCCATGCCCGAGGCAGGATTCGAACCTGCGACCGTAGCGGTCTTGCGGTTCCAGACTGCAGCGCCTTTAACCGCACGGCCACTTCGGCCGGCTAAACAGGACGTGGATTCATCCGAAAAAATGACGTTTTGCCATTCGTGCACCCAGGTTCGTCGTTGAGTACACCATCGCAGGCGCTCCTGTACACCATCGCAGGCGCGTCAAGGGTAACCGTAGCCATGGTCTCCAAGCTGATAGTCCATGCTGCTGCAAACGTCGTCGAACTGTTCGTGCAGATAGTTGTTGTCTTTCAAACGTCCCCTTCTGTTCACTCAGGGATCGAGACGTGGCTGCACGATCCCTTACAGCCATGCGGATAAGATGCCTGTCATCTCGACTGCTAGAGATACGAGGCCGTTGGGATCCAGCACGGCGTTCCGTATTACCCTCCTGAACCCACCGATTCCATATTTTGCTAACAGTCATTGGATCTCGACCAACGCGAGTAGCACTGTCGCGATACGATAAACCGCAATCGCGATAGGCGACAATCCGACCTTTATCAAAGTCGGAAACGTGATGGTACGCATTTCTCCTCCTTACACGAGGCATCACAACAACGTTTCATCAGGCAACGCCGGTCAACTGCTGTTTGTGTATGGGAAATCGGTTGGAAACTGTCCTCATGTCAGTACGTTGTAGGTGTCGCCACCGGCGCCAACCTTGTGTGAAAGCTCTGAAAAGCTAATCATTTGCATATCACAGCATTTTCTTCCTGTCGGTTAAATTTCGCGTCTGTAGCAGCAATTTTAATAGCCATTAGTGTAGTTATAATACACGTACCATAACCGTACAAGAGAGAAGAGACGAACACCCAGCGACCCAGTCGCCGCAAAAACATAGAAGCAAAAGAGATTTAGAGGCGAATCCGTATCTTCAAGTTCCGGTCTCTAGCTTAACCAACTTAATAATTTTGTTCCATGTCGCAGTTCTAGAACCTAACACTTACATACACAAGCATTTGACTGTATGCTTGTAAAACTAATTTAATGTCGCCAGCGACGCTAATGCGCCGCTTAGTAGGTTTATTACTGCTTGGGAACAAGGCTATGATGCCAGTGTATTACGGTTCGAACTATCGCTCAGAACATTTCGATAATCTTTAAAAGAGCCTCAATGACAAAATATTATATTACAATGAAATACAGAAGAAATGTTCTTAACCCGTATCTACACTCGCTACTTAGACTGATGTTAGTAACTTCGTGGGTTAGTTTTCGATCCCAAAAACAAAAAGCATCCGAAATTTATTTACTCCTGTGTTTCTCTAAACTGCTGTTTTACTGAAGCGTCTATTAAAAAATCAGTCTTTATTAAAAAAGAAAATATGATCTCAGTAACATATGAAACTCTTACATTAATATGGGCCTCTTACACAAACGGTGTGGAATTAACTTTAAAAAAAAAAAAAAACAGAGAAAATCTACTTCGTTAATGTCCAGAAACATGTTTCGAGATATAGTTATGGTAATTAACTAAATTATAACGAAAAAATAAACAAACACTTTCAATAAAAATGGCAGCAGATACATGAACGAATCAAGTAAGGAGTTATTATTGTTCATCACAGTCAAGACATAACTTTTTGTCAGTGGAACTCATTTTGTTCACGTCTTTTTGACGTGTAGAACATAATTTGGTAGTTTTTGTGTCGTTAAGGCGTGGACATACGAGCCATCGTGAATCGATCCCGCTTGGACTAGCACTGCACATTCGCCAGTCCTATCATTTTGAAAATTTTTGCAAAGAACTTTTCCCATTGAAGTCTGCGAGTCCTTAGACAAATTCCTGGAATTCATTTCCCACCCTTTGATACTTGCTTTTACCAATACCATGCCGAGTTGTTTTATAAACCCTCGATGCTCCATCTTGCTATTCTTATTTACAACATTTTTTCCATAAAAATAGCCCAGTTGTCTTTCTGTTTCCTGGTTTTCTTCGCGAACACTGTCTTCTCCTGCCTCTATTTCCGTGTTAGTATCATGATCAGACATTTCTGTTTGATTTTCTCTAAGCTCGGCTGCATCTTAAAAAAGTATCTGGTGTATCCAATGCATCAATAGTCTTCACTAACAAACAGTATCTCCAAAATTTGATCATCGTTAAAACTTCGTTCCATTCTATTTAAAACAGTTAAAAACAATTTGTGATAGAAAATAGGAAAAGTAACGTTTGTATGGCTGGTTCAAATGGCTCTGAGCACTATTGGACGTAACATCTGAGGTCATCAGTCCCCCAGAACTTAGAACTACTTAAACCTAACTAACCTAAGGACATCACACACATCCATGCCCGAGGCAGGATTCGAACCTGCGACCGTAGCGGTCACACGGTTCAAGACTGTAGCGCCTAGAACCGCACGGCCACTCCGGCCGGCTTAACGTTTATATCTCTGTGAGGAACATTTCGATTGCAGCTAGTACATTACCACGGAAATGGTGGTCGCTGGTTAGCACGCGCCTGCACAATGCAAAAGCACAGCAGGTCATAAGATTACACAGAATCGGAGTGGCAACGTTGCAATTGGAATTGAATTGTAAACGAAAGAGTGATGCACGGTGTAATAAATTGCCCGACGAATGTTGTTAAGTTAAATATGAGCGACTGAAAACAACGTCAAAATACGTGAAAAACCCGGGAAATACGGGAGACCTGGCAGCCCTAGTTGGATCCACGGCGTCGTACTCCGTCCCGGGGTAATGAGAGACGTTTGCATGCATTGCGCAGGCCACTCTGGCGGCGGACGCGCGGTTTTTCGATGCAAACGGCCGCCTTCCTGCCGCAGCTAACTGTCGCCAGATTGGCGAATAAAATTTTACGAGGGTCTGCCCAGAGTCGGGCCGCTTGCGCACCTGTCCGTCGCCCGTCCACCTGCCGGACGGGTTACATCGCTGCATTCCTGGCGACGGAAGCGGCCACCGGTCTGTCCCAGTCCGCTGGCAGCGCCGGCATTGGAAGTGCGCCGCCGGAACCTGCCGCTGCAAGAAGGTGACACCAGGCTGCGACAGGAGCTCACCGTGTCTCCAAACTGCCTTTAACGACCAGAACGGGCAGGGAACTGTGTACTGGCGTGGTGCTACCATGACGTCAGAGTTGCCACGATAAAATGTAAAACTGGTTACAGACGTTTCATTCTTGAAATTTGTTTTCGAAATTACGTGTAACACACTGGTGATAGGAAAAAAATGCTTTTTAAATTAGCTATTATGTAGAACAACACTATGTGAACAAAAGTATCCGGACACCCCCAAAAAACATACGTTTCTCATATTTGGTGCACTGTGCTGCCACCTACTGCCAGGTACTCCATATCAGCGACCTCAGTAGGCATTAGACATTGTGAGAGAGCAGAATGGAGCGCTCCGCGGAACTCACGGACTTTGAACGTGGTCAGGTGAATCACTTGCGTCATACGTCTGTACTCGAGATTTCCACACTCGTAAACATCCCTAGGTCCACTGTTTCCGATGAGATAGTGAAGTGGGTACGTAAAGGGACAAGTACAGCACAAAAAAGCATAGGCCGACCTCGTGTGTTGACTGACAGAGACCGCCGACAGTTGAACCTATTCAAACTGCATCAGGATCCACTGCAAGTACTATGACAGTTTCGCGGGAGGTGAGAAAACTTGGATTTCATGGTCGAGCGGCTGTTCATAAGCCACACATCACGCCACTAAATGCCAAATGACGCCTCGCTTGGTGTAAGGAGCGTAAACATTGGATGATTGAACGAATAGTGGAAAAACGTTGTGTAGAGTGATAATGTGTGGCGATCCGATGGCACGGTGTAGGTATGACTAATGCCCGGTGAACGTCATCTGTCACCTTGTATAGTGCCAACAGTAAAATTCGGTGGCGGTTGTGTTATGACGTTGTGTTTTTTATGGAGGAGGCTTGCCCCCCGTTTTTTTTTTTTTATTTTTGCGTGGCACTATCACAGCACAGGCCTACAATGATGTTCTAAGCACCTAGTTGCTTCCCACTGTTCAAGGGGATTCGGGGATGGCGATTGCATATTTCCACAGGATCGAACACCTGTTCATAATGCACGGCCTGTGGCGGAGTGGTTACACGGCAATAACATCCCTGGCCTGCACAGAGTCCTGACACGTTTGGGATATTTTGGAACGCCGACTTCGTGTAAGGCCTTAACGACAAAAATGGGCTGCAATCGCCCAAGAAACCTTCCAGCACCTTATTGAACGTATGCCTGCGAGAGTGGAAGCTGTCATCAAGGCTAAGGGTGGGCCAGCAGTATACTGAATTCCAGCATTATCGATGAAGGGCTCCACGAACTTGTAAATCATTTTCAGCCAGGTGTCCGGATACTTTTGATCATATAGTGTAGGTAGTCAAAGTGTGAGTACCAGCAGTTGTTGGACTCGATATATAGTGCGAGGTCAGTAGCAATGAAGGAGTGGATGGTGCATCGAACCCGCATTATCTATTGCTTACCTCTTCTGCAGGATGACAGATGGAAACCACATGTTTTTGACAGTTTTAACCATGGCTGTTTCTCAGCAACTCTATAAAAGTCTCAAACATAGGTTTCATACAGCCAATCGGCTGGCTGTATGATGTTTGAGACATGTTTTTGAAATAGGTCTGTGATGCATGGACTATGTGGTACATAGGTAGGCAGGGTAGGAGAACGAGCAGTTACAGCCTCAATATACAGCGCCAGGGCAGTAGCAATGAAGCGGTGGATGGTGCGACAAACACACATATCTGTTGTTTAGCGCCTTCTGCAGGGTGACAGATGGGAACCACATGTTTGTGAAATGGGAATGTGGTGCATAGACTGTGTGTATGTACGTGGGCATAGTGGGAGAACCAACAGTCATCGGCATGGATACACAGTGCCAGGTCAGTATCAATGAAGCAGTGGATAGTGCGACAAACACTCATTTTCTATTGTTTACACCTTCTACAGGCTGACAGATGGGAACCACATGTTTTAGAAATGTGTATGTGGTGCATAGGTTGTGGTGTGTTGATAGCCAGGATGGGAGATCCAGCAGTTACGGCCTCAATATACAGTGCCAGGGCAGTTGCGATGAAGCAGTGGATGATGCAACGAACACATATTATCTCTTGTTTACCCCCTTCCACAGGGTGGAACCTAATGTTGGTGAAATATGTATGTGGTGCATAGGCTACGTGGGACAAGGAACAATCATGGCCTCGCTATGCAGTGCTGGGTCAGCAGATCTGAAGCAGTGGACAGTGCAGTGTTCTGGTACTAATTAATAACCCCTTCTATAGGGTGACAGACTTAAACCAGATGTTTTTGAAATAACTATTATATCGTACATAGGAAGGCATGGAGGGGTAACAAACTGTCATTGCCATCACTATGCAGTGCCACAACAGTAGATATAGAGCACTGGATGGTGTTTGAACTGATTTTATCTGTTATTTCCCCATGTTGCACAGGGTGACAAAATGGTATAGGACGTTTTAGAAAGAGCTGTTAGTTTGTACATAGGTAGGCACTGTCTAGGAATCAGCAGTCATTGATCTTACTATAAAGTTCCAGGCCAGGGAAGATGCAGCAGTGAACGGTGCACCACACTGGCGTTATCCATGTTCACCGTCTTGTGTACGACGACAGAGGGGGAACCAGATGTTTTTTGAAATATCTATTGTATGGTGCGCAGGCAGACATGGTGGAGACAGTCAACAGTCATTGGCAACGCTATGTAGCGCCAGAAAACTAGAGGTCGAGCAGTGGGTACTGCAATGCACTCACGTTATCAGTTGCACAGTGTGACCGGCAGAAACTGAACGTCTTGAAACAGATATTATGCGGCGTGTAGGTAGACAAGTGAAAAATCAGTGGCCTTTCAATGATCTATAAAATATCAGGTCACGCGGAATGAAGCAGTGGACAGTAGGAGACACTGGCGTTACCTATCATTTACTCCCCCCTCCCGTACAAGATGACAGACCAGTGCCAAACGTTTTGAAATTGCTGTTATACAGCTCCTAGGTAGACACACTGGGGAAACCTCTGGTCATATTCCTCGCTTTACACTTTCAGAACACTAGATGTAGAGCAGTGGATGGTAGAGTAACGCATGTTTGCATATAATGCATACGTGCAACATGGCCAGTCACAGCAACTTAGGAACTTCTCGGCGTATCGCAGACTACAGCACGTGGTATTACTCTGCTAGACAGGATAAAATTTTTGGTGTGTGTATATACTCCCTGCTAAAAGCCACTTATTCCAGCAAGAGTCCAAGGCTCTGCAGGACTTCCTCTCAGAAGTGTCACCCGGCATGAGTATTCCAATTCACTTGCACTCAGCAGCCAGTAGGACTGGTGGAGAAGACAGGAGAGTTCGCCCTCTTGCCACAGTTACATCGATCGTAGTTTTAATACAGCCAAGTTTCCTTACAAATGGAGGAAAGCACAATCCCGAGTTTCTTCTTCCTACTGATTGTATGGAGAATGTTCTCTGTCTGCATTTGGCTGTTACTTGGTAGTTTCTAATGGGCCCTAGGAAGATCTTTAACAGAAAGATAAATAGTAAACGTATTTTTCGATGCAGACAAACCATCTGGCAATGTGAATTGGTGGCACGGCCAAGAATTCGGCTCGCGAGCTGTTCCCTGATACGAGTGCCGTAGCACTCAGCCTGGCTGCACATTTCCCGCACGGCGATGGCACGCTGTCGGAGAGTGAGGAGGGATAAGAAGGGGAGGCTGCGAATACGCCTGATTCTAACTTCAGTACACTCGTACTGCATACGACGTGCTTTTATATTTCATATTCCTCAAAAACGTGCCAGATTTAAATGGCAATACAGTCGCATTCTATACGACTCGGCTTTATATTTCAAATTTCTCAATAACACATTTCACAAAAAACATATATGCTGTATTATTTAATTAATTTTGGCACGCTGAAGACATGGTATAATTTTTATCTGGAGCAAACTGTTCGCACACAGACAGACAATTTCACAGATTTTCGCACTCAGTTTGCCACGAAATCGTGACTTATTTAGTTTTTTGTAATCGGAAAACGTTCTTTCACACACATATGCTGATCGAAATATTCATTCTCACTATGGAGACCTATGTAAAAGAATGTGGAAATCTTGGACATTTATAACATAATGGGATTTGTCTTTGAAACGGGAATTACACTGCAGACCAATCAGTTAGATCTGCATATGTACAGGGGTGCGTTCAACTGAAGTGATAAACGGTCTCGAAAACAGACAGATGATTGGCAGTGTCCTCAAAACGTTTAGAGAATTAAATGATAATTAAATCAAGACCCTAAGCTGTCGACAGGCGTTGACATACATCAACGGAGACAGTTGAAAATGTCTATCCCGACCGGGACTCGAACCCGGGGTCGCCTGCTTACATGGCAGACGCTCTATCCATCTGAGCCACTGTGGGCACAGAGGATAGTGCGACTGCAGGGATTTATCCTTTGCACGCTCCCCGTGAGACCCACATTCTCAACTTAATGTCCACACACTACATTCGTAGTGCCCCTGCCCATTACACTCATTACTCGTGGCAAATAATTTTACCGAGTCCCGTAAGAGTTCGGGCAATGCGTGTGCATCCAGCACAGAAGGAGGAGATCAATGGCCGGGGCAAACATTTTCAGCTGTCCCCGTTGATGTATGTCAACGCCTGTCGACAGCTTAGGGTCTTGATTTTATTATCATTTCATTCCAAGAGAGCTGCATGGTCACCGATGGTATCTGTTCTTTCGGACGTGTCCGAAAGAACGGATACCATCTTCATATAGTTAAGACTGACAGGCCCTATTTCGAGGCCACAATGAATTCTTCAAACCTCGCATTTTATTCAACGACAGTGAGCTTAGGAAACTGGACTGTGTTTGTCAGAAATTGTCCCTTCCACAACTCCAGCCTGTAAAATCGCTGACTGGAAAAATCTTTTTGTAATTTTTTTTGTGTTATTAAAGAACTTTGGCTGTTGGAGAAAGTGCTACTTTCTTTCACATATTTTTGTTGCAAGTAAACGCTGCACAAGATTTCACCATTGTAATAAAGAAATATTTACTGAATACAGTTTCTACGAGATCACTTGGATGCTACTCCAGAAGTCGCCTACTAATGGATGCCGCCCTTAGACAGCTGATCTAGATGTTGGTCGCAATATGTCATGTGTGGTGTATATCACCCGTCATCTGACCTACTACAGATCAAAAGTATCCAAGACCTGTTACTGGACATTAAATAGGGGGTATAACCATCTGTCGCCTTGATAGCATCTTGAACTCTGCTGTGGATACTTTCATTGAGGTGTGTGTGGAGAAATGGCAGCCCACTCGTCCTCAAAAGCCGAAACTAGAGAAGGTAGCGATGGTTGAAGCAGGGCTCCGGAGCGAAGCTTTCCGTTGCCTTAGTCCATCTCAGTATTGTTACTGTCCAAAACCAGTGCCTCAAAGATGCTACTTTATGACAAGGTGCAATGGTCATGCTGATAACACAATGTACGTATCCCAACTGTTGCTCTATTGTACGCAGCACGCAATGCTGTAAAATGTCCATATCTTTCCGTATTTTCCGTTCTTCTAACACCACCTTAACAACGAAAAACACCCTAATACCTTGCATCACCATCTCCTCTATGCTTCACGTTGGCACTACACATAATGGCAGGTAACGTTCTCCAGGTATCAGCCAGATCCATAGCCTTCCATCGGATGGCCGCATGCTATAGCGTCATTCACCACTCCAGAACACTCGTTCCCGGCTGTCAGCTGTCCACTGGCCTCGCTCTTCGCACCACTTAGCAGCGAGTACTGATATGTGTGGCTTATGAGGAGCTTCTCCAACCGTTGTACCTCATTCTCTTTATCTCTTTATGCACAGTGACTGCGCTAGCTGGTCTGCTGGTAGCAACTGACGAGTTGTCGCTTCCTTTGATTTCAAGGCGATTTTTGACAATCACACTCTTCCATGGCCGAAGGTCCCTGTCCGTCAGCCATGAGGTCTGCGTGGTCTTACTTTTTGGCTGTAGTTGTTCCTTCGCGTTTCTGTTTCACAGACACATTTCCAGTAGTCGACTAGGGCACCCTCAGAAGGACTGAAACGTCCATGGTGGATTTGTTGTTCAGATGACATCCAGTGACTAGTCGGTTCGAAATTACTGACAAGGGGAAGCGCGCCTATTCGCAGTCACTGAATCCGACCAAATTTATGGTAGATGCAGGGCTTGACCGGAAATGAAAGTGATAGAAGTGGGAGCTCCAGATGGCTAAGCGTTTAGAAAATATACCATTTATAGCGTGGGTCGGGCGAGACATTAACCAGTTTTATTAGCGCAGTTTGCAGGCAGTGGTTGGCGTAGCGGAAAGAGTACAGAACGGTAGTCTGAGGATCGCTGGGTCGAATCCATATGCGGTAAACATTTTTAATCTTTTATTTCGAATTTTTACATTACTTATACTGCAAATAACCGAAATAACGTTCAATTCTATCGCTATCTATCTGTCGCTTGTGCCTTTTTCCGTGGTTACGCAGGGTCGGCATGGTTAATCGGATTTGGCAAGGTTAGTTTAAGGGATGGCCGGATGCCCTTCCTGCAGCCACCCCATACCCCACCCCCCGTCCCCGGGACGGAAATAGTGTACCTTAACTCTTTGGGACCAGCGTAATCCATGGAAAAGTGGGAATGTGTTCAGATATCTGCAAACTGTGTAACTTAGGCGAAACGTGGAGACCAGCCTCGTATTCACCTAACCGGATGTGGAAAACCGCCTAAAAACCACACATCCACGCTGGCCGGCACACCGGCCGTCGTCGTTAATCCGCTGGGCGGATTCGATCCGGGGCTGCCGCGATTATCTGAGTCCGGAAGGCAGCGCATTAGCGCTCTCGGCTAACCTGGCGGATCAAAATAACGCTCAATATATTGTATTTATTAGTATTTTTATAAAAGACATGAGATGGAAAGAAAATTTGGGATTGCTAACAAATAAATAACGATAGTATTTGCACCGTCCACGAGGACTCATAAATAACTTTCCCAGAAGGGGTTGTAAGTAATGCGCATAGGACTTCGTATTTCGTTATTGTCATTTTGACCTTCGAGCAGCACTCAGCAGCAGCACGCGAATAATAGGTTAACAGTGCAGGTGAAACCAGCCCATCAGCAGTTGGGAACACGCTGGCAACGGTAATGGGGATCATCCGCTTGCTAGCTCTCGACCGAGTAACGTGAATTTTTCGAGAATTTGGATTTTCTAGAGAAATTTTAAAACAGCCATGTAACTGTAAAAATGCAGCTCATGTACCACCTGTAAGATGCCGAGAAAATTATTGCTCCTCTTATTTTTACGCTGAATATCATCCCAGCACGTGTAAATCCTCAACTGTAGAATAATAGATGTATCTAATTTCTTAAAGCGTTTGTGAACGATTCTGTCAACAGGTGCAATATTTCTATTAGCCGACTAGTTTCGAACCTTACAGGTTCATTTTCAAGCGTGGCCTACTGAGGCTACAGAAAAAGCAATACATAGTTGTCAGTGAACAGTGAATTCAAATGTAGAATTACAACACAATGTTCATAGATGACAAATGTAACGTATCTGATTACAAACAGACCTGCACTGACAGTGCCTGATCTTAATAATGAACATCAAAGTGGCAACATACGGTTTACAAATGTTTCCAGAACGAATGCCACAATCCAGACATGCCTCTTACCAACTTACATTTAATGTATTTTTATTTGTTTCATTGTGCTTTATGTTAAATGTGACTGGATAATAGCGGCGCTGCGATGACCCCTATCCTTAATTCCATACGCCCACCGGCCGTGAAGGCATACTTGAATATAAAATGCTTCTCTTATATTCCAATATGTAACAGGTACACGTGACATTAGTATTTGTATTTGTGTAATTTTTTGCATTTGTTGTTGACGATCACTGTATTCATCACGAGTTTAATAAAGGTGCTTAGGTGCACACATATTTAAAACGCGAAACACCCATTGGCTGCGGACGTGCGCTTGTACGTGAGGCGCGAAGCCAGCGCCATCGAAAGTTTCCTGGTGCTGTTGCCTATGTCAGCCTCCAGTTCGATTTTGACTTCGTAAGAGGCATGTGTCGATTATGGCACTCATTCTGCAAACATTTATAAAGCTTGTGTTGCCGCTTTGACGTTCATTATTTAAGATCAGTCACTTTTAATGGAGGTATGTTTGTATTCAGATAATTAATTTCTGTTACCTTTGAACTTGGTATTGTAATTCCACTTCGGTATTCACTGTCAACTACGTACTTGTTTTATTGTATCCCCATTAAACTAGGTTTGAAACTGAACCTGTAAGGTTCGAAACTAGTCGACTAATATAAATACTGAAGCTATTGAGAGAGTCGTTAATAAAGGCTTTAGGACATTTAATAAAGTTGCTGGTTCCCCGTCAACAAAATCTTGAAATTGAAGAAAAAGTATCTAATTTAGTATACAAAATAGTCGTTTACGCCTTCCAGTTCCTGGAAATTTATTTGCAACCTGAAATTTTCCTTTACCATCCTTTTCGCGCCTTTTATGAAAATATTAATGAATATCATATTTTGAGCGTTATTTCGGTTTATTTGCAGAGTATGGAACATAAAAACTGGAAATAAAAGTTACAAAAAGGGTTGTACATGGGCCTCGAACCCAAGACCCTCGGACTACCGTTGTGTTCTTTTCCTGCAGCGCCAACCGCTGCCGTGAAACTACTCTTAACATAAATAGCTAATACCTTGACCGACACCCACCAAATATGCTGCATTTTTAAACGCTCTGCCATCTGGAGCGCCTACTTTTGTCACTTTCTGGCTAATCCCTGCATTTAGTATAAATTTCGACGAAACAGGTGACAACGAGTAGGCGTAGAACCCTTGTGAGCCCTCCTGACCGATCAGTTCTACCTCACGTCTCCTTTTACACTGAGGTTACAAATGTCGTGATACCTTCTAATATCGTGTCGGACATCGTTTTGAGCTGCGTAGAGCAGCAACTCAACGTGTCATACACTCAACACGTCGGCTGAAGTCCCCTGCAGAAACACTGAGCTATGCTGTCGCTGTAGTCGTCCCTATTGAGAAAGTGTTGTCGTTGCAGGATTTTGTGCACGAACCCACCTCTCGATTATGTCCCATAAATGTTCGATGGGATTCATGTCGGGTGATTTGGATGTCCAAATCATTCGCTCAAATTGTCCAGAATGTTCTTGAAACCAAACGCGAACAACTGTGGTACGGTGACACGCCGCATCGGTTTTTGGAAACATGAAGTCGACGAATGGCTACAAATCGTTTGCAAGCAGCCGAACGTAACCATTCCCAGTGAGTGGTCGGTCCAGTTGGACCAGAAGACCCAGTCCATTTCGTACAAACACAGACCACACACCATTATGGAGCCGCCAACAGTTTGCACAGTGCCTTGTCGAAAACATGGGTCAATAGCTTCGTGAGGTCTGCGCCTCACTCATCAGCTCTTACCAACTTAAATCGGAATTCATCTTACCAGGTCAAGGTTTTCCAGTCGTCTAGGGTCCAACCAATGTGGTCACGAGGCCAAGAGAGGCGCTGCAGGCGATGTAGTGCTGTTAGCAAAGGCACTCAACGTCGATCGTCTGCTGCCATAGCCCGTTAAAGCCAAATTACGCCGCGCTGTCCTAACGGATACGTTCGTCGTACGTCCCACATTGATTTCTCCGGTTATTTCATGCAGTGTTCCTTATCTGTTAGCGCTGAGAACTCGATGCAAACGCTGCTGCTCTCGGTCGCTAAATGGACTCTGTCGGCCGCGTTATCCGTGTTGGGAGGGAATGCCTGAACTTTGGTGTTCTCAGCACTCTCTTGACATCACAGAATATTGAGTTCCCAACCGATTTCCGAGATGGTATGTCCCATGCATCTGGCTCCAAATACCACTCCGCGTTCCGAGTCTGTTAATTCCCGTCTTGCGGCCGTAGTGTATTACAACAGTGGATGTGAGCTCTGCAAGTGCACTGTTCTCTTACACCCTGTGTAAGCAGTACTACCGCCATAGTCGGCCGGGTTGGCCGAGCGATTTAGGAGCTACAGTCTGGAACCGCGTGACCGCTACGGTCGCAGATTCGAATCCTGCCTCGGGCATGGATGTGTGTGATGTCCTTAGGTTAGTTATGTTTAATTAGTTCTAAGTTCTAGGGGACTGAAGACCTCAGAAGTTGAGTCCCATAGCGCTCAGAGCCATTTGAACCATTTTTGAACTACCGCCATATATATGTGCATATCACTATCCCATGAGCTTTGTCTCCTCAGTGTATATTGGCGTGACAAGTAGTTGTCAGTTCCGCGTTGCAGTGGGGTGCGTGGATGTATTTGATCAGATAGTGTCGATAGAATGAGATTATCACTCTGCAGCGGAGTGTGCGCTGATATGAAACTTCCTGGCAGATTGAAATTGTGTGCCGTACCGAGACTCGAACTCGGGACCTTTGCCTTTCGCGGGCAAGTGCTCTACCATCTGAGCTACCCAAGCACGACTCACGCCCCGTCCTCACAGCTTTACTTCTGCCAGTACCTCGCCTCCTACCTTTCAAACTTTGCAGAAGCTCTCCTGTTGACCTAGCAAAACTAGCACTCCTGAAAGAAAGGATATTGCGGAGACATGGCTCAGCCACAGCCAGGGGGATGTTTCCAGAATGAGATTTTCACTCCGCGGCAGAGTGTAAAGTTTGGAAGGTAGAAGACGAGGTACTAGCAGAAGTAAAGCTGTGAGGACGGGGCGTGAGTCGTGCTTGGGTAGCTCAGATGGTAGAGCACTTGCCCGCGAAAGGCAAAGGTCCCGAGTTCGAGTCTCGGTCCGGCACACAGTTTTAATCTGCCGGGAAGTTTCAGATAGTATAGGTGTCGGCACGGTTACCAATCGGCACTGAGAATTGAATCCCGTTGTTCGCACAGCCAGGTTTCACACGGAACGGCCTGTCAGCGTTTCGACCCTTGCAGAGAGTGGAATTTTCAGGTGCGGGGCGGCGTGGCAGTGGCGTGCCCATGTATAGGCGCCTGGCCGCTCAGCGCCGCACCGCACCGCGCGGGGCAGGGTCAAGGCGGGCGCCGTGTTTGGCGCGGCCGGCGCTGACTCACCCGGACTCCTCTTATGGGAACGCGCCGCGCAGCGCCGCATAGCATTGTTTCTCAGCCACTGGCGCCTCTGGGTCCAGCTCCGCCTAGCGCCGGCCGGCGCCGACGCCGCAGCCGACGCCCATGTCGCTCTCTTTCGAGACAGGCGCCCGCGTACGAGACTGACAGATAACGCCGCAGCAGTCGCGAAAATATTTAAATGCACCGAATACAAATCGCCCCTACCTACACTGACAGAAAAAAATCGCAACACCAAATGATAATTAATGTAAAGTAATGAAATTTAAGGAAGACATTTGTCTAACTCTAGGTGACACATGTAAATGACTAACAGTGCGAGATCACAGGTAATGTAAGCGCGAGATAAGTCATTACAGACGTGAAATGCTGGCACGTTAACAACTGGTGTAATCGCCAGAACGCAAGCGTGCATAGTACACACATTGTATTGTACACGTGCCAGATGTCAGTTTGTGGGATGCCTGTTGCACTTGGTCGATCAGTATATAACACTACCGCCCACTACTATTACACACTCCTGGAAATTGAAATAAGAACACCGTGAATTCATTGTCCCAGGAAGGGGAAACTTTATTGACACATTCCTGGGGTCAGATACATCACATGATCACACTGACAGAACCACAGGCACATAGACACAGGCAACAGAGCATGCACAATGTCGGCACTAGTACAGTGTATATCCACCTTTCGCAGCAATGCAGGCTGCTATTCTCCCATGGAGACGATCGTAGAGATGCTGGATGTAGTCCTGTGGAACGGCTTGCCATGCCATTTCCACCTGGCGCCTCAGTTGGACCAGCGTTCGTGCTGGACGTGCAGACCGCGTGAGACGACGCTTCATCCAGTCCCAAACATGCTCGATGGGGGACAGATCCGGAGATCTTGCTGGCCAGGGTAGTTGACTTACACCTTCTAGAGCACGTTGGGTGGCACGGGATACATGCGGACGTGCATTGTCCTGTTGGAACAGCAAGTTCCCTTGCCGGTCTAGAAATGGTAGAACGATGGGTTCGATGACGGTTTGGATGTACCGTGCACTATTCAGTGTCCCCTCGACGATCACCAGTGGTGTACGGCCAGTGTAGGAGATCGCTCCCCACACCATGATGCCGGGTGTTGGCCCTGTGTGCCTCGGTCGTATGCAGTCCTGATTGTGGCGCTCACCTGCACGGCGCCAAACACGCATACGACCATCATTGGCACCAAGGCAGAAGCGACTCTCATCGCTGAAGACGACACGTCTCCATTCGTCCCTCCATTCACGCCTGTCGCGACACCACTGGAGGCGGGCTGCACGATGTTGGGGCGTGAGCGGAAGACGGCCTAACGGTGTGCGGGACCGTAGCCCAGCTTCATGGAGACGGTTGCGAATGGTCCTCGCCGATACCCCAGGAGCAACAGTGTCCCTAATTTGCTGGGAAGTGGCGGTGCGGTCCCCTACGGCACTGCGTATGATCCTACGGTCTTGGCGTGCATCCGTGCGTCGCTGCGGTCCGGTCCCAGGTCGACGGGCACGTGCACCTTCCGCCGACCACTGGCGACAACATCGATGTACTGTGGAGACCTCACGCCCCACGTGTTGAGCAATTCGGCGGTACGTCCACCCGGCCTCCCGCATGCCCACTATACGCCCTCGCTCAAAGTCCGTCAACTGCACATAAGGTTCACGTCCACGCTGTCGCGGCATGCTACCAGTGTTGAAGACTGCGATGGAGCTCCGTATGCCACGGCAAACTGGCTGACACTGACGGCAGCGGTGCACAAATGCTGCGCAGCTAGCGCCATTCGACGGCCAACACCGCGGTTCCTGGTGTGTCCGCTGTGCCGTGCGTGTGATCATTGCTTGTACAGCCCTCTCGCAGTGTCCGGAGCAAGTATGGTGGGTCTGACACACCGGTGTCAATGTGTTCTTTTTTCCATTTCCAGGAGTGTAGTTCAATAATTGTACTGTACGTCTTCCCGTTTTCAAAAAACATTGTCCGTTACACAGAAGCACCCAATAAACGTGGTTTTTGGGTACCAAAACAGAGTCACGGATTTCAAGTTGACTAAGCACATCAAATGGCCGCAATTTTGTACGATATATTCCTGAAATCCCAATCTCGAACAACTTTGAACATTTTCTTGATGTCTTTATGCCCTCCCGAAATACATATGTTCAAAGGTACCCTTCTTTTACACGTAAAATCCGGTGTAAGGCGTAAACGAAGTAGCGCAGAGAAATGCCGTAAAGTGTGTCCGCTATTATCAGAAGGGATCTGCGAACCCCATTTTGCTGTAGTGAAGCACATAAAATCATGTCTGCGGCGTAAAATCAATTTTGGGTTATTGCAATTTCACATAAGTAAGCTATCAAAATTTTAGTCAGGCATAAAGTTCTGCCGCGCGGGGTAGCCACGCGAGTTAGCCGCGCGGTTGTAGACGCCTTGTCACGGTCCGCGCGGCTTTCCCCGCCGGAAGTTCGAGTCCTCCCTCGGGCATGGGTGTGCGTGAGTGTGTGTGTGTGTGTGTGTGTGTTGTTGTTGTTGTTGTTGTTGTTGTTGTTGTTCTTAGCATAAGTTAGTTTAAGTAGTGTGTAATCCTAGGGACCGATGACCTCAGCATTTTGGTCCCTTAGGAATTCACACACTTTTTTTTAACATTAAGTTCTTTTTGTATGACTGACAAGTCCTCTGTCGCAGGGTAAACAAGGGAACCAGCGGAAGAACGCTCCTATCGGAGCGTAGGAAAGATAAATATGCTCCTGTTTAAAAGACACAGACAGAGAAATGGGACACCAGCTGCCTCTTTCTACGTTCCTCAGCCTTTAAAAATTTTCCAGAAAATGTTGCCATGCGAATATATTCGCGCTTTTTTATGCTGAGAAAGAAGGAGTTGGTGGCAATGTGAAACAGATGGAAAAGTAATGCCCGCATCTCGTGGTCGTGCGGTAGCGTCCTCGCTTCCCACACCCTGGTTCCCGGGTTCGATTCCCGGCGGGGTCAGGGATTTTCTCTGCCTCGTGATGGCTGGGTGTTGTGTGATGTCCTTCGGTTAGTTAGGTTTATGTAGTTCTAAGTTCTAGGGGACTGATGACCATAGATGTTAAGTCCCATAGTGCTCAGAGCCATTTGAACCATTTTTGGAAAAGTAATAAATACTGAAAGATAGTAGACAGTGGTTGTGATACAGAATGAGCGAAGGAGACAGTGGCAGTCTGAGAGAGAGAGAGAGAGAGAGAGAGAGAGAGAGAGAGAGAGAGAGAGAGAGAGAGACAGTAGCAGTGAAACATACTTCACAGCAGTGTTGCAAAGAGTTAAAGTGAGCTCCCCACCAGTTTCAAGTAAAAAAAAAAAAACATCATAAAACCACTAACTAAAATGCCCCTACCCTCATAATCGCTAAAATTTCCTCTAAGGTTTTTAATTATTATGAAAGAAAACGGTAAGTATATTAGTAATTAGCTTCCTTTATTATTAAGTGATAAAATAATCATAATCATTAAATCAACGTACAATAAATAAATGAGCAAGTCAAGGTCAGAAACATGCAGAAAGGTCTATAACAACAGCTAATTATTTAAATGAATTCGTCTTCTTCAGATGAACCATTTTTGTCTACATCATCATCATCAACATCATCATCATCTTCATCAGTGTCAGATTCAGATTGATATGATTCTTTGGTACCGATTTGTTTTACAACGTTTATCGGAATTTCGTATTCCTTGCACCATTTTCCTTCCAACCTCAAACCAGAGAGTATTCTTAATATAGCAATTAAAAGATTAAACTTCATTCTGTTCCTCTGCTTGTTTTTTATTACATTCATACTGCTAAATAGTCTCTCAACATCGGCCATTGGAATGAGGCAGTATTAGGAGAGTAAACGCAAAAGTCGCTAATTCCTCAAATCTGGATTCCCCTTGAGCATTTTTTAAATTCAATACTTTATAGCAAGATTTTGTTGTATCTTTGGTCCCGTTCCAGTTCGGCACATGAATCTGTCACTACTGATCATCCACTCTTGCTATAAATTCTACACCTTTATTGAACTGAGCCATTATATCAATTGGATTTTCTTTGTTGTGATTAAGTGCTTGTTCAACACTTACTTCGGAAATTTTTTTCGTCTACGTCAAATTTTCTGGTAACCTGTTTTTTATTTCTTCAATCAGACTTACTAAAAATGTTATGCACCGATTACGGAACATTTCTTCGTCTTCCAGTGGTAATCCTTTTCCTCTCATTTCAAGTAACTGCTTTTTAAAGCGGAATACCAGATAACAACTTCGATCGAAGTAATCACGAATATTTTGACTAAAAATATTAACTTTATTTGCATGTAACGTAACTTTGCTGACAAGCATATCAATCAGGTTGGTCAACTCATCAAAGAGTGTGGTGTATCTGTATCTTTCGATTCGAACCTTTTATTGACTCTGTTTATTTCAATTAATATTGGATATAAAAATAGAAAAATATGCGTAATTAATCTCGTTTGCATACATAGCGTGCAATAACTCTGCCATGTGACACCTTTCGCGCACTTTAGCTACTGAAAAATGTATTTTTAGCTCTGACCATTGCGTGTATATCCTTGATACAGCGGATTCTTTGGGTAACCAACTTGGTCCACGCACTTGAACTATTTTTAACGGTTTCTGTTCTTCGTTAATGGTTTTGTATTGCTCCATATAGAGAGATTGTCTGGAAGAGGAGCGACTAAACCAATGATATGTCTCTTTAGCTAAAAACTCCAAATTTCTCGGTAGAAATTCTTTTGCAGCAGCTGAACCATCCAGTCGCAAGGAATGGCACAAGCAACGTACTAAAATCAGGTGTGGTACCTCTTCTTTCAATTTCGTTATTTACTCCAACCATGACAGAGGCATTATGTGTACCAATGCCCATTAAATTTTCAAGTCGCAAATCGAATCGTTGAAGTGTCTTCTTTCTAACAGAGACAATAGCTTCAGCGTTACACTCGTGCAGTTCAGCAAGGTCAAGTTATGTGGGTACTATGTTTTGGTGTAATTTACTGTAATGAACTATAATCAATCCCAAGCATTTATGTACATCAATGTCAGTAGATTCATCAGTTAATAAGCTAAATGGTTGATCTTTATGATCTTGTTTTAGAACGTGAGTGAAATGCGGTGCTAACACGTTTTTTGTAACTGCGGTGCACTTAGTTCGGTGCAGCTGAACTTTTTCGATATCTTTTTCACGACTATGATTAATTAGCTCTCCCAAACGGTCGACTACACGTATACTAGTATGCATGGCTGTGAACAATGCAAGTCTTGCTAATTCCTTTCTTTATTCCCAATGGGCTCTGACTTAATAGCAATTTTAGGCTGCATAGTTACAACCTGCAACAATGTACTTAGTCAAAGCGTGGTCAAACATGTAAAACCGATCAATGAATGACAAATCAAATTAAATAAAGTTTGCACACCTTCTTATTTTGTAGATGCTTCTTTGACGTCCCAAGAGACCTCATATCTCCATAGTGACTCCTTAAAACTATACCACAAAATTTGCGCTTCGCTACCTGACCCGTAGTACTTTCAGTAACTTGAAGCCAATCTTCTAAATGTGGGTCTTGAAGCCAAGTATCCCGAAACTTTTGCACATATTATGGCTTCGGAATAGTTGTACATGTATGAAGTCGTGAAATAATACCATACACTAAGAATCACATTTGTATTGTGCACACAACGAACGACACAGGTCGCGTTACCTTTTCTGCGCGTCTGACGTGATGCACCCTGCGTCAGCCAACAAGCGCTCAGTGGTTATTCGAAGCGACAATGAAATAAATGAGCAGCCATGGTTTGAAACCGGCTGCTGGACTCCCTGCACCTGCCCAAATCGCCTTCGCTCGTGAAATAAGCTGTAACTCGGTGGTAGCTACCAAATAGTGCTCATTCTACAGGGAATCCCCGCATGTATTCTATCGAGTGTGATATATCGTTTGATGCCACACTGTAATGTGTCAGTGTTGTCTTCGCAGTAAAAGTTAAATACTCCTGAAATAAAATAAAATAGAAATAACATATATGGAAACATACAGGGTGTTACAAAAAGGTACGGCCAAACTTGCAGGAAACATTCCTCACACACAAAGAAAGAAAATATGTTATGTGGACATGTGTCCGGAAACGCTTACTTTCCATGTTAGAGCTCATTTTATTACTTATCTTCAAATCACATTAATCATGGAATGGAAACACACAGCAACAGAACGTACCAGCGTGACTTCAAAGACTTTGTTACAGGAAATGTTCAAAATGTCCTCTGTTAGCGAGGATACATGCATCCACCCTCCGTCGCATGGAATCCCTGATGCGCTGATGCAGCCCGGGAGAATGGCGTATTGTATCACAGCCGTCCACAATACGAGCACGAAGAGTCTCTACATTTGGTACCGGGGTTGCGTAGACAAGAGCTTTCAGATGCCCCCATAAACGGAAGTGAAGAGGGTTGAGGTCAGGAGAGCGTGGAGGCCATGGAATTGGTCCGCCTCTACCAATCCATCAGTCACCGAATCTGTTGTTGAGAAGCGTACGACCACTTCGACTGAAATGTGCAGGAGCTCCATCGTGCATGAACCACATGTTGTGTAGTACTTGTAAAGGCACATGTTCTAGCAGCACAGGTAGAGTATCCCGTATGAAATCATGATAATGTGCTCCATTGAGCGTACATACTGACGAAACTAAAATGAGCTCTAACATGGAAGTTAAGCGTTTCCGGACACAGGTCCACATAACATCTTTTCTTTATTTGTGTGTGAGGAATGTTTCCTGCAAGTTTGGCCGTACCTTTTTGTAACACCCTGTATAAATAGCTTAGTGTTTGAGAGATCGCATTTTCAGTAACTGAAACTGTATTTACTAAACCACTACAAAATCCACCAACCACTAGAAAACAATATTTCGACCGTAAGAGGATGGTAGAAAACACCAGTTTTAGTGGAAAATCCACTAAGTTGGCAACATTACTTGACAGTGACATAACAGTGTTAGGAAAACCGTGAAGGAGTGTCAGTGAGAGAGGAATAAAGAAAATCAGGAAGTGGAGTGGGTGAGAGCCAGTGATAATGAGAGACAGTCTATGATAGTGACAACGAGGGAGAGAGGGATTAGGAGAGAGAGAGAAGAGACAGCAGCAGTGGGAAGGAATCAGTGAGATAGCTGCAGTAAGAGGGAGATAGTAAGAGGGATACAGTGACAGTGCGAGGAGAGAATGGTAGTAAGAAAAAACAACGGAGACTTTGGCTGCGATACAGGAGGCAGTGAAAGTTAGAGATAATGCCAGTGACTTTGACTGAATGACTGAGTGGGACTGGGCAAGTGGGAACGAGTGGGTATGCGACTTGCAGTGATGACTTGTGGGTGCGAGCGACTTACAGTAAGGGAGTGTGTGTGAGAGAGTTGTGAGTTGCATGTTAAAAATAGCTCGATTACGCTCATATGCCAAAAGTTTTGGGAAAATTTCTAAAGATGCTGAGGAAGGTAGAATGAGGAATCCGATATCCCACTTTTCAGAGGCTTTCAATTTAAACGGAGCATATTCGTCTTTTTTGTGATCCGATAGGAGCATTTTTCCGCTGGTGGACATATCGTCAGAAATGCATTACAAGGAAGACAAAAGAACTTTGGTGCTGTTCCTTTCACTGATTGAGAGTACATAAGAGAACACATCAGGCAAGCTACACTGTCGTGTCTACTAGTGTAGCATTAGCACAGCTTCAAATTCAATGTGTAGGCGGAAATTACTAGCTACCATCTCATGGGACCAGTCATCTTCCCTCAACGCCCCACCGCCGAGTCGTATCTGCCTCCCCTGTTGGAAACGCTGCCTTTGTGATACAAACGGGAATGTGGCTATCACTTGACAGTGCTCCTGCTTACTTCTGCATTTCCATGCAAAGGCATCTCGACAACATTTACCCAGGCCGATTGATCAGACGATGTGGTCCAGCTGCATGGTTCGCACAGGCGTCAGATCTAAACTCTCTGAACTTCTTCCTTTGTGGTCATCTGAAAGAAGTCGTGTAATGGATGTCCATCCCGGACTCTGCGAAAAACACATTCACTCTGATTGACGCCATTCGGTTGCAGGATGGTATATCTGAACGTGTACATCAGTCGCTGCTATGTCCTGTTCCCGCTTGCTTAGGGGCCCGTGGGGTCTGCTTTGAACATCTTGTCTGATAGTGGTTTCACCACAGCATTTCGTGTACTGCATTATACTGTACAGGCATGATGAATTAGAAACGGTATCTTTAGTTTATGTCATCGAAAAATGTATGTTAAGTGCCCCAACATGCACGAAAAATGTAATGAAATTTACTAGCCAACAGTACTTACTTTAAATTTAAATGGAACTTATACTGTAACTCTTCAGGCTTTTGCGGCGATCTAATGACAGCTTGTCGGGTGTTCTGCCGGATATCTGCGTCGTGCTTGCGCGATATTTCGGTAACGTAGCACGTAACCTTTATCAGGTGCGACCCGATGAAGGTTACGATATACGTTACTGAAATATCGTGCAAATACGTCGCTGATATCCGGCAGATCACCCGACAACCTAAGGAGCTTATCCTATTTAAGTATGAACTATTCAAGTATGAATTTTCATTAAATCGAGCTTTCTCCAAGTATTACTTTTTGAGGTGCCGGGTATGATGTGCCCATACGACCTTCTTTGCTCCATACCCACTCAGCAATCTTATCTTGCAATTTGATCCCGTTTAGCACAATCATCCCGTATTTATATTGTGGTCTTCAGTCTGAAGACTGGTTTGACGCAGTTCTGCACCTTATTCTATCCTGTGCAAGCCTATTTATCTGTGAATAAGTACTACAACTTACATCCATTTGAATCTGCTTACTGTATTCATGCCTATGTCTCCCTTTACAATCCCGTCTCCCCATCACCCCATCCACACACACACTTCTCTCCATTACCAAATTAATTATACTTTCGTGCCTCAGTATGTGTCCCGTAAATCGGTTCCATCTTTTAGTTAACTTGCACCATAAGTGCCTCCTCATTAGTTATTTGAGCTACTCATCGAATCTTCAGCATTTTTCTGTAGCACTACATTTCGAAAGCCTGCATACTCTCCTTGACTCTATTTATTTTCCACGCTTCGCTTCCGTACAAGGCTACACTCTAGCAAATACCTCCAGAAAAAACTTCCTAACACTTTAATTTACAAGGGACGTTCAATAAGTGACGTGACACATTTATTTTCTCGGGCGATTTCGGTTGAAAAAATGCAGAACTTGTTGTGGGGCATCGTGGAATATTCGCTCCTCAGCCTCTGTAGTTTCATTAAGTTGCGATATGTGGCGTCTGTAAGAGAGGTGCGTACCAAGAAGAGAGATCTCACTGAGTTCCTTTTAGAGAAAAACCAGGGCATAGCAGATATTCATATGCTCTTGCAGAGTGGCTACGCCGAGCTGGCAGTGAACAAAAGCACGCTGAGTCGTTGGGCAAGGGGTCTGTCATCATCTCAACGAGGTCGAGCAAACCTGTCCGATCTTCCACGTTCTGGTCACCGGAATACACCTCTGACTCCTGCTGTTTTTGACTTCAACGTGTCATCGCGACAAAAATGCAAAGACACTTCTACTTCTCCATGACAATGCAAGGCCTCATACGAGTCTGCGCACCCGAGAGGAGCCCACAAAACTTCATTGGATTGTTGTTCTTCATCCACTCTACTACCCGGATCTCGCACCTGCTGCTACCATCTGTTTGGCCCAACAAAGAATACACTCAGTGGGAAGCAGTATGTGGATGATGGGGAGGTTACTGACGTAGCAAGAAGTTGGCTCCGACGTCGACCAGTAGAGTGGTACCACGCGGGAATACAGGCCCTTCCATCTAAGTGGTGTAAGGCCACCCCATTAAACGGAGATTATGTTGAAAAATAGAGCTCTGTTGTCCAAAGAATGGGGAATCACATGTGTATTAGAATCCTGAATAAAACCAACCTGCTTCCAGAAAAAAATATGTTGCATTACTTCTTGAACGCTCCTCGTATATTACGTTGTGAAAAATTCTTCTTTCTCGGAAATGCTTGTTTTACTATTACTAGTCGACATTTTATATCCCCTTTACATAGGCTATCGTCAGCTATTTTGCTGCCCGAGTAACAGAACTCATTTAGTGGGTCATTTTCTCAGCATCCTGAGAAACCCTAAGATATGCTTTTACACTGTACAGCTGAAGGCCATTTTAAGAATTCAAGATAATTAAAGAGAAACCTTTCGGACAGGAATTTACACATTACAGCTGAAAGAGACAAATTTTAAAACAAACACTGCTGGAGGCCTAAATACAGAGCAAGCAAGAATTTTCAATAATACATGGCTGAAGGCCTAATCTGATAATACGAGGGCAGTTCAATAAGTAATGCAACCCATTTTTTTTCTCGGCCAATTTTGGTTGAAAAAACCGGAAATTTCTTGTGGAATATTTTCAAACATTCCCACTTCGTCTCGTATAGTTTCATTGACTTCCGACAGGTGGCAGCGCTGTACGGAGCTGTTAAAATGGCGTCTGTAACGGATGTGCGTTGCAAACAACGGGCAGTGATCGAGGTTCTTTTGGCGGAAAACCAGGGCATCTCAGATATTCATAGGCGCTTGCAGAATGTCTACGGTGATCTGGCAGTGGACAAAAGCACGGTGAGTCGTTGGGCAAAGCGTGTGTCATCATCGCCGCAAGGTCAAGCAAGACTGTCTGATCTCCCGCGTGCGGGCCGGCCGTGCACAGCTGTGACTCCTGCAATGGCGGAGCGTGCGAACACACTCGTTCGAGATGATCGACGGATCACCATCAAACAACTCAGTGCTCAACTCGACATCTCTGTTGGTAGTGCTGTCACAATTGTTCACCAGTTGGGATATTCAAAGGTCCCTCGTTGTCTAACCGAACACCATAAAGAGCAAAGGAGAACCATCTGTGCGGAATTGCTTGCTCGTCATGTGGCTGAGGGTGACAATTTCTTGTCAAAGATTGTTACAGGCGATGAAACATGGGTTCATCACTTCGAACCTGAAACAAAACGGCAATCAATGGAGTGGCGCCACACCCACTCCCCTACCAAGAAAAAGTTTAAAGCCATACCCTCAGCCGGTAAAGTCATGGTTACAGTCTTCTGGGACGCTGAAGGGGTTATTCTGTTCGATGTCCTTCCCCATGGTCAAACGATCAACTCTGAAGTGTATTGTGCTACTCTTCAGAAACTGAAGAAACGTCTTCAGCATGTTCGTAGGCACAAAAATCTGAACGAACTTCTCCTTCTTCATTACAACGCAAGACCTCACACAAGTCTTCGCACCCGAGAGGAGCTCACAAAACTTCAGTGGACTGTTCTTCCTCATGCACCCTACAGCCCCGATCGCGCACCGTCGGATTTCCATATGTTTGGCCCAATGAAGGACGCAATCCGTGGGAGGCACTACGCGGATGATGAAGAAGTTATTGATGCAGTACGACGTTGGCTCCGACATCGACCAGTGGAATGGTACCGTGCAGGCATACAGGCCCTCATTTCAAGGTGGCGTAAGGCTGTAGCATTGAATGGAGATTACGTTGAAAAATAGTGTTGTGTAGCTAAAAGATTGGGGAATAACCTGGTGTATTTCAATGCTGAATAAAACAACCCCTGTTTCAGAAAAAAATGTGTTGCATTACTTATTGAACTGCCCTCGTACTTCACATGAGATTTGGCTGAAGGCCATATACTGAACATAGAACAGATAAAATTAATACATGGTTGAAGCCCTGGCACAGTACTTGTGACAAAAGAAAATCATAATCATGAATAACAGAACAGTGGTGGTCAGAAGTGCTCCAAGGTTCGGCCTAGGGAGGAAACTCTAACAGCCGTTTAGGTGAGACAGGCAGCCAAGCGTAACCATAAATAATCAGGTGGCAGTATGACCTAGGGACGGCTGAAGAACCAACCAACAACCTAATCAATTCCCTTCCACCTGAACAACGGCATGACAACCAAAAATATCAGCATTGACGAGGATCTCAGCAGGACTATGTCTTAAAAACTGGCACCTAAACACAGTCAAAGCAGAATAACCACTCAAAGAAAAAGAGAGAACAACATTAGGCTGTCCAACTACATGCCGTGCCGGACAGCATCAACACGTTGAGGAAAACACACTGCCGTAAAACTACGCTAACGCCCAGGACAGGTAACTGGAACGTTAACAGCCACAAGGCAGAGGATACCGCTGGTGCACTTCACTGATCAATTATAATCATTACAGAAGTTAAACACAATATAGGAAGACGGCTGCAAAATTTTTCCAACTCCAGCACACCACCATGTTGCTGCTTGTGGGAACAGTGCAGGAAGCAACAACCAGCAATCAACGAAGAGATGTCACAGCAGTTGAGGTTTCATAACAGGTTAGCTGATTACTCAAGTCCAGTATGCAGGTTCGGTGGGCGACGAAATTTGCAGCTCTCGCATCTAGTGCCACACAACTCTGAACATGCGTGCACGCCGCCAGCTGCGCCAGCCTGACCGCATGCCATGGAGACTTCCTCACTGCTCCGTCGCAACCAACCAACTGCCTCACAAACACCACGACACGGAAATACAGGGTGAGTCACCTAACGTTACCGCTGGATATATTTCGTAAACCACATCAAATACTGACGAACCGATTCCACAGACCGAACGTGAGGAGAGGGGCTAGTGTAATTGTTTAATACAAACCATACAAAAATGCACGGAAGTATGTTTTTTAACACAAACCTACGTTTTTTTTTAAATGGAACCCCTTTGGTTTTGTTAGCACATCTGAACATATAAGCAAATACGTAATCAGTGCAGTTTGTTGCATTGTAAAATGTTAATTACATCCGGATATATTGTAACCTAAAGTTGACGCTTGATTACCACTCCTCCGCTGTTCGATCGTGTGAATCGAAGAGCACTGCAACATACATCGCGTTTCTACAGAATGATCTGCCAACGTTGCTCGAAAATGTCCCACTGGAAACGCGTCGACGTATGTGGTATCAGCATGATGGTGCAGCTGCACATTCCGCAATTAACACTAGGCTGACCCTTGTCAGGATGTTCGACGGGCGTTTCATAGGACGTGGAGGACGCATAAATTGGCCAGCCCGTTCTCCTGATCTTACACCTCCGTACTTCTTTCTGTGGGGCATGTTAAAGGAGAATGTGTACCGTGATGTGCCTACAACCCCAGAGGATATGAAACAACGTATTGTGGCAGCCCGCGGCGACATTACACCAGATGTACTGCGACGTGTACGACATTCGTTACGCCAGAGATTGCAATTGTGTGCAGCAAATGATGGCCACCACATTTAACATCTATTGGCCTGACATGTCGGGACACACTCTATTCCACTCCGTAATTGAAAACGGAAACCACGTGTGTACGTGTACCTCACCCCTCATGGTAATGTACATGTGCGTCAGTGAAAAAGACCAATAAAAAGGTGTTCCAGTCTCTTCCGTACCTAAGGTCCATCACCGTTCCCTTTGGATCCCTACGTAATTCGGTACTCTCCGATACACACGATCGAACAGCGGAGGAGTGGTACTCAAGCGTCAACTTTAGGTTACAATATCTCCGGATGTAATTAACATTTTACAATGCAACAAATGGCACTGATTACGTATTTGTTTGTATGTTCTGATGTGCTAACAAAACTAACGGGGTTCCATTTTAAAAAACGTAGGTTTGTGTTAAAAAACATACTTTCGTGCATTTTTGTATGGTTTGTATTAAACAATTACACTAGCCCCTCTCCTCACGTTCGGTCTGTGGAATCGTTTCGTCAGTATTTGATGTGGTTTACGAAATATATCCAGCGGTAATGTTACGTGACTCACCCTGTATAACTGCCGCACCAAAGAAGGTACAGCGGTACCAGTATCGATAAACGCTGCTGCTGCCACTGACAGGCAAGTGAGCAACTCGTTCAGGTAGGGAGCAATAAGACGCCACTCGATGGTGATAAAATGCCAAAAAAAAGTAAAAGGGCATCAGCGCGAGCCGACCACGGCACAAAATTCATAAATACAGATTACCAGAATGGAAATAAATGACTAACAGGAATAACAGGGAGGAAAGATTACATATTGTCTTCTCGGTGTATCTAAGAAAATGAAATTTTGACAGAATTTTTGCCAAATAGCTACACTAATAAAGGCCAGTTTTACAGCCCCCAGTTACCAGTCACTTAGGTTCTGTTCTCGGAGTAGTGCAGAAAACGAGTTGCACAAACACGTAAGAATGCCTAACCGGAGAATAAATGCGGGATAACTGAACTGGTGATTCTGACAGGATTAGCGAAGTTAACCTTAGAATAAGTTTTGACAATAGTTTTTTTGGTTGGAATAGCTGCAGAATTAGTGATCGCAAAATAGTTAGAACGAGGCAGGAGAAGAAATAGGGACATCACACAAATTATATGGAGGAACATGACGATTCCAAATCTGTATAAAAATTTTGTACTACTACTACTTTTCGATCTCATGCTTGAGAAACAGGAGCATATGAATGAAATGTGAAACTATTTCCTAATATGAAACTTTTTGCGCCGGCCACTGTGGCTGAGCGGTTCTAGGCGCTTCAGTCTGGAACTGCGCTGTTGCTACAGTCGCAGGTTCGAACCATGCCTTGGACATGGATGTGTGTGATGTCCTTAGGTTAGTTAGGTTTAAGTAGTTCTATGTCTGGGGGACTGATGGCCTCAGATGTTAAGTCCCATCGTGCTTGGAGCCATTTGAACCATTTGAACCAAACTTTTTGCTTTTAGTAGCCCTAATAGGCATTTGATACTGGTACTTCATGAATTATATTCTATCGTGTTATTTATGTAAATGAAGTACATAAAAATGACCATTTGAACCAAAACAGTCTCGCTTATTTGGCGTGTGTTATAATTGCTGCAATATTAGAAAGGCCTATTTCGTTTTGTCTGGCAGTGACAAAAAAGACGTAATCACGTCGACAATCCACACCACTCTTGGGTACTATTCGTATTAATGGCTTTCTCAGTAATAAGCAACGTCATTTTGATTTTTCTTATAGCAAAACATTTGACGAATTTTGATGAGGTGATAGATTCTTTCGCAGAAAGGAAAGCACGTCGTGTAAAGCTGCAACAAGATTAGAGAGGAAAAAATGCTGGGACCTAAGGATTGAACTAATGTGTACTGCCTTGCTTGTCTCTTGACTTTACTCGTTTTATGTTTCCTATATTTAATTTTACGTCATACAAAAGAGAAAGTTATTAGCTAATAGTCAATAAAGTGTGCAAATTTTCTGCCGATTTCTTATTCTCCTGGTCACAAATAATCCCACCCAGAAGAAGTAATTTTTTTTTTTTTTTTTTAGGTTAGGATGTCAAACCGGCCTACTGGGATTAGGAGAGGCACCGTAGGACGTTTTAATTTCCATTGACCCGAACATAGTTTTGATGGCTTCAATTACAAAATATATACGTTTGAATTCCACAGAGCGAAATACAGTGAGGTGCGATAAAGGAATGCTGTGTGAGGATGGGTGACACTGCACTTTGGCACTTTAAGACCAAATAACATGCCTTACATCTCCTCGAACATATACTAATGGCCATTAAAATTGCTACACCACGAAGATGACGTGCTAGAGACACGAATTGTAACCGACAGGAAGAAGATGCTGTGATACGCAAATGATTAGCTTTTCAGAGCATTCACACAAGGTTGGCACCGGTGGCGACACCTACAACGTGCTGACATAAGGAAAGTTTCCAACCGATTTCCCATACACAAAACAGCAGTTGACCGGCGTTGCCTGGTGAAACGTTGTTGTGATGCCTCGCGTAAGGAGGAGAAATGCGAAACATCACGTTTCTGACGTTGATAAAGGTCGGATTGTAGCCTATCGCGATTGCGGTTTATCGTATCGCGACACTGATGCTCGCGTTGGTCGAGATCCAATGACTGTTAGCAGAATATGGAATCGGTGGGTTCAGGGCGGTAATACGGAACGCCGTGCTGGACCCCAACGCCCTCGTATCACTAGCAGTCGAGATGACTGGCATCTTATCCGCATAGCTGTAACGGATCGTGCAGCCACGTCTCGATCCCTAAGTCAACAGATGGGGACGTTTGCAAGACAACAACCATCTGCACGAACAGTTCGACGACGTTTGCAACAGCACCAGCAGCACCAGCAGCAGCGAGTACTGTTTGTATAAAGCGTTTTTGTACTTATTTGCTGCGCTTAGCCTTTATATAGTTTTTCTGGGAAAACCTAGCGTAGTTTTCGCGTCTCGTATTTCAGTGAGTGTTTCTTGATTATCAGAGTAGCTCATCAGAAGATTATCTTGGGAATTTGTCACCGTATAGAGTAGGGTAAACATAGTCATGTGTAGGGACTGTGGTTGTTGTGAGCGGACGCAAGGAGAATTGGCCACTCTTCGGGGGCAGGTGGAGGCTTTGTCTGTTAGGCTCATCGAGCTCGAGGCGCAGGCGTCGGCTCGTAGTGGCGTTGGGGCAACTGTGGTGAGACCTATGCCTACTTCGGTGGCCTTGGAATCACATGGAACCCCTGATGTCGCTGCGTCTTCCGGCAGTGAGCATCTTACCGGTCAGCCATCACTCCAGGGTGAATGGCGGACAGTGGTGGGCTCGCGCGTGCCTGGCCGAAAGGCGAAGGTGGGATCTGGCCGCGTGGCAGCTGCCTTACCCCTTTCCAACAGGTACGGGGTGCTTCCTAGTGGTGATGACATCGTTTCCGAGCCACCACAGGATGCCTCGCCTGTTGGGCCAGTGGCCGATTCTCCGGCAAGGTCCCGACAGTCACAGAGGGCGGGCCTATTAGTTATAGGGAGCTCCAACGTTAGGCGGGTTATGGAGCCCCTCAGGAAAATAGCGGGTAGGTCGGGGAAGAATGCCAGTGTGCACTCGGTGTGCTTGCCGGGGGGTCTCGTCCGTAATGTGGAGGAGGCCCTTCCGGCAGCTATTGAACGCACTGGGTGTGACCGGCTGCAGATAGTAGCACATGTCGGAACGAATGACGCCTGCCGCTTGGGTTCTGAGGCCATCCTTGGTTCCTTCCGGCGGCTGGCTGATTTGGTGAAGACAACCAGCATCGCACACGGAGTGCAAGCTGAGCTTAATATCTGCAGCATAGTGCCCAGAGTCGATCGCGGTCCTCTTGTTTGGAGCAGTGTGGAGGGTCTAAACCAGAGGCTCAGACGACTCTGCGACTATAATGGTTGCAAATTCATCGACCTCCGTTATTGGGTGGAGAACAGTAGGGCCCCCCTAGACAGGTCAGGCGTGCACTACACACCGGAAGCAGCTACTAGGGTAGCAGAGTACGTGTGGCGTGCACACGGGGTTTTTTTTAGGTTAGAGGGACCCCCCCCCCCCTTGGGCGAAACGATAAAATACCTGACGGCTTACCAGAGAGAACATTATCATCGTTGATAAAGAACGTCCGTCCTCAGAGACCAAAAACAGGAAAAGTTAACGTAATATTGGTAAACTGCAGGAGTATCCAGGGCAAGGTTCCTGAATTAGTATCTCTTATTGAAGGAAATAGTGCGCATATAGTATTAGGAACGGAAAGTTGGTTAAAACCGGAAGTGAACAGTAACGAAATCCTAGACACAGAATGGAATATATACCGCAAGGATAGGATAAACGCCAATGGTGGAGGAGTATTTATAGCAGTAAAGAATTCAATAATATCCAGTGAAGTTATTAGCGAATGCGAATGTGAAATAATCTGGGTTAAGTTAAGTATCAAAGGTGGGTCAGATATGATAGTCGGATGCTTCTATAGACCACCTGCATCAGCAACCGTAGTAGTTGAGCGCCTCAGAGAGAACCTGCAGAACGTCGTGAAGAAGTTTCGTGATCATACTATTGTAATAGGGGGAGACTTCAATCTACCAGGTATAGAATGGGATAGTCACACAATCAGAACTGGAGCCAGGGACAGAGACTCTTGTGACATTATCCTGACTGCCTTGTCCGAGAATTACTTCGAGCAGATAGTTAGAGAACCAACTCGTGAAGCTAACGTTTTAGACCTCATAGCAACAAATAGACCGGAACTTTTCGACTCCGTGAATGTAGAAGAGGGTATCAGTGATCATAAGTCAGTGGTCGCATCAATGACTACAAGTGTAATAAGAAATGCCAAGAAAGGAAGGAAAATATATTTGCTTAACAAGAGTGATAGGGCACAAATCGCAGAATATCTGAGTGACCACCATCAAACGTTCATTTCTGAGGAAGAGGATGTGGAACAAAATGGAAAAAATTCAGAAACATCGTCCAGTACGCCTTAGATAAGTTCGTACCGACTAAGGTCCAAAGCGAGGGGAAAGATCCACCGTGGTATAACAATCATGTACGAAAGGTACTGCGGAAACAAAGAAAGCTTCATCATAGGTTTAAGAGTAGTCGAATCATAGCTGATAAGGAAAAGCTGAACGAAGCGAAAAAGAGCGTAAAGAGAGCAATGAGAGAAGCATTCAACGAATTCGAACATAAAACATTGGCAAACAATCTAAACAAGAACCCTAAAAAGTTTTGGTCATATGTAAAATCGGTAAGCGGATCTAAATCCCCTATTCAGTCACTCGTTGACCACGATGGCACCGAAACAGAGGACGACCGAAGAAAGGCAGAAATACTGAATTCAGTCTTCCGAAACTGTTTCACTGCGGAAAATCGTAACACGGTCCCTGACTTCAGCCGTCGCACGGACGCCAAAATGGAAAATATTGAAATAAACGATATCGGAATTGAAAAACAACTGCTATCACTTAGTAGCGGAAAAGCATCCGGACCAGACGAGATACCCTTAAGATTCTACAGTGATTATGCTAAAGAACTTGCCCCCTTTCTATCAGCAATTTATCGTAGATCTCTGGAAGAACGTAAAGTACCTAGCGACTGGAAGAAAGCGCAGGTCGTTCCCATTTTCAAGAAGGGTCATAAATCAGATGCGAATAATTATAGGCCTATTTCGCTTACGTCAATCTGTTGTAGAATAATGGAACATGTTTTGTGTTCTCGTATTATGACGTTCTTAGATAATACAAATCTCCTTCATCATAACCAACATGGATTCCGCAAACAGAGATCATGTGAAACTCAGCTCGCCCTATTTGTCCAAGAAATTCACAGTGCCGTAGACACTGGCGAGCAGATTGATGCCGTATTCCTGGACTTCAGGAAGGCATTTGATACGGTTCCGCACTTACGTTTAGTGAAAAAAATACGAGCTTACGGAATATCGGACCAGGTTTGTGATTGGATTCAGGATTTCCTAGAAGAAAGAACACAACATGTCATTCTTAACGGTTCAAAATCTGCAGATGTAGAGGTAATTTCGGGAGTACCGCAAGGAAGCGTGATAGGACCTTTATTGTTTACAATATACATAAATGACTTAGTTGACAACATCGGTAGCTCCGTGAGGCTGTTTGCAGATGACACGGTTGTCTACAAGAAAGTAGCAACATCAGAAGACTCGTACGTACTCCAGGAAGACCTGCAGAGGATTAATGAATGGTGCGACAGCTGGCAGCTTTCCCTAAACGTAGATAAATGTAATATAATGCGCATACATAGGGGCAGAAATCCATTCCAGTACGATTATGCCATAGGTGGTAAATCATTGGAAGCGGTAACGACCGTAAAATACTTAGGAGTTACTATCCGGAGCGATCTGAAGTGGAATGATCACATAAAACAAATAGTGGGGAAAGCAGGCGCCAGGTTGAGATTCATAGGAAGAATTCTAAGAAAATGTGACTCATCGACGAAAGAAGTAGCTTACAAAACGCTTGTTCGTCCGATTCTTGAGTATTGCTCATCAGTATGGGACCCTTACCAGGTTGGATTAATAGAAGAGATAGACATGATCCAGCGAAAAGCAGCGCGATTCGTCATGGGGACATTTAGTCAGCGCGAGAGCGTTACGGAGATGCTGAACAAGCTCCAGTGGCGGACACTTCAAGAAAGGCGTTACGCAATACGGAGAGGTTTATTATCGAAATTACGAGAGAGCACATTCCGGGAAGAGATGGGCAACATATTACTACCGCCCACATATATCTCGCGTAATGACCACAACGAAAAGATCCGAGAAATTAGAGCAAATACGGAGACTTACAAGCAGTCGTTCTTCCCACGCACAATTCGTGAATGGAACAGGGAAGGGGGGATCAGATAGTGGTACAATAAGTACCCTCCGCCACACACCTTATGTCTGCGGTTACCCTTGACGCCTGCGATGGTGTACCCAACGACGAACCTGGGTGCACGAATGGCAAAACGTCATTTTTTCGGATGAATCCAGGTTCTGTTTACAGCATCATGATGGTCGCATCCGTGTTTGGCGACATCGCGGTGAACGCATATTCGTCATCGCCATATTGGCGTATCACCCGGCGTGATGGTATAGGGTGCCATTGGTTACATGTCTCGGTGACCTCTTGTTCGAATTGACGGCACTTTGAACAGTGGACGTTACATTTCAGATGTGTTACGACCCGTGTCTCTACCCTTCATTCGATCCCTGCGAAACCCTACATTTCAGCAGGATAATGCACGACCGCATGTTGTAGGTCCTGTACGGGGCTTTCTGGATACAGAAAATGTTCGACTGCTGCCCTGGCCAGCACATTCTCCAGATCTCTCACCAATTCGAAACGCTTGGTCCAATGGTGGCCGAGCAACTGACTCCTCACAATACGCCAGTCACTACTCTTGACGAACTGTGGTATCGTGTTGAAGCTGCGTGGGCAGTTGTACCTGTACACGCCATCCAAGCTCTGTTTGACTCAATGCCCAGGCGTATCAAGGCCGTTATTACGGCCAGAGTTGGTTGTTCTGTGTACCGATTTCTCAGAATCTATGCACCCAAATTGCGTGAAAATGTAATCACATGTCAGTTCTAGTATAATGTATTTGTCCAATGAATACCCGTTTATCATCTGCATTTCTTCTTATTGTAGCAATTTTAATGGCCAGTAGTGTATATATTTTATGTGTCAAACTCTTCAGAAACATGTGAGCTACAAAATGAACATGTTTTTGAAAAATCGATTTTTCTAATTTGTCCAATGAATACCCGTTTGTCATCTGCATTTCTTCTTATTGTAGCAATTTTAATGGCCAGTAGTGTATATATTTTATGTGTCAAACTCTTCAGAAACATGTGAGCTACAAAATGAACATGTTTTTGAAAAATTGATTTTTCTAATTTTTGACGTCCTGTTCAAACGCTCGAGGGGGAGACGGGTCGCCACTATCAAGTCTTTGCCGCGGTTTGGAAATATCCTAGATCCCGGGCTGTACGCCTTCCAAGTGCACACCGATATTTTTGTTTTGGAGTCCTCGTCAGAGACGTCCTGAATGTAGGCTAGTTCGTCTCTCGTCCCTGAACAGTGGACGGGGGAAGGCAGTCAGTCATTCGTCACCGGCCTTGCGGCGGCCACCGCAACGCGCCGGCAATTTCGCAGTTTCCAGGAAGAGCGGGCAGCGCCGCCGCACCTCGCCGGCTGACCTGCTGTTGGTAAACAGGCGCCACGCTGCGAAGAGTGCCCTTCATTAGGGCGCGGCAGCTGGTGCAGGCCGCACAGTGGAGCAGCTAATTGAGAGCCCGAGCGGCAGGGGTGCCGTCGGCGCCGTAATTGGCCGCCCAACTGGGCCACGAGCGCCAGTGCCGAGGGACAAACACCTTATATAACTAACAGGGCTGCGCACTGGGTCTCAACCAGGTCGGCTATTCGTAATGGGAAGCTCCATTTATTTGACCCTAACATTACCAAGGTAACTTCTGTTACTTGTAATACCAACGGGGGCACGAGGGTGGGGGGTTCAGACAGGACGAAAGTGGCAATTTAATCGGTCATAATGAAAATTTATTTACTTCGCTACCACTGAGAACACTTAGAACTGTTTAGACATTATTTTTGTATACTGGATAATAACAAGTTGAACTGTAGTAGGCTCAAAATTAACAAATCATAAAATTCACTTTCTGTAATTTTTCCGGTGACGTTCACAATTTTGTTCTCTTATAAAAAAATAAAAATAAAAAAAAAAATTTAATTTTAGTCCACTACATGAAGCAACCAGAATTTACTGACTCATTCTGAAACACATTTTTCACACAACACAGTCTTCTTGCTGTGTTTTCCAATGACGGGTTTGCGGCACTGACAGCAGGTACAAGATTATTTTCCCATCTTGTTGTACTTGATCTTTTTAGATGCAGTTTCTTTGCAGCGTAGGTGGCACCGCCCACGTGTTCCTGGTTCTGCTGTTGATGGTGAAGGTTCCATAGTGCAGCTAAGTCTCCATTGTGTGGTGCTTTTCATTGCCATTATTACTGGCTTCTGAACCCCTTACAAATTTCGGGTCTGTTTGTCTACATGAGGCCCCATTAGTGCAAGACCTAAGTTAGTGAGGAAAATTCTTTTGCGAATTAGCAAATTATTTTTCCAATTTGAATAGCTGAAACATAGCTCTGAGCACTGTGGGACTTAACATCTGCCGGCCGGAGTGGCCGTGCGGTCATCGGCGCTACAGTCTGGAACCGAGCGACCGCTACGGTCGCAGGTTCGACTCCTGCCTCGGGCATGGATGTGTGTGATGTCCTTAGGTTAGTTAGGTTTAATTAGTTCTAAGTTCTAGGCGACTGATGACCTCAGAAGTTAAGCCGCATAGTGCTCAGAGCCATTTGAACCATTTTTGAACTTAACATCTGAGGTCATCAGTCCCCCAGAACTTATAACTACTTAAACCTAACTAACCTAAGGACATCACAGACATCCATGCCGGGGCAGGATTCGAACCTGCGACAGGAGCGGTCCCGCGGTTCCAGACCCGAAGCGCCTAGAACCGCTCGGCCACACCGGCCGGCGAATAGCTGAAAAGGAAGACTGAATACGTGTTTATTGCTGCTATATCGATGGGTGTCTAGAAGAGGGACATAGGTCATCTTCTTGTTCCTCTCCTCGTGCTATAATGTCTTGACATCTGGTCTATGGAGCCACGCCTCCCTTTGTAGAATTATCAAAAAAACTTTTTTTTTTTACTAGTCACCCTTTCTGAGTGATAAGTCGGAAGCATCAACAGCAGTCGCTTTGGTTTCTCACGGACTAGAGTTGATGCGAGAATAGTTGGTGGCTTCTGTGTCTGAGGGTCATTATATGCAAAGTCTGATGGGCGTACACTGCGGCCAGTTGTAGTCTTCAGCTCTTCAGGTATGTGTTGTCTGTTCGACGCAGGGTGCCAACAAGTGTGAGGTGAAAATCATTCCATGGAGTCTCTGCAAGCTCAACTGAATTGTAGTACTGATCCGTGGTAACATCGTGATCTGATTTGTCAGTGGGTTTTATTAGTCTCTTTAAAATATCCATTGGTCCATTTAGATGCTGTTTAATACCAGACTTTCCTATATAGACGTCTATGCTGATCAGATACCTAGTCTCAGAATCAGACAGCATTCTAATTAGAATGCCGTATTTTTCAGGTTTTTCTTTTATAAATACCTCGAATGGGCAGCCAACACGGAACAAAGACAACAAACATCTCATCCACTGTGTTGTGTAGACCGGGAACGAAATACAATGGAGATGAAGCATTCAACCTTTCGAAGATTTCTGTCACTGGAGGAAACTTCTCAGTCTGATGACGAATTTCTCTTGTGTTCTTATCATTAACCTCAATATTTAAGTCAGTTCAAAAAATTGTCGACCTTGAAGCATAGACCATAAATATTAGACAAGTATGGTAATGTCACGATTTTAACTCATTATTAGACTCGTAAGAGCCCTATATATCAACTCATCTTCATCGGTGTTGAAGCATCTTCATTTGAATGTAGTTTTATTAGATTCATAGCATGAGATGTAAAAAAGAGATGCATAGCCACTTTCGTAGTCTCAGGCTTTCCTCATTGTTTTAGCCCCGTTCGTTTCCGTAGTATATTTTGTACAGAACGCCGATATTCTCGAGATGGTTCCGTAACTTACTCTAATCCCCTTTTGACAATGAATTTATCACATTTGGTGTCATTAGTATCTTGTAGGTTGGGCTGGAGCTCATCTTCATTCTCAGGCGGTGAATCACTTCCAGTTTCTTCCACATCATCATCCACTTCACGTTCATCTATATCTTATTCGCTCACGACTTCTTCAAGCACTCTTTCAATACAACTATCACGTAAACGTTGTCAACTTCATAAAAATGTTTCTGAAGACAACAATGGTAAAGTTCGTATCATTTTAAATATTTAAAACCTAAGTTTCAACTGCCCGAAACCTTTCCTTGGTATCACGAATGGCGCTGGATGGGATTGGAGTGGGGGGAGGGTGCTTCTAAGACCCATGGAGAATAAAACGAAGTAAATAATAACGATACAGGCCAAAGAAAAATTACTTTTAGGGTTCCGTACCTCAGTCTGTAAAAATGGAACCCTTATAGTATCGCTTTGTTGTCTGTTTGTCCCTCTGTCCAACTTTTTCTCAGAAATGGGTTGATATACCAAGTTCCCAATTGTGTCACAAATTAATGTCTGTTGTCCCTTACCAGCGTAAAGCGTTTAAGCTTCTAAGTCAGTTTAATCAAAAGATACTGCCGTTTACGTCACATATTTTTATATTCGAAAACTCAATCATTAAAACCTGTATGGTCCTTTGCGTTGACCTGGAATCATGAAATTTGGTAAGAGTTAAGGTTTCACGGTACAACTAACGGAAAAATTTCGAAAGTTGTTAATTTATAATTGTATAATAGGAAAAATATTTTTGTCGTTTTTCATCAGTGTGTCCGTTTCTCTCTTCGTGTGCTGTTGTGTTGAAAAGATCGGCGTATCAACTTCAAATTCATGTCACATACTAACAAGCGAAAGTCTCCCTCGCACCCCTTTCCGATTTAGTGGTAAGATGGTCCAGTGGGTTGCCCGTCAAAACCTGAACACAGATCAGGCATGAAAACAGGAAGGAGTTGTACTGAACTCTGAAGAAAGAAGCAAAATAGAAACAGTGAACGGACACTCGTGTCCCCCCCCCCTATTTTTTTTCCACGAAATTATGAACTGTCCATCCGGTGACTAACGTGTCTGTTCTCCTTCTGTAGTCTTCGCAGTTGTCATACTATACATTGGTTATAGAATATGAGTGATGTGGTAAGAATATATTACCGTCGTAAGTAAATGTGATGACTAGGGAGGGCAGGCGAGATGTCGTATAGACCTCTCACAGAAAAGAAAACAGCATATGAACGGATGTGGACTATGTTACAACAAAGGAATTCAAGAGTCAGAACTTCGATCACTGAATGCAAGAGTCATATGGTACTTGTGTAGCAAGAAAGGAGCTACGGACTTCTGGAAGTCCCTTCCTTACACTTAGCTGTTGCAGACTGACGTTAAACCATGACGCGGACACAAATGTGAATACAGCGAACAGACGCACCAATGACCGGACACACAGTTCATAATTTTCTGAGGAAAAAGTGAGGCACGAAGGAGATTCCAACACAGATCTTCCCCGTGACAGTCCAGCAACGTGACCATATAACCACGACGGCGTAGTTTTTCAAGTTCGTTTGATGTTGCTCATATTGAGCTTGGGCCGTTCATTATTTCTATTTTCCATCTTTTTTAACAGTTCAGCGCACCCTCTTCCTATTTTCATGCTTGATTTGTGTTCAGTTTTTGACGGGGTGTCCACTGAGCCATCTTACCACTAAGTCTAGGGGGGGAGGGAGGGGGGTGAGATGTGTAGAGTTTCCCTTCTAAGGTCTTTGGTCCCTTGGCAGCGTAAAAATTTTAAGCTTCTAAGTCAGTTCAGTCAGCCATTTGCGTCACATATTTTGATACTGGAAAACCCACTCGTGGAAAGCTATAGAGTACGTTAGTTGGTGTGAAAGGGTACAGTACCGCCCAACATTGAAAATAGGTACAACATACTTCATTATTTTTGTCAGAACAACACATTTTTTTCTAATAATAACTCAATTTCAATTAATACAGCGAAGCCGGATACCAGTGTGGGAAAGAATGACAATTTATTTATTTAATTGATCACATGTGCACTCCCACAAAATAAATCCCTACATCTAGTTTGGTGAGATCTGTGAAATGAATGAATGTATGGTCGTCTGCTAACCACAGATAGTGAATGTGAATATATGATCATCTTTGAGACGATCCTTTGGCCACCTTTGGTGGGACCAAAGACATGAAATTTACCTGAGCTTTGAGTGCCTGAAATGTGGCTGACCAATACGGTAGCAATGTGCTCCCCCACTTCAGCAGAGGTGCGAGAGGACCTCAAGAATGGCCATGTTTCAGCACTCTGCCGCTGGATCTTGTGCTGTTAAGACCTGTTTTAGTTGTGCTCTGTAAAGACATAAGAGTGGAGACATGGTATGCATGTGGAATATTTAAAAGTAGTTTGAAATAATAATTTCTCTATTTCAGGAACTTTTGTGGGGAGAATTAAATGTCAGGCAGGTAATATTAATGGGATTGTAGTAATCTTCGGAAGTGACCAACGGTCACAATGAAACCACGTGTAGCAATAAGTTGAAATACTTCCGTGTGCTTAAGTTAAGCTGAAGTACTAGCGTGTGTACAATAAGTTGAAATATTTAAGAAATAGCGTGTGTACCGTAAGTTGAAATATTTAAGAAATGGCGTGTGCAGGACTTGAAATTAGAGACGAGTACTTCCACGTGGTGAGTACTGTGTGAGTCTCAAACTGTGTATGAGACAAAAGATAAATAGAAGTACTCGTCCATGGTATCAGTTGAGGACTCGCGTGTGTGATGAATACGTTCTTAATATTACTTTGCGTGATATGATTCCGTGTGACGCTAGATTCAAACTCTGAGAGAGAAACAAGGTGAGTCGACCGTCTATCCAGCAACGCCACTTGGCTTGCATTGCACAGGAAGACGTGCATATATCTCCAGAGCTCATAGTAGGTAAGTAGAATTACAAAGTGGGGCAGTGTCGTGTGAAACTGGGATAAATATTAATTGAAGTGGGAAAGCTGAAAGTGATAATGTTGTGACTATTCCCTGTGTAGTATTTCATATTGTACTGTGGTGTATGCCATGTAATTTGGGTATGTGTGGTTTGCATGGGGGAGTAGCAAGGTAGTTTCAAAAGATTAGTGGGTTATGCTTGTTCCTTCTATACCGCTCGATCTGGAGGAAAGTTTCGTGATGATGATTGTGAGAGTCGAAGTGTGAGATATAATAAAAGATCCACCATCCTATCCAGAAAGTGCACTGTAGCGTTAAATAAGTACGAGACCATAATATAGAGACTCACCAATGTAAAGCCATGCCCACTGGGCGGAATTTCTCATGTGTTATTGTTGTAGGTTATAGAATTTGTGTGTTTAGGTTATAGAATTTATCGGAATAAATAAGATAGTGAAAAGAAAAAGATTGGTGGACTTTTCCTTCGAATTGTATGTTGTCATGATGTCCCGAATTTATAATGTGTGCGCCATTCATATTCAGTGCGGTGGCCACGTGTTGATAAAAGCCGTTAAATAAAAGACAAAAACAAAATCTGGTATTGCCAGTGCGTAGTGAACAGTCAGAGTTCTGTAAATCACTGATAGTCAGATGTGCGTTTCCGTTGCGTATTATTCATACAGGAGGATAATTTGTAACTTAATTGTGAGTACGAGAGTTCATGTTACTTGATAAATAAGAATGAATCCACTCGCTTGGCAGACCACTCATCTTGCAGGCCTGACTGCTTGATGCCACAGTATGAGCAAGGCATGTGGGTGCCTCTCAGGTGTTGTAAGATTTTGTGCACGAACTGATCTCTCGATTATTTCCCATAAACGTTCGATGGTATTCATGTTGTGGTGTCTGGGTGGCAAAATCATTCGCTCGAATGCTCCAGAATGTTCGTCAAACCAATTAGAACAACTGTGGCCCAGTGAGAGATCGCGCATTGCATCCACAAAATTTCAATCGTTATTTAGGAACATGAAGTCCACGAATGACTGCAAATGGCATCCAGGTAGCCGAACATTGTCATGTACAGTCAATGATGAGTTCAGTTGTACCAGAGTATCCGGTCCATTCCATGTAAACACAGTCCACGCAATTATGGGACCACCATCAGCTTGCATAGTGCTTTGTTGACAACTTTGGTCCATGGCTTCGGGGGTCTTCGCCTCACTCGAACACTACCATCAGCTCTTACCAACTGCAATAGGGGCTCACCTGACCAGGCCACGGTTTTCCAGTCGTCTACGGTCCAACCAATTTGGTCATGATGCCAGGAAAAGTGCTGCATGCGATGTCGTGCTGTTAGCAATGGCACTCTTGTCCGTCATCTGCTGCCACAGCCCATTAACGCCAGATTCCTCAGACCTGTCCTAATGGATACGTTCGTCATACGTTCCACATTGGTTTCTGTGGTTATTTCACACAGTGTTGCTTATCTGTTAGCACTGAAAACTCTACGCAAACGCCATAGCTCACGGTCTTTAAGAGAAGGCCGTCGGCGACTATGTAGTCGGTGGTGAGAGGTAATGCTCGACACATTCTTGACGCTGTGGCTTCCGGGATATTGAATTCCTTAACTATTTCCGAAATGGAATGTCCCATACGTGTAGCTCCAACTACCGTGTTCAGTCTGTTAGTTCGCAACTTGCGGCCATAATCACTTCGGAAACCCTTTCACGTGAATCATCTGAGTACAAATGACAGCTCCGCCGATGCGTTGCTCTTTTGTACATTGCATACAATGCATTCATCGTCTTTCAAAAGCATAATAGATGAACATTATTGTATGAAAACTTAAAACGTAAGCTGTAGTCATATTTTAGCAAATGAATGAAAAATATATTATGAAATATTCTATATCCAGACGTATGAAGTGAAGTCCCCTACTAACTCTTTTTTATATATATGTGCTAATCTGAGGAACTACTTTAGAGATCTTGATACGGTCTTGGAATTCCCTAGACAGATACTGTGCCAGTATCATCAATGACGTTTGCACAGAACCCTCAGTGTGCGAGTCCTGCACACACTTGGCCAATTTTTTCGTAAATAATAGCTTAATATTATCGTTCTTGGGACTCTGAACTCTTATCTCAGTATCGGATTTTCTTCTACCACGTACAGATTTCTCTTAATTTCATTCATCGTAATCGATGCTTTTGGAAAATCTGTAACTGTGTATGGGCTTTCACAAAAGTAAATGATGTAGTGTGGTGGCCCTCAACTACGTACCCTCTGACTCAAAGTTGAAATATTAAAAGTTTTGGCCGGTTTCATTGTCTAGGGGCTGGGATACGTAGTTGCAGCATTACAAGCCAAATACTGCTGAGTCTATTTATACAATGTGAATATACACAGTAATCGAATGGTCGAAGGTTCCTATCACTCGGCAATTGCGAATTTTGAATGTTATGTAGAAATTTATAAATGAAAGATTGCAACTAAATAAATTCTGTAGGTACTATTTTAACGACTTTAAATGATGGATACTAAAGCAGAAGTACCTTTAAGAATGCCCTTTATTACTGTAAAACACTTATAGGTGTCGATGGTCCAGCAATTAAATAAAATATAAGTTGAATAACAGGGAAACCTGAGATTCGTACTTCATGTAATTAGTTATGGGCAACAACATAGCTCGCGAGATTTTCACTTCTAAGCGCATACTACGTCTTCACTACAGAAGCCATGGAAATCTCGCAAGTGCATAAATCGGCACTACGACATATTTCTATCTCCCGCCACCACACGCAGACTACTCCACTCTCCAAGTCTTCCCGGCGACCGTGCGTCCGTCGCACCGTACTGTCCAGGACTCTTTCCTGTCCTCTCCCGTACTGTCCAGAACTCTCCCGTGTCCTCTGCGACTGTCCGTCACGCTGCACTGTTCAGACCTGCCCCTCCATTCACTTCAGTAGTCGCCTTCCTTAGTAATGAGGGCTGCGATTGGCGATAGCGCTCCCATCTTGTTCAAATGGCTCTGAACACTATGCGACTCAACTTCTGAGGTCATCAGTCACCTATAACTTAGAACTAATTAAACCTAACTAACCTAAGGACATCACACACATCCATGCCCGAGGCAGGATTCGAACCTGCGAACGGAGCGGTCGCTCGGCTCCAGACTGAAGCGCCTAGAACCGCACGGCCACTCCGACCGGCTCTCCCATCTTGTCTCCAAGCCAATGCACCCTCACAAACATTTTGAAACACATTCGAAATACTGAATTTACATTTAAATAACTTTAAATTAAATAAATATTCCTACAGCTGGACCATAAACACGCTCTAACACACATTATTAAATACATAAACAAGTTAAGTAAACATATATCAAAGGAATAGCAACAAAAGGTAGGCCAGTAGCCTAATGTCTCTTTGCTTTCTAAAACACAGTAAATATTTAACCAATTTCTTCATGAATGGTATATATTGGATATAAACAAAGACATAGACGAATAAATATATTTCTAAGCATGCTGTTACCGCTTTGTCGTGTAACTATGGAGTACGTATGGCCTGACGCGATCGATAGTAATCAGCCACTTTGACTTCCATTAACACATGTACTATTCAAGTTAAGTGCCTGTAATTTATACCAATTTAGGTTTACACTAATAGCTTTCTAAGGACACATCGATCGACAAAATCGGATGAACCGTTTAGATTTTGGAAATTCGTTGCTGGGTGTTACTTGTATAATTTGTCGTCAGATACTAAACTTTAAACTAATAAAGATATTGAAAACCCGATCATAACATCAGAATCGTCGTGCAAATAATGACAACGTACAAGTTTCTTTTTGAAGTATCATGATTCATCTGGGTACTATTAATTTCTAAACGAACTGTGAAATGTCTGCGAAATTCCGCCACCTTTGACAGTCTCGGCATACAAGTCTCTGTCATCGACACAGCATCACCAAGGAATTCCCAGCCACGTGGTCAGCCTGGACCCCGGCTAACGTTCGGCACCACGTTGCCACCGACGAGCCGCGGTCCGCCGAGAGGCCCCAGTGCGACCACGCCAACTCCGAACTTATAATATTTTCAGGGTGCCACAACTCGCCCATTACCTCACACTGTGTCACTCACGATTTACAAAAATGTTCAAATGTGTGTGAGTTCTTAAGGGACCAAACTGCAGAGGTCATCGGTCTCTAGGGCTTACACACTACTTAAACTAACCTATGCTAAGAACAACACACACACACACACACACACACACACACACACACACACACACATGCCCGAGGGAGGACTCAGACCTCTGGCGGGAGGGACCGCGCAGTCAGTGACATGGCACCTCTAACCGCATGGCCACTCCGTGCAGCGTGATTTACAAAATAAAATACTCCACCAGTTACGTTTTCCATGGATAGCACAACGCGTTTAGAAAATCTATTCTCATTGTCAAATGAAAATATTTACATTGGTATTTTATTTCTTGTCTGCGTGTGTGTAGTACCGCTTATCCTGCCCTGTGGTCGTCTTTCTGTGGTTTGTTTCATTTACAGTAAAGAGACAAACAGATGACTGCAGTGCAGGAGAGGCACAACAACACATCTGCAAACATCACATAAAGTAGAAATTGAGTATTTGCATTTCATAATGAGAATACATTTTCAAACCGTGTCGTGATATTCATGGAAATCTTATCAGTGTAGAGTTTTATCACGTAACTCATATACACTTGTCACTTGTGTCTCACTTGGACACAAACTCGAAAATTAGCAAAACATAAACAGTAATTTAATTTATCGATATGACAAACATTTTATTGAATTATGTTGAAGGAATTATTCTATGAAATTGGGATTAAAGGAACTGTTGAAGTTTTCCCGGCGTGTAAAATTTTCCATGAAGTTTCGGGACTGCGGCCAAATGATACCCGGCTGACAACCATTGTCATTTTCAGGTGAGTATCTAGCACTGGAGATTGTTCACGTGGCTAACTTATACCAAAAAACTGGCATGGAGGCGCATGCTCAAAGACAGCTATGTCTGTCGACTTTCACGCCCTCATCGAATGTTGCTCATCTATAGTGTGCAGACGCGTGCTTAATGGTGACACTACATGCACGCTCTCTGTCGCAATGCGGGCAAGTAGTCGACGTCATTCGGCAGCAGTTACGAAACTTCATGTAATAGGATTTTAAAAAAGTTGATGCATTATGCTATTTGAGCAGCAAAATAAGCGATAATGGCAGAAGTAGAGAGGACATAAAAATGTAGATTAGCGATAGCAAGAAAAGCATTTCTGAGAAAAAAGAATTTGGGAACATCTAATACAGATTTAAGTTATATGTAAATTGATGGTGGTGGAGTGGAGGGGGGAGGAAAGGGAAGAGATTACTGATGGCAGCTACGTCGGGACATTACGTGCAATCAGTGGCGAACATCTCACGGCCGACTCACATTCTTAACGAGCAGTCTCTGTCCAATTCCTCCAGGCTTGCTACTCTGAGATTCCCGCTGGAGGAAATGGACAGTATCTGCGGGTAGGTGCTGCTGGGTGGGACAGTGGGTCGGTCATGCCGAGATAGTCCGCGTAGTTACGATAATACAGTGTCCTGGATGACGCAGTAGCTTACGCATCTGCCTAGTGAGCAGGAGACCCTGGGCTCGAATCCCGGTTTGGTATACATTTCCACTTGTCGCCGCTAATTTCGCGTAACGTCCCGATGCAGTTGACATCAGTAATTTATTCCCTTACCCTTCGTTTCTCCCCCTCCACCTCGCCCCCCCCCCACTCCCCCCACTTTCAATTTACATATACTGTATTATAGCTGCAGATCCCGCATGATGTCTGTCCTTCCATCACACGCATTCGTACAATAAATTTAAGTGCTAGGAAGACTTTTTGTAGGTATTTGGTTGTGAAACTTGGACGACAAGCAGCCAACACAAAACGGAGTAGCTAATAAGAAGGCACTGAATCGAATTTGGGAAAAAAGAAACAGATGGCATAAGTTGCCTAAAATAAAGGGTCATTTGATAGGACACCTTCTGAGACGTGAAAGAATTATCAGTTTAGTAGTGGAAGGAGGTGAGGAAGGAAAAAATAATATAGGGAGACCAGGACTGAATACAGCAAGCAGGGCTACATGACTGCTGGTTGCAATACTTAGTCACAGATGACGAGGCGTGCACAGCGTAGACTGGCAGGAGCGCTGAATCAAACCAGTCTAAGTACTGAAGACCACAGCAGCAACCACCAAATCACCAGTTTATTACACAGGTATTTTGTATCCTAATATTTCTTCTCTCCCTCCTCCTTAAAGCATCTAACATACCATCACCTCCAGTGAAATGCGTGTTGTGTGTGTCTGTAAGGTGACCTATACTAGTCCAGCCATATTTATAGTTGATCGGTGTTGGTACCGTCTTTCAACCACTTAGTTATCTCGGAGAAAGCGCTCACCTAGTGCCCCACGGGCATCGTCCACTGTTTCAATGAAAAAAAAAAAAAAAAAAAAAACAAGGTAACTGTTCACAAAATGCATCTTGAAGTTCGTTAAACAGTCTAACTTCTTGAACTGTTCCAGTATATTGGCTATAACATAAATGTAGGGTGGATCTTTTTCGTTGCCCAAGAACTTAAACCAAAATCTTCTTCCTTTTTCTGTTGGTGTTAGTGAGGAAAGTATCGCCGTGCCTGATGTAGTATGTCTATGACCTAGATTAATTGGAAATTTTCTCAGACCACGTGCTGTGAGCTCCTTGGGTGTTGCACGCTGTGTGATTGTTGCAGCGTACTGCAAACAGTAGAATCGTCTGGTATTTATGTTAGGAACAAGCCGAGATGGTGTTAGTGCACGGTCAAGCGGGTGGAAAAGGTAAAGGGGCAGCACGGCAGTTTTTTCCAAACTGACAAGATTTATTCTATAATTTATTCCTTTCTAACACTTTTAACTGGTCCTTATGGGTGCAATAGCTGAGAGAGATTTAATCATTGTTCATCTCGCAGTATCTGTGTGCTATTGTGTGAGAGCCTGTATTGATACGTTAGATTTGTGTCTTTATTCTCTGTATGTATCTATTTTCATGATATATATGCCTCCCATAATGTGTGTTGGGTTATTTTAGTCGTTATTCAGGGTATGGTAGTATCCACTTGTAGCACACTGTCGTTAACGTAAACTAAGTACCACCGTTAGTACCTGATCAAAAGTATCTGGACAGCTCTATCCAATGTAGAATTGACCACTAGATGTCGTGAGAGGTAGATCCGTCAGTATAGGAGGAGAGTATTACGTTGTTAGCAGAGAAGCAGTAACAGCAAAGTGGGTCGGTCAAGAGAGCTCAGTGACTTCCAACGTAGACTAGTCACTGGATGTCATCCAGTGAGAGAATCATCAGGGACATTTCACCCCTCTTATAGCTCCCCAAATCGACTGTTTGGATGTGACTATGAAACGGAAATGTGAAGGAACAACCACTGTTATACCAAGATCAATAGTGACTGTCGAGCGCTATGGACGCTGTTTGAAAAAAAAATTGTGTAAATTCAGAGGGAGGAATCACTCGTGGCTTTCAGAGTACTACTAGCAGTCCTTCTACCACAGCCCCAGTGCATAGGGAATTGAAATGACTGAGGTACAAGAGTTGGGCGGCTCCTCATAAGCCACACGTTTCTGTAGTCGAAGTTAAGCGCCGCTGGAGGCAGTGCAAAGAGCGACGTAACTGAACAATGGATGAATGGAAATTAGTGATTTGGAGTGATTAATGACGCTATATCCTGTGGCATTTCGACTAGAAGGTTTGGATTTGGTGTCACCTGTTACCATGTGCAGTGCCAACAGTGAATTGAGGAGGTCGTATTACTTTATGGTGCTGTTTTTCGTGGTTTTCTTACTGCGCTTAACATATTCAGAAGAATATGAACAAATTTTATAGCACTATGTACTGCCTACCGTAGAAAATGCACCTTATCACAAAACACCATCTCTGAGACAAAGGTTTGTGGACAATAACGTCCATTAAATTGACTGGCCTGCCAAGGGACACGACATGCACCCGATAGAACATCTTTGGGATGAGCTAAAAATGTAGACTTCCCACCTGACCTCAGCGTCGAATGTCACAAGCTATTCCAGTTTCGGCTCTTAAGAAAAAGTGGTATGCCATTCTTCCATCTCATTGAAAGAGTCCCCAGCAGAGTTCAAACCGTCATAATGGTGAAGGATGGACGCACGCCATGTCAGTGTCCACAATACACGTCAGGATGCTTTTTATGAGAAAGTGTATATCGACAATGACTTTACTACCACTTTCACTTGGTTCACCAGAATTGTCAGTATGCTAGTGTCTATACAGGTTAAACATTAATAAAACCGAGAAACAGTAAGGGTGGATTCCCGACTGGAAATGGAGAAAAATGTCACATGTCCAATGTGTCCAGAAATGCATTGTTGCCACATATCACGCGCTGTCGAATGATAGTTTCTCTGAGCACGTCAGAGCTCCTTGTGTGTTGCAGGCTGTGTGATTGGCGCAGCGTACTGCAAGCAGCAGAATGGTCTGGTGTTTATCTTAGGAACAAGCTGAGATGGTGTTAGTGTACGGTCAAGCGGGTGGAAAAGGTAGAGGGGCAGCACGGCTATGCCAAAACAAGTACCCTCACAGACACCAACAACTTTACACAACATTTCAAGCACTTTTTGGGTGTTTGTGTGCTCGTGCGTCCTTTCAGACTGACGAACGTGTGGGAGTTAAAATTTCTCTGATGTGATTGGTGTCTGCAACGGTACTTGTTTTCGTTTAGCCGTGCTCTCTCTCGACCGTTTCCATCTGCTTCTCCGCACAGAAACACCATCTCGGCTTGTTCCCGACACGAGTACCGGACCATTCTGCTACATACATTATTGTCCATCAGTCACACAGCCTTCAACACTCAAGGTTGGTTGGTTGGTTTGGGGGATTCAAGGGACCAGACTGCGACGGTCATCGGTCCCAAGACACAAGGAACACGCGGCACACGGTCAGAGGAACTGTCATTGGTCAGCACCATCTCCCATTGGCAGTGACGCATTTCCGGACACATGTTCATAGGACCTTTCTTCCTCCATTTCCATTTAGGAATCCGTCGCTGCAATTTGTTGGTTTCATTAATGTTCACCCTGTGTAAGTTATGCCACAGTATTATACATTGTTCTTATCGTCTGTCAGCGTGATACTCTCTATGTAGATCCATGGAGACTTGGCCTGCCGTCTCATATATCGGGACATGGACATGTAGTGAAGGTATCATGTCTTTTGTCATATATGTCAGTGTGTACGTCTGTAACGCTTACTGTACAGAACTATACGTTCGCGTCAACACACTGCTCAATATTTAGAACGCAAAAGAGATATAGAGGGTGATTATAATCAAAGTTCTGCTTTCAAAACGCTGAAAAAGAAGATGATCCGCTGTTCAGAATGTCATCAAATTTGAATGGAAATTTTCACACTAGATGGCACAGTGGGAGTCATAACGTAAATGGGCTCGGCTACAAATGGCAGATGAATAGCAGTGTAATAGATATGGTGTGCATTAGGCATTGAACCTACTTTACTGGCAAATGTGCGTGACCGCACAAGTTTGGCATTCAACGGTTGTGGCACTGTTATTTAGGTAAGCCCACCACAGGCGGGTAGTATCACATTGGATTGGAAAAATAGGTTTTTAATTCCCTGAGGCCGAAAACCGCGTAAAAAGAAACAATGAAAAGTGGGATTTAATTGTCCTGAGGCCAAAAACCACATAAAAACAACAATGAAATTAGATGTTAATTGTCCTGTGACCAAAAACCGCATAGAAAACAACAACGAAATCGGTTTGCAATTGCAGTGAGACTGGTACGAGACATGTTAAGAGTATTGATCTTGGTGGTTTGGTTCTAGGCGGTGCAGTCTGGAACCGAGCGACCGCTACAGTGGCAGGTTCAAATTCTGCCTCGGGCATGGATGTGTGTGATGTCCTGAGGTTAGTTAGGTTTAATTAGTTCTAAGTTCTAGGCGACTGATGACCTCAGAAGTTAAGTCCCATAGTGCTCAGAGCCATTTGAACCATTTTTGAGCTAGGTGGTTTCTGGGACAGCTGGCATTGTTGCCAAATTTATTCAACATCGTGGATCCGAGATGGTGCCCATAGATGTGGCAATGTTGCACTGACGTCACAGCAGGAAATTAAAATTTTGGTGGAAAATAAGGCAGCTGGGACACCTCCACTAACCTGACTCTCTCCCCCCCCCACACACACACACACAAACACCTTCCCCCACACTATCCCCCCATTCCTATCCATCACCCATCCGCTACCACCATCACCCAGGAAATGTGGGAGACAGTCCATGGCAGCTGCCAGAGTGAAAGGTTAGGTTAGTGTACTTAATTTTTGGTGGAAACTTGAAGTAGAGATTGCTCCCAATTACACATTCATATGCATAGTGCTACACAATGAGTGCCTAAAATCGCAAAACTGTTCAAAATTGACGATGTCACACAGATGGTGTTATTCTGCTGGGAAAAAATTTATAATACGACTTGAAACTAGTAGCAGGCGGACTCAAAATAAATAGTAACTCTATGTAGGATGCATTTGTGAATTGGGAGGAAAGTGACTCAGTCTAACACGATAGCCAAGACAGCTCCTTAAACTTTAAAACAATAACTGTAGTGATCTAAAAAATCAGACTACACATACCTGCTACTGATAATAACAGTGTTCTAAGAACTATTACGCAGTGAGTAACACCACTTCAGCTGTAAATTACAGCCGTATATGTCGGAAATAAAAAAACACAAAAAATGCTTGGTAAATTACCGGGTGCTAGCACAGCGGAGGTTAAAAACTACTATTCACAACACTTGTAATCGTATATTTAACACACAGTTTGGGGGGAGGGGGCTGAGACAACATGCTGGTGTGGTGGTGCGGCGCACTCGGCACTCTGCTGATGACTGCCGCTTCTCCCAGGGCTGCAGCACGCGCTGCCGACTCTCGTGGCATCTGAGGGCCGCCGGTGGAACTATAACAAGGCACTTGGAGTACCATTCCAAGCACCTGCCGCCTGAGACAGCATGCAGAGTCCTGTTATGATTTTAATTTTACAAGAGTGACATGGACTATTTTGCAGGATCCAAACAAAAATATGCACAAGGCCTCATGTGTACAGATGGACGAGACCAAACAGAAACTGTCACTGGTCTAGAATAATAGCATAATTTTGAAATATATACGAGGGCCGTTCAGAAAGTAACCTCCGGTTGATTTAAAAAAATACACCAAGTTAAATAAAAATATTTTAATATATACATCTTACAACTACATCTTTGCACTATTTTTCTACATAGTCTCCATAGCGATTGAGGCACTTATCGTATCTCTTCACAAGCTTTGAAATTCCTTCTGCATAAAAATCACCCGCTTGTGCCTGGAGCCAGCCTGTGACCGCATCTTTGAGCTCTTCGTTGTCATCAAACCGCTGTGACGCGAGGCATTTCTTCAAATGCATGAAGAGGTGATAATCACTTGGCGCCAGGTCTGGGCTGTAAGGTGGATGGTTGATAACGTCCCACTTGAAGGACTCAAGAAGGGCCGTTGTTCTGCGAGCAGAGTGAGGACGGGCGTTATCGTGCAAAAAAACGATACCGGAAGTCAGCATACCACGGCGTTTGTTCTGTATAGCCCGTCGTAACTTTTTTATTGTTTCACAGTACACGTCTTGATTAATGGTCGTACCACGTTCCATGAATTCAACCAACAACACCCCTTTGGCATCCCACAACACCGTTGCCATCAGTTTTCTGGCAGAAAAATCTTGCGAGGCTTTTCTTGGTTTGGTAGGCGAATTTGAATGTGCCCACATCTTTGATTGTTCTTTTGTCTCAGGGTTCACGTACTTAATCCAGGTTTCGTCACCGGTCACGATTCTGTTTAACAATGGTTCTCCTTCGTCCTCATAACGTGACAGAAAGTCTAATGCAGAGGCCATGCTTTGAGTTTTGTGGTGGTCGGTAAGAATTTTGGGCACCCATCGTGCACAGAACTTACGGTAACCCAATCTTGCTGTCACTATCTCGTACAAGAGAGTCTTAGAAATCTGTGGAAAACCAGTAGACAACTCCGACATTGAGAAACGTCGATTTTCACGAACTTTTGCATCAACTGTCTGAACGAGTTCGTCAGTCACCAATGATGGTCTACCACTCCTCTCTTCATCATGAACGTTTTCTCGTCCACTTTTAAATAAACGTACCCATTCACGGACAACTCCTTCACTCATAACTCTTGGTCCGTACACGGCACAAAGCTCACGATGAATAGCTGCTGCAGAATATCCTTTGGCTGTAAAAAACCTTATGACAGCACGCACTTCACATTTGGCGGGGTTTTCTATTGCAGCACACATTTCAAACTGCCACAAAAACTAAACTAGCGCAGGTACGACGTTCACTCGACCACGGCTTGATGCCGACTGACCTGTTGAGTGCGTGAACGCACAGATGGCGTCGCTACTCCCCCCACAACCCGCACTATGACCAATCGGAGGTTACTTTCTGAACCGCCCTCGTATATGGGGGGGGGGGCAGTGGTCCTCCCCATTCATAAATAATGGACTGTCAACCATTTTCACAGACAAAGCCCTTCCTGAGATACTGCTCTCTAACCTCCCCATTGTCAAAACTTTCAGTAGCACCCTCCAATAATACTCCTGTTTCCAGAGTATGGTGCCATTAACGCTAAAAGCTTTCTCAACATGTGCAGCAGAGAGAGGTAAAACCTGTCGAAACCAGTTCGTCATAAAGAAAATTCCTGTGCAGAACATCTCGCAAGCCGTTAGTGTTCTGGCAACAAAGACATTCCTGAACGCTGAGGGAAATGCTGTTTGCAAAATGTCACGAGCCGGTCTTGTGAACTGACCACCGCCCCATATTCGTAGTAACTGAGGAAAAAAATGTTTTCACATCGCTGAATTATCGTGAAAATCCTATACAGCATTATGTCCTAAACTATGTTTCCTGTAAGTATTGTTTCATCCAGTAAAATAATCTGTTCTAAGCTGTTGCGTACCACAACGAGAAACAGCCGATTATTGCTCCGACTCACAAAACATATCTGTGGCGACTGCCATTCTCTGTCATGGTGTGTAGCCGCCTCCCACTATACCGGTACCAACAGGTAGAAGTCCCGCCACTCCAGCGGCGAACAGTGAACAAAATATTTCTATGCTTAGACAATTTATCTTCAACTAACAATCATCAGTACGCATAAACGCCTGATGATGAGCAAAACATGCCTGAAAAAGGTTGTAATTTGTTAAACTAAACATAAAATAAATATGACAGCTAATTTCTGCCTTAGCCTGTACTAAAACAATGAGAGAGTGGTCACATTCTCGACGATGTCTCACTAGCTCTGTTCTGCTGCAACTGTAGCCATGCATTCAGATCCCACTACAAACGTAAGTTTAAAGTCAGATGTTTTTCCTACTCCTCGGTTTTCATTAAAAACGATCGTTACGAAATCAAACTAAAGAATAACCACCCAAAAAAGCTGACAACAAGAATCCGATAATCTACGTATGAAACTACATACAGTGTCATATTTTAAGAAACATCCACGGTTTTTGTTGTGGTTTGGCGGGGAGGGATTGGTGTGCATTATGTTGTAGTAGCTGTAACAACTTTTTATTGCTTATAAAACGAGGTGACTACTGCAAAAGAAGAGAAAAGAAAAAAAAAATACGCAGCCGGAAAGATGCGAGTATATGGCGTTTCACTGCGATTAACTGGCGTGTTATGGGTCTGTGTTATGTGTGGGGTACCAGGGTGTGGATGCGATTCATCCACTGCTGAGCAGCTCTTTCACGAGCAGAAAACAAGTCTGAACTACGATGATATGAAGTGGTAGTTTAACGTCATGAATTAGCAACATATAGTTATTCTGTGAAAGTGCTAGAATTGCCTACCAATCTGTGCCGTCGCTTTACAACCTGATAATTCTCATCTGAGTACTGTGGCAGGATAGAGGCGTCGTTCGTAAATGATACAATCAGTGACTCAGTTAATAGCACGACGCACCGACTGTGAAGCGCTGCACAGAAAATTGGCACTACGCTCAGCATGGTCAACGTGTTGTTTTCTCAGTATCTCTCTGTCACAACCATAATGCAAGCTGAAAACCTCTTCAACTTGAAGGCTCTTCCCCTTCACCGACAAAACATGAGCAGTAGTTAATCTGTAGTCATTGTGAGTAGATACTTGTCATTCTTTCAGTATTTATAGGTTTAATGACAGTTTTGCTTAAGGATGACTTAGTCCAGACATTTTCCTTATTCCTTGTCCTGATGACAACTGCTTCTCCTTTCATGTTAGCAGCAGCTCGAATCGAACTAACACTGCGCATATTCGCTGACGTCAATTTCTACGCAGTTTGTTGAGCTCGCTTTTCAACTAATTCTTGGTTTGGAACCGAATGTCATTCGTAGCTTATGAAGACTCTCCTTGGATGTTCACGTTTTGCAATGAAAGCTGAGCTGCCCTTTTCATTTGTGTTCTTCTCTTTCGGGGACGGTGTCAATGACAGAATTCTTAAGAAAACCATTTTCGAAGTCTGTAATGATCAAAAGGCGTGTTACCTTCTCATTACGTATGCACTATAACCACTCGAGACGTTCCAGACCTGTGTGTGGCGTTTGGTGAATTATTGAAATTCATTGAAATATACTTTTGGTATTATGGTGTGACTGCCGAGTTACTTTCTGGATGACACATAAACATACTGACAAATTCACATGATATATCCCTGTCAGTTTGATTGAATAATCTGAGTTATTTACTTTAAAGCTATGACCACGGCTTATCACCTTATTCTTTTGCGTGCAGGGAGGTTATTCCACGCGGAAATTGCAACTAATCTCGTGTTTTACGTTGCAGTTTATCAGTTCTAGCCACCACTGGCACGATAAGGAAGAGAGAATCACAACGGCACTTCAGTGGCACTGAGACAACATGTTTGCTTCCGAAGCGCGGTCTGCAGTGGGTCACATTTCCAGTTTCGCTGAAGTCCAGATTTTTTAAACCCGTTCCAGACAGAGAGCTACAGGCAATCAGATCCGAAATCAATAAATAAATAAATTATAACTATGAAAACTAAATTTGCATACTGTTTCAGTTTGACATAGGACAGCAGATAAACACAGACCATTTCGAAGACCAGATTGAGTAATATCTTATTCATTCACGCTGTTATGGGCACGTTTGTGTTACAGTACTTTCTGTTTTATTAAAAAAGACTTTCGTCGCGAGGTTACCATGGTAAGCTTAATTAAAGTTCTTAGTTGTTGGCAACAAATACCAGCTGCAGTAGACACGGCCTGGGGAGGCCTTCGTAGTGCACAGAACCCTTATTGAGTCACCAGCAGCAAAATATTATGTTCTCACTGCCCTTTGCTAGAGGAGATGTCTTTTCTATCAATTTCATCTTAAGGAATTAACATAAAGACGTCATAACCAGACACCAGTTACAATATTGCATAGAATTCTCAATGAGCGAAATGATGACGTTGAAGGTAAAATGCCGTAATAGTCGCCCCTTTGATTTTTGTTGCTTTTAGTTAGAGCCTGTTGTACTTCTGCATCCGACTTCTGAACCTTGTTAGTGAATGCAAATGGCGTACTGCGGTTAAATCGTCGTGGTGCATCATGTAGAAAATGAGTCATGACAGAACGAACGACGGTTCTTGAAATGGTAATATCCTTTGCTGAAGTGTTTTGAACAAAAGCACTCGTTCCACACACAGGGCAAGTGTTCTGGGCTGCCTTGCTGCCTTCACACCTCTGTTGAACCCAGAGAAAACAATATGTTACAGATGTTAAACTTTTTTCCACCTGCAGCTCTATTTTACAACTCTTGAACAATGTTCAGAGGATTCGAGCATGCAGAATCCAATATGTAACTGCAAAATAAAAGAACTTCAGATTAGAAAATGACAGTTGGTGAACACAATCATAGCGCCGCATTCACCTGGTCGCACGACGCCTGACGAAAGCTGGCGAGTGGTGTGTTGCCGGTAGCCGGCTGCCGGGGGCCGCTGTGGGGCGAGGAAGCTGCCGCGCGTAAACTTGGGTCTTTACACGGCCGCGACCTGTGTGATGGAATTGCTGTGGAGATTTCTGGTATTACAGGGGGGTTAGAAAGTGAAGGGAAGTATTTTTTTCTCCATCAGACGGACTACTTTCGCAGTCAACCTAAATGCGATTAAAAAAGAAAAAAAAGAAAAAGGGAATGGAATGCATCTGGTCTCGCGACTTCGTGCCCACATTGCGCGTCGTTTTCCAGTAGGCCACGAGCCGTTACAGCCTTACGGCCACTCGAGGAAAGGACAATACTTCCTGCAGACATTTCTGCAGTCTACAGTGCTGCCAGATCGTGCATATCGCCGGACTTAGAATTCTGAGGGGCGATCGACATTATTGGCCACCTTAAGTGAACGACTCAAGACTTAGCATCTGCGGCGGCCGACTGGCGATAAGTCTTTTTGTCAAGACTCTACATCCGTCTTTATAAGGGGTAAACATCGTATCGCTTTAACTGTGTATCTTTTTCTTTCTTAATCGAGAAACCCTTATGATAGTGTCTTGATTTTTCTGAAGTCTTCCTTCCATTAGCAGGCGTAAAGGTGAACTGTCATCAAGAGAGTTGAGCGAGTAAAGAAAAGAGGTGCAACCGTCAGTTTACAACCACCTGAGCGTAAACCAATATTTAGGGTTCTGCTCCAAAATGCTAGTTATCTCTCATTGCATAAGAACATGTGACTCTACCTAGTTCGGCCCACCCATCATATTGGGGCGTAAAAATTCAGCGATATTCTTGGCGCCACTCTCTGCAGTGTGTTTTCGCGATGATGATTAAAGTTAAAGCGATGATGGAAAACTGAAAGTGCATAAATCTGACATAGTAATCCCAGAGACTCAGTTAAAAATTGGTAACGAAAATAAGAAATTTGACTACAGTATTTGCCGTTAGTCTGCTTACGGCGATGAAAATCCAAGTAAATGCCTTGTCACAACAGTTTTACTTAACCATGAAACCTGAACAGAGTGAATTCGTAGCTGCTGTTCAAAATGGTTTGCCCCATCTCTTAAGCATGACATCGTCGCAGCATCTTCTGTTGTACCCGTTCCAACAACGCAGATGTTGTTGGAACAGTATCTCAGGGTGCGGGCAACCTTGTTGTTGTGCGCTCATAAATCACACACACACACACACACACACACACACACACACACACACACGAAACAGTCACATCCACAAAAATTATTACCAGGTGACCCTCTTCACTCAGAGCACGTGTCTTTTACTGAAGGCTTTTCAGGCGATGACAGAAGGAGAAATTACTTCAGATCAGATGAGGTGATCGAGTAAGTCACAAAAAACTCACCTTCCTTTACATGTTTAAGAGAACATCGGGCTTTGGTGTTCACGAGCTGGATGTGATAAGTGAGCTGAGGTTTAATTCGAAATTTGAAGCGAAGATAAATTGAAACATCATTCAACAACACGTAATTAAGTCTCTCTGAAACACAGCGTATACCGGTGTAGGTAACTGGGGATTAGACAAATACGAATTTATTAACCAATCATTGACTGTCCCCAGCCACAAACTGACAGCATGTGTGTGTTGATTGCTCTTCGCGACTGTAGCGTACACACACTCAACGGCCCATACCTGACTAATAATTGTAAGAATTGGGCATCCCTTCTTCAGGGCTTCATCTAAGCAGAGTACGTACGCAACACGCTGGGGATCAAGCATAAATCATTGCAAATCTCACTGGCTACACAAATGTCAGATCCTAAGGCGTGAGTGAAAGCTGTGAACTATCGATGTAGCTGATGTTGCTATATTACTTCCGACACAAAACTTATTTTCTGCGCAATTGATGGCGTGCTGATTGTTCTTCATTTACGCAAGTAAGCACTGGTTCAGCCAAATCGAGAGTCTATACAGTTCGATGTCCTGCTCCGGTATTGTGTTGTATCCCGAAGATTGGTTTGATGTGGTTCTCCAGGCTGATCTTTCCTGAGCTAGCCTCTTGTTCTCTGCACAACTACTGCGACTTCCACAAATACGAACTTGATTGCTGTATTCAAGATTCTGTGACGCCTCAAGCTAATCTTGCATCAGCTGATCCCTTCTTTTATTCAAGTTGCGCAAAAAATTTCTTTCTTTCCCTAATACGATTTAGTACCTCCTCAGTAGCTATTCGGTCCACCAATCTAAATTTCAACATTCGTTTGCAACACCACATTCCAGAAACTCCTGTTGTCTCCCTATCTGAACTATTTATCGACAACGTTTAACATCCACATGTGGTTGCATTCCAAATAAATACTTTCGGAAAAGACACCCTAACACTTAAATCTATATTCAGTGTTAACAGATTTCTCTTTCTCTGAAACGCTTTTCATTCTTTTATAGTCTCTCTACTTCGACCATCATCAGTTACTTTGCTACCTAAATAGCAAACTCATCTACTCCGTTTAGTGCCTCATTTCCTAATCTAATGCCCTCAGCATTGCCCTACTTAATACGATTACATTCTATTACCATCGTTTTACTTTTTTATATTCATGTTATAACCTCATTTAAAGACACTGTCCATTCTGTTCAGATGTTCTTACAAGGACCTTGACGTCGCTGACAAAGTTACACTGTCATTGGCAGTTCTTAAAATTTCCATTTCTTCTCTCCAAACGTTAATTTTCTCCCAAATTTCTCTTACAGTTTGCTTTTTGAACTGATTGAATAATGTAAGGGAGAGGTTACCATTTGTCTCACTACTCCTCAACGAATGCTTCTCTTTCATGTTCTTCAACACATCTTAAAACTCGAGTCTGGTGTAAAAGTTGCAGATAGCCTTTCGCTCGCTATATTGTATCCCTGAGAACTTCAGTATTTCGAAGTGCGTATAAACTACAAACATAATGAATCAATTTGTTACATTGTACAAACAACGACTTGGTAGGTTTTCGTATCTTACGTTTCGCCTTTTAACTTGCGGTTCAGACTTTTATGGACCAAGACTTCTCATTTCAGATTCACACAATAACACATGTATATCGTCCCTGAGAGCTTATCATCATCACGAAAACACCGTGTATGCAGCATCGTCTCGGTTTTCGGTATTCTCTGGCCTTCGCGTAACGACATCGAGGTAAGGTGTTATCGCTACTCAGCGCAGTTCGGGGAGGTACTGCGAGGTAACCGCCTTTGTTACGTAACTGAAATATCGCACTCCGCGTCGCAAGGAGACCGGTACGGCCTTATCTAGACTGAGAAAGATAATAGTGTTTCAACAGCCGCTCTTTCCGTTATCTGGTGTAACAGAGTCGTGTTTTGTAAATATTAGTACAAGTTGCGGACGATCCGCTATATCTTGAACTTTGTTATATCACGCTACAAACTTGGACCTGCCAAGGGTAGCCCCTCTGTTACGCGATGAGATGCTCCTGCTATCGGACTGTAGGTTGAAGCGTTTCTTTCGACTCTACTGCACTTCTGCCGTTACGAAATAGTTTTCCCCGAACTGTTTGTCGACAAAACACACCGAACACTATTTGATGCTTTTCTTTAGCAGCGCATTTAGAGCAGATATCATAGTTACTTTGCATACAAGAAAATGTCATTGCTTTTTTAAATAATTAGTAGTTTTTTTATCTCCTGTCCTCACATTAAATAAACAGACTTTTTACTTCAATAATAAAATTAAAAATAATATGTATACACACGAAGCGTGGGCTTAGAATAAAATACCTACTTGATTTCAAAACATTTACCACGTCATCTGAGTTTTCATTTCAAGATATACGAGTATGATGAATGAAATATTTTAATGTGCCGGTACAGTGACTAAACACGCATGGGCTGCACTTGTTTCTTTGCTAATATGGTACCTATATACACGGTTAACCAGAGCTCCACTGACAAACCTTCAATATTAGTGATAACTGAGGAGTAAACGATTTTCAAATGAATATATGGATTTTAGTGGTTTATAGCGTTTGTTACATTCAACTTAGAATTATAAATAATACGTGAAATGAAATAGGAACTCGAGCAGTTTTGTTTTTATACCTGCGTGTAAAGGGAAGAGTATGGAATTATCAAGAGTGACTGAAGAATGTGTGAGTGAAAGAGTCTCTCACACGTAGCCTCAAGAAATCAGTTCGTAAGGTTAGTCGTGAATTAGCAATTCCAGTCAAATATGTGTGGAGATTTTTAAGGAGGAGACACAACTACTTTCTTATCAGTGTTCGCAGCTCGTGGTCAAGTGGCTAGACTTGCTGCCTCTGGCTCACGGGGTATCAGGTTCGATTCCCGGCCGGGTAAGGGATTTTCTCCGCCCGGGGGCTGAGTGTTTGTGTTGTCTTCATCATATCATCGTTGTTCGTAAAAGTGGCGAGACTGGACTGTGTAAATATTGGGAATTTGTTCGGGCTCTGGTAGCCGTGCAGTTGAGCGTCCTACAAACCAAATGTCATCGTCTTTTGTTATCGCTCGCAGTTTTTACAAGCTCTAAAGCCTACAGACTACGCTTTACGTGTCGACTTTGCAGACTAAATGTTGCTGCATGACGACGAAGGATCGTGTCATCTTCAGTGATGACTCGACATTTCTCCTAAGCGTAAATGTCAGCAAACATAATGTGCACTTCTGGGTGTAAGCAAATCCACACTAGATGGTACGGTTGCAACGAGACTCCGCTAAACTGAATGTTTTTTTTTTTTTGTCATATGCCAGAGAAAAATTTGTGCGCCTTTCTTTTTCGTTGAAATAACTGTAACTGGTTCAAAAAGGTGTGTGAAATCTTATGGGACTTAACTGCTAAGGTCATCAGTCCCTAAGCTTACACACTACTTAACCTAAATTATCCTAAGGACAAACACACACACACCCATGCCCGAGGGAGGACTCGAACCTCCACCGGGACCAGCCGCACAGTCCATGACTGCAGCGCCTGAGACCGCTCGGCTAATCCTGCGCAGCAACTGTAACTGGTGTTTCTTATCTTGATGCGTTAGAACTATGGCTCTTTCCCCAGCTGAACCACAATCCTTTATTTGGAAGGAACATGGTGCGCCGCCTCCCTGGTATAACTCAGTACGTGACTGGTTAACCGACGTTGTACTTCACTGCTGGATTGGCTGCAAGAGATCGGATGACGGAGCTTGTTTTGTTTGACCTCCACATTCACACACGATCTGACGCCTTGCAAATTTTGTACTGGCGTAAGCTGTCGCCAGCACACCGGTCGGCAAAGATGTAGTAAGAAGATCGATAGTAGGCGATGGGTCAAGCTCGCCTGTCGGGAGAGAGACCAAAGATACACTTGCAAGCACGCGTTGCCAACACCCTCTCGGCCGCAAACATTTAGATCACCACCGCGAACCGGAGGGCTCAGTCTCAGTTACTAGCGCAGTCTCAGTCACTACGTCAGTATCAGTTACTGGTATACTAACCGGCACTCCAAGTCGGCGTCTGACATTCATCGCATAGCGGGACTTGTACTTCACCAGCAGTGAGGCTAACATGGACTAATAATGAAGAGCTTGTACCACTACACACGCTGTTAAAGTTACGTAGCAGCTCTCTGTTTAAGTAAATAAAGAACGTTGATAATACATGTGTGCATCTGTGTTGTAGAAAGGGGATACTGGCCACCAAACAACATCCTCTCTCTTGATTCCTGTGGTACAAGACTCTACAGTGGCAATGAGGCTACAACAATTTTTACCATTGAGGGTTCATAGACGATAGTGCGTATGTTACCAACTGATCTACTCGACTTTAGAAACATCATTGTTGAAACAATTATTCCATGCTCCATGGTCAAGGTTTGAAAAGAACACGGCTGTCGACTCGATGCGTGACGAATGGCACTCACAATGAATGCTTATAAGAAAAACTGTTTAAGTCGCTCTTTCATTTGACGTATAATTTTTAATTGTAAGTTGCATGTAATAAGTGCTACAAAGCCTTAAAACCCTTATATTCAATTTAAAACATCTCGTATTTTGGCACAAGGGACGCACGGTCTCCAGCATCTCGTTACAGAGTAATGATGTAATTATGATTTATTCTTCGGTTTGTTAGCGCGCTCTCCCTTTTTACAGTGAATTTATCTTCACAGCACTGAAGAAGCTTGTGATATGCAATAACCAACTGTACAGCAAGCAACACAGAGTAATGCAACAACCCTTAGACAAAACATCGTACCGAACAAGATGGCACAGTGGGTAGCACAGTGGACTCGCATTCGAGAGGACGACGGTTCAATCCAGCGCCCGGCCATCCTGATTTAGGTTGTATACCTGGAAGAATCCTGGAGATACTAATAGGTATCAGATAGATTATATAATGGTAAGACAGAGATTTAGGAACCAGGTTTTAAATTGTAAGACATTTCCAGGGGCAGATATGGATTCTGACCACAATCTATTGGTTATGAACTGCAGATTGAAACTGAAGAAACTGCAAAAAGGTGGGAATTTAAGGTGATGGGACCTGGATAAACTGAAAGAACCAGAGGTTGTAGAGAGTTTCAGGGAGAGCATAAGGGAACAATTGACAGGAATGGGGGAAAGAAATACAGTAGAAGAAGAATGGGTAGCTCTGAGGGATGAAGTAGTGAAGGCAGCAGAGGATCAAGTAGGTAAAAAGACGAGGGCTAATAGAAATCCTTGGGTACCAGAAGAAATATTGAATTTAATTGATGAAAGGAGAAAATATAAAAATGCAGTAAATGAAGCAGGCAAAAGGGAATACAAACGTCTCAAAAATGAGATCGACAGTAAGTGCAAAATGGCTAAGCAGGGATGGCTAGAGGACAAATGTAAGGATGTAGAGGCTTGTCTCACTAGCGGTAAGATAGATACTGCCTACAAGAAAATTAAAGAGACCTTTGGAGAGAACAGAACCACTTGTATGAATATCAAGAGCTCAGATGGCAACCCAGTTCTAAGCAAAGAAGGGAAGGCAGAAAGGTGGAAGGAGTATATAGAGGGTTTATACAAGGGCGATGTACTTGAGGACAGTATTATGGAAATTGAAGAGGATGTAGATGAAGATGAAATGGGAGATAAGATACTGCGTGAAGAGTTCGACAAGAGCACTGAAAGACCTGAGTCGAAACAAGGCCCCGGGAGTAGACAACATTCCATTAGAACTACTGATGACCTTGGGAGAGCCAGTCCTGACAAAACTCTACCATCTGGTGAGCAAGATGTATGAGACAGGCGAAATACCCACAGACTTCAAGAAGAATATAATAATTCCAATACCAAAGAAAGCAGGTGTTGACAGATGTGAAAATTACCGAACTATCAGTTTAATAAGTCACAGCTGCAAAATACTAACGCGAATTCTTTACAGACTAATGGAAAAACTGGTAGAAGCGGACCTCGGGGAAGATCAGTTTGGATTCCGTAGAAATGTTGGAACACGTGAGGCAATACTAACCTTACGACTTATCTTAGAAGAAAGATTAAGAAAAGGCAAACCTACGTTTCTAGCATTTGTAGACTTCGAGAAAGCTTTTGACAACGTTAACTGGAATACTCTCTTTCAAATTCTGAAGGTGGCAGGGGTAAAATACAGGGAGCGAAAGGCTATTTACAATTTGTACAGAAACCAGATGGCAGTTATAAGAGTCGAGGGGCATGAAAGGGAAGCAGTGGTTGGAAAAGGAGTGAGACAGGGTTGTAGCCTCTCCCCGATGTTATTCAATCTGTATATTGAGCAAGCAGTAAAGGAAACAAAAGAAAAATTCGGAGTAGGTATTAAAATTCATGGAGAAGAAGTAAAAACTTTGAGGTTCGCCGATGACATTGTAATTCTGTCAGAGACAGCAAAGGACTTGGAAGAGCAGTTGAACGGAATGGACAGTGTCTTGAAAGGAGGATATAAGATGAACATCAACAAAAGCAAAACGAGGATAATGGAATATAGTCAAATTAAATCGGGTGATGCTGAGGGGATTAGATTAGGAAATGAGACAAAGTAGTAAAGGATTTTTGCTATTTAGGGAGTAAAATAACTGATGATGGTGGAAGTAGAGAGGATATAAAATGTAGACTGGCAATGGCAAGGAAATCGTTTCTGAAGAAGAGAAATTTGTTAACATCGAGTATAGATTTAAGTGTCAGGAAGTCGTTTCTGAAAGTATTTGTATGGAGTGTAGCCATGTATGGAAGTGAAACATGGACGATAACCAGTTTGGACAAGAAGAGAATAGAAGCTTTCGAAATGTGGTGCTACAGAAGAATGCTGAAGATAAGGTGGGTAGATCACGTAACTAATGAGGAGGTATTGAATAGGATTGGGGAGAAGAGAAGTTTGTGGCACAACTTGACTAGAAGAAGGGATCGGTTGGTAGGACATGTTTTGAGGCATCAAGGGATCACAAATTTAGCATTGGAGGGCAGCGTGGAGGGTAAAAATCGTAGAGGGAGACCAAGAGATCAATACACTAAGCAGATTCAGAAGGATGTAGGTTGCAGTAGGTACTGGGAGATGAAGAAGCTTGCACAGGATAGAGTAGCATGGAGAGCTGCATCAAACCAGTCTCAGGACTGAAGACCACAACAACAACACATGATTTCCCTAAATCGCTCCAGGCAAATACCGGGATGTTTCCTTTGAAAGGGCACGGCCGACCTCCTTCCCCATCCTTTCCTAACCTGATGAGATCGATGACCTCGCTGTTTGGTCTCCTATCCCACACAACCCAACAAAACATCGTACCACGACATGGTTGCCGTCGGTGCGGGAACCGCCCAGCACACCGGCGTTGTGCCTCTCTCCCATAGAATTCAGTGAACCCCCATGTACGAGGTGCATATCGGACAACTTCTCATCAGTAAACCTATCCATGCAGCTGTGTATTATTGGAAACGTAAAACTAATGCTCCCGGAAAAATAACCCCAAGACAGAACCCAGCAGTACTGAAGACATGCTTGAAGGCGAAGAGTAGAATGGGTAGTTTTCTCAACAGCAGGTGCCGTGAACGAACATAAACAAGACACACATCGCATTCCTTCGACATTTCCACTGTTGTAAACTATTTCCAGTGCAATACAGATACAAAAGGTACGTAACTAATTGCGGCAAGCAACCGAAGGAAATGCAACAACTCTGTAATCAGCTGCCGGAGACCGTCGGCTCCCTTATGCCAGAGAACTCAATAGATATGTTTCAACAACTTTTGAAAATTTGTCTTGGGGTTCTGTTTCACCTTATATGTGATTGTACGGGAATATGGAATCCTATCACGCGTTGATCTTCCCACAGTGCAGTGAACCTTTGCATATTGAATATTTAAAGTACACTCATGCTCATGAATTAAGGATAATGCTGACAAATGGTGAAACAACGCTCTGGTGGGCGGTTTGTGGGTTTAAATCACCTCGGGGTATGACCATGCGGTGCATTTGACCTGCGGTCGTCGCACGGTGGCGCTGGTAGCAGTCCACATACGCAGAGGTGTGTTGGTGCATGGTGCATGTCAGAGTACGGTGCAGCGAGTAAGTGTGCAGACGTTTTCAGATGTGCTAATGGTGGCTGTGTGTTGAAAATGGCTCAGAGAACACATATTGATGACGTTATGAGGGGTAGAATACTAGGGCGACTGGAGGCTGGTCAAACACAGCAGGTCGTAGGACGGGCCCTCCGTGTGCCAAAAAGTGTGATCACAAGATTATGGCAACGATTCCAGCAGACAGGAAACGTGTCCAGGCGCTATAGTACGGGACGTCCACAGTGTACAACACCACAGAAGACCGATATCTCACCATCAGTGCACGCAGACGGCCACAGAGTTCTGCAGGTAGCCTTGCTCAGGACCTTACCGCAGCCACTGGAACAGTTGTCTCCAGACAGTCTCCAGACGACTGAACTGACATTGTTTATTCGTCTGGAGACCTGCAAGGTGCATTCCACTGACCCATGGTCACAGGAGAGCCCTAAATCCTGGTGTCAAGAACACAGTACATGTCATTGGAACAGTGGTCCCAGGTTATGTTCACGGACGAGTCCAGGTATAGTCTGAACAGTGATTCTCGCCGAGTTTTTATCTGGCGTGAACCAGGAACCAGATACCATACCTTAATGTCCTTCAAAGGGACCTGTATGGAGGTCGTAGTTTGATGGTGTGGGTTGGGATTGTGATTGGTGCACGTACACCCCTGCATGTCTTTGACAGAGGAACTGTAACAGGTCAGGGGTATCGGGACGTCATTTTGCCCCAGTATGTCCGCCTTTTCAGGGGTGCAGTGGGTCCCACCTTCCTCCTGATGGATAATAACGCACGGCCTCACAGAGCTGCTATCGTGGAGGAGTACCTTGAAACAGAAGATATCAGGCGAATGGAGTGGCCTGCCTGTTGTCCAGACCTAAACCCCATCGAGCACGTCTGGGATGCTCTCGCTCGACGTATCACTGCACGTCTTCAGACCCCTACGACACTTCAGGAGCTCCGACAGGCACTGGTGCAAGAATAAGAGGCTGTATCCCAGCAGCTGCTCGACCAACTGATCCACAGTATGCCAACCCGTTGTGCGGCCTGTGTACGTGTGCATGGTGATCATATCCCATATTGATGTCGGGGTACATGCGCACGAAACCGTGGCGTTTTGTAGCACATGTGTTTCGGGACGGTTTTCTCAACTTATCACCAATACTGTGGACTTTCAGATCTGTGTCGTGTGTGTTCCCTATGTGCCTATGCAATTAGCGCCAGTTTTGTTGTAGGGCAACGTGGTGTGGCACCACATTCTGCAATTATCCTTAATTAATGATCATGATTGTATATGGCGTGATTATTTGTCTAATATTGCCTGATAATCACCGAACAGATTGAAATTAGCTAATCGACAGCGAAATAGTGTGTTGGTTTCAATAATTAGAGCTTCATGAGGGGAAATGACATTTTTCAAAAATACGTGGTAGGTAATTAAATTGGAAAAAGGAACACTCCAATGCGTGTACCAAACAACAAATCTGAAGTTATTTTTCGATCTCGACGATGGGAGAATACTACGCTCATGAAATTCTTCACAAGCTTCAGCTACCTCTCATTCCATTGCAGCCATTAATAAGAAGGCATATCGTTTACAATGAATGCGTAAGAGATTAATAGTGCGTATTTTGGTTTGGAAGTTCATAAAAGCTAAATATCTCCTCTGTGTTTAGTACAGAAACACAAGGGTGAATTCGAAAGAATTATTGCAGCATAGAAAATAAAATAGAATCATCACAGTATTTTCAATACAGGAAAACACAGATTAACGAAAAAAAACAACATTTGATTAGTTTTTGTTGAATAATAGATGAATCTCGTGGTTCTCGTTTTTCAGTCACGTCCAGAATTGTTCGAGTGTCGGCTGTGTTTGTAGTGGAATTCGTTTCAGTGAGTGTGAAGCTTAATTTGGTGTTGTTCATTGTAGATCGTGTGGTAATTTTAGTAAAATTAATCGGTTGTTGTTTTTTGTTCAGGAATGGATATGACGGATGCGACTACAACAGTAGTAAGTTGCATACAACACAGCTATGAAACTAAATCTGCCGTTTATAACGTTCACGAGTACAACACTACACGTGCAGCTTTAGTACATACAGTCCAAATAGATCCTAAACATTTATATTCTATGGGGAAATACGATATTCTAGCCACAATCATTTTAACCGATCAGCCTGTTTGCATCCCAGAATCCGAATGTACATTACATTTCCTGTTTTCTCTCCAACAATTTTGTGTTCCGCTTTTCGTTTCTTAGAACTCACAATACCACAAAGCCCATTACTAACTAGAATCTACTTGCCTAGATTTCCAAAGCTGAGCGCCGGCGACGAAAGAAAAGCTTACTGTCATTTCAATACTGGAGCGAGGGAAGGCGAAAGTACGCTTGGAATTTCATACAAAAAACTAAACTATCATGCAATCATTAAATCGATGAAAGTTACAGATTGGGCGGACAAGGAAGATAAACACGAAAATAAAAGAAAGGTGGTTGCTTTACTGTAAACTCGATGTAGGTTTAAAACTAAGTTTCCGACTTCTTCGAAAGTCGAAGTTTGGAAATACTACCAGTCTACCCGATTTGACCCTTAGCTTGAGGAGTTGCTTGTTGGGAATTACTGGGGGAGACAGGGATATATACAGACACGTCAAGCCCCATAACGCACTAGCAAACCATATTGCAGTTGATAAGAGAAATGTTGGAAGGAGAAGATATATTTCACGTATAGTGAAGCACTGAAGAGATACCACTACACAATTTGGGCCTCTTATGTAGGGACGGAATATACAATCTGTACCTTAAATAAATTGGAGTAAAGTTAAGTATTGAAGTTACCATATCTAAATAATCCCTTACCAAGAAATTTTGTGGGTATGAAATATATTCTTCACAGACAAACCGAGGGCGAGGGTGGTTATTGCTATTTTATTAGCAGCATAGAAATAAATACTTCATATAACTACGAAATTGTTTCTTACTCGATATTTTTCCTGCTGAACTTGTAAAGTAAAATAAGCAGCGCTTGAATACTTCAGTGTTGCTGGGCGCTGCCAACAGATGTCAGTGCGAGACGCCACCTCAGAAAATATTCGTGACTGGCCGAAAACGAGTCGCATTGGAGCAACTACACCTAAAAACAAAGCTTACGCACACAATTCTGTGGGAGCTGTGACGTTGGCGTTCTGCGGTTGAGCAGTGCTATCTGTGGTAGAAGCCGTGTTTCATGTTTGGAAGCGTGGTCACTGCATGGGTTTGTTTTCGTAGCCGTAAACTAGAATCCTACCACTTACATGTAGCAAGTGCAAAACAGTTCCTCCACGCACATAGCACGAGATATCAATTTTACGTTTGAAAATGCCATTTCGTCCATAGGCGATGACGTTCACAAAAGTGGACAACACATCAAAGCAGATTTTTTCGCGAACGAGTGGGCTGAAGTCCGTATGCGACAAAAAATTTCATTTCGCAGGGCAGGACAGAGTTGCCCGTTGGCCCTGCTGTTGCGTAGCTGCGCAGCGCGACGCATGCCACGCATGTTCGTGGTCGCCCTGTTCGCACCTGCGTGGCACGTGACTCTACTCGCGTCCACCGGCCGTCTGCTGAATAAAGCTTCACACACACACACACACACACACACAGCAAGGTACTGTGCAGCAGGCGGGCGCGCACCTGCCGTTTCGTCACTGCCCAGACCTGCCGAACTTTCTCTCCATCCGTGCGAGAAGTGCGTCAGTTGGCTTGGCGTAAGCCCGGCCTGGTGTTGCGATTCATATGGGCGCGAACAAACACCATCGTATGCGGAGGGCCACCTTTTTTTGTGAGAGGACGTCCATTAATTACGTGAGCTCAAATTCAGAACGGGGAAGGGGTCCGGCAAAATACCAACAAATTTCATTTCAAGGAATGTCCACCGAAAAGACAAATATCTTGGAATAGTGATATGCCCATATACAGTAGTATCGCGGTTTTCTTTTTGTCATCAGCCTACTGACTGATTTGACGCAGCTCGCCACGAATTCCTCTCCTATGCCGACCTCTTCATCTCGGAGTAACACTTGCAACCTACGTCCACAATTATTTGCTGCATGTATTCCAATATCTGTCTTCCTCTACCGTTTTTGCTCTCTACAACTCCCTCTGGTAACATGGAAGTGATTCCCCCATGTCTTAACAAATGTCCTATCATCCTGTCTCTTCTCCTTGTCAGTGTTTTCCACATATTCCTTTCATCTTAGATTCTGCGCAGAACCTTCTCATTCCTTACCACATCAGTCCACCTAATTTTCAACATTCGTCGGTAGCACCACATCTCAAATGCTTTGGTTCTCCTTTGTTCGGTTTTCCCACACAAACGTACCATTTCAGAAAATTTCTTCCCCAAGTTAAGGTCTGAGTTTGAAATTAGTAGACTTCTCCTGGCCAGGAATGCCCTTTTTGCCAGTGCTAGTCTGCTTTTAATGTTCTCCTTGCTCCATCCGTCATAGGTTGTTTTGCTCCCTAGATAGAAGAATTCCTTAACTTCATTACTTTGTGGCCATCAGTTGTAATATTAAGTTTCTCGCTGTACTAATTTCTGCTAGTTCTCATTACTTTCGTATTTCTTCGATATACTCTCAATCCGTATTTTGTACTCATTATACTGTTCATTCCATTCAGCAGATCATGTACTTCTTGCTCACTTTCACTCGGGATAGCAATGTCAGTTGCGAATCTTACCATTGATATCCTTTCACCTTGAATTTTATTCCCACTCTTGAACCTTTCTTTTATTTCCTCAATTCTTTCGTCGATGTATAGACTGAACGGTATGAGTGAAAGTCTACATCCCTGTGTTACACCCTTTTTAATCCGAGAAATTCGTTCTTGGTCGTCCACTCTTATTATTCCCTCTTGGCAATTGTACATATTGTATATTGCCCGTCTATCCCTGTAGCTAACACCAATTTTTCTCAGAATTTCGAACATCTTGGACCACTTCTGTTTTCGAACGCGTTTTCCAGGTCGACAAATCCTATGCTTTTGCCTTGCTTCCATTATCAACCGCAAAGTCAGAACTGTCTGTATGGTGCCTTCACCTTTCCTGAAGGCAAACTGATCGTCATCTAGCACATCCTCAGTTTTCTTTTCCATTCCTCTGTATGCTATTTTTGTCAGCAATTTGAATGCATCAGCTGTTAAGCTAATTGTGCGATGATTCTCGCACTTGTCAGCTCTTGCAGTCTTCGGAATTGTGTAGATGATATTTTTCCGAAAGTCAGATGGTTTGTCACGCAGACTCATACATTTTACACACCAACGTGAATAGCCGTTTTGTTGCCACTTCGCCCAATTATTTTAGAAATTCTGATGGAATGCCTTATTTGATCTCAAGTACTCCAAAGCTCGCTTAAATTCTGATTGTAGTTCTGGATCCCCCATATCTTCTAAATCGACTCCTGTTTCTTCTTCTATCACATTAGACAAATCTTCCCCCTCATAGAGGCCTTCAGTGTACTCTCTCAAGCTACCCGCTCTCTCCTCAGCATTTAGCAGTGGAATTTCCGTTGCGCCGAAGGTTATTGTGACTTTCTTTTATGCTGAGTCAGTTCTTCCGACAGTCATTTCTTTTTCGATTTCTTCACATTTTTCATGTAGCCATTTCGTCTTAGATTCCCTCTACTTGCTATTCATTTCGTTTCTCAGGTGCTTGTATTTCTGTATTCCTGAATTTCCCTGAACATTTTTGTACTTCCTTCTTTCATCGATCAGCTGAAGTATTTCTTCTGCTACCCATGGTTTCTTAGCATTTACCTTCTTTGTGCGTATGTTCTCTTTTCCAAATCTGTAACTGCCCTTTTTAGAGATGTCCATTCCTCTTCTGCTGTACTCCCTTCTGAGCTATTCCTTATTGCTGTTTCTATAACCTCACAGAAATTCAAGCGTACCTCGTCATTCCTTAGTACTTCCGTATCGCACTTCTTTGCTTATTGATTATTCTGACTAATCTCTAAAAATTCAGCCTACTCTTCCTCGCTACTAAATTGTGATCTGAGTCTGTATCTGCTCCTGGGTACGCCTTACAATCCAATACATGATTTCGGAATCTCTGTCTGACCATGATGTAATATAACTGAAATCTTTTCCGAGTATACCTCCTCCTCTTGTGAATCTTGAACAGAGTATTCGCTGTTACTAGCCGAATTTTATTACAGAACTCGATTAGTCTTTCTCCTCGCTCATTCCTTGTCGCAAGTCCATATTCTCCTGTAACCTTTTCTTCTACTCTTTCCCCTACACTGCATTCCAGTCGCCCATGACTATTAGATTTTCATCTCCCTTTATGTACTGTACTACCCTTTCCTCATATACTTTCTCTGTCCCTTCATTTCCATCTTGCGACGTCGGCATGTATACCTGAACTATCATTGTCGGTGATGGTTTGCTGTCATATTCTGATAAGAACAACGCTATCACTGAATTGTTTACAATAACGCAGTCTTCACCCTACCTCTCGTTTAATAATAAATCGTACTCTCTTTGTACCATTTCCAGCTGCTGTTGATATTACCCATACACAACTGACCAGAGATCCTTGTCTTCTTTCCATTTAACTTCAGTAACCCCTAATACAAACATCGAAAAAAGTTTTTCATCATGTCGATTCCGAGAGTTCCGAAACCAGTACAAAAAACTGGAATAGAGATCAACATAAACATCATTTCTGCTCTTTTTATTGCCCATAAAAACCACACCTTGCATGTTATACCATTATACAGCCAGACCTTCAGAGCCGGCCACTGTGACCGAGCGGTTCTAGGCTCTTAAGTCCGGAACCACGCTGCTGCTACGGTAGCAGGATCGAATCCTGGCTCGGGCATGGAGGTGTGTGATGTCCTTAGGTTAGTTTTAGTTTTAGGTAGTTCTAAGTCTAGGGGACTGATGACCTCAGATGTTAAGTCCCATAGTGCTTAGGGCCATTTGAACCATTTTTTAGACCATCAGAGGTGGCGGTCCAGATTGCTGAACACACCGGTACCTCTAATACCCAGTAGCACGTTCTCTTACATTAATGCCTGCCTATATTCATCGTAGCACCCCACAAGTTCATCAAGCACTGTTGGTTTAGATTGTCTCACTTCTCAACGGCGATTCGGCCTAGATTCCTCGGAGTGGTTGGCGAGCCACGTCGGCCATAAACAGCCCTTTTCAGTCTATCCCAGCCATGTCCGATAGGATTCGTGTCTGGAGAACATGCTGGCCACACTAGTCGAGAGCCCGCATCTCGTGGTCGTGCGGTAGCGTTCTCGCTTCCCACGCCCGGGTTCGATTCCCGGCGGGGTCAGGGATTTTCTCTGCCTCGTGATGGCTGGGTGTTGTGTGCTGTCCTTAGGTTAGTTAGGTTTAAGTAGTTCTAAGTTCTAGGGGACTTATGACCACAGCAGTTGAGTCCCATAGTGCTCAGAGCCTATTGAACCACTAGTCGAGCGATGTCGTTATCCTGAAGGAAGTCATTCACAAGATGTTCACGAAGGGGGCGCGAATTGTCGTCCATGAAGACGAATTCCTCGCTTATATGCTACCGATATGGTTGCGTTATCGGTTGGAGGATGGCATTCACGTATCGTACAGCCGATACGGCGCCTTCCATGACCACCAGCGGCGTACGTCGGCCCCACATAATGCCACCCAAAAAACAGCAGGTAACCTGCTCCTTGCTGCACTAGCTGGACAGTGTGTCTAAGGCGTTCATTCTGACCAAGTAGCCTCCAAACAAGTCTTCGGCGATTGTCTGGTTGAAGGGATATGCGACGCTCATCGGTGAAGAGAACGTGATACCTACAGGGTGTTTCAAAAATTACCGGTATATTTGAAACGGCAATAAAAACTAAACGAGCAGCGATAGAAATACACCGTTTGTTGCAATATGCTTGGGACAACAGTACATTTTCAGGCGGAGAAACTTTCGAAATGACAGTAGCTACGATTTTCAACAACAGATGGCGCTGCAAGTGATGTGAAAGATATAGAAGACAACGCAGTCTGTGGGTGCGCCATTCTGTACGTCGTCTTTCTGCTGTAAGCGTGTGCTGTTCACAACGTGCAAGTGTGCTGTAGACAACATGGTTTATTCCTTAGAACAGAGGATTTTTCTGGTGTTGGAATTCCACCGCCTAGAACACAGTGTTGTTGCAACAAGACGAAGTTTTCAACGGAGGTTTAATGTAACCAAAGGACCGAAAAGCGATACAATAAAGGATCTGTTTGAAAAATTTCAACGGACTGGGAACGTGACGGATGAACGTGCTGGAAAGGTAGGGCGACCGCGTACGGCAACCACAGAGGGCAACGCGCAGCTAGTGCAGCAGGTGATCCAACAGCGGCCTCGGGTTTCCGTTCGCCGTGTTGCAGCTGCGGTCCAAATGACGCCAACGTCCACGCATCGTCTCATGCGCCAGAGTTTACACCTCTATCCATACAAAATTCAAACGCGGCAACCCCTCAGCGCCGCTACCATTGCTGCACGAGAGACATTCGCTAACGATATAGTGCACAGGATTGATGACGGCGATATGCATGTGGGCAGCATTTGGTTTACTGACGAAGCTTATTTTTACCTGGACGGCTTCGTCAATAAACAGAACTGGCGCATATGGGGAACCGAAAAGCCCCATGTTGCAGTCCCATCGTCCCTGCATCCTCAAAAAGTACTGGTCTGGGCCGCCATTTCTTCCAAAGGAATCATTGGCCCATTTTTCAGATCGGAAACGATTACTGCATCACGCTATCTGGACATTCTTCGTGAATTTGTGGCGGTACAAACTGCCTTAGACGACACTGCGAACACGTCGTGGTTTATGCAAGATGGTGCCCGGCCACATCGCACGGCCGACTTTAATTTCCTGAATGAATATTTCGATGATCGTGTGATTGCTTTGGGCTATCCGAAACATACAGGAGGCGGCGTGGATTGGCCTCCCTATTCGCCAGACATGAACCCCTGTGACTTCTTTCTGTGGGGACACTTGAAAGACCAGGTGTACCGCCAGAATCCAGAAACAATTGAACAGCTGAAGCAGTACATCTCATCTGCATGTGAAGCCATTCCGCCAGACACGTTGTCAAAGGTTTCGGGTAATTTCATTCAGAGACTACGCCATATTATTGCTACGCATGGTGGATATGTGGAAAATATCGTACTATAGAGTTTCCCAGACCGCAGCGCCGTCTGTTGTTGAAAATTGTAACTACTGTAATTTCGAAAGTTTGTCTGCCTGAAAATGTACTGTTGTCCCAAGCATATTGCAACAAACGGTGTATTTCTATCGCTGCTCGTTTAGTTTTTATTTCCGTTTCAAATATACCGGTCATTTTTGAAACACCCTGTATCTGAGCTGTCGATTCGACATGTTGTTGGGCCCATCTGTACCGCGCTGCATGATGTCATGGTTGCAAAGATGGACCTCACCATGGACATCGGGAGTGAAGCTGTGCATCGTGCGTTGTTGCTGTATGAAAAGCATTATTCAACATGGTGGAGTCGCTGCCAGGGTTCCTCCGAGCCATAATCCGTAGGTAGCTGTCATTCACTGCAGTAGTACCCATTGGGCAGTCTAAGCGAGGCATGTCGACGGTTCCTACCTGTCTGTATCTCCTCCATGTCCGAACAACTTTGCTTTGGTTCACTCCGAGACGCCTGGACACTTGTTCAGAGCCCTTCCTGGCACAAAGTAACAATACGGACGCGATCGCACCACGGTATTGACCGTCTAAGCATGATTGAACTACAGACAACACGAGCTGTGTACCTCTTTCCTGGTGGAATGACTGGAACTGATTGACTGTCGGACCCCCTCCGTCTAATAGGCGCTGCTCATGCATGGTTGGGCGATTTTAGTGACATCTCTTAACAGTCATAGTGTTCGTGTCTTTGGTACAATATCCACAGTCAACGTCTATCTTCAGCAGTTCTGGGAACTGGAGTGACGCAAAACTTTTTTGATGTGTGTATATCTAGCTTGAGCCTTTGAATCTTCCTGTTCAGGTTTTAAAGCGTCCCTATCACATTCAAGCTTCTGACATTCCATTCCCCACTCGTAGAACGTTATCCTTTCATTAGTTATCCAGCCTTTTTCTCGTAGTCAACTCCCCTTGGCAGTCCCCTCCCAGAGATCCGAAGGGGTGACTATTCCGGAATCTTTTGTCAATGGAAGGATCATCAAGACACTTTTTCAGTTACCGTCTTGTGGATGCGCGTTATGTGTCTTTAATTCAGTGGTTTCCATTGCCTTCTGCGTCCTCATGCCGTTGATCATTGCTTAATCTTCCGCCTTCAGCGGCAGTTTCCCACCCCAGGGACAAGAGGGTACCCTGAATCTCTGTCCGTTCCTCCGCCCTCTTTGACAAGGCTATTGGCAGAATGAGTGTGTGACTTCTTAAGCTGGAAATCGTCGGCCGCCAACGGAGATTATTAATCAAAATTTAAGCGGTGGCGGCTTTCGAAACCGGGACCAAGCCCACTTTGATTACTAATCAAAGACGCTACATCTAGACCGCAAGTGCAGTATCGCGTACATAAGGTATGAAAGGACCGTGCATTAGCGGAGCTGTCATTCGTGCTCGAGGTTTCCGACCTGTTTATGGCCACACAACTGGATTTAACAGACGGTGAACGCGGAGTGGTAGCTGGAGCTAGACGGATGGGATATTCCATTTCGGAAATCGTTATGCAATTCAGTATTCTGAGATCTACAGTGTCTAGAATATGCCGAGAATACCAAATTCCAGGCATTTCCTCTCACTACGGACAATGCAGTGGCCTATGGCCTTCACTTAACAACCGAAAGCACCGGTGTTTATGTGGAGTTGTCGGTGCTAACAGACAAGCAACGCTGCGTGAAATAACAGCGTAAATCAATGTGGGACGTACGACGAACGTATCCGTTGGGGCGTTACGGCGAAATCGGGCGTTAATGGGCTATGGCAGCAGACGACCGACGCGTCTGCCTTTACTAACAGCACGACATAACCTGCAGCGCCTCTCCTGGGCTCGTGACCGTATTTGTTGGACTCTAGACGACATCCTGGTCAGATGAGTCCCGATTTCAGTTGGTAAGAGCTGATGGCAGGGTTTGAGTGTGGCGCAGACTCCATGAAGCCGTGGAGCCAACTTGTCAACAAGGCACTGTGCTAGCAGCTGGCTGGCTCCATAAGTGTGTGGGCTGTGTTTACACGGAGTGGATTGGGTCCTATAGTCCAACTGAACTGGTCATTGACTAGAAATGGTTATGTTCGGATATTGAAGACCATTTGCAGCCGTTCATGGGTTCATGTTCTCAAACATCGAAGGAATTTTTATCGATAAAAATGCGCCATGTCACCGGGCCACAGTTGTTTGCAGTTGGTTTGAAGAACATTCTGGACACTTCGAGCTAATGATTCGGCCACCCAGATCGCCCGACATAAATCCCATCGAACGTCCGTGGATAAAATCCTGTACCGACAACACTTTCGTAATTTTGGACGGCTGTAGAGACAACGTGGGTCAGTATTTCTACAGGGGACTTCTAACAACTTATTGAGCCCATGCCACGCCGAGATGCCTCACTACACTGGGCAAAAGGAGGTATCACATGACTTCTGTCACTACAGTGCACGTTGTTATAAGGGATAACATTTTCTTTTATACAGCTGTTAATCCCGAGCTTAGACAGTATTACAGTGCCCGCGAACCTTTATGGCCTTTAATTGAACTGAATGCTTTGCACGTAAGTATGCCCTGGATTCCTCGACTTGACACAAGAACGGCACACGTGTCAGATTTCGTTCTGGGAGTTCCCTCCCGTGCCGGTCGAAAACACTGCGTATCAGTCAGTACGTCGGTCGTAATACTCTGCAACGCATATAAAGCCGATGTTACAGTGTTCGACATGAATTTGTACCAAACCTTTAGTGCAAAGCGTATGTCAGCCGCATGCGGACAAGTCGAAAAACACATGAGAGCTCTTGCTCTTAATCGCTTGTGGAATGAAGCTAAGGTGAACTGCACCAACAAGAATACTCTGAGTGATCATATAAATCAAGAGACTGGAAAGCTTCGTAATTGTACGCTTCAAAGGAAGGTACAAACAGTGTTATCTTTCACTGCAAGCCGGCCGGTGTGGGCGAGCGGTTCTAGGCGCTTCAGTCTGGAGCCGCGCGACCGCTACGGTCGCAGGTTCGAATCCTGCCTCGGGCATGGATGTGTGTGATGTCCTTAGGTTAGTTAAAGTAATTCTAAGTTCTAGGGGACTGATGACCTCAGATGTTAAGTCCAATAGTGCTCAGAGCCATTTGAATCATTTTTCACTGCAAAGTAAGTAAAGCTTCACTTACATTTACTGTTTATGTTACCGACGTTGTGTGAAATTCCGATATTCCATAGAATACCTGGGTATTGTATGGAATGGCTGATGGTTTTAGACAAACTATAAAATTTATAGGTTTTTTGTGAAAATGTTACATCCTTTTCCTAGGCATTGTATACGATTCCTAGGCATTTTACGGAAAGTGTTCAAAAAATGGTTCAAATGGCTCTGAGCACTATGGAACTCAACTGCTGTGGTCATCAGTCCCCTAGAACTTAGAACTACTTAAACCTAACTAACCTAAGGACAACACACACATCTATGCCCGAGGCAGGATTCCAACCTGCGACCGTAGCAGTCGCACGGTTCCGGACTGCGCGCCTAAAACCACGAGACCACCGCGGCCGGCACGGAAAGTGTTAAAACGGCACAAAAATGAGAAGAGATTATTAATTAATACGCAAGTGAACGTGAAAGAACGAAACTAGAAAATAAATCACATGATATTCTTAGCGGAAAACAATGAAAGTGGAACTGAGATTGAAGTATGTCTTACAGTAAGTACTCACTTTTCTTCTTCACAGAAAAAGAATACATTTCGGCAGTTTGATCAGGACAAACATTTCACAACTTAAACAAGAAATCGAACAGAATATTTTTACCGGTAAAACGCAAAGCAGAACAGTCATGGTTCAAATGGCTCTGAGCACTATGGGACTTAACAGCTATGGTCATCAGTCCCCTAGAACTTAGAACTACTTAAACCTAACTAACCTAAGGACATCACACAACACCCAGCCATCACGAGGCAGAAAAAATCCCTGACCACGCCGGGAATCGAACCCGGGAACCCGGGCGTGGGAAGCGAGAACGCTACCGCACGACCACGAGATGCGGGCGAACAGTCATGATCTACTTGTAGCAGGGAAGGCTACATTAACATTTTGAGTTGCACTTAATTTTCTTTTTGACACTAGGGCACCCCATATTTTGAAATTTCGTGTTGCACACACACCTGATGAATCTTTGGCCGCTTCCTGTGAACTAAGAAGTAACTGCGCTGCAGATAGAAGGGGTATTTAGTGGTCAGGAACGTCTTCAATTCCCATTAAGTTCTTTGGACATACGGCAAGATTCCTTCTCCAGTTCGCAGAAGCCATCTTCCGTCATGTTTATAACAACTGTCAACAGATTGCGTGAGACTGCCCGTGCTCTGTCAACGTCGCGAATCGGAGCTCGCACGGTGGCATCCAAAGGCACAGGAGAAATTTTTTTGCCACGATCTCTTTTTTTGCCTGAATCTCAAGGCTCAATTTCGATTCCGTTTTATTTTGGATACATTTCTCAGTATGAAGCAAACACTGCACAAAATGGTATATCTATAACACTCTACTTCGTCGCCGTCATCGTCTTTAGGAGAATGTCCACAGATGGCATGAAAATTTCGGCCACACTTTCAATATGTATGAGCACTGCTGGTTTCTTTTGAGCAGACCCAACAGACATCAGAAAAAGGAGGATTTTTGTTAACCACAAAAATGGAAGGCTGTTCGACAACCATGGCTTCATCACTGTCTGGGTTTCCTCCATGGATTGCTTTTTCATCTGTGTCTTCTGCGGCGAGCTGTGGCTCTTGCATTGATTCATTTCGTTTGTGTTCTGCTATTGTGTTGTTTGTACGCTCTCTATTATTTTTCCCAGCTCTTCCTCAATCTCTACTTACTGTAAAATGTCGTTAGGCAGGGACGACATCGAGAGACCTACTCTAGCTTTCCAGCTGAACACAGCTTCGTAAGGCAACCGGAAATCCAAGAATGAATAGCTCTGATTTTCGTAAGTTGGACGAACCACAGTCTATCACTCCAACAGCTAATTTTTTCATCTTGCATCCAAGCACGCAGTTTATTTTCCTCATTTGCTCCTTAGATACGACTCTGACTTCGTGACGTGGCCTACCATGGACGATCTTCAAGGTGGATCAGTACTCCTTTAGGCTCCTTACCACATTGTTCGCAGATTTCCTGTTGTTATCGAACTGTAGAATCGTTGGAGTACCAAGCTACGTATATTTGTTGATGAGGTTGTAGGCTACTAGTTCCCCTCTCTTTGATTTCAGTGCCCTGAGAACTGTGAGATGATCTTGGTAGACTATTATAAACATGTACTCTCTATTAGAATGGGACTAAAACTCGATGAGATCAACTGACAACAGGAACTGAATTCCGAAAAAAAAAAAACATTCGCTTGACTACGACACATTTTTGCTTCTTCTGGCAAGGCTCACAAAGGTGAATTTACTGCTCGATATCACGAAGGGCAATGTTCTTATACTTGGGTGACAGTTCTTTCAGCATCCTGTCACCCCCTCCATGACCAATAGTGAAATGGGCCTTATGGAGTATATGGGAGTCCGTGGCGTACAACTGAATACCACTTGTACCTTCTTTAACAGGATAGATCAACCTAGTATAACTATCGACCATCATTACATCATAGTGTTTCAGTAGCCAGTAGTCCCCTGGTTCCTTCTTCATGGTTGTCATAGCGTTTTTCACATCGTTGGTTAACTTTCGGTAACTGGTTTCGGTTAGGTAAACATAGTTTTCAGCAGCATTCGTTCTTATGATGCAAGAAAAACTGGAAAGGATGATGGGAGAGCGTCTGTGGAACTTCGGGCGGATGCTATACACTGGAGAGCTATTATGATGATTTGCGTAGCGTGATAGTTGAACGTCGTACAACAATTCTCTGTCCTTAAAACCATTAAACAAAGACCCGAACGCCACCGCCAACAGTGATGGCAGGAAAAAAATCGCGGGATTAAGTGTAGGCGTACAGTATACTTCGCCAGCAGACAATCCGGCAAAGTATACAATGCCAAGCCATTGTATAAAACATCAGTCTCTTCATACATTAACATTATAATTAGGCATTCTATGTAATGCGAGATTTCGGGGAATGCCGATAACATATATAACGCATTAACAAAAGGTCAATTTTTTAGAGATCCGTCAAAATAGTTAATACTGTTTTCGTGGAGCCATTTTGTCCGTCTTTCTCTGTCTGTCTGTCCGTCCGAATACTTCTCAGGGTTGGCATGCTTAAAATTAAGTAGTTTTAATAGGGTTTTAAAAACGCTGTTTAATACACTTTGTAAACAAACCAAGTTTTATTAAAATGTTTTAGCAATGGTTAAAACATATGAAAAAAATGCTTTTGTGCGTATTTTTACCCGTCTACAGCGCAAACCCCACTGGTGGCGGTGGGGGTGGGGGGGCGGAGGGGGAGGATTGCCCTACTACATTTCACCAAGAGGAGAGAGGGGGTTCAAATTAAAAAAAAAATCTCACGTAATTAATGGACGTCTCCTAACTGTGAAGCGAAGATCAGTGTACAGTTCTTGTCCATACATAATCTGGATGACAATGCGCACGTATTTATTTCTTCTCTGGAGTTCTGCCGCATTGATACGTTGGTTTTTACCTTCCACCACCCTCTCCCACAGCCAGATCGGTTATACCACGGTGGATGACTGAGTTATCGTAAGCGTAGCAGTTCGAAAATACGGCGATCGGTTCCGAATTAAGTCCCAAATCTATGGGGAAATGTACGTCTACCAAGGCCAGTGTTTAGGATGAGCAGACCTCTAGGTGCAGACCGACCAGGGGAAATTTCATGACAAGTAATCAACATAAACAGCAATTCAGACCAATTTTCGAATTACGTGCCCATAATGTAGCATTTAAAGTTTAGTATTTAATTGTTTAACGTTTCACTGTATAGTTTTTGACTTAATCAAGTGATAAGATTAAAAAGAAAAAGAATATTCGTTTTCGTTTCCACTTCCAAATTCCTCTTTCTTTTATGACGACTGGTCTGTATTTTAACGTGGTCCATAGTAGTATATTACACAGAGAAACGTAAATAGCGCCTTACTGCAGTGATAACTTTGATCTGCTGTTATATAATTGTCATTCGCCTGCTATGACTGGTACAGCCGCAGGGTGTTTCAGAGTCTTTACATCAGCTGTCTAGAAGTGATAGAACATATCATGGGGGACAACTTTCGTGAGGGACAAAGTACTCGCTGTCGATTCCCAGCGAAGCAAGATTTCTTTTTATTGAATTCGCTGGCCCTAAGACGACGAGCTTTCACCGAACTTCCAGGGTCTACTAATGCGTCTGTTGTATTTGCATTCTACCTAACCCAGAAAATTGCTAAGAGTTATTTTTGGGAAGAGTAAGACATTTTAGAACCGAATCTTTTGCTCACCCTGCTCACTTTCACCTGGAGCAGATGACGCTTACAGGCAACACACATTGCACATGAGCGCTGCAGAGTGCTGACGCCTTGCACCGTCTCTCAGGACACCAGGAAGCGTGAGCAACATTTTATGCCTGACAAGTATGTTCCCCATGATGTTTTCTATCATCCCCAGACGTTTAATGCATCCTTAGGAGTATTCAGCGCACAAGCTTTTACTCTGCCCTGCATTAAAGTCTGATGTCAGTTTCGCTACAGTTCGCCGCCTGTTCTATTTTACCGGTCTGCCCAGCCTATGACGTCCGACACCTGTGATGAGGCGTCACCACCCAACCCCACGACGCCTGGACGTGGGGTCACCTTGGTTTCGCCACGTGTTGAAGAGACCACAGCACTTCTCGAACACCCGACAAGTTGGGCAGTCTCCGAAATGTTTGTGCCGAGCGTCCTGGCCAGCACAATCTTCCCTCGGTCAAACTCAGATACAACGCACGCCTTCCCTATTCTGCACACGGCCAGCACTCTCATTGATAGTACATGCACCGTGCGTGTGTCTGACTAGCAGTCATTCCTCGCCAGGTGACGCTGCTATCGTCAGGACCGGTTTACATCGACAGTAGATCAGTGGTCATAATGTTATGGTTGATCAGTGTATCCATACTTTCCTTACCATGTTATGTGCCCGCAGCGCCATCAGGTGGAAGTCAGTCGATGTGAGCGGTGGCAGTGGTGTTAATGAAACTTCCTGGCAGATTAAGACTGTGAGCCGGACCGAGACTCGAACTCGAGACCTTCGCCTTTCGCGGGCAACTGCTCTACCATCTGAGCTACCCAAGCACGACTCACGCCCCGTCGTCACAGCTTTACTTCTGCCAGTACCTCGTCTCCTACCTTCCAGACTTTACAGAAGCTCTCCTGCGAATCTTGTGGAAGTAGCGCTCCTGAAAGAAAGGATATTGCGGAGACATGGCTTAGCCACAGCCTGGGGGATGTTTCCAGAATGAGATTTTTCAGCCGGCCGGAGTGGCCGAGCGGTTCTAGGCGTTACAGTCTGGTAACCGCGCGACCGATACGGTGGCAGGTTCAAATCCTGCCTCGGGCATGGCTGTGTGTGATGTCCTTAGGTTAGTTAGGTTTAAGTAGTTCTAAGTTCTAGGGGACCGATGACCTCAGAAGTTAAGTCCCATAGTGCTCAGAGCCATTTGAACCATTTTTTGAGATTTTCACTCTGCAGCGGAGTGTGCGCTGATATGAAACTTCCTGGCAGATTAAAACTTTGTGGCCGGCTGGTGTGGCCGTGCGGTTCTAAGCGCGTCAGTTTGGAACCGCGTGACCGCTACGGTCGCAGGTTCGAATCCTGCCTCGGGCATGGATGTGTGTGATGCCCTTAGGTTAGTTAGGTTTAAGTAGTTCTAAGTTCTAGGGGACTGATGACCTCAGTAGTTAAGTCCCATAGTGCTCAGAGCCATTTGAACCATTTAAAACTTTGTGCCGGACCGAGACTCGAACTCGGGACCTTTGCCTGTCGCGGACAAGTGCTCTACCATCTGAGCTACCCAAGGACGACTCACGCCCCGTCCTCACAGCTTTCCTTCAGCCAGTACCTCGTCTCCTACCTTCCAAACTTTACAGAAGCTCTCCTGCGAACCTTGCAGAACTAGCACTCCTGAAAGAAAGGATATTGCGGAGACATGGCTTAGCCACAGCCTGGGGGATGTTTCCAGAATGAGATTTTCACTCTGTAGCGGAGTGTGCGCTGATATGAAACTTCAAAAATGGTCCAAATGGCTCTGAGCACTATGGGACTCAACATCTGAGGTCATCAGTCCCCTAGAACGTAGAACTACTTAAACCTAAGGACATCACACGAATCCATGCCCTAGGCAGGATTCGAACCTGCGACCGCAGCGGTCGCGCGGTTCCAAACTGAAGCGCCTAGAACCGCTCGGCCACACTGGCCGGCTATGAAACTTCCTGTCAGGAAGTTACATATGAGCGCACACTCCGCTGCAGAGTGAAAATCTCATTCCAGTGGTGTTAATGTTCCAGTTCGTGAGAGTGTATCCTGATCACTGGCTGGTTCGCAGTTACTCCAGCACACATCGCTTCCAACAGCGAGGGGCACTTGCTAGCTGTCTCAGGCCTATTTCTTCTCCCCTCGGCCGTTTCCCTCTCGGTCAATGGAAGAACGTTGGAAGACATCTCTCATAGTCTTTTTGTTGTACTGCGAAGGTCCTTTGCTAGACTGCCTAAACCTGTTAGCATTACTTTCGAATTCTGTGTCATGGCGACGTCCAGTCTATAAACATACTTCCACGCTTTACACATTCAGAACACAGCATAACTTAAATTTCATGATCAAGTTTTACAATATTCATGTAAAAACATTATTTACATACATCACTAGTTTTGAAGAACAATATAAAAGCTGATGATTTCTGGTGTCACCTGACTTACTTGGTTGTAGTGTCTGTTCAAATTCTGGATAAAAATACTTGCTGCCAGATGACTTTTGCCGAATGATATACAATCACTATCCTTTTTTTTTTTCAGCCTTCGCTGGTGCTACCTAGAGAGACGGTCTGTCTTCGAATTCGTTCACTTATCACTTAAATTTTAGACTTCGCTCGTTCTAATATTTGTAGTTGTAACAGAGCAGATCATGTAGGTTTGGCCCCTGGCAACCTCGACATTGTCGAATACTTAACAAGAACAAATGTTGTTGATTTCTTGAAGGTTATACTGTGAGGCAGTAAAACGTGTACAGGGTGCGAGAATATGAAGTACCTCCTATTTCGGCGTTCCTCAGCTGGTGCAGCAAAAAGCGGAGTGGCGCCCTTGACGAGGCGCGCACCCGAGTTTCTTAGTCGCTAGACGCGTGTTACTTCTCGCGCAGGCCTCGCTCGGGTAAATTACGTCCAACGACTACCTGCCAGCACGGACCCAATGAAGCGGAACGCAAGGCGACAGGACGGCTAATTAGCAAGGCTCTGCCTCTCCAGCAGTAAATTAACCGCGCCGTTTGCACATAGCGCCGAAAATTTATGTCTAATCTGCTCTGACGTACTTGCTAAACTACTGTTCGAACAGACTAGCACCGTTCCGTACACTGATTTACATTCCACTGTCATTGTGATAAGTGAACCGACTAATACGAGGGCTGGATCTTTAATGCTGGCCACTACTTACTCGTATTTGCAACTGATACAACCTACGCAGGGCGTTCAGCAACTACCGCAACAAATTTTTTTCTCAGCCATTTTCGGTTGTAAAAATGCGGAATTTACTGTGGAACTTTCTTTCTTTCTTTCACTGGTGCCATGTCCCGCACTAACGCAGGGTCGCCATTGTTAGGAACGGATTTGGCAAGGTTAGGATGAAGGGGTGGCCGGATGCCCTTCCTGCCGCCACCCCGTACCCCCCGGGATGGAATTAGTGTATCCCAGCTGTCTGTGTCTAGTGTAATTCATGAAATAGTGCGAACTTGTTCAGATATCGGCGAGTCGTGTAACTGAGGCGGAACGTGGGGAGCAGCCCGGTATTCAACTAGCGGGATGTGGAAAACTGCCTAAAAACCGCATCCAGGCTGGCCGGCACACCGGTCCTCGACGTTATCCGCCAGGCGGATTCGATCCGGGGCCGGCGCGCCTACCCGGGTCCAGGAAGCAGCGCGTTAGCGCTCTCGGCAATCCTGGCGGGTGCGGAATTTACTGTGGAACATTGTGCAATATTCCCGTTTCAGTTCTTATAGGTTCATGAAGTTCCGATAGGTGACGGCGCTAAACGTAGCCAACAAAACGGCATTCATGGGGGCTTGCAGGTAGTCTGTGGAGACCTGACAGTGAAAAAAGCACGGTGAATCTTTGGGCGAGGCGTCTGTCATCATCGCAACAAGTTCGCTCTTGCCGTTCTTCCGCACACAGATGTGATTGCTGCAATGTTGGAACGTGCGGACACTCTCATTCCAGGTGATTGACGGATCACAATCATACATTTTGCTGCGAACTGGACGTCTATGTTGGTAGTGCCGACACACCTGTCCACCAGTTGGGGTACTCGAAGACGAATGCCCGCTGGTTCCTCACAACCTAACAGAAAACCATAAAGAGCAACGGAGGATCATCTGTGCAGAACTGCTTGCGCGTTACCGTGAAAATGTTTTGTCGAACATCATCACGGGCGATGGGACATTTCGAACCGGGAATAACAACAGCAATCCATGTAGTGGCGCCACACCACCTCTCCTCCGAAGGGAAAGTTCAAAACCACACCCTCAGCCGGTAAAGTCATGGCGACTGTATTCTGTAACTCTGAAGGGGTTATTCTGTTCGATGTCCACCCTCACGATGCAGCAATCAACTCTGAAATGTATTGTGATCCATCAGGAAATTGAAGAAACGACTTGAGAGCGTGCTGGTCGCCACAAAATTGCAAACAATCTTCTCCTTCTCCATGACAATGCAAAGACTCACACAAGTCAGCGCACCCGAGAGAATCTCACAAAACGTAATTGGACTGTTCCTTATACGCATTCTACAGCCGAGATCTTGCACCTTCCGACTTCCGTCCGCTTGACTCAACGAAGGAGGTACTCGCTGGAATCGTTACGTAGATGATGGGTAGATTATTGATGCAACAAGACGTTGGCTCCGATATCGACCAGAAGAACGATACCACGCTGGCCTACCAGCCCTCCCAGTGTCGTGGCGTAAAGCCGTCACATTGAACGGAGATTAGGTTGAAAAACAGGGTTTTGTAGCTAAAAGAATGGGGAATAATATGGTACACTGAATAAAACCAACCTGCTTTCAGAAAAGAAATATGTTCCATTACTTATTAAACGCCCTTCGTATATTACTAAATGGATAAAAACGATCACACAGTCTGAGGTGCAGGTTGCCTATTTAACGGCTTCCGGAGGCAATAAAAATTTTATTTTCGATGTTTGCGTAGTTACACTACTGGCCATAAAAATTGCTACACCACGAAGATGACGTGCTACAGACGCGAAATTTAACCGACAGGAAGAAGATGTTGTGATATGCAAATGATCAGCTTTTCAGAGCATCCACACAAGATTGGCGCCGGTGGCGACACCTACAACGTGCTGACATGAGGAAAGTTTCCAACCGATTTCTCATACACAAACAGCAGTTGACAGGCGTTGCCTGGTTAAACGTTGTTGTGATGCCTCGTGTAAGGAGGAGAAATGCGTACCATCACGTTTCCGACTTTGATAGAGGTTGGATTGTAGCCTATCGCGATTGCGGTTCATCGTATCGCTACATTGCTGCTCGCGTTGGTCGAGATCCAATGACTGTTAGCAGAATATGCAATCGGTGGGTTCAGGAGGGTAATACGGAACGCTGTGCTGGATCACAACGGCCTCGTATCACTAACAGTCGAGATGACAGGCATCTTATCCGAATGGCTGTAACGGATCGTGCAGCCACGTCTCGATCCCTTGAGTCAACAGACGGGGACGTTTGCAAGACAACCATCTGCACGAACAGTTCGACGACGTTTGCAGTAGCGTGGACCATCAGCTCGGAGACCATGGCTGCGGTTACCCTTGACGCTGCATCACAGACAGGAGCGCCTTCAAATGTGTACTCAATGACGAACCTGGATGCACGAATGGCAAAACGTCATATTTTCGGATGAATCCAGGTTCTGTTTACAGCATCATGATGGTCGTATCCGTGTTTGGCGACATCGCGGTGAACGCACATTGGAAGCGTGTATTCGTCATCGCCATACTGGCGTATCACCCGGAGTGATGGTATGGGGTGCCATTGGTTACACGTCTCGGTCGCTTCTTTTTCGCATTGACGTCACTTTGAACAGTGGACGTTACATTTCAGATATGTTACGACCCGTGCCTCTACCCTTCATTCGATCCCTGCGAAACCCTACATTTCAGCAGGATAATTCACGACCGCATGTTGCAGGTCCTGTACGGGCCTTTCTGAATACAGAAAATGTTCGACTGCTGCCCTGGCCAGCACATTCTCCAGATCTCTCTCCAATTGGAAGCGTCTGGTCAACGGTGGCCGAGCAACTGGCTCGTCACAATACGCCAGTCACTACTCTTGATGATCTGTGGTATCGTGTTGAAGCTGCATGGGCAGCTGTACCTCTACACGTCATCCAAACATCTGTTTGTCTCAACGCCCAGGCGTATCAAGGCAGTTATCACGGCTAGAGGTGATTGTTCTGGGTACTGATTTCTCAGGATCTATGCACCCAAATTGCGTGAAAATGTAATCACATGTCAGTTCTAGTATAATATATTTGTCCAATGAATACCCGTTTATCATCTGCATTTGTTCTTGGTATAGCAATTTTAATGTCCAGTAGTGTATTGGCAAAATGTAGAAATTAAAGGTGCTGTCATTACCTACTCATTATGAGGTATTATTTTACGTTAAGAGACTAACATAATAAGTCAGTTACTAAAGTTGGGAACTATGTTTATGTCTTGAGGCAGCGTAAATCGCGGCGCGCAGATTACCCAGACTATATTCATATAGTTTTTTTGAGAATGAGAGCACTTTAAGTGTAATTAGAAATCCTTTCTAGTCCTTTTCTCTCTTACGGCCTCACAAAATAACGAAATCAGTATATCACCTATTGAAACTGACTCTTTTTTTTTGCCAGCAGTGTTGAACTCGTAGAAAACTTTGAACAGAATAGCTCGAATGGAGCGGTCTATGGTCCGATGAATCTATAGAACAGTTCTGAAGCGTATGCCACGAAGTGCTTTCTTTATCTTGGAAATCAAGTCGAAGACATGATGCGAGTGTGGTGGATGGTAGAGCGCTTCCCAGTGCCATCGACCGAAGAACACATTCGCAACTCGCGCTGTACGCACCCGCGTATTGTCTTTACAAAACTGGGGGTTGGCTCTCCAGAAAGTATCACCGCTTCTTCCTCAGAGCGTTCTAAAACTGATCACCAATAGTGTGCACTGACGGTCTGCCGTTGGTGGAACAGTGTGTGTTCGATGACCCTGTTACGGTTGTGCGTGAGAAATGCAATACCTGGGACAGTGACGAATTTGTTTGATTGGCCCATATGATTTGACCCATGTCTCATACGGGGTAATGATACGGCATAAGAAAGCGTCTCATTGACGATCTTAACGTTGCGAGTGGGAAAGAACAACGTCGTATGGTAGCCATTTCCGCATCTCGGTCAAATAATGAGGAACCCATCGTGATGCAATGTTCCTCACGCCCATATGTTTGTTCAGAATGTGGAACACGATCTTGTGCTCTAATCCTGTCTCTCGGGTCAGCTTACAAACCATTTGACATCGGACACTGTCCGTAACGTGATAATAGTGGACACTTCATCGACACAGGGACGACCTGGCTCACGAATTTCTCTCACTTTTTGATGTCCCGCTTTTAAAACTTCCAGCTATCTTGCCATTTATCTGCAAGCAATGTAGCTATCCCGCAAGCCTCTTTAAAATCCTGATGATACTGTCGTTCTGCAAGTCCTGTGGCACTTTCAATTTTAATCCAACAAAATTGTTCTGGTTTCTATAAAAACGCGAGAGCACTACATTATTAAGTCCGCTACGCGGGGCTGTGTTCTCGCAAATGCGCATGCGAGTGGTGTGTGAAGGGAAAGTTCGTCTGAGCTGAAGTAAGGCAGTCGTGTATGAGCAACAAGTCCTATAAGCGATATTATTTCATTCCGTTGCCTTGCGTTTCTGTGGAAGTGCTGCCACTATTGCGTTGCGTTTCTATGGCAGTGCTGCCACTATTAAAGGTCCAACCCTCGTATACAGAATGGAGTTATCAATATAGAACTAAAATTGTTCTTTGTGTAAAGCGGGAATAATTTTCCTCCGTGTATAAACAGGTACTGCATCAGCTTTTGTGAGCATCAGTCATGCTGACCAAGCTGCAACTACTTCCACTATATGCAGAAAATTATAGCAAGCCTAAAGAACTTTCTCTCTCCTTGGCGGTGGCAGCATGAAAAAAAAAATCACACACCAATAATGAGTTGTGCGGCATAAACGGAAGTTGTGTCTCTACATCCGACATATGATTTGCGTTCATATTTCGCGTCAGTTGCATAAGAGTAACGCCTGTATGAGTATACAAATCGCGTTTGCTTTGAATACACGCTGTAACAGTCATGAGCACTAGTAACCTTTGAGACTGGGAATGCCTTTAAGGGGACAAACACACCATTATCGGCACTTCAGAGTTCTAATGAGGTCGTGTAATAGGGCTACAAGAACCTGGACGTTCCTTCTGCGATACTGCAGAAAGATTTAACAGGAATGTAGCCACTGCACAAGATTGCTGGCAGCGGTGGTCACGACAATGTACGGACGCAAGAAGACCAGGCTCCGGAAGGCCACATGGCATTACCGAGAGGGAAGACCATAGTATTCAGTTTACGATTCTGGCGCATCGTACTGCATCTGCTGCAACAATATGAGCAGCAGCTGGCACCATAGTGGCACAACGAAATTTTACAATTCGGTTACTTCAGCGACAGCTCCGAGCCAGACTCCCTGCAGCGTGCATTCAAAAAAATGGCTCAAATGGCTCTGAGCACTATGAGACTTAACTGCTGAGGTCATTGGTCCCCTAGAACTTAGAACTACTTAAACCTAACTTGTGGTGTCACCGCCAGACACCACACTTGCTAGGTGGCAGCTTAAATCGGCCGCGGTCCATTAGTACATGTCGGACCCGCGTGTCGCCACTGTCAGGATCGCAGACCGAGCGCCACCACAAGGCAGGTCTCGAGAGACGGACTAGCACTCGCCCCAGTTGTACGACGACTTTGCTAGCGACTACACTGACGAAGCCTTTCTCTCATTTGCCGAGAGACAGTTAGAATAGCCTTCAGCTAAGTCCATGGCTACGACCTAGCAAGGCGCCATTTGTCACATTGTATGTATCTAAAGAGTCTCACTTGTATCGCCACAATCTCCAGATGTCTCATCAAGAACGATGTATACAATGAGGGATTAAAAGTTAAGTATTCAAGGAGCTACGTACTTTTCTTTATAACATTCATTACGTATCCTGTTTCAGACCTCACTCCATCCTTCGTGAGTTAGCGCGTGCATCTTGACCGCCTCTTTCAATTAGTGTACGTAGTGTTGGCAAGTCTGCCGACACTACATAACTAACCTAAGTACATCACACACACCCATGCCCGAGGCAGGATTCGAACCTGCGACCGTAGCGGTCGCGCGATTCCAGACTAGCGCCTAGAACCGATCGACCGCCCCGTCCGCCAGCGTGTGTGCATTCCATTGATCCCCAACTGCCACTATTTGCGAATTCAGTGGCGTCAAGGGAGGGTTCATTGGGTGGCAGGGTGGAAGTCTGTTGTGTTTGCTGATGGAACCTGGTTCTGCCTCGGTCCCAGTAATGGCCGTGTGTTGGTTAGAAGGAGCCCGTCGAGAGCCTACAACCAACCTGTCTTCGTGCTAGACACAATGAAACTACACCTGGAGTTACGGTGTGGGATGCGATTTCGTATGACAGCAGAAGCACTATCGTGTTTTATAACCCAATGAAAAGATAAACATACAGGGTGGTTTAGTTGACTCTACCGATTTCGTTTTGGGCTACCCTACATGGCAGAAGAATGTTGTTGGCCAGTTTGCTCTGGAGATGTAAAGCACACTGTCATAATGTCGCAGAGTAACTGGCAAATTATACTAAGATATCTTACACCTGTTGTACAAATTTTATTTATGAAACTTTTTTAGCACGCTAACGCAGCCAGTCATATGTTAACCTTCTCGTTGCCGTATAACCGGAAAGTTGTTGCTTCCATGCTTCCCATTTTGATACCTCGTGTTAATTTCGTTGTTTATGATGGTGAAATACACTTTATATGGCAACCTTTCTGAACCACGTACGAAAGATTAAGCACTATAAAAGGAATAAATTTAAAGAGACATCCAAAACTTGTATGACTGTATCGCTAATTACGCAAAGGAAGTCTAGAGACACTTGAACAAGTGGGGCAGAAATAAGTTATCTGGGTCCAAAGATTCCGTATACGAGGGCTATTCGGAAAGTAAGGAAAGATAGGTCGCGAAATGGAAACCACAGTGAAAATCAAAACTGTTTTATTTGCAACTTTAGCTACACCTTCCAGCTACTTCTCTACACAGTCGCCGCTCAGACCTAGACATTTGTCGTAGCGTAGTACCAGCTTTTCAATTCTCTCGTTATAGAAGACAGCGGACTGTGCTTTTCGACAATTTTCTACTCTGGACTGCAGCTCGTTGTCTGTGTCAAAATATTATCTTCTTAGGCAGCGGTTCAGTCCAACAGAGAATAACCTCAGGGGTGGCCAATTACGGGCTGTATTGTGGATGATCAAACACTTCCCATCGAAAACGCTGCAGGAGCATCTTCATTGCCCCTGCAGAATGCGGCCGAGAATTGTCGTGTAGAACGAACTGCATGACAGTTATGTAATGTGGATTGCATAGCTTCAGGCGAAATGTTGCTTGGCGGGAGGCGCTGATTTATAGCCATCTTTACGTTCTGACTGTGAGCTCAGAACTGAAAAGAGCGACATGATGCGATCGACAGGCGTAATAGACACAGTGCCCAACGCATCTGCGCAAAGCGTCATCAGATTTTCACTGTATTTTCCATTTCGCGAGCGATCGTTCCTTACTTTCCTAATAACTCTCGTAACTCGTGGCCAATCTTCACTGATATATTTCAAAGTGTGATTGCATTTCCAGCAGTCACCTAAAGCTCTGAGAGGGAACTTGGATTATGTGGCTGTAGCCTGTCAGGATATCATTCCTGACACAAATGTAACGTGGGTTGCATAAAACAGCATCGGTAGGCGCAGCTGAATCATCCTTTATATACATGGATATATAGCGTGTCCCAGAAGGAAAGGTCAATATTCAGGGATACGACAGGCACCATCATTCTAAGCAAATCTCTGGTAGATGTTGGCTCTCAAATGCATTATTTAAGACCTATGAGGACTACTTCATCTTCGATACTGTGAAAGAAATCTGTATTTTGGGAAGAGGTAGTACGGATCAGAACTAGCAGGGACTTGCTTACCAGTTCCCCCGACTTAAATTCCAGAGTGCACTTCTGGGATCCGTTGGGGCGACATATTGTAGCACATCCACATGTACCAAAGGCCATCCAGCTTTGTTAACCGCGCTGGTGGAGTAACGGAACGCCCTGCCACAAGAATTTACCAACGTTGTGGCCCATATGGAGCACATTGCAGAGCATGCATCGCCGACCGTGGTGATCACGCAACCTATTAAGTACAATGTCCCGCCTTTTGTAATGTCCAGGTGACCATCATGAATCGCTGTGAGTTCAGTGTAATTATTACCGTTGAATAAAAGTCTAATTTCTGTTCGTCACATTGCACATTTCTTTCAGTTATCTTCTGTACTATAAAGAAACAGTTCTATATATGTATGTCCAAGTTTCATCGAGCTATCTTACTCCGCAGTGACACATCTTGTGAAACTTATGTTCATCCTTAAGTTTTGCGCGTCAGTAGACACAAATTATTATTCAGTTCTAAAAGTATGAGATCTGACTGCGTTGAATGTCCAGCTTCGTACGCTGCTCCGTGTGTAAGTAATTCCTAAGGAATAAACAGTTCTCCCCACCACATGTAGCAGCCACCAACAAAAAGTGAACGTACAGAACACTCTGATTAACAGAAAACAGTCATCACAGTATTACTCATATCTCTCAGTGAAAATAAGTCCTATTGTTGAACTCAACAAGTTGCAAATATTCTTCCAGAACAAAATAAAAAAAAATGCTCTCTTAATATCTAACTAACCTTTAAGGAATTTCATTCGGGATCGGAGATAACTTCAGATATTATCATTTAGTTTGGTATGAGGCAGTAAATAATTTGCATGTGTTAAGAACGAATACAAGACAAAAACTGGCGTTTACAAAGTTTGGTTGAAGTCTTGTGTTAGCTCGGCAACAGGATCTGTAGACTCCGTCCCGACCGACCCATTGTTTCCTCGCTTCCACCGCTCGCTCATTATCCGTCCGAGTACTCCGTCCCCCAGTTTGAAATATTGCGTGGCGGCTCGTAAACTCAGTGGGTAATAGCTTTTCCAGACCAATTAAAAACAGCATTGTCCGCCATTTGCCGTCCTTATTCCATCAAGTAGCAGATTCGTATATATTAGGTTGGTGCGTGAGTTCGTAGCGTTTTTGTTTTGCACGTCGGTAATCCGATAACTATGGGTTAATTTATCGATTGCCGTTTCTTATTTGTACTATCCTGATGCTATTTGAGTTTACATACAGTAATTTTGCCATTTGGAGACAGCGAGTGGAGCAGTGGGCGCTAGAAAGTCGAGGTCCAAGTGGAGAAATCGTAACATTTCCGACATACTCTTCTGATTTCAGTTCAGTGGAGTGTGACAGCAGCCGAGGCGGATAGAAACATTTGCGCCGTGTATGGGGATAATGCCATTGGACAGAGCACGGGAAGGAAATGGTTTCCTCGTTTTAAGGAGGGTCGTTTTGACATTAGTGACTCTCCACGTTCAGGAGGACCTTCGCGGTTTTATGGAGATCGTTTAAACGCATTAATCCATAATGATCCACGTCACTGTACTCGAGGACTGGCAGATCTGCTTAACTGTGATCATTCCACCATCGTGCTCCATTTACATACAATGGGGAAAGTTCAGAAATGTGGTGTCCGGGTACCGAATACTCTAACAAGGGGAGGCCGCCAATTGTGAAATTTAGATTCGATTCATACTGCGCATAACAAAAGCTCATGGCCGGAGGTGTAATGTGGCAAAGCACCAAGATGCACTTCTCAGCCGTTGTCGAGAAAATCGACAGTTACAATAAACCGTTGCGGTGAAATACTCTCTACGATTAACAATTTTCTGCAGAGTCGTGGCGCAGCGGTAAGCGCTCGGGTTCGTAATCCGAAGGTCGGTGGATCGAATCTCGCGCCATGCAACTTTTTTTTTGTATTTGTTTTTTGTAATTCAAATGTGTGTATAAACACACACACACACACACACACACACACACATATATATATATATATATATATATATATATATATATATATATAAAAATTCCCGGCAACAGGTTGCAACAATTATGCATATAATAAGTTGTTGAAAGTCGTTTGTCGTGGAAAAACTGGCGACTTCGAACATCATTATGTTTTCCGCAGACAAAGTTGTATTTCACAAATGTTATTAATTGTCTTCATAATGTTAACCACGTATAGTTAACGGAAGACGTAGAAACGATATTCCGAAACGAATACGTATAGCGTAAGTCAAACGTTCGAGTTAGAATAGAAACCCCACGAACACAAATTTGCTGTGGCAGGTATGAAATATAAACTCCGTTAATCGCTCGTTACACTTGAAGGACAGATGGTTGAATGGGCCGAAACGAGCCGCCGCATAACAGCGTAGTTGCCTGCTAACTTCGAAAGAAGGTAGATGCGGTCCCTAGCACAACTTATAACACCGTCGAAAATCAGTGCGGACGTGAGAGCTTTGGTACACCCTGTTAAACAAACGGTAAAATGGAGGCGGGGTACAATTGGAGAGCGATCCGCCTTCACCAACATGCATAAGCAATTCATTTATATATATATATATATATATATATATATATATATATATATATATATATATATATATATATGAATTACAAAAAAATAATAATAATAATAAATGTCGCATGGCGTGAGATTCGATCCGGCGACCTTCGGATTACGAACCCGAGCGCTTACCGCTGCGCCACGACGCTGTAGGACATTGCTAATCGTAGAGAGTATTTCACCGCAACGGTTTCTTCTAACTGTCGATTTTCTCGACAACGGCTGAGAAATGCATCTTGATGCTTTGCCACATTACACCTCTGGCCATGAGCTTTTATTATGCGCAGTATGAATCGAATCTGAATTTCACAATTGGCGGCCTCCCCTTGTAAGCCAAAAACAGAAAAATGAGATGGTGGCCATATGTCCCTTTCCGCTTGCTCGTCATCAATTGGCTCGTGAACAACATCGACAATTCCTACACTCTGTCGTCACTGGTGACAAGAAATACTGTCTTCATCCAAACGAAAGGAAATTAAATGAATGGTTGAGCCCAAACAATGCAGCAACTCCCGTATAAAGACCTGTGCGCATCCGCAAAAGGTAATGTCATGCATCAGGTGGAACAATGACGGTTTGGTGTACTAATAATTGCTCCCTCAAGGTGCCACAATCACAGCTAAAATTTAATGTCGACAATTGAGACGTCTTCATGACGCAGTCCAAGAACAACGATCTGGAAGACTTTGTGAAGAGATGCTGCACCACGATAACGCCTGCCCGCATTCTATTAGAGTGACAAAAAACACTACAACAGGAGTTGGGCTCGAAGTTATCCCGCACTCCCTTATTCACCTGATCTTGCCCACTCAGGTTTTCACCTTTTCCGCTCTCTATCGAACAACCTTCAAGAACTTACTTTCCGGATGAACATGTGCTCCGAAGATGGCACGACAAATTCTTCTTCGCCTCTGAACCACGTGATTTCTACAGTCACAGAATCTTAAAAGTTACTCCAATGTCGGCAGTATTTTTTAAACAGTGAATTAGAGTATATTATTGTTGTCTAAAGTCTCAGTTATGTGTATCTGTTGTGTTTATTAAACTTATAGAGAAACCCAACCAACTTATGCAACAACCTAATAATAAAACATGAACAGCAAGACTTCCTGAAGATGACTCTGGAACCAAGATAGCATGCTCCTTCCTCCCTACAAAGAAATGCTCATCCAAATCATAATCGGCATTTGAAGCTTCTCTGAAGCGCCAAAGAAACTGGTATAGGCACACATATTCAAATTGCTCTGAGCACTATGGGACTCGACATCTGATGTCATCAGTCCCCTAGAACTGAGAACTACTTAAACCTAACTAACCTAAGGACATCACACAAATCCATGCCCGAGGCAGGATTCGAACCTGCGACAGTAGCGGTCGCGTGGTTCCAGACTGAAGCGCCTAGAACCACTCGGCCACAACGGCCGGCACGCATATTCAAATGCACGGATACGTAAACAGGCAGAATACGGCCATGCGGTCGGCAACGCCTATATAACACAAGTGTCTGGCGCAAAAAAAACGGCTCTGAGCACTATGGGACTTAACATCTATGGTCATTAGTCCCCTGTTTGGCGCAGTTGTCAGAACGGTTACTCCTGCAATGGCAGGTTATCAAGATGTGAGTGAGTTTGAACTGGTGTTATAGTAGGCGTATGTGCGATGGGACAAGGCATCTCTTAGATAACGATGAAGTGGGGATTTACCCGTGCGACCGTTTCACGAGTGTACCGTGAATAAAAGGAATCCGGTAAAACATCAAATCTTCGACATCGCTGCGGCCGGAAAAAGATCCTGCAAGAACGGGACCAACGACGATTGAAGAGAATCGTTCAACTGACAGAGTTGCAATCCTTCCACAAATTGCTGCCTTGAAATGGGCTTTCGGAGCCGAATGCCCACTCGTGTACAGTTGATGACTGCACAACACAAAGCTTTACGCCTCACCTGGGACCTTCAATACCAACAACGGACTGTGGATAACTGGAAACATGTTACCTGGTCGGACGAGTCTCGTTTCAAATTGTATCGAGCGAATGGGTGTGTACGGATATGGAGACAACCTCATGAATCCATGGTCCTTGCATGTCAGCAGGGGAATTTTCAAGCTGGTGAAGGCTCTGTAATGGTGTGTGCGTGTGCAGTTGGAGTTATATGGTACTCCTGATACGTCTAGATACGACTCTGACAGATGACACGTATGTAAGCATCCTGTCCGACCACCTGCATCCATCCATGTCCATTGTGCATTCCGACGGACTTGAGCAGTTCCAGTGGGACAATGAGACACCCCACACTCCCAGAATTGCTACAGAGTGGCTCCAGGAACACTCTTCTGAGTTTAAACATTTCCGCTGGGCACCAAACTCCCCAGACATGAACATTATTGAGCATATCTATGAGCTTTGCAACGTGCTGTTAAGAAGAAATCTCCGGATTTTTGGACAGTCCTGCAGGATTCATTGTGTCAGTTCCCTCCAGCATCATTTCAGACATTAGTCCAGTCCATGCCACGTCGTGTTGCGACACTTCTGCATGCTCGCTGGGGCCCTACACTATATTAAGCAGGTGTACAAGTGTCTTTAGCTCTTCAGTGTATATACGATCCTACTTTCGGTGATAATTACGACCATGCGGGCAAGATGGCTGTCTGTTGCATTCTGTGCCAGATTATCACTTCCAGTACCAGTAGTTCCACATACGCACCCCTCTCGGCATAATGTGTCCCATAGGGGATGAAATTCCCATTTCGGAAACTAGGATATTCTGCCGCTATTGGGACTCACACATTGAACTACTGACGTCGACAAGCCAGGTTGGAATTTGCTTTTACTTCCATGTCGTGTGGCGCCTTTCACTATGATTATCATAATAGACACACCTCTAGCCACATGAAAGAGAAGTTACAGCCTGCATGGATAGCTATAAGCAAGGGAGGTATGTGGGGACACTTGACCCCTCCTGAAATATGGAGATACGGACTTCTTATTACTTTTACAAAATTCTCACTTTGTTCTGGCAATGACTGTGTGCTATTCTACTAAACCACAGTTCTAATACTGCAGAGCACGATGTGAATTACTACGGCCTTGGCAGTCATAACTTGCTTTTATTATTATTATTATTACTATTATTATTATCTTGTTCCTCATGGGAAATTGCGCGGTGGGGGCGTTTTCCGTGATATGTAGCACCCACGGTGAATGCTCACCTTTACGGAACAGAACCGAAGAAGGGTATTTTCTTTGTAGTTTACCCGCACAGGCTTTGTGTAGCTACAAGAAAGGACCTCTCCAACACAGTGGCTCACAGACTCTAGCGACAATTCCCAGCGCACCAAGTACAGCTGCAGTGCAGAAGGATGCCCCTATTGCACAACGGTAGTTTACCATTTGTCTGACGTCAAAAAAGATGAATGACTAATTTCTTCACTCTCACACAGCATAGTTATTGTAGTGGACTTCGAATGGCATGGTCATGCTGTACTGTAGGTCTGTACATCTACACCTACAGGGTATAATGGGTAAAAGTGCACATAATTTTATATGTGGTACCTTAATGTGTACACAAGTCAGTGTGTTGGTTGTTTTTTCTCTGTATTGAACAATCTTTCCACAAATGCCTCATATAGTTTTCTAGCTGATGTTTTCTACGTGGACTCAGCTGCACCACTAAGTTGACTACGCCTGTCAGGATAGACTAAACGCTCCATGTCCACACATTAACAACTTCACCATCTGACCTGCTGCCCAGGGGAAAATAAACATTAATGGCTTGCTCTTGCAACATGTATTTGGAGGTACCAACTAACCTAAAACATACAGTTTGAAATAACTATAACCGTTAATCTGTAAATGGCGTAAATACTGATGTAATGTTTCTCAGTACAGCTTCCTCGGTCACCAATAGAAATATCTGCACTTATACCAGTTACAAACTGTATATTGAGCTAGGTTTATCACTTCATAAGAGCAGAATGAAAGAGAAAAATTTCAAAATAAGGTAGATGTCTCCAGGAAGTGATCCTTGGTTCAGTCCTTGTCTGTTAATAGGCGAGTTTACCATATAGTATGCAGATGGTTTTAGGATATTTCCTACATTCATCTAGTCGAATACTAACCCTGCTTTTCATTTTACCTGAACAACGAACGGTATAGTAGCTTTCAGAATACATCTTTTGCCATTTTGACCATGTGAGTCAACATTACATAATGGAAAGTATGGAAAAAATGCAATAAATCTTAACATTTCCAGACGTATAGTTTTGTAGGCAAAGTGTTTTTGATGTCTTTTATGATGGCGTCTAAGTTGAATAAGTGTTTTTAAGTCCATTTTTTGTTTCTACTCTACGAGAAGTATTTATATCTTTTTCTTTTATTGCTTCTTATTGTCGCTATCGAACAGTGTTTTCTACATCAAGCAGATTTCTTTAAATTTCAGATTTTAAATTTTTAGTGCTACATTAATGTTGTTTGTGCACGAACAAATCATTGTGAATAAGGTGTTGGATTACTTGGAATTAATCATAAGAAGAAGATAACTTTTCATCAATGAAATAAAATGGTGAAATTTATATTCATACGGATGATACAAAAAGGTGTGTTTTGCTTCAAGTGGTTCAAATGGCTCTAAGCACTATGGGACTTAGCATCTGAGGTCATCAGTCCCCTAGAACTTAGAACTACTTAAACCTAACAAACATAAGGACATCACACACATGCAAGCCCGAGGCAGGATTCGAACCTGCGACCGTAGCGGTCGCGCGGTTCCAGACGAAAGCGCCTAGAACCGCTCGGCCACAGCGGCCGGTATGTTTTGCTTACAACAGTAAACTATGTATACAATTTAGGTGAGCAAGGTACCTTAAAACATTGACAAGTAGCTTATCAGTCGTTTCAGATGCTAACAATTCGTGGATTTCCTACCAGATTTAATTCTTGGCGCAGTATACGGTCTCAAACTCACCTGACCAGCTGTATTGAAAATGGCAGTTTTAAAATATTGCTCTCATATGGACAGATTTCTGCCGACGCTCACCCCTGCGTGTTTGCCGTCCTCCTCCAACCTCAAACAGTTATTGCTGTTACACTCTTTTCTACTCCGTCTCCCATTCTGATTTCATTCGGCGCATGTTATCTAAGGCCTGAAATTTTTTAACAAAGTTTGCGTTGTTTGCCACATGTCAAATTCTTTAGAGGGGCACGAGAAGGTCTGGTCTATTGGTATTCCGCTGCTGTCGCTCCCATAAAGGCATGTAGATGGAATCATGAGCGGGATGCCATATCATTGCTTATGTCGTCCCCGTCACGGTGACAGCCAGCACCGGCGATCCAAGGACACGGGTTTTATAGGTTCCGCTGCTGACTTCACTCGGCGCTCGTAACGCAGGCATTTCAAACTGCCGAGTGTCCACCGTACTGCCAACAGCAGCCAGGTAATGTTTTGACAGCTGGCTAAAGCAGTGGATGCGGTGTTACGTGGAGAAACTGATTTGGAATTTGAATTAACACGTATGAGGAGCAAGTTTTTCTACTTATATTAACCAGATGTTATATGAGGGTTTATGTGAAAATTCTTATAACTTCTTAAATTAAATGGAGTTGATTAACATTGTACATCTTTATTCTTCATGTGTACATATTTGTTTCTCAACATAGTCACCCTGGTGATGAACACATTTCTTCCAGTGAGAGACCAGTTGGTTGATACCGTCACTGTAGAAAGCCTGACCTGCTTGACAGCACCACCACCTCACCTCTGCTCGCACTGCTTCGTCACTATCAAAGAGAAGTTCTTGAATGTGTTCTGTAAGTTTTGGAAATGGCAGAAAATCGGATGGGTCCAAGTAGAGACTTTATGGAATGAATTCAAGGCGTCGGATTGATGTAAATGTCATAGCGCTCGTGTGTAGTATGGCATTGTTGTGCTGAAGGAGAGGGTGTTCCATGTGTGGAAGAACTATTAGAGTTCGTGCTTTCAATTTTCTGAGGCAGAGTTTATGGTGGTGCATTTACGCACGAATTTCAAATCCATCACAGAACACTGTAAGCTTGACTTTGCATGTGTTTTGTACCAGTGTGATAAATATACTCCATCCATAAATAACTTGTTCCAAAATAAATAAAGTTCACACCTTCCTTACTTTTCCCAGCAGCCCAGTGCAGGCTGAGTCATTTTCACGCTATTTTCACCCTCCAGACCACCATCTGGGATTACATCACAGGAGGGATGACAGTACCCTCTGGTTGCAGTATTGTGTCCTAGGTCAGATGGAGTCTAGATGTCATGATGGAGACATTGCCTGCAAAATAAAAATTTATGTCCATCACAGGCAGAGTCGTTTCCCGCCATTCCCCCCCCCCCCCACCATCTTGGATTACACCATGGATAGACGACAGCGCTCTCTGCTGGTGGTGCTGTGTACCAGGTCTAGAGTGGTGGTACTGTGTTCTAGGTGTAGACCTCATGGTGAACACACTGTTTGCCATCATCTTGGATAACGGTACTTGCGTCATCAGCTGACGTCATGGCTGCCATCTTGGACGACAGAGCCCTCTGCTGGTGGTTGTGTGTACTAGGTCAGTTGGAGTGCGGACCTCCTGGCACACACACTGCATGGTGGTGCTGTCTCAATTGTTTAAATAAAGACTGGTGCATGATTTCAACAGTTGACGTTTAGCAAGCATGATTGCAGTCTCTTTCATGGATTATTGTTTTGACAATTTACGAGTCGTCTGGCTCTCTGGATGTAAACGTATTGCATTATTTACGAGTGGTTTGCATGTATGTAGGCTGTGCAATGCGTTATTTTGACAGTTTACAATTAGCAAGTGCGTGTGTAGAGCATTATACATGAGTTATTTAGGAGTAGTTTGCAGGTCTGTATGCCGTGTTGCATGTCAGAGCGTGTGTTCTGTATCACTGTGATAAATATAGGCCATCCCTAAATAAATTGTTCCAAAATAAATAAAGTGCACTCCTTCCTATCTCCACCAGCCTAGTGCAGGCTGAGTCCTTTTCCCACCAATCCCTAGGAAGAGGTGGCGGTCGGGTGACTTTTAATGGAGGTAGCCCAAGTGACCTATCTTCCCGCGATTTTCTTAGGTTAGTAGAGGTAACCGTGGTGTGTTGCATTATCCTGATGGAATTTGAACATCTCGCCATTTTCTGGCGGAGGGGAGGGGGGGGGGTTAGGTTGGTGAAGATTACCCAATTGACCTATGTTCCCGCCAAAAGTCAAACTTCCCGCAAAAAGCCACCATCTTGAATGACGTCATGGCCGTCATCTTGGATGACGTCATCGCCGCCATTTTGGATGACGGTACTTTGGGGTAGAACTGGCCTGGTGCCTATACTTACAGGTACCCTGGGGGTTAAAACTGGATTTCACAAAGGAACATAGGTATGTCAGGAGAACTGAGCAGCACTTTGTAATTGGGAAGCACACGTTAATTTACGCGAGTGCCTGACTTTGTCATCGGGAGTCAGGGCTTGCAGCAATTGCATGCGGTAAGAATTCAGTTTCGGTCCTTTCCTTATCGTTTTCGAAACTATCGGTTGTGATATGTTCTGAACTCTGCTTGCTTTGTTCATAGACTTCTGTGGATTACGTGCAAAACTCGACCTTGTACGGTCAGCAGTTTCATCACTCACTGCAGGCTGACCCGTTGATTTCCCCTTAAAGAGACATTCTGATGCTTAGAAGCGTGCATACCATTGCAGAAAGGAGTTGGCAGTTGGTGGATCATTGTTGTACTTCGTTCTGAAGTGTAGTTGAATTGTTACTGCAGATTGATGTGGATTCATATCAAGCACAATGTACGCTTTCTTGCAACACCAGATACATAGAAGACCAAAGAACAGTATCGTGACGTTATAGCCAACGGCCATGGAGATATATCTCCACACAAGCGGCTATCGTACTATAAAGCAGGCAACACCAAAAGATTTAAGTGGCTCCCTAAAATTAGCAATTTTTGAAGTGATACTTGAATCATTGGTTAACAGAGAAAACACGTATAGTTATTTAACAGAGAAAAGACGTATAACTGTTTATGTGGAATTTAAGAACGTATAATTACGATTAATTTCATGTGTAGCATGTGCAACATGACTAGGAAATCTGTAAACAAAGCTGCTGACGTCTCTGACAAATATTTTCGTGCGTATGAACTGTCAGGGACATCTGTGGCATATTTAAATGTAGCCTACAGTCGATGTTTAGCAAAACGTTCACACATTCCCAAATAATATTTTCATTCGATACATAACGCTGGGGCGTGCACAACACGGTTGGCTGTATGCACACAGTCTGCTGTTACCAGTAGAAAATCAAGAACAAGTTTAGTGACTCACACAAAGACAACTTAGTAACCCACTGTGTGACTTCTGTGTACTTAAATAACAATCACGTAGTACAACGAGTTTTTGTTTGCAAAACGTTGTTGGTACAACACAAGATAGCTGTTGTCTTTCGCCTCTTCTCACTGACGTCACAACTTCGAATTCCTGCAGCTGTTCGGTCTTTCCATCGAGGTCAGTGGCTCCCAATCTGGGGATAATTACCCATTGAGGGGTAAAATGAAGTTTGCTATGGGCTAAAAACTAAACGATTCGATTCTGTTTCAGTCACGAAACTAAATTATTTTCAAAAAATCATTACTACTATCATAATTTTGTAAGACTCTATATTCATTACTTTACGTTATCAACAATTACTTTTTCTCAATTAGTAGCATTAATGCAGTGGAGGTTACTAGTTTCTAACATGGCCCGTCCACCACTCACACATGTTGTGATTTTTCCCGTACATCGCTGATGGTAAAAGTGAGACATGTACGTAACAAATGCTAAATATCTCAAGAAACCGTCTTCTCCAAGTCTTAGACAGTACCTGCAGTAGTGCAGGAATTGCTTCATTACTAGCTTCGAAACAGACAAGTGAATTAACTGACAGCACGACATAGCAGGAACTCCTTAGGGGCTACTACAGAGCTGTACATAGAACGTTATTATTATTATTATTATTATTACTGTTATTTCTATTACTATTAGCCGGCCGGTGTGGCCGTGCGGTTAAAGGCGCTACAGTCTGGAACCGCGTGACCGCTACGGTCGCAGGTTCGAATCCTGCCTCGGGCATGGATGTGTGTGATGTCCTTAGGTTTAATTAGTTCTAAGTTCTAGGCGACTGATGACCTCAGAAGTTAACTCGCATAGTGCTCAGAGCCATTTTCTATTACTATTAGCTGGCTGGGATCAGTCACAAAACAGCCTGAAGTCTTCCAGTTTCTACCATTTCGGAGGTAAGGAGCGCAGCACACAAGTGATTTACGAACGTACAGGGCACACTTTTTAACTTGATTGGTTTTAAATGGGGTTCCAGTGTGCGATCAAGCAAGTGCCGCAGTGGAGAGGTCTATCCTCAGTGTGAATAGTTAGCTTTCCTACTTGAGAAGAAGTTGTGAGTAGCCCTTCCGATGTACCATTAATTCCTTCGTAATTCATTCTAACTCACACACACACACACACACACACACACACACACACACACACAAAAACTACACTACTGGCCATTAAAATTGCTACACCAAGAAGAAATGCAGATGATAAACGGGTATTCATTGGACATATATATTATACTAGAAATGACATGTGATTACATTTTCACGCAATTTGGGTGCATAGATCCTGAGGAACCAGTACACGGAAAAACCACCTGTCGCCGTAATAACGGCCTTGATACGCCTGGGCATTAAGTCCACAGAGCTTCGATGGCGTGTAACAGGTACAGCGCCCATGCAGCTTCAACACGATACCACAGTTCATCAAGAGTGGTGACTGGCGTATTGTGACGAGCCAGGTGCTCGGCCACCATTGACCAGACGTTTTCAATTCGTGAGAGATCTGGAGAATGTGCTGTCCAGGGCAGCAGTCGAACATTTTCTGTATCCAGAAAGACCCGTACAAGACCTGAAATTTGCGGTCGTGCATTATCCTGCTGAAATGTAGGGTTTCGCAGGGATCGAATGAATGGTAGAGCCGCCAATGCGACAATGCGAACAAGAGGTGACCATCACGCTGGGTGATACGCCAGTATGGCGATGACGAATGCACGCTTCAAAAATGGCTCTGAGCACTATGGGACTTAACATCTGTGGTCATCGCCGGCCGAAGTGGCCGTGCGGTTAAAGGCGCTGCAGTCTGGACCCGCAAGACCGCTACGGTCGCAGGTTCGAATCCTGCCTCGGGCATGGATGTTTGTGATGTCCTTAGGTTAATTAGGTTTAACTAGTTCTAAGTTCTAGGGGACTAATGACCTCAGCAGTTGAGTCCCATAGTGCTCAGAGCCATTTGAACCATCTGTGGTCATCAGTCCCCTAGAACTTAGAACTACTTAAACCTAACTAACCTAAGGACATCACACACATCCATGCCCGAGCCAGGATTCGAACCTGCGACCGTAGCAGTCGCGCGGTTCCGGACTGAGCGCCTAGAACCGCTAGCCACCGCGGCCGGCGAATGCACGCTTACAGTGTGCGTTCACCGCGATGTCGCCAAACACGGATACGACCATCATGATGCTGTAAACAGAACCTGGATTAATCCGAAAAAATTACGTTTTGCCATTCGTGCACCCAGTTTCGTCGTTGAGTACACCATCGCAAGCGCTCCAGTCTGTGATGCAGCGTCAAGGGTAACCGCAGCCATGGTCTCCGAGCTGATGGTCCACGCTGCTGCAAACGTCGTCGAACTGTTCGTGCAGATGGTTGTCTTGTAAACGTCCCCATGTGTTGACTCAGGGATCGAGACGTGGTTGCACGATCCGTTGCACCCATGCGGATAAGATGCCTGTCATCTCGACTGCTGGTGATACGAGGCCGTTGGGATCCAGCACGGCGTTCCGTATTACCCTCCTGAACCCACCGTTTATATTCTGCTAACAGTCATTGGATCTCGACCAACGCGAGCAGCAATGTCGCGATACGATAAACTGCAGTCGCGATAGGTTACAATTTTATCAAAGTCGGAAACGTGATGGTACGCATTTCTCCTCCTTACACGAGGCATCACAAAGACGTTTCACCAGGCAACGCCGGTCAACTGCTGTTTGTGTATGAGAAATCGGTCGGAAACTTTCCTCATGTCAGCACGTTGTAGGTGTCGCAACCGGTGCCAACCTTGTGTGAATGCTCTGAAAAGCTAATCATTTGCATATCACAGCATCTTCTTCCTGTTGGTTAAATTTATCGTCTGTAGCACGTCATCTTCGTGGTGTAGCAATTTTAAAGGCCAGTAGTGTAAATGTTAATCATTTTCCATAATACTGAAAAGAAAGTGTTCAAGATAAGTATTTCATTCTACAGTTTAGTTAGATGCTAAAGTTAGTGTGTGGGGAGAGAGGGCAGGTAACAGCAGGGGGAGGGGAGAGAAGGAGGGTACGACGTAATTTCTAATTGCACTCAGGGGTGATGGGCTAAGAAAGGTTGAGAACCACTTATCTAGGCGGTGGTGTTCCTTGGCGCCCGTCACTATATTGTCTAACTGCTCACTGCTGCGCTCTCGTGGCAGAAACCTGAAGCGAGGCTGCAACAGTACAAAACTTTTTGAGCTTTTCTGTACGAGTGTTGAGTTTTGAGACAGCATGTCAATTAATGTAGCTACAGCGAGTTTATGAAATCGCCTTAATGATAATCCTGTATATAAAGAAGCGTAAATACGAGTACAAAAGTTATTACGAAGATGTTGAAAAACGAGTACTTAAGGGAATATGCTAAACGGATAGGCATCCACCTTCTCCAGTACACCGATGACACCACCTTCCTTGCCCTCGGCCGCGCCCTCAACACCTTCTCCAATCCCATCTTGGTGCAACCAGTGCTTGCTTAAGGTCAATCCTTCCAAACCCCAGGCGATCATTGTAGGCAAAACCACCCCTTCCTTCCACCTCCTCGACTTCTATGTCACCATCTATGGCCGCCCTATCTCCCTCACCCCCACCCCCACCCCCACCCTTAAGTACCCTGGCGTCACCCTTGACCGTCGCTTCTCCTGGACCCCCCCCCCCCCCAATCTCCCCGGACAATTCAAGCCAAGGCACGCTCGCGACTCCGTCTCCTCAAGCTCCTTTCCGGCCGTACGTGGGGTCTGGACCCCTCCACCATACTCCACACCTATAAATCCCTCATCCGCCCTATCCCCTGTTACGCCCATCCTGCCTGGATCTCCGCCCCCCCCCCTACCTTTTACAAATCCCTTCTATTCCTCGAACGCCGTGCTCTTCGCCTCGCCTACCGCATCCATCTCCCCTCCCCCACGTGGATCCTGTACGACCTTATTCCGTTCCCCCACCTCCTCCTTTTCCTCGAACGGATACGGATCCTCTACACCTCCCGTAAACTAGATCCCCCTCACCCGCTTGTCTCTCACATCCTCTCCCACCCCCGTCCACTGCCGCGCCTGAATTTCCACATCCCACCTGCTCTCCATCTCTTCACTCTCCTTACCCTTTCCCATGGTGGCTTCCGACAGCTCCCCCTCCCTGATGATGCCATCCTCCATCTACCCATCCTATCAACTTTGATCCTCCCCCCCCCCCACATCCTGTGTTTTTTTCCTCTGGGTACCCTCTCTCCCTTCTCTCTCTCTTCCCTCCCTCCTCTCTTCCTCCCCCCTCCTCCCCTGGGCTTTCCCTACCCCCCATACCCTCATTCCTCCCCCATCTCCTCTGCCATTGGCATCTCTACTCTCCCCTTTCCCTCCTCCACCACCTTCTTCCTGTCTTGGCATGTCCCCGGACTCGCACACGTTAAGTGGACATTCGCGCGCCGGAGACCATCGCCATCGGTTAGTGTGTGTGCCGTCGTGTTTGTGATTCAGTATTTTTCGCTGCCCACACTCCTTCGTTCACGTGTGTCGTCCAAATCATCAGTGTTTGTGCACAGTGCCGCCAGTTTTCTTGTTTTTCGTCGAGTGTGAACGGCTTCATGTTTTTGTTTTTTAATAATTGTTCAAAAAAATGCTTCAGATGGCTCTGAGCACTATGGGGCTTAACATCTGAGGTCATCAGTCCCCTACAACTTAGAACTATTTGAGACTAACTAACCTCAGGACACCACACACATCCATATCCGAGGCAGGATTCGAACCTGCGACCGTAGCAGTCGCGCGGTTCCGGACTGAAGCGCCTAGAACCACTCGGCCACCACGGCCGGCTTAATTACTGTATCTACTGTTTTTTAACCACCATTATGTCACTTTTCTGTCTTCATTGGTTTCCTGTCTTATCGTACTGCTTGTGGCCGAAGAGCGGAGTAAAATTTTCCGCTGCCAGCCCACCTTGCATGAGGTGCAAAATGACAATAAAGAAAAAAAACGGATAGGCGTATTGGCGACAGGAAACCCTCCTCACGACGTTGTTGACCAGCGTATGGCGATGGAAGCTGTGGACCGGCCAGCGGCGGCAGGTGGGTCCGAGGTTCGGCTTTAGCAGGGCCAGCGGTGGCGCTGCCAGCGGCTCGCCCACGCCGAGGCTATCTGCTTCAGGCATTTGGACGGCCGTCGCGCCGTGGCGTGGAGTGGTGTGACTTACCGGCGCCCGTGAGGTAAGCGGATGCCAGCCAGCTATTCTCTGCAGTGATTCCAGCTGCCGAGGAACGCGGCGTGTGGGTTTCGTTCCGGCCGGCTACGCAAATGCGTCCCTGCTCTCTACGGGTACGTGTATTTCGTCACACATGAATACGTGTACTGCGTCACGTAGTATAGGCTACAGCTAAGGGATACAGAGTCCTCGCTTACGCTAAGGTGGTAAACGTCTTTAACCTCATGAAAACTAGGTGATTTTCGTAATTTTTGTTCAAATAAAATAAAAAGTAATGCTAAATCCAATAACATAGTCCTTCCATTTTTGTCTTTAAGAAATCATTTTTGTGTTCACATCGGACATTCCGGGTAACCGCTGCACCACGTGGAAGGATCCCTTGCAGCCGGAACATTCGTCATCTGCGGAAATTCCCGAAGCTCTCCCACTTTTATCTGTAACTAACTAATTTTGTGTAAGTCATTTTCAATATATTGTGTGTCAGTATACACAGGATATTTGAAAAATATTATTTTCCAACAAAATGGTGACGTCTTACAGCAAAATTAGAATTATATTAATACCTTCAGCAGCTGCTGACGGGCGTTTATATATATGAACGAGGACAGGTGAAAATGTATGCCCCGACCGGGACTCGAACCCGGGATCTCCTGCTTGCATGGAAGACGCTCTATTAATCTTTTTTTTCGATTTCGTTCGTTGCATCTGCTCGGGGCTGTCGTAAGACACCCGTTTAAGTTCGTTGTTTATCCATTAACTCAGTTTTTTTATTACAGAGAGCAGCTAACCCTCTGATCGAACACGCTGAGCTACCGTGCCGGCATCCATGTTCAAAAATGTTCAAATGTGTCTGAAATCTTATGGGACTTAACTGCTAAGATCAGTCCCTAAGCTTACACACTACTTAACCTAAATTATCTTAGAGACAAACACACACACCCATGCCCGAGGGAGGACTCGAACCTCCGCCGGGACCAGCCACACAGTCTGTGACTGCAGCACCTCAGACCGCTCGGCTAATTCCACGCGGCCCGGCATCCATCTGAGCCACCGAGAGCACAGAGGATAGTGCGACTGCAGGGAGTATCTCGCGCACACCTCCCGCGAGACCCACATTCTCACCTTGTATGTCCACACACTACGTTCGTAGTGTCCCAACCCAACACACTCATTACTCGTGGAACACATTCTTACCAAGTCCCGTAAGAGTTAGGACATGTCCGAAAGAACAGACACCATATCCATGTAAGTAAATGTTACAGCAAATATTTTCTTCGCCCACAAGATCGAGACAAAGTGTGCACCGAGAATAGACTTTTGAAGATACCGCAAAACGACTGTGTACGCTGACAGAGAATTCAATTTATAATGGCAGCATCAAATTCCTACCAAAATCGTACGTAATTATCTGAAGTTACGTTGCCTCTCCAAATTGAAAAGAAACACGGTTTCGAGAAAAACGCGTTTAAAATTTTGGGTTACTTTGTTTTGTAGTGTAATTAAGCACACCTCCAATCAGCAATCCCTGGACCATATAGCAATCCTTTCAGATCCAAAAGGAGGTCCTCCTCCAGCTTCTTCGTGGCCATTGTGGCCCTGCGGGCCTCTTTGATAGTTTTTGTCACCCACTGCTCTGCTCGATCGATACGCTTTTCGCGAGCTTTTGTGCAGAAGTTGTAACAGGCTGGTCTGATCTCAAGTTCGAGCACGTTCGTAATTTCCATAATGCCTGTTAGGCCGCCGCTGAAATTACATGCTGCCACAATGTTCGCGATGTCGACTGTTTTTCCCCGCTGTGAACGATTGTTGGAGACACTTCTTCAGAAATCGCCTTGTAAATCGATAAAGGAGTTTCTGGCGAACTTCGGATGGATTTGGAGGCTATTTTAACCCCTACAAAAAATTCACCCACCCACCCACCCTCGCACCTTCCACATCGTTGCTTTGTACACGTGGCACATACACAACAGATCCAGCATGGCTCAGATAGAACTGAAGGTAAGAAAGGTCAGTTACTTTCTTAGATAAAATATATAGCAAAGATATGCCTACTCATATGCATACGCTTCTCGGCTTTTCTCAAGATCAGTATACAGGTTGGTTATAATTAATGATGGGTGATTTCATTTCAAAAGCAAAGCATAAGATCGCTAATTTTAGTGAATCTTTCGTTTACGACACAGATCAGTCCTATTTTGAAAAAGAAATGCGATCTAGAAGGACGCTTTAACTCAAAGGGGAAAAATATACTGAGACGATTGCATTCACAAGTAATAGACATCGCAGTCAGTCTGAGCAGCACATTTGTTTTCAAGAAACAACCAGAAATGTTGGCCACATGTGAATATACCAATGTTTTATACAGACAATCTTGTAGTAGATTCATCGCAGTCTAGAAAAATCCGAAATGAAAAAGACATACTTTCCATGCGTCACGCTTCTCTTCCGTTGTGTGAGAACAAATCCCTTCTGCTTGTAACTTCTTGGTCAGGTCATAAAAACTCTGAACCATTAATTTCTGCGTTTGAAGCTCACCTAGACAAAGAAGTAATTTCGTACGAGGAATGTGTTGATCATTAGAGAATTTTTTCGTCAGTGGAAGGTATTTTAGAAAACATAAACAGAGAAAATTATTATGAAGAGGCTACTGCAGTTTCCGTCCCTCAGGATGGCAAGATGAGGTTAATCCGTCCTTGCTTTCGTGAGCAAGCAAGTAGGCAGCTTGTTGCTGTCCCCTCCAATAATCCTCTTTGCAGTTGCTAGCGCTATCATGTTATGAACAAAAAAAGGTGTGGTTTCTGATAGGGTAGCGGATATCCACCAATAAGAAATCGGAATGACATCATGGCGTGTTTATTGTAAATAAAAGCCGTGAACTTCACAGTAGTAGGCCGGCCGATGTGGCCGAACGGTTCTAGGCACTTCAGTCTGGAACCGCGCGACCGCTACGGTCGCAGGTTCGAATCCTGCCTCGGGCGTGGATGTGTGTGATGTCCTTAGGATGACTTCAGATGTTAAGTCCCATAGTGCTCAGAGCCACATGAGCCATTTGAACCATTTTTCAATGTAATACCCTCTTGATAACAGTAATAATCTTCACCACCTATGGTAAAGAAAACTGAGGATTTGTCAGATGACTATCAGTTTCGCTTTCGTAAAAGTAAAGGCACCAGAGAGGCAGTTCTGCCGTTGAATTGGTAATGGAAGGAGGACAAGGAAAATCAAGACAGATTTCTAGGTTTTGCGACAGTGTAAAATGGTGCTTGATGTACGAAATTCTGAGAAAAATAGGAATAAGATATAGGGAAAGACGACAATGTACGAAAGAAGCAAGAGGGAAAAGAACGAATGAAAGACCAAGAACGAAGTGTAAGACAGGGATGTAGTCTTTCGGCCCTAGAAAATCTATAGAGTGAAGAAGCAATGACGGAAATAAAGCTGCAAAAGTGAAGAGATACCAATGATAAGATTCGTTGATGACATTGTTATACTCTGTGAAAGTGAAGAAAAATTGGAGCACAAATTGAATGGAAAGAACAGTACAATAATTATAGAATATGAATTGAAAGTAAACCGAAGAAAGGCGAAAGCAAAGATGTGTGGTAGAAATGAGATAAGCGATAAATTTAACATCAAAATTAGGGGCACGAAGTAGACAAAATCAAGGAATTTTGCTATACTGGAAGCAAAATAACACGTGCTATACAAATCAAGGACAACAAATGCAGATTAGCACAGGCAAAGTGGACACTTCTTGCCAAAAGATCTACTAGTATTAAACACAGCTCTTAATATGAGATGGAAATTTCTGAGAATCTAGGTTCGGAGCACAGCATTGTGTGGTAGTAAATCGTGGCCTGTAGGAAAACTGCAACACGAAAGGATCGAAGCGTTTGAGAGGTGGTGCTATAGAAGGATGTTGAACATTAGGGTGACTGGTAAGATAAGGAATAAAGTTCTCAGCAGAATCGACGACGAGGGTAACATACGGAAGACAGTGACAAGAAGAAAGGATACGATGATAGAACACCTGTTAAATCATCAGTGAATGACTTCCATGGTGCTAGAGGGAGCTGGGGCGTGAACATTACAAGGGAAGACAGAGATTGGAATAAATCCAGCAAATAATTGCAGACCTGACGTGCAAGTGCTACTCTGATACGAAGACAGAGGCACAACACAGGAATTCGTGACAGGCCGTATCAAAGTAATCAGAAGACTGCTGACCAAGAATACTGAGCAACAAAAATCGAGAATACCTAAGGTATATGGTTACATTATTTTTGAACTCTCAGTCGCCTCGAGAGTACTCATAAAATTAATATTCAAATTTAAGTACTTAATAATGGATATTTAGTAAAGATAGGCAAATATTTTCTAAAATCTTGGTTACAGACGTTTACAAATTCAAACTTGGTTAATTTCGATATGCTACGCATCAAATGCGCTGCTCTTATCCCACCTGTTTTTTCGCTCTCGAAACAAAAGGTGAAAGCAACTCTCTATCGTGCACTTCAGAATCACCTTTTAAGCTTTCACGGTCAAAATTTCATCGTCGAAACGACACCCCTTAAGGTCCATTCTGACACTGTGGTTGAGGAATAGCCACATGGTTCCAGGTCTAGACCGCAAGGTGAGTGGGGTACCATAGAAATACTTTTCGGTCAAACCCTCTATCACACTTTGGGCAACGCGAGGGATGACATGATCCAGATAAAGTTTCTATATCCCAATAAGTTATTTTCGCTTCTCTGGAGTGTGATTACTCATCAATTGGATCAGGAACTCTCTAGCATGCTGCACATATTGTATTAACTCTTGTCACAATGTGCGTTAACACCATGCCTTTATAATCGAAGAATGTAATGACCATGGCCTCATTCACAGACTTCTTCTGTGCGAACACTTTTTGGAGAGGGGGATTTGGCCATGTTGGTCCCATTTGTACGACTCCTTCACTACTCCGTACCATTTATGGGTCATAGCAATACACCCACGCTTCACTTGCAGTGTTAATGCTATGCCACCCTCTTCTTCAACACACTGTTTCCTACAGCGCTTATTTTTGCTCCGAAGGAAGCAGGTGCACTGTCCCGCGTGTGCTCACTGTGGACACGTACGAAAGCTCCTTAAAGGAGCTTCAACTTTTCCAACTGATATTTCCAGAATGCGTGGAAGTAGTGTGATTGTGAGAATCGATTAATTGCTAATAATATCGGTTCACGTATTCGTCGTTGTCTCTGTCACTGCCGTCGCTTTCTCCTTCTTGCAATTCGCTACTGTCGTGGCTATTCTGTAAGGCCTTCTGGCAACGAAAACGGTATCGATGGGACATAGCACACTACAAAAAACTGTCTTCAATTCGCCTTGGGTCACAGAGGTGTTTTTGTTTAGACGATTACAAAATTTCATCGTGTAACGCATCTCCCGAAACTCAGACAAGCTGTATTTTTAGAGATGCAAAAAATGCACACCCAGTTCCATTCATCTGCTGAAACTCAGCTGAGAGACCGGGAAGAATGACATGCAGATACATGCGGAATCCAGCATGTTGTTTCCTAGACGGCGATGGATGGCTGTCGTACTCACTGCACGCGATTGAGGGAGTTGGTGCGAGTCTTTATTGAACATCCTGAACTTTTTGATATGAATTTTGAGCTTATTTCACCTTTTCTACTCGTTTTACTTGATTCTTAAATACTCGTAGAGGCGTGATATCGCCATAGCTTGTGCGTGTGTTAGATCAAGCCTGACGTGTTCGTCTAGATCATTGTCGCAATAAGAAAGGAAGAAAAGTACTCACGTAAGTAACGTTTAAATGGCTCATAAGCCAGCTGGCAGCGTTATCAAAGGATCTCGTCTACCAACATGCAGAACATTAAATTGACTCAACCAAATATTAGCCGTTGGACCGCAAGTTTGAGCTTTGGAAGCGTAAATATTTGGGGTTATTATTGACTGGCGTTCGGTAGCCGACAGCGATGTGCAAATTTGTCTGCCACAACAGTGCATAGACGGTAGACAATTACGCTTCCCTGTTTTGTATTACGCAACCGGGCAGTAACACGTTCACCTACTGCATGATTTAAGTCAACATCAATTCTCGTATGGATGGCCACATGCAACAGTGAAATAACTAGAACTGTAGAAATTGGAGGTCTGGTATGTATATTCTCTCAGAATATCATATATATTCCTACAGTAACACGAACAACGACGACGGGTGTAGAGTGATAGGTGTTGGTGACACATGCTTAAGGCAAACCTGCAACTGTTGCAAGTTCACACAACTCAAATGGCAGCGATTAAAAGACCGCCATTAACAGGAAATGTGCTATATTTGTGACCAATACAATTGCACTTACTGAAGTTGTCACTGCTGTAGTGTGTGACAAATGTCAACTATACTGCTTCAGTTCCCGGATACACTATATGCTTAAAAGTATCCAAACATGTATTTGTGGATATTGATATGGCGTGTGTCTACCCTTCGCATTTATGACGGCTTGAACACTGGTGGAGACAATGTAAAGTTTTCACATGTTTACAACCTTTGTGAATATACACATCAAAAAAAGTTTTGCATCACCTCGGTTCCGAGGGTTCCGTAACCTGTACAGAAAATTGGAATAGAGATCAACATAAACATCACTTCCGCCCTTTTTATTGCTCATGAAAACCCCACATCGCATGTTGTACCACTATACAGCGAGACTTTTAGAGGTGGTGGTCCAGATTGCTGTACACAACTGTACTCTGATACCCAGTAGCACGTCCTCTTGCATTGATGCATGCCAGTATTCGTCGTGGCATATATCCACGAGTTCATCAAGGCACAGTTGGTCCAGATTGTCCCATTCCTCAACGGCGATTCGGCGTAGATCCATCAGAGGGGTTGGTGGGTCACATCGTCCATCAACAGCCCTTTTCAATCTATCCCAGGCATGTTCGATAGGATTCATGTTTGGAGAACACGCCGGCCACTCCAGTCGAGCGATGTCGTTATCCTGAAGGAAGTCATTCACAAAATTGCACGAAGGGGAACGAATTGTCATCCATGAAGACGAATGCGTCGCCAATAGGCTACCTATATGGTTGCTCTATCGGTCGGACGATAGCATTGACGTATCGTAAAGCTGTTACGACGCCTTCCATGACCACCAACGGCGTACGTCGGCCCCACATAATGCCACCCCAAAACAGCACGGAACCTCCACCTTGCTGCACTCGCTGGACAGTGTGTCTAAGTCGTTCAGCCTGACCGGGTTGACTCCAAACACGTCTCCGACGATTGTCTAGTTGAAGGCATTTCCGACACTCATCGGTGACGAGAACTTGATGGCAAACCTGAGCGGTCAATTCGGCTTGCTGTTGGGCCGATATGTACCGCGTTGTATGGTGTCGTGGTTTCAAAGATGGACCTCGTCATGGACGTCGGGAATGAAGTTGCGCATCATGCAACCTATTGCGCACAGCCTGTTGCATGCAGTTTCAGTCTTAACATAACATCCTGTGACTGCACGAAAACCATTACTCAGCATGCTAGCGTTGCTGTCAGGGTTCCTCCGAGCCATAATCCGTAGGTAGAGGTCATCCACTGCAGTAGTAGCCCTTGGGTGGCCTGAGCAAGGCGTGTCATCGACAGTTCCTGTCCCTCTGTGTCTCCTCCATGTCCGAACAACATCGCTTTGGTTCACTCCGAGACGCCTGTACACTTCCCTTGTTGAGAGGAATTCCTGGCACAAAGTAACAATGCGGACGCGATCGAACCGCGGCATTGACCGTCTAGGCAACTGTTGAGTTACAGACAACACGAGCCGTGTACCTCCATCCTGGCGGAATGACTGGAACTGATCTGCTGTCGGACCCCCTCCGTCTAATAGGCGCTGCTCGTGCATGGTTGTTTACATCTTTGGGAGGGTTCAGTGACATCTCTAAACAGTCAAAGGGACTGTTTCTGTGATACGATATCCACGGTCAACGTCTAGCTTCAGGAGTTCTGAGAACCGGGGTGACGCAAAACTTTTTTTGATGTGTATATTTCACCTGTACTACACTGGGACGAAAATGCATGAGGGCACTGCTCGATTAGTGGTTACGGTCCTTTACTCTGTGTTCAGTTTAACCTGTGGTGCGTTTGGTCACTAGACAGCCATGCAGCGCTGGGGCTTTATTATTAAAGGCATAATAGCGAACAGTTGAGTTTTAGAGGAGGAGGTCTGACATTTGTGAATCTGGGAGTAATTATCTAGAAGACAAAATATCTTTACACACAAGTTGTGTGGATGGAGAAGGCTTTTGGAGGAATATTTTAAGGTAACCAATGCACGTGCAAGTATGAAATATGTTTGTCAGAACTATTAATTGAAGGGAATCTTTGTCCCTTAAATAACAAATAATATTCATGATTAGTGTCAATTCCATCTCTTTGTTTTCCTTATGTCACGAGTAGCGCTACTGGTTTAAATCTCTCTAATTTTTGTAATGATTGTATTTCGTAATTTTTAAAACCTTCTTGTGTTGTACAGTCTTTTTTCCGACAGTAATCAGAATTTAGTTTTTCGTGAATGCTTTACTTTAAAATAAAACCCCCCTCCATCATCCACAGTGAAGTTATAAATATTTTGTTATGAGAGCATTGCACCTTGCCTCCCACGCTGCCAGTCGGAGAAAAGTATAGAAGTGAGTAGATTATTTTTCTTTAGCTGCTGCATTTGCTGATTTCAGTTTTCTTTCAAGAACGTCACCACACCAGTCACAAAATAGCATGCTCGGCAAGAGGAAGTTACTTCAGGGTAGAGCTCACTTATGGGCAATCAGTACGTTGTCAAAATTTTCAGGTGTTGTGCTAAATAAGCAGATTAATTTACAGTAAACAGCGAAGGTAACGTTAAGCATTTATTTTCTTTCGAGTTCAGCAGTATTTTATTTTGAGGATATTTCAACTCAGAAATTGCAATTCATGTTACGTAACTTTCATAACTTACTTTAGTGTTGACTTCCAGTTAAATAGTTTTCAGAAAAATGGTTCAAATGGCTCTGAGCACTATGGGACTTAACATCTGAGGTATCAGTCCCCTAGAACTTAGAACTACTTATACCTAACTAACCTAAGGACATCACACACATCCATACCCGAGGCATGATTCGAACCTGCGACCGAAGCAGTCGCGTGGTTCCAGACTGAAGCGCCTAGAACCGCTCGGCCACCCACGGTCGGCAATATTTTTCACTGAATAAATAATTAGCGTCTTTTGCGGTTTAGATTCATTTTCATTATTTCAAATTAAGCATTGGACCAACAATTAAGGCTTGTTTCACGACACTGCTCACAAGCGCAATACCGAGCCAACCAATAATCAGTATTATTCAACTGTTTAATACTATTTGTGAAGGATACGTTACACGAGGAGAAAGTTTTTGAAAAAGAATATTCAGTATTTTGTGTAAAGATTAATTACACACAATGTTTATAATACACTATTGGCCATTAAAATTGCTACACCACGAAGAAATGCAGATGATAAACGGGTATTCATTGGACAAATATATTATACTTGAACTGACATGTGATTACATTTTCACCCAATTTGGGTGCATAGATCCTGAGAAATCAGTATCCAGAACAACCACCTCTGGCCATAATAACGGCCTTGATACGTCTGGGCATTGAGTCAAACAGAGCTGGGATGGCGTGTATAAGTACAGCTGCCCATGCACCTTCAACACGATACCACAGTACATCAAGAGTAGTGACTGGCGTATAGTGGCGAGCCAGTTGCTCGGCCACCATTGACCAGACGTTTTCAATTGGTGAGAGATCTGGAGAATGTGCTGTCCAGGGCAGTAGTCGAACATTTTCTGTATCCAGAAAGGCCTGTACAGTACCTGCAACATGCGGTCGTACATTATCCTGCTGAAATGTAGGGTTTCGCAGGGATCGAATGGAGTGTAGAGCCACGCGTCGTAACACATCAGAAATGTAACGTCCACTGTTCAGTGTGCTGTCAATGCGAACAAGAGGTGACCGTGACGTGTAACCAATGGCAACCCATACCATCACGCCGGGTGATAAGCCAGTATGGCGATGAGGAATACACTTTTCCAATGTGCGTTCACCGCGATGTCGCCAAACACGGATGCGACCATCATGATGCTGTAAACAGAACCTGGGTTGATCGGAAAAAATTACGTTTTGCCATTGGTGCACCCAGGTTCGTCGTTGAGTACACCATTGCAGGCGCTCCTCTCTGTGATGCAGCGTCAAGGGTAACCGCAGCCATGGTCTCCGAGCTGATAGTCCATGCTGCTGCAAACGTCGTAGAACTGTTCGTGCAGATGGCTGTGTCTTGCAAACGTCCCCATCTGTTGACTCAGGGATCGAGACGTGGCTGCACGATCCGTTACAGCCATGCGGATAAGATGTCTTTCATCTCGACTGCTAGTGATATGAGGCTGTTGGGATCCAGCACGGCGTTCCGTATTACCCACGTAAACCGTCCGATTCCATATTCTGCTGACAGTCATTGGATCCCGACCAACGCGAGCAGCAGTGTCGCGATACGATAAACCGCAATTGCTATACGCTACAATCCGACCTTTATCAAAGTCGGAAACGTGATGGTACGCATTTCTCCTCCTTACAAGAGGCGTCAGAACAACGTTTCACCAGGCAACGCCCGTCAACTGCTGTTTGTGTATGAGAAATCGGTTGGAAATATTCCTCATGTCAGCACGTTGTAGGTGTCGCCACCGGCACCAACCTTGTGTGAATGCTGTGAAAAGCTAACCATTTGCATATCACAGCATCTTCTTCGTGTTGGTGAAATTTCGCGTCTGTAGCACGTCATCTTCGTGGTGTAGCTATTTTAATGGCCAGTAGTGTAAATGCTGGTACCTTTTGGCTTTCTGATATTTCGTCTGTCTTGTGAGAGAACACTAGTAGCAAAATATCAGGTCCTGGTGCAACCGTTTAGTGTGCAAATAACAAAATGAAAATTACAAAGCCGCGCGGAGTGGCCCAGCGGTTTGAGGCGCCATGTCACGGATTGCGAGGCCCCTCCCACCGGTGGTTCGAGTCCTCCCTCGGGCATGGGTTTATGTGTTGCTCACAGCATAAGTTAGTTTAAGTAGTGTGTAAGTCTAGGGACCGATGACCTATGCAGTTTTGTCCCTTAGGAATTCACACATTCGAAAATTACAAACGCCCTAAATCCATTACTGTGATTAGATTGGGGTGATTGGGAAATGGGTTAACTTCCGATGTTACGAAAAGGCGATACAGTGTACTGTTTCTGCGCATGCGCATTCTACAACACCCTCGAGTATTTAGAACTCAGCACTCGACACAGTCAGCTGATCACTGACAGCGCTCTCCCACTAGCGAGTTGGCTGGCAAATTGTTTACACGCAAGCACGTGACGCGCACCCACAGCGAGTTGTGGACTTTGACCAGAGAGTCACTCCTGTGAAACAGGCTTCAGACGCAGTAAAGAGAAATTAAAGGGCATATCGTGGCGGACGTCACGTACACAGTTGCAGGGACAACAGCGGATGCGGCGCCTTGACGGGCGACAGGTTGGGACTGCCCAGCGGCGCCGCGTAGCGCCGGCAGCAAAAACTTGTTTTCCTGGGCGGCCGATGCTGACGGGAGCGGAGGACGAGGAGTGAGTGAGCCAGTGACTGGGGCGGATCATCGGCGTGGCGTGCTCCGACTTGTCTTACCGCAGGAAGGAAAGGCAATCGCTTGGCGCCGGCGCCGTGGCTGCTTGGCGGGAGGGGGAGAGGGGTGGGGGGAGGCAGGCGCCGCGTGTGACGTAAACTTTCGCGCGTCCGCGAGGTGGATCCTGCGACCAGCTGGCGCCGCGCTATGCGCTCCGGAGGCCGCCAGGGAGAGCCGCAGGAGTGCAGGCACCGCGTCTCCGGAAGGTAGCTACAGCTGGTCTCAAGCGCGACATCAACCTGAATAAGACCATGCGCACCCGGTGTGTTTGTTTACAGATATACAATGGCTTTTGTTTTTACTGACTATCCCGTGTGCTACCTGCAGCGGTAGTGTCCTGTATGTTGCGTCCAGTGAAATCTGCGCCCAGAAAAGGTGGAGAAAAGGTACACTAATCCTCCCTGTCCGAATTCTGCAGCAGGCTGAGTAGAAGAGCCGAAGACTCTTACTTGGTGTATTGATGACGACTGGAGGTGTTGAAACATCCCCTTAGAAAAATTTATGAGTTACTGTGCTGGTAAGCCTCTTTCGTTGTTTGATTTTCAAACAGCTGAGCAAAACTGAACGTACTCGGACACATCTCTCTTTACTTATTCTGATCATCACTAAACTGACACATAGTATTTTTAGCGCAACGCAACCTGACTTTCAATAATCTCTACAAAAGAATGGCCCTGATTAACAATAACCTATACATTTCGTGGATCACTTGCCTGACAAAAATGTTCGTTACTCGAACTACTGCAATAAAGCGAGCGCCTATACTCTCAGCTAAATAAAAGATTCAAACTACTGAAGGCACTAACTACTGATAGGCATAGTTAGCAAATGAAAGATTTTGAAATTCGAACAATGTATTTACCTTAATAGTGTTCAAAAGTCATCATATATATATATATATATATATATATATATATATATATATATATATATATATATATATATATATATATCAGTTCATGATATCCAGTCTTACAAATTTACTTTTTCTGATGCACACACGTCCAGATCGTCCGCTCTCAAAATTCTGCCATCTCTCTCCCCACATCCACCACTGCTGGCAGCTCACCAACTGCACAACCCTACAATAGCGAATATTCCAACAATGCCAACCAGCCACAGACTGCACACAGCACAGCCAGTGATTTTCATACAGAGCGTTACGTGACGTTACCAGCATAAAAACCTAAACAGCCTACTTACATAGCCCCCATGCTCCCCACAAAAATTTTGCAGATTGTTTTGGGCAGTGGCCAATACTGATTTGAAAAAAAAATTTTCATAATTACAATAACAAAGATATCAAGTGCACACACTTATTGATACACTGTTGGTCAAAAGCAAAGATTTTCTCACAGTCCATAAAGACAGTCCTGATCATTCATCACAGTAGCAATTGCAGTTTTTTTCTCAAAGTCTGACCAGTAAGAGAAAATGCACACGGAAGTAGTGGATTTCCATGCAGTCTTGAAGAAGCAGTGCTGTCCTTCCAACGGAAAGACAGTGCTGACTCTTCACATGCAGACAGGTAATGGGCCACAACAGAGCAAACCTACAGCAGAGTCAGTCGAAGTTTTGAAGAATATTGGTAGGTAGGTCATCACAGAGCAGACCCACTGTTGTCCTGGTAGAGAGTATGGTATTGGTGCGCCATCAAAGGTGCAGACCCACTGCAGTCCTTGTAGAGACGGCCAGCAGCCATCTGTTGCGACTGTGCAGTTGCACAAACACCATCGAAGAGTCTTGTGGACAATATAGCAAGTCCATGAACCACCATTTGTGCAGTCACAAACTTTTTGGTATGTCCTTAGAACCAGAAATTCTGTTAACCAGTCCCATGATGAATTATCAACACATGTGCGAGCACTAACAGTCCCCTTTTTTTCACATATTGTGCATATACTATGACCAACAGAAATGCGTGCAGTGAAATGAAACTTAATTTGAAGAACTGGTGTCTATACAATTATAAATTTACGACATGAGAATACAATTACAAAGATACAAAATACATCATTAAAGAACATAACAATACAGATAACATTTGTAGTAATACTGGCTTTACAGAAGAATCGAAATAACATATACATCAGTTTTACAGGAATTATGACAGAAGTAAATACATAGAAGATCAGAATAACTTTCGAAACATCAACTTCACACATAAGGATTAAAACAAAACAGAATAAATAATGTCTAAACATCTTTACAAAGCAAATACCATATTATTAGAAAAATTCTACAACATGACTCATCAGATAAACACATAAAGACAGGAAAAACACAAATACACAAGGGTACACAAACACATAGCGGGATAACACAAAAGGAAAGGACAGGGTTTGTTTTACTGCAGTATTTTTAGTATTTTATTTGCAAACAAAACTTTCTTTACTTCTTGGAGATCTCCCTTAGTTCTTCATTATTCCCAAAAAGTCTTATCTATACCTGTTGTCCCTAAACCCTACTGTTTTGTTCATATCCTCTTTCAAAATAATTATTCTTCATTGTACACCACTCATTTTGGCCCAAATCTTTTTCATATAACTTCTCAATGCATTCTTTCCCTATTCTCTATAGTTAGTTTCTTATATGGTATCCCCCCCCCCCCTCTTAAGTTAACTTAAATCTACTGAGCTCAGATACATAAACTATGGGACGAGGCAATGGAGCAGTACAAAACAATTAACATAAACAGCAATGACAAAAAAAATGCAAATTGGCAAAGCAAGCAGTAGTTTATCTCAATTAGCAAAACAAATGCAACATTATAACTAATATGAGCCAATGTGCGGCAACAAGAAAAATAAATGAGTAGTAGAACTGGGTTAATACAAAGTAAAATTCAGTAGAACTATGCCTGGCAAACAGCAGCAGCAAATGCAGTAACTTATACCTAAACATGGTAAAGCTCAAGCAGAAAGAATATTACAGTAAAGATAGGAAATGTCTGATACCTAAGTCAGATCTTAACACAAGAGTGATGCAGCACAAAATCTTACTCTGTCAAAAAAGTTACCAAATCGTTGAAAGATTATGTATGCAGTTCCTGTGAAGGGAAATGTCTGTCTGTGCTCCTCCCATTTTTTATAAGAAAGTATATCATATAATTATTATTTAATGGATCTAAATAATGTTCAAAAGTCATCATATATATATTAGTTCATGACATCCAGTCTTACAAATTTCGTTTTTCTGACGGACACACGTCCAGATCGTCCGTTCTCAAAATTCTGCCATCTCTCTCCCCACATCCACCACTGCTGGCGGCTCACCTCCAACTGCGCAACGCTATGCGCTGCTCACACCCAACTGCCCAACACTACAATAGCGACTATTCCAGCAATGCCAACCAGCCACAGACTGCACACAGCACAGCCAGTGATTTTCATACAGAGCGTGGCGTTACCAACATAAAAACCTACACAGCCTACTTTCAACCTTAGTACAAACGACAGCTCCGCCAGTGCACTGTCCTTATATACCTCATGTACGCGATACCACCACCATCTGTATACATTATATCGCTATCCCATGACTTTTGTCACCTCAGTGTACATTGCTTTTTCACATGTTTGCTGTGGTACCAAGCGGAGACGGAAATGAAATTATCATGTTTAAAATGCAGCCGCAAGGTGTCAGTCGAAGAACGCTAATCAGTGGTTGGGGAAGGCCAGTGGCGTCACAAAGCTAGAACGGTTTCGGCTTTCAGTAGCGTCACATGACAAAAAGCAGCATCGCCTGAGAGTGACGCGGCAGGAATCTGGGAATTTCCTCTAAGGAACCTTCGTGACGCCACTCTAGTGACGTCAAATAATTGCGCGTAGAAAAACGGTTTCAAGCCCGCGCCCCAGGAGTACGTTCTCCTCCAAGATTGGTTCAGGGCTTGCAAGCAGGAACCGCTCATTACTAAGCAGTTTGCATAAAGGTAGCCTTACCTGAATGAAGGAAAACTCTTACGGCTATTTCGGCTGGGAGGTCTTAAGTGTGTCCGTTTGTTATAAGTGACTAAAATGGATGTGTGTGTGTGTGTGTGTGTGTGTGTTTGTCGTGTCACGTTTGTGTCGTACGGTGATGCGAGAAGGAAGAGGATGGAACATACCCCTCTCGAGTAGCACCAAGGGAGCTGCCAAGTTCGAGGACCCCATCCGACGGACGGACCATCATTAACATTTTCACATGCCCACACTCCTAGAGACACAGCAGAGAGGCTTGAAATTTAATTGAGGGCAACGGGACAACGTCTGGTGGTCAGGAACGGTACGCCACCACTTCTCCTTCAGTAGCGGCCGAACACTGGCAGCGACAATTTCTTCACCACCAGCAACAGAATCGGCTGTCTCCCAACCGAGCACAATACTACAGGCATGCGATAGGGACCGCTGCTGCGGGGGTGGCTGTGGGGGTAGGGGGGGAACTCGCATGCTGCCTGCTGCCTGCCTCCGAGTACAATGTCGGTCTTCCACTCCGTGTATTATTTGTGTCGTAGGTGTATCTGTTGCGCAGTTTTCCTCATAAGCTTCTTTGAATGTCACCTGCGCCGGCCAACACCTGTCGGCATAACCATAAAGCACAGAGACTGCGAAAAACGTTTCATTTGAACTTAACCATTTGGCTCTGTGTTGAAGAGACCAATATTGCTCCTATTAATGAAAATAGGGAAGAGTTATGTTTGTTCGCTGTAGAAACGCACGTGTATTACAACAAACGCCTGCGGGATGAACCTCTGGCAGGAAATTCCAGTAAAGTGGAAAAAAAATTGGAAATTTGTGGTAAAGACTATGGGACCAAACTGCTGAGGTCATCGGTCCCTAGGCTTACACACTACTTAATCTAACTTACACTAACTTACGCTGTAATGTTGTGCATTAATTTGCTCTGAAAGCGATGCTGATATTCAAGACCATAAAAGTGGGTTAAAAGCTGTGAGCTATCTGAGGAAGTTAACCTTGCATTACTGCGCAACTGTTTCACCAGGTATCCAGTCTAGCTTACCAAATTCCCAACCAGACTAATATTAATTATAATCTTTTAGTACTCATCTTACGATAACCGGTGATATATATATAAAAAGACAATTTAAATAAAAAGAAATAAATCAGTTTATATTTGGACATTTATTTTAACATTGATCATTGTCCCTGTCCTATTAAAACGGCGCTATTCTTACAATCCGTGCTTGGAAACTTAAATCGTAATGAAAAGTGGTACTCATTAACAAAACGCTTCAAATTAAAAAAAAAAAAGTTTCATTCGAACGCTAACCTCAAATCATTATAAAGCGTGAATAACACATCCGTTCCAGTGTTCATTCGTAATCTTGAACTCACTATCGTCAATTTTCTTTCCTCATTAATTTCAGCTTGTACCTGTCTCAGTATCAAAATAGCTAACAACTATAACTTTTTTGAACATCGACACTAGGAAAAGACATTTAGCCAACAAACCACTTGTGCTCTTTTTACCTGCGCCCACAGTTCTGCAGTATTTTGGGAATGAGGTCTTCTGCCTGGTCTGTTGTCAGATGTATTTCAATCTCGCGTTCGCGATTACGATTTATGCGCCATTCTCAACTAAGAGCTCGTATGAAGTGTATCAGTGTTTTATCAGTTGCTGTTAAGAGGTCTCGAAGTAGTCTACTTGATTAATAATAAAACCGGTATGGGTCCCATATTCGATCCCAGCAACTGTCGTCCCGATAACTGCTTAAATTTCGAATGAGAATCATCAGCAATGGCTACAGAACACTTCTGGTATAACTAGTCACCTTCGTTCTACCAGCAGCCTTGTCTAAGAGGGGGGAATTTCAGTGCAACCTCTTTCCCTGAAAGGGGGGGGGGGGAGAGAGAGAGAGATACTGCCATTTATCGTCTTGCCGTGAGGGGCGGGAGACTGAGAAACTGCCATTATAAGGCGAAAGAATCAACAGTATAAGGACCGAAGAAGGCAATGGAAATCTTGTAATGATACATGATGTGTATCCACAGGACATTTCCTCCGTAACTGAAAAATTGTCGTCAAAATATCTCCCCTGGTAAACGATTCCGGATTGATTCCCCTTTCGCATCTGCATGGTGAGACTGCCAGGAGTGAGTAACCACGAGAAAAATATTCAGTAACCAACGAAAGGGTAACATTCCACGAGTCGGGCCGTGGAATGTCAGAAGTTTGGACGTGCTTGCAGAAAAAACTTTCTATGACCAAGATCGAATAATTACACTCAGCTGGCGGCTACACGGGTAGCGGAGGCTGTGTGGCGTGGACTGGGCGGTCTTTTAGGTTAGAAGGCCTCGGGAAAGTACGGGGTGGGCTGCAATCTCAAAGGGTGCATGGCAAATACAGGACGTGCTTGGATCAAGGAACAGTCGGAATTGTAGTTGTAAATTGTTGTAGTTGTGCTGGGAAAGTCCCTGAGCTTCAAGCGCTAATAGAGAGCACAGAAGCTGAAATCGTTATAGGTACAGAAAGCTGACTAAAGCCTGAAATAAGTTCTGCAGAAATTTTTACGAAGTCTCAGACGGTGTTCAGGAAAGAAAGATTAGGCAGAATTGGTGGTGGAGTGTTGGGTGTCTGTCAGTAGTGGTTTATCTTGTAGTGAAGTCGAATTAGATACTCCGTGCGAATTGGTATGGGTGGAGGTTATACTTAACAGCCGAACTAAGTTAATGATTGGCTCCTTCTACCGACCCCCAGACTCCGATGATAAGGTTGCGGAACACTTCAGAGAAAATTTGAGTCTCGTAACAAATAAATACCCCACTCATACGGTTATAGTTGGTGGGGACTTCAACCTTCCCTCGATATGTTGGCAAAAATACTTGTTCAAAACCAGTGGTAGGCAGAAAACATCTTCCGAGATTGTCCTAAATGCTTTCTCCGAAAATTATTTCGAGCAGTTAGTCCACGAACCCACGCGAATTGTAAATGGTTGCGAAAACACACTTGACCTCTTAGCCACAAACAATCCAGAGCTGATAGAGATGATCATGACTGATACAGGGATTAGTGATCACAAGGTCGTTGCAGCTAGGCTCAATACCGTTTCTTCCAAATCCACCAGAAACAAACGCAAAATAATTTTACTTAAAAAAGTGGATAAAGTGTCACTAGAAGCCTTCCTAAGAGACAATCTCCATTCCTTCCGAACTGACTATGCAAATGTAGACGAGATGTGGCTCAAATTCAAAGATATAGTAGCAACAGCAATTGAGAGATTCATACCTCATAAATTGGTAAGAGATGGAACTGATCCACCGTGGTACATAAAACAGGTCCGAACTCTGTTGCATAGGCAACGGAAAAAGCATGCGAAGTTTAGAAGACGCGAAATCCCGAAGATTGGCTAAAATTTACAGACGCGCGAAATTTGGCACGGACTTCAATGCGAGATGCCTTTAATAGGTTCCACAACGAAACATTGTCTCGAAATTTGGTAGAAAATCCGAAGAAATTCTGGTCGTATGCAAAGTACACAAGCGCAAGACGCAGTCAATACCTTCGCTGCGCAGTGCCGATGGTACTGTTACCGACGACTGTGCCGCTAAAGCGGAGTTATTGAACGCAGTTTTCCGAAATTCCTTCACCAGGGAAGATGAATGGAATATTCCAGAATTTGAAACACGAACAGCTGCTAGCACGAGTTTCTTAGAAGTAGATACCTTAGGGGTTGCGAAGCAACTCAAATCGCTTGATACGGGCAAGTCTTCAGGTCCAGATTGTATACCGATTAGGTTCCTTTCAGATTACGCTGATACAATAGCTCCCTACTTAGCACTCTTATACAACCGCTCGCTCACCGATAGATCTGTACCTACAGATTGGAAAATTGCGCAGGTCGCACCAGTGTTTAAGAAGGGTAGTAGGAGTAATCCACCTAACTACAGACCTATATCATTGACGTCGGTTTGCAGTAGGGTTTTGGAGCATATACTGTATTCAAACATTATGAATCACCTCGAAGGGAACGATCTATTGATACGTAATCAGCATGGTTTCAGAAAACATCGTTCTTGTGCAACGCAGATAGCTCTTTATCCGCACGAAGTAATGGCCGCTATCGACAGGGGATCTCAAGTTGATTCCATATTTCTAGATTTCCGGAAAGCTTTTGACACCGTTCCTCACAAGCGACTTCTAATCAAGCTGCGGGCCTATGGGGTATCGTCCCAGTTGTGCGACTGGATTCGTGATTTCCTGTCAGGAAGGTCGCAGTTCGTAGTAATAGACGGCAAATCATCGAGTAAAACTGAAGTGATATCAGGTGTTCCCCAGGGAAGCGTCCTGGGACCTCTGCTGTTCCTGGTCTATATAAATGACCTGGGTGACAATCTGAGCAGTTCTCTTAGGTTGTTCGCAGATGATGCTGTAATTTACCATCTAGTAAGGTCATCTGAAGACCAGTATCAGTTGCAAAGCGATTTAGAAAAGATTGCTGTATGGTGTGGCAGGTGGCAGTTGACGCTAAATAACGAAAAGTGTGAGGTGATCCACATGAGTTCCAAAAGAAATCCGTTGGATTCGATTACTCGATAAATAGTAAAATTCTCAAGGCTGTCAATTCAACTAAGTACCTGGGTATTAAAAGTACGAACAACTTCAGTTGGAAAGACCACATAGATAATATTGTGGGGAAGGCGAGCCATAGGTTGCGTTTCATTGGCAGGACACTTAGAAGATGCAACAAGTCCACTAAAGAGACAGCTTGCACTACACTCGTTCGTCCTGTGTTAGAATATTGCTGCGCGGTGTGGGATCCTTACCAGGTGGAGGATATGGAAAGGGTGCAAAAAAGGGCAGCTCGTTTTGTATTATCACGTAGTAGGGGAGAGAGTGTGGCAGATATGATACGCGAATTAGGATGGAAGTCATTACAGCAAAGACGTTATTCGTCTCGGCGAGATCTATTTACGAAATTTCAGTCACCAACTTTCTCTTCCGAATGCGAAAATATTTTGTTGAGCCAAACCTACATAGGTAGGAATGTTCATCAAAATAAAATAAGAGAAATCAGAGCTCGAACAGAAAGGTTTAGGTGTTCGTTTTTCCCACGCGCTGTTCGGGAGTGGAATTGTAGAGAGATAGTATGATTGTGGTTCGAGGAACCCTCTGCCAAGCACTTAAAGGTGAATGTAGATGTAGATGTAGATGTAGATTTATAACCATGTCAGCAATGAATAGAACATGTCAGTCAAACGTAAATAGATGTGTTAATGTGCACTGACTGTGTATTGCGATGTTTAAGACTTAACAATCATCTGTAATTGCTACAAAAAATGGTTAAAATGGCTCTGAGCAGTATGGGACTTAACTTCTGAGGTCATCAGTTCCCTAGAACTTCGAACTACTTAAACCTAATTAACCTAAGGACATCACACACACCCATGCCCGAGGCAGGATTCGAACCTGCGACCGTAGAGGTCGCGGGGTTCCAGACTGTAGCGCCTAGAACCGCTCGGCCACCCTGGTCGGCTAATTGCTACATATACGGACTTGGGCAATTGGACAAGGTGCTTTTTGATTGTAAAAGTTTACTGACATATCTCTGTACAGTGTGTTACATTTTATCTACTAACATGACAGCTTAGCATGAGGTTCCAACTCACAAGGAACACGTTTGGTAACAAAAATGTCTGAAGGCCAGAAGTTGGCAGCAAAGTCTGTCGAAATTGGTCATCGAAAGTAAAGAATTATTTACGCAATCAGACGAAGACTAAAAAATAGTACATCATCTTCGTGTCTACAGAGTTCCTCGCCGTCTACGTCAAAGAACGTAGCGCTTCATGTAATAAGTCCCATCGAATTTTTGCCATGGTGAGCTCTTTACTTATTGTGCGTACGCTAGGTGTGACATTTGGTAACATTCTTATGATTAGCTGTAATTCTACTTCCATAAATTTGTAGTTATATAAATTTGTATTCACATAAACTTGTACTGGAAGTAACGTGTTTATGACGTCAGTCGTAAGTTATTTACTTCATTAATTATGTTTTGTCATAATTCCACTGTCAGTTACTCAACGGAAAGAAGAAAAAACTGTAAAACAATTATCCTTGTAGTCCTTGAATAAAAAGTTCACTTTTATAGATAAAATATTCTTTATGTTAAAAACGTAGTGCACCTTCCACAAGCATTATTTACTCGGCGCAAGATAGATGATAGCTTCACTTATTGGGAAATGAGTGATTTTTTTGCTTAGCAAATATCTTTGCATTGTAACCAATAACACCGCACGTAAAACACATGTCTGAGGCTGCAACTAACGTGAAAGCCGGCCGGTGTGGCCGTGCGGTTAAAGGCGCTTCAGTCTGGAACCGCGTGACCGCTACGGTCGCAGGTTCGAATCCTGCCTCGGGCATGGATGTGTGTGATGTCCTTAGGTTAGTTAGGTTTAATTAGTTCTAAGTTCTAGGCGACTGATGACCTCAGATGTTGAGTCGCATAGTGCTCAGAGCCATTTGAGCCATTTGAACTAACGTGAAGAATATTATGAAATTTTTGTGTATTGCACGTCCTTTAGTGGTCTGTTTACTCTTAAACATTTTGTCAGACCCAGTACATACCGTGTAAACTCTCAATCAGACGAAACGCTGTTTACGAGGTGCATTCAAGTTCTAAGGCCTCCGATTTTTTTTTTCTAATTAACTACTCACCCGAAATCGATGAAACTGGCGTTACTTCTCGACGTAATCGCCCTGCAGACGTACACATTTTTCACAACGCGGACGCCATGATTCCATGGCAGCGGCAAAGGCTTCTTTAGGAGTCTGTTTTGACCACTGGAAAATCGCTGAGGCAATAGCAGCACGGCTGGTGAATGTGCGGCCACGGAGAGTGTCTTTCATTGTTGGAAAAAGCCAAAAGTCACTAGGAGCCAGGTCAGGTGAGTAGGGAACATGAGGAATCACTTCAAAGTTGTTATCACGAAGAAACTGTTGCGTAACGTTAGCTCGATGTGCGGGTGCGTTGTCTTGGTGAAACAGCACACGCGCAGCCCTTCCCGGACGTTTTTGTTGCAGTACAGGAAGGAATTTGTTCTTCAAAACATTTTCGTAGGATGCACCTGTTATCATAGTGCCCTTTGGAACGCAATGGGTAAGGATTACGCCCTCACTGTCCCAGAACATGGACACCATCATTTTTTCAGCACTGGCAGTTACCCGAAATTTTTTTGGTGGTGGTGAATCTGTGTGCTTCCATTGAGCTGACTGGCGCTTTGTTTCTGGATTGAAAAATGGCATCCACATCTCATCCATTGTCACAAGCGACGAAAAGAAAGTCCCATTCATGCTGTCGTTGCGCGTCAACATTGCTTGGCAACATGCCAAACGGGCAGCCGTGTGGTCGTCCGTCAGCATTCGTGGATGACACTTTTCGCATTTTCAGGTCGTCATGCAGGATTGTGTGCACAGAACCACAGAAATGCCAACTCTGGAGGCGATCTGTTCAACAGTCATTCGGCGATCCCCCAAAACAATTCTCTCCACTTTCTCGATCATGTCGTCAGACCGGCTTGTGCGAGCCCGAGGTTGTTTCGGTTTGTTGTCACACGATGTTCTGCCTTCATTAAACTGTCGCACCCACGAACGCACTTTCGACACATCCATAACTCCATCACCACATGTCTCCTTCAACTGTCGATGAATTTCAATTGGTTTCAATTGGTTTCACACCACGCAAATTCAGAAAACGAATGATTGCACGCTGTTCAAGTAAGGAAAACGTCGCCATTTTAAGTATTTAAAACAGTTCTCATTCTTGCCGCTGGCGGTAAAATTCCATCTGCCGTACGGTGCTGCCACCTCTGGGATGTATTGACAATGAACGCGGCCTCATTTTAAAACAATGCGCATGTTTCTATCTCTTTCCAGTGCGGAGAAAAAAAATCGGAGGCCTTAGAACTTGAATGCACCTCGTATAATGGAAGCAAGATAAGAAAACTCAGGATTTATCGACCTAGAAGAAACGTTCAGTAATGTAAAATCATATAAGGTGTTCAAAATTCTGAGAAAGAATGTTGTAATGTATAGAGAAAGACGGGTAACTTTAAGTATGTCCATGAACCAAGAGAGAACAATAAGGCTACAAGTCCAACAACGAACTGCTCGGACTAAAAAATATTTAAGACAGGGATGTAGTCTTTTGCCCCTACTGTTCAGTCTGTAGCGGTTATCTCATAATTAATGGCATAAACACATACAGCTCAGAGTCCACGACACTAGAAGCAAAAGAGCATCAGCAAACACGGACTATAAAACGCGTAGCTTAAGAGCTATGAGCACTTCTTCATCTCCTTGACGGTGATACACATCTTTTCTACTGAACAAGTGCTCATAGTTCTTAAGGTATGCTTTTTGGTGCCCATGTTTACTGAGACTTCTAGACTTCTTTGCTTCTAGTATCGTGTACTTTCAACTGTACGCGTTTACGCCATTAATAACAATACACCCTATACAGGGTGAGTCACCTAACGTTACCGCTGGATATATTTCGTAAACCACATCAAATACTGACGAATCGATTCCACAGACCGAACGTGAGGAGAGGGGCTAGCGTAATTGGTTAATACAAACCATAAAAAAATGCACGGAAGTATGATTTTTAACAAAACCTACGTTTTTTTAAATGGAACCCCGTTAGGTTTGTTAGCACAGCTGAACATATAAACAAATACGTAATCAGTGCCGTTTGTTGCATTGTAAAATGTTAATTACATCCGGAGATATTGTAGCCTAAAGTTGACGCTTGAGTACCACTCCTCCGCTGTTCGATCGTGTGTATCGGAGAGCACCGAATAACGTAGGGATCCAATGGGAACGGTGATGGACCTTAGGTACAGAAGAGACTGGAACAGCACATTACGTCCACATGCTAACACCTTTTTATTGGTCTTTTTCACTGACGCACATGTACATTACCATGAGGGGTGAGGTACACGTACACACGTGGTTTCCGTTTTCAATTACGGAGTGGAATAGAGTGTGTCCCGACATGTCAAGCCAATAGATGTTCAATGTGGTGGCCATCATTTGCTGCACACAATTGCAATCTCTGGCGTAATGAATGTCGTACACGTCGCAGTGCATCTGGTGTAATGTCGCCGCAGGCTGCCACAATACGTTGTTTCATATCCTCTGGGGTTGTAGGCACATCACGGTACACATTCTCCTTTAACGTACCCCACAGAAAGAAGTCCAGAGGTGTAAAATCAGGAGAACGGGCTGGCCAATTTATGCGTCCTCCACGTCCTATGAAACGCCCGTCGAACGTGTACCTCACCCCTCATGATAATGTACATGTGCGTCAGTGAAAAAGACCAATAAAAAGGTGTTAGCATGTGGACGTAATGTGCTGTTCCAGTCTCTTCTGTACCTAAGGTCCATCACCGTTCCCTTTGGATCCCTACGTAATTCGGTGCTCTCCGATACACACGATCGAACAGCGGAGGAGTGGTACTCAAGCGTCAACTTTAGGTTACAATATCTCCGGATTTAATTAACATTTTACAATGCAACAAACGGCACTGATTACGTATTTGTTTATATGTTCAGATTTGCTAACAAAACTAACGGGGTTCCATTTAAAAAACGTAGGTTTGTGTTAAAAATCATACTTCCGTGCATTTTTTTATGGTTTGTATTAACCAATTCGTCAGTATTTGATGTGATTTACGAAATATATCCAGCGGTAACGTTAGGTGACTCACCCTGTATATTGAAGAAGCAATGACTCTAATAAAGAAAACGTTCATGTTTGTGAGCATATGAGTGATAAGTTTCGCTGCACACATTGCTGTCCTCAGCGAAAGTGCAGAAGAATTGTAGGCCCTGTTGAATGGAGTGAAAATGGCCAAGATAAGTCTACTGGTATCAAGCAGTGGCCTTAATGTGAGAGAGAAATTTATGAGAATGTACGTCTGGGGCACAGCATTGCAAGGTAATGAATCATGGACTCTCAGAAAACCGGAAAAGAAGAGAATCGAAGCGTTCGAGATGTGTTGCTAACGAACGGCGTCGAAAATTATGTTGACTGATAACGTATGAGGAAGTTCTCAGCAGAATCGGCGAGGAAAGGTGTGGTGTCATCCGGAGACCACGATGCTACACGAAAGTCGACAACAGACGTCAATATCACATATGTTAGCGATGTCTCGCTGCAGTCCACAACGATGTATGCGAGGTGCCCCAGAAGACCACACCTCACATCTGAGCCTTGCAGCGCCATTGTACTGAGGTCAATATAGAGCTGAGCTTGGAAAATCTTTGCCTCAGTTTGTTACCTCAGGTTCAGCAGTCAACATCATTTACCAGTGTAGTGTTACTCCAACTCTCAGTGGGACATGTACTTGGTTGAATGCTGTACTTAAAGAGAAGAGTATACATCAAGGGATACTTTCATAGCCAATGACAGTTGTAAATGTTCTACACTCTCCTGTGACTAAGATGTTTCTAAGGTTTAGTAAATGTTTTTATTCGTTCATGGAACAAAGTAAACTAATATTTCATCCGTTACAGTTGCTATGACTCATCTCCCACAGTTGTGGCCAGAGGATTGTACTGGTTGGTTATAATTAAACTTTACCTATTTAACACGTTATGGCAGGCAGGGAATGAACCATGGACCTTGCCATTGGTGGGGAGGCTTGCGTGCCTCAGCGATACAGATAGCCGTACCCGTAGGTGCAACCACAACGGAGGGGTATCTGTTGAGAGGCCAGACAAACGTGTGGTTCCTGAAGAGGGCCAGCAGCCTTTTCAGTAGTTGCAGGGGCAACGGTCTGGATGATTGACTGATCTGGCCTTGTAACAATAACCAAAACGGCCTTGCTGTGCTGGTACTGCGAATGGCTGAAAGCAAGGGGAAACTACAGCCGTAATTTTTCCCGAGGCCATGCAGCTTTACTGTATGGTTAAATAATGATGGCGTCCTCTTGGGTAAAATATCCTGGAGGTAAAATAGTCCCCGATTCGGATCTCCGGGCGGGGACTACTCAGGAGGACGTTGTTACCAGGAAAAAGAAACCTGGCGTTCTACGGGTCGGAGAGTGGAATGTCAGACCCCTTAATCGGGCAGGCAGGTTAGAAAATTTAAAAAGGGAAGTGGATAGGTTAAAGTTAGATGTAGTGGGAATTAGTGAAGTTCGTTGGCTGGGGCTCAAATGCCTCTGAGCACTACGGGACGTAACTTCTGAGGTCATCAGTCCCCTAGAACTTAGAACTACTTAAACCTAACTAACCTAAGACATCACACACATCCATGCCCGGGGCAGGATTCGAACCTGCGACCGTAGCGGTCGCGCGGTTCCAGACTGTAACGCCGAGAACCGCTCGGCCACAGCGGCCGGCACGGTGGCTGGAGGAACAAGATTTCTGGTCAGGTGAATACAGGGCTATAAATACAAAATCAAATAGGGGTAAGGCAGGAATAGGTTTAATATAGCACCTAGCGGACCCTTCTGGCATAACTCGCAGACCCCTGGGGGTCCGCGGACCACCTGTTGGGAACCACAGGATTATATAATGGTAAGACAGAGATTCAGGAACCAGGTTTTAAATTGTAAGACACTTCCAGTGGCAGATGTAGACTCTGACCACAATCTAATGGTTATGAACTGTAGATTAAAACTGAAGAAACTGCAAAAAGGTGGGAATTTGAGGAGATGGGATCTGGATAAACTGACTAAACCAGAGATTGTAGAGAGCTTGAGGGAGAGCATTAGGGAAAAATTGACAAGAGTGGCTAAAGAAATGGAAGACGAATGTGTAGCTTTGAGAGATAGTGAAGGTAGCAGAGGATCAAGTAGGTAAAAAGACGAGGGCTAACAGAAATCCTTGGGGAACATAAGAGATATTGAATTTAATTGATGAAAGTGGAAAATACAAAAGTACAGTAAATGAAGCAGGCAAAAAGGAATACAAACGTCTCAAAAATGAGATCGACAGGAAGTGCAAAATGGCTAAGCAGGGATGGCTAGAGGGATGGCTAGAGGACAAATGTAAGGATGTAGAGGCGTATATCACCAAGGGTAAGATAGATACTACCTACAGGAAAATTAAAGAGACCTATAGTACTAAGTCCAGGAAGTCGTTTCTGAAAGTATTTGTATGGAGTGTAGCCATGTATGGAAGTGAAACGTGGATGATAAATAGTTGGGACAGGAAGAGAATTGTAGGTTTCGAAATGTGGTGCTCCAGAAGAATGCTGAAGATTAAATGGGTAGATCACATAACTAGTGAGGTATTGAATAGAATTGGATAGAAGAGAAATTTGTGGCACAACTTGACTAGAAGAAGGGATCGCTTGGTAAGACATATTCTGAGGCATCAAGGGATCACCAGTTCAGCATTGGAGGGCAGCGTGGAGGGTAAAAATCGTAGAGGGAGACCAAGAGATGAATACACTAAACAGATTCAGAAGGATGTAGGTTGAAGTATGTACTGGGAGATGAAGTAGCTTGCACAGGATAGAGTAGCATAGAGAGCTGCATCAAACCAGTCTGAAGACCACAACAACAACATAGCAGGGAAATTACTTACTGTACCGGTACCAAACTTGGTAGCATTAACGTCCAGAGTATGGGATGCATGATTTCCATGTGTCACTGCGCCACCGACCAGTTCAAACTATGGCCACCAGGTGCCGTGATCCGTCACCGTGATTGATAGCCTCACACACCTGACCAGTCGCAGTGCGCTTGTTGAAGTGTCAGCATGAGCTTGGACAAAAGTTCAGGGCACTATTGGTGAAGCTCTATTATCAAAACAACAGTAACGCTGCAGCTGCTCTTCGAGGATATGGGTGGCTGAAAGGATTACGAAAGGTTCTCTACTTGCTATGCGGAGCATTATGAAGAAGTTCGAATACCTGGAGAACCGGGCATCGCTCCCGGAAGAGGCTGATGACCGGTTGCACCAAAGGTGACTCATGAAATCGCTGTTGCTGTGGCAGACAACACTGCGCGCAATTCTCGATCGTCAGGCGGTGCGCGTGCTGTCACGACAATTGATCATCCCGTGCTCCACTGTACGGAAGGTACTTCGAACCGTTCTCAAACGGTATCCGTACAAGACCCGTATCGTACAGCAGCTTGCAACACAGGATGCAGATCGACGTGTTCACTTCGCTCTCCACTTTCTCGCAAGGACTGAAGTTGACGGGGGCTGGCCCTGGACTATCCCATAGACAGACGAAGCTCATTTTTCTCTTGCAGGTGGGGTGAGCACACATAATTGCCGAGTGTGGGGATCTTCTCCTCCGGTCACTGTGCATGAGGTTCCTCTGTATGCTGAACGTGTCACCGTATGGTGTGGCTTCACGATTACGTTCATCATAGGTCCATTCTTTTTTTAACAGGCTGCCGCTCGAGGACCAAAGACGTGCAGTGTGACTGGCCAGCGTTACTGCAATATGTTTCGCCAGGATGTCATACCCGCCCTAAAGGAGCGACACGCATTGAATTCAACAGTTTTCATGCAGGATGGGGCCCCACCGCACACCTCTCGTGAAGTTCACCCGCTTCTCCGAAACACACGATCGTATTATCAGCCGGTCGTTTCCAAATACTTGTCCGACACGATCACCTGATATCACTCCCTGTGATTTCTGGTTGTGGGGCTACCTGAAGGACAGGGCTTAGGGGAACATTCACACATGTGCTGATCTGAAGCGCAGCATATCAAGAGAGGGAGCCAGCATACCTACGGACATGCTTCGTTCCGCTGTGTAGAATACAATCCTGCGCTTTCAGACTCTCCTGGCAGTGATGGGCGTTATTGTGACCCTCTTCTGTAGCAGTAATGGTACCGGTATGTAATGGTATAATGTAGAGTAGCAGTTGTTTCAGTTGAAGTGATTCTGCATTATTTCTCTTCTCCATGTCCTTGACATTAATGTTTGGTCCTCGTACGGTAATTAGTTTCCGTGTTATAACGTGTTAAGTAGGGATAGTTTAATTAGAATCACCCGGTAGCTTCGTCTGGTCATAACAAAAGGAATACAAGGAAGACAATTAGAAGAAGAAGGGATATGATGATAGAAAACTTTTTAAAACATCAGGGTAACTTACACGGTGCTAGAGTGGCTGAAGGGTCAAAACTGCACGGGAAGACGGAGACTGGGAAACATCCAACAAAGAATTGAGGATGAATGATGACTAACTGAAATCCTCAGCTGCCGACAGGTGTTGTTGATATACCTCGATGTGGACAGCTGAAAATGTGTGCCCCGATCGGGACTCGAACCCGGGATCTCCTGCTTACATGGCAGACGCTCTATCCATCTGAGCCACCGAGGACACAGATGAATAGCGCGACTACAGGGACTTATCCCTTGCACGAGTCCTGTGAGTAATGAGTAATGAGTGGATGGACAAATGTCTATACGGTACATTACATATGTAGAATTGTGGAGAGTTGGGAATGTGAGTCTCACGGGAAGCGTGCAAGGGGTAAGTCCCTGCAGTCGCGCTATTCATCTGTGTCCTCGGTGGTTCAGATGGATAGAGCGTCTGCCATGTAAGCAGGAGATCCCGGGTTCGAGTCCCGGTCGGGGCACACATTTTCAACTGTCCACATCGAGGTATATCAACAACACCTGTCGGCAGCTGAGGGTTTCAGTTAGTCATCATTTATTCCAGGGAAAAACTGCACGGTCATCAACAGTATTCTGTTTTTTCGAGAACTGTTACTGTCTTCATATATATATATATATATAATTGAGGATGAGTACTACACTGAGATGAAAAGGTTCGCGGAGCAGTCAGACGATAACCCGAAACCTGTCATGGCGTTACTATAAATCTCTTTAAAGGTATCTGGGGCTGGTTGCGTTCTCCGCCACCAATCCTTGAAGGAAACAGTCGAGTCTTCCGCTTCAGTTCGGGTACTGGCCTAAAGAGCAGTTTTGGGCAAGACGGCAGTTTTCGACTAGATCACTTAAAAGTTGCAGAGACGGTGTGAGCCGCATGCTTCGGCCGCTGAGCTTCAGTCGAATAGTGTGTGTACGAAGAGCGCCGCGACGTCGTGGCTGGCAGGCGCAGCGGATACGTGGTGCCGCTGCGGCCGCCGGTGACCTTGGCGCGTCAATGGCAGCGGCTGCGGCAGGTGACCGCTGCGTTACGGCACGGCAGGGCGCGCTGGCGCCACAGGCGGCGCAAGGTCACGGCTTCCAGCCGCACACTCGCCGCCTCTTGATTTACGACGCGCGCAGCAAGGCCGCCGTCCTGGCGCTCGTGTGATCGCCATACCGGGCCGCCTCTGCCGGCGCCGCCGTCCGGTTCCCCGCTGGCCGTGTTGTTGTTGTTGTTGTTGTTTACACCGAGACGGCGCCCGCAGCCAGCTGGAAGGAATTCCACGGGCAGGAACGGGCCTGCAGTTACGTTGCGTCGTAGTCGTGACGCACACAGGGTGTAAAAAATGTGCTGAATCTTTTGAGAGGTGGTAACGCTCGTCAAAGCAAGGAAGCAAGTCCAACGAGAGATGACTCCAAAAACACGTACTTCACAAGGTAGGAACACTTTTTCATAGGACGGGCTTAAGCTTCGTTGCAGATGTCTGTCGGATACTTTGACAGAATCTTAAATCCTTAACGTCTTCGATATAGACGGTGGTCACTAAATTAAGTAAGTTGCAACGAATCCCTCATTAACATGTACAACAATAAGCCGGCCGGAGTGGCCGAGCGATCCTAGGCGCTTCAGTCTGGAACCGCACGACCGCTACGGTCGCAGGTTCGAATCCTGCCTCGGGCATTGTCCTTAGGTTAGTTAGGTTTAAGTACGTCTACACTACTGGCCATTAACATTGCTACACCACGAAGATGACGTGCTACAGACGCGAAATTTAACCGACAGGAAGAAGATGCTATGATATGCAAATGATTACCTTTTCAGAGCATTCACACAAGCTTGGCGCCAAGGCGACACCTACAACGTGCCAACATGAGGAAAGTTTCCAACCGATTTCTCATACACAAACAGCAGTTGACCGGCGTTGCCTGGTGAAACGTTGTTGTGATGCCTCGTGTAAGGAGGAGACATGCGTACCATCACGTTTCCGATTTTGATAAATGTCTGATTGTAGCCTATCGCGATTGCGGTTTTCCGTATCGCGACATTGCTGCTCGCGTTGGTCGGGATCCAATGACTGTTAGCAGAATATGGAATCGGTGGGTTCAGGACGGTAATACGGAACGCCGTGCTGGATCCCAACGGCCTCGTATCACTAGCAGTCGAGATGACAGGCATCTTATCCGCATGGCTGTAACGGACCGTGCAGCCACGTCTCGATCACAGAGTCAACAGATGGGGACGTTTGTAAGACAACAATCATCTGCAGCAGCGTGGACTATCAGCTCGGAGAGCTTGGCTGCGGTTACCCTTGACGCTGCCTCACAGACAGGAGCGCCTGCAATGGTGTACTCAACGACGAACCTGGGTGCACACCAATGGCAAAACGTCATTTTTTCGGATGAATCCAGGTTCTGTTTACAGCATCATGATGGTCGCATCCGTGTTTGGCGACATCGCGGTGAACACACATTGGAAGCGTGTATTCGTCATCGCCATACTGGCGTATTACCCGGCGTGATGGTATGGGGTGCCATTGGTTACACGTCTCGCTCACCTCTTGTTCGCATCGACGGCACTTTGAACTGTGGACGTTACATTTCAGATGTGTTACGACCCGTGGCTCTACCCTTCATTCGATCCCTGCGAAACCCTACATTTCAGCAGGATAATGGACGACCACATGTTGCATGTCCTGTACGGGCCTTTCTGGATACAGAAAATGTTCGACTGCTGCCCTGGCCAGCAAATTCTCCTGATCTCTCACCAATTGAAAACGCCTGGTCAATGGTGGCCGAGCAACTGGCTCGTCACAATACGCCAGTCACTACTCTTGATGAACTGTGGTATCGTGTTGAAGCTGCATGGGCAGCTGTACCTGTACACGCTATCCAAACTCTGTTTGACACAATGCCCAGGTGTATCAAGGCCATTATTACGACCAGAGGTGATTGTTCCGGGTTCTCAGGATCTATGCACCCCAATTGTGTGAAAATGTAATCACATGTCAGCTCTAGTATAATATATTTGTCCTGTGAATGCCCGTTTATCATCTGCATTCCTTGTTGATGTAACAATTTTAGTGGCAAGTAGTGCAAGTTCTATGGGACTGATGACCTCAGATGTTAGGTCCCATAGTGATCAGAGCCATTTGAACCATTTGTACCAACAATAAAATATTACTTTGCATTTAAACTGAAGTTGGGGGGGGGGGGGGAGGAATGAAAGGAAAGGAAAGGGTTTCCTGGTCTCAGCTGCATCGGGACATCCCGGCAGAATTAGCGGCGACGAGTGAAAATATATACCGTATAATATTTCTGTAGTATCATGCTGCGGCAGGGCGGGTTGACAATGTTCGATATTACTATGTGAAGCAAGCTGCAAAAATAATGTCCACCTACCTCAGTATAGCGTTCGTTCACAACCCGTTGCTCTGCATTCGATGGTACTATGTAGACGATGTTAAAAGCAGCGTAAAAGAAAACCATTGTTCATACTTACGATTGCAAGGTCCGAGTAACTCAGGTAACAAAATAAACCTGTAAATCTCTAGTACTAATGGGTAAAAATGGATGCTTCATTCTTTCATTGAAACTGTCCGCTTGTCGATACTAATGTTTTTATTGTCTTTTAGTTGTGGTGTCAACAAGCCCACATTTACGTCGATAGCACATCCACCACTAGTTCATGCAGCTTATGTCACACGCTAGACAGCAAGAAAAGCACTAAGTCAAAACCGATATATTACGAGAGTAATACAGTCAATACTCTACTACGAAATGAGTTTCACACTCGGTCCTTTTCAGTGGATTCTTCAAAAGAAGATGCTCGCCAAAAATGTTCTGTTAATGCATCCTGAACACGCCACGCAGAATTATTTACAAAGGCCAATAGTTTCACACGCGGTTTTCTCTACAACAGACACTCCAAAATCTCCCAAACTTCACAGAACTGTTTGTAACTGCATCTGCTTGCACGGTGATACACACCGAACGCGATATGTCTTTTCTTCATTTTACAAATAATTTTTTCGGACACGTGTAACACGACCTCATCCGGCAGCTAGTCCAGGACTGCCTGAATGCCGTAGCTTTCAGGGCATATAACTCATTCCAAAATGTGGGGACCGACCGAGGTGGCGCAGTGGTTAGCACACTGGACTCGCATTCGGGAGGACGACGGTTCAATCCCGCATCAGGCCATTGTGATTTAGGTTTTCCATGATTTCCCTGAATCGCTCCAGGCAAATGCCGGGATGGTTCCTTTGAAAGGGCACGGTCGACTTCCTTCCACGTCCTTCCCTAATCCGATGAGACCGATGACCTCGCTGTCTGGTCTCCTCCCCCAAACAACCCAACCAACCTAACCTAAAGCGTGAGAAAGACTTTACTCTCATTGGTTGATCAAAACGAACAGCCAATCAGATTAATCTTCCATGATCATATTCGCGCTCAAACTGCTTTACTCCAATCAACATTCGCAGATGCTTCTACATCATTTCATGCTGCAAGTATTAACAAAATGTTCCACCAAACCAAGCCAAACTAAGAGAAAACTATGCCTGAAATATACTTTAGAACTGATTATCCTCTTTTTGCCTTTCTGGCAGCCTTACTAAAAAAGCAAACGCTCACAGACAAATGTTATCCGCCAGTTAGGGGAATTCAGAATTTTTCATAAGACAGACTAAATGCCCACTCGATGAAGTTCCCTTCAGTATATTCGCTCGGAAGCCTGTTGAGATGAACCGACGTTCACTGACAGAAGCAGTTCCTGTCGAGTCTGAAACCGACTGTCATTAACAAGGTGTTTCACTCGTCTCCGATCCCAGTCGCTTAGCACTTTCTTACGATGCGTGTTGTTACGCCGTATTACACGGTGCGACTGGTACACCATTTCTCGTGGACACATTGGATAGTTCGTGTTGATACCCCAGCAGACCGCGCAGCTTCATTCACGGCGCGATCATGGACAATTCCAAGCCGAGTAGCTCTTTTCTGCCTCTTTCTTACGTCTCTATACGAAGACATCGTACCGCGCTGATTCAATACAACGCACTAGGATATCCTCTCTTCACTGCCATAATTTAACTTTAGCGGTGGAGGGTCACACGACCATGCACGCTAGATAGCGAACAGTGTGTTGTTTGAAGGAGGTAACTGAAGTTTCATACTGTGAGTGTACTTGCCACACTATTGTTTTGCATAGCAAACTAAATTTTTTCCCCTCTGGATGTTGTACAGAACAAAAGATGGATAATGTTTCACACGTCTGATCTATTCAAATGATTCAGGTGAACTGTAGCAGGTATAGATATACTACACAAAGCGTCATACGAAAATTTGTGTCGGAACGGACTAGAAGCTCGATTCCCCGCTTATCGCAAGTGGTCATCTTGCCACTTAGGCTATCCGAGCACGCCTCTCCAGACCGACTCAAACTTCCGGCACGAATTTTCACATGTCACTTTAGGGAGTACATCCAAACCTCCCGCCCGGCTAGCCGCGCGGTCTAGCGCGCTGCTTCCCGAGCGGGAAGGCGTGCCGGTCCCCGGCACGAATCAGCCCGGCGGATTAGAGTCGAGGTCCGGTGTGCCGGCCAGCCTGTAGATGGTTTTTAAGGCGGTTTTCCATCTGTCTAGGCGAATGCGGAGTGGCCCCCTTAGCCGGCCAGTGTGGCCGAGCGGTTCTAGGCGCTACAGTCTGGAACCGCGTGACCGCTACAGTCGCAAGTTCGAATCCTGCTTCGGGCATGGATGTGTGTGATGACCTTAGGTTAGTTAGGTTCACGTAGTTCTAAGTTTTAGGGAACTGATGACCTCAGAAGTTGAGTCCCATAGTGCTCAGAGCTATTTGAACCATATTTGAATGGTCCCCCTTTTTCCACCTCGTTTGCTGTGCAAACACTGTCTCCACGTACGCGTACACCATAATTACTCTACCACACAAACACATTTGGGGTTACAGTCGTCTGGTATGAGACGTTCCCGGCGGGATGTGGGGGGGGGGGGGGGGTCCACTGGGGGCCGAACCGCAGAACAACCCTGGGTTCGGTGTGGGACGGTGGCGGGGTGGGTGTGGACTGTTGTGGCTTGTTGTTGTGGGGTTGTGGACCACTGAGGCCTATGGCGGGACGAAGTCTCTCCGTCGTTTCTAGGTCCAAGGTTTAAATACACAATATACATCCACACCTGTTATAGTTAAGTAGAATTTCCGGAATAAATTTCAATATTTGGAATTGTAGTTCGTCATCAAATACATATAAGATGAAGAAGAGCCTATGACAAAAATGACAATGGTAGTCTTCAATCTAAAACCTGCCAGCGAATGAAGAGGTGTGAGTGTGAGTAAATGAATTAACAAGCTGTGAGAAGAAAAAATACATAGGAATATAACATATGGAAGTTTGAGTCGATCCAGAGAGCTTTCTCGGATAGCGTAAGTGACAGGGTGGCCATTCGTGATAAGAGAGAAATCCGGGTCCAAGTCTCAGCCCGTAAAAATTTTCATATGTCGCTTTAGGTAATACATCTACATTTATTGCAGTTAAGTTAAATTTAAGGAATAAATTTCAGTATTTGAAACACAAATATCTATTCAGACGACTTTTATGGATATCGAATCCTGCGCGAATATTGAAGTTTAGAAAGAGCAGGTGAACACCAGTTTTGTTAATCAGTTTTTGCAGGAGGGCGAGGGCACACCACGAACTCAAATTTTGGTGACTTGCACAATTTGTGTGGCGTCAGGGAGAAGTTTATCCATGTGTTATTAACGTGGGAACAAGTAACGCTAAGCGACGTGCAAAAATTGAAAAACTGCTACCTCTTAAACCAGATGTGTTCAGTAGCCAATACAATAGCTTCTTCGGAGGCGCTTCACCAACTCAAACTCCGCCTTGATCTCTTTGCTTTACTTCTCTAGACAGCTACGTATTTATTGAACTCGTTAACAATTTAATGTGTGTATTGTAAATTTGATAACATTACTACTGAAACTTTAAAGAACGTGTCATCACCTTCGCAGACAAAGGCAGAATATCCGACAATGACACTCTATATAGACTTCGCCCTTTAACCTGGAAAAAACTTTTCGTCCTCTTATGAAAGCTGTTTCGCCAGCCTTGAAATTCAACACTGACTTAACATTCATTATTGGGCTGCTACAGTGCAAAAACAGAGAATTTAACTAATATGAATAATTAAGTTTTTATATGGTTGTAACGAATTGTTTTTGTTTCTTTGCAGGTGAGTATCAAGCTCCATGTTGGTTACAATGAGCAAGTACAATTCTCTGAGACAAATAACAGTAAGTAATAAAATCATACGTCCATACAAGTGTTAGTAGCTAAATACAGCAAATTCTTTGTTTTTTATTCCAGTTCTACCTTTTCTTCCTTTATTTCCTTCAACACACATCATTTCTTAGCAGTCTCTAAACGTAATGGCGTTTGCTCTTTGATTCACTGGCCTGTAACGGAAAGTAATAATCTCGGTTCTTACATTTCTATGTGGCATACGATTTGATACCGTGTGTCTCATATGGAAACTCGTATCCAACTCTAGGTTTGCCCAAACATGTTGTAAAAACTGTCGGACAAATAGTCATATATCCAGACTTTTTTCTAAGCAAGGAATCATGCCGTAAATAAGTCCACCCACACTTCAAACGCATACCTACTCTACATAGCTTCAGTAAGTTGCACACTCAAAACATAATAGTTTCTCTCGGCATTTCTAGCCTTGGTATTTTTCTGTGCCTTCTTCTAGCTAGTTACACCTACTCGACACCTCCATACCCCACCCTTCTCCTACCAACACAATGTCCTCTTCGTGTACTTCCATCGAAGTACACGAATTCCCAACTAGTTTTTCCCTAATTACTTACTTCTCAAGTTATATTTACTTATTCCCTACATACTGCGCTCCCACACAATTACTCAACCTTCTACCTTTCAAATTATCCACGCTATGCAATTTCTTCTATTACATTAGTCTACAATGCAAAACAAACGCATTGAAGCAACGATTCCACATGAATGAAGCTGATTAGCTTATGTTACAGATTAATTTTTGCAAATTGCTTATCCCAGACAAAAACTTTCATCGAACCTAAAAGAGGCAATTGCAGATAATGTCTGATGCTATGGGATAAATATTCTTAATGTCACAAGACATGATAAAAGGGACAGATGAGTCCTCTCAACGGAGAGATGACAAATTATGTTGAGAGGACCATGATTTAGAGCTTTTAAATATTTTTGAAAGTCGTCATTTGGCACAATAACTTCATGTTACTACTTTATCAAAATTACCAGTTTGGCTCAAGCAACAGGCAACTCCCAGTTATCAGCAACGACTATAATTACAGGTCTTGCGTCCAAACATAATCGTTTGTATGTAGACCACCATTGTTCTTTAAAGGCATCTAAACTTACAGAACACTTGAAAGTACCCGATTTGTATGTGGATTTGTATTTGGATACTTAAGTGGCATGTTCTCTTGTATACTGAAGGTGCGTATTCTCTTATATGTGTTGGGTACTGAAGTGGCAAATTCTCTTGTATCTCGCGTGTGCTGAAGTGGCTTATTGTCTTGGAATTCTTGGACGCTGATGTAGCATATTCTCTTGTATCTCTTGAATGCAAAGGTTGGATACGAGACAACATGCCAATTGAGTTGGCCTTGTGCTCCGTCCTGACAACATATTGTCTCATCAATAAGTCTGATACCTACTGCATTTAATAAAACTGATGTAATTAGTGTATAGCGATGGTCCAGATGCAAATGACCAAGTTTGATCTCATGACCTGTAATTAAGATCTTTTTAATTCGTAAGGATGGTATGATGTTTGACCGGAAACGCTTGTTTTGATAAAGATGTGGCATGAAACTATTGCGCCAAGTCATGATTTTTCAAAAAGATGAGATAAATAAAGAGCACATTTTTTAACAACTGTCATAGTGTCAAACGGAAGTATGCGAGCTTATAAATGTTTATATAGTATTTTATTACATCAAGATATTAACATAATTATAGAAACAGAACATGTTAGACTGTGATCTACCACCAAAGATAATTTCATTCTGCGGCAGTACAATGCATCATTATGGCGTAAGGGCAGTTATGACTGGATTCTCAATAGTACACATCGTAAAATTTCCTAAACGTAGGATATCGCTTAGTTTTTGATAAGAGTAACAACTTAGGAGCCAAACGTAACATAATTCATCAAGACCTCGAACATTTAGCTCACACAGTGAGGAAGCTATGTACATAGGGGAACGGAACAGAGAAAGCGAAATCCGCCGTCATTTATTTTTCTATTACTATCTACGAGTACAATGAAGCGTGTGTCAGTCAGAAAATGAAACTATTGGCTCTGCTGTTGTGAGTGTCTCTTATCCTCCACAAGTCGTTTATAATTATTGATCACTGGTGGACGCCAGTGAGTTGGCCCAAGCGATTAAAACGGGGCGGCTGAGAGTGCAGCCGAATTAACTTCCACAGTCTGCTGTTTGTTTTCATTTCCAGCTTTCCGGTGCCAGCAGGACGGCAACACGGACACAGACGTACCGTGTGTGCTGCAAATGCTTGATTATTATATTTAACGGGCAAAGTTTACAGAATAAAGTTTCGTATGGAGTTTAGCTGTAACGGCTTGCATGTACATTATATGTTTCTTAAATTATTAACTGTATAAATCGCTTCTCTTGAAACGTTTCGAGAGTAGCATCCATTGTCCAATAAAAATTAGAGGTCGTCAGTGGTGGAAACATTGTCTGTTTGTTAACTGTTTTCTAAATATTAACTGCCGAATTTCACCACCTGCTGCATCAAAATGAAAGGAGTATTTTAATGACCATTAAATACCAGTATTTCGTGTGTCGTGTTAAAGGACCGTTTCCGACTGATATTTCCTTTTTAACACAAAACAGTATTCAATGAAATGCTAAATCATCAGTTTCCACTGGGGTCTGTACTTACCACCAGTGGACTGTGGTCCTGGGGGGGGGGGGGGGGGGGCTTGAGACTCAACCACTGTTACTCAGTTCATCTATACTAAAAATAATAATTAAATTTCTGTTTCAAAAAATAATTTCAAATTATTGTTTAAAGCAAGATCAGAACATAGGTACCTATGATTACGTTAGATCCTCGTGTTACTGAAAATGTTTTGTGAACTCAGAAATCTGAAAATATAATACCATATGATACCAACAGCAGTCGTATCTTTGGAGTGTTACAAAACCAATGCCACTCGTGTTGTACTTTAATGAAGTAGCGCATATTATTAGCTGTGATTTCAGGATTTTCGCAGATGTGATTGCCTATGAAGAAATTCTATCTGTTACAAATTGCAGCTATATTCAGTTAGACCTCAACAAAATATTAGTCCAGTGAGAGGAGTTAAAACCGTTAACTGCGCCAGTGCGATGGTGCCTGACTTACTCTGAAATACTATTATTTCACTATGAATATGTGGTTAATGGACTAATTATCAACGTTCTCAACTACGGTATCGTGATTCCTCTGCTGTAATTCATAAACTAAGACTCGAATGACTATCTCCACACTTGCCACAGTTTTACCGAAATAAATCAGAACTGAACAAACGCGTACACTGAACTGATGCGGAGTAGAGTCTCACGTCTATGCTTGCAAATAAAAATAAATCTAAGTTCATACACACACACACACACACACACACACACACACACACACACACACACACACACACACGCACACAGAAACACACACACACACACACACACACACACACACAACGCGCAACTGAGACAGACACAATTATGTAATTACAGTAATGTTTATTGAAACTCAATTAAACAATCTGTATGTAATCAATTACAACTTAAACTGCATGTGAAATGCCTACCAGGGTTTTATTTCTGTACACGTAATCATCTATGCTAAGCGTGAACTTTCATAAATATATTAAAGTTATGTCTCACATAAACCAATCTCTAAAGCTAACAATGTTATAAGGACATTGTACTCAATAACGACCGATATTATACGTCTTGCCGGCCGGTGTGGCCGTGCGGTTCTAGGTGTTTGTCTGGAACCGCGTGACCGCTACGGTCGCAGGTTCGAATCCTGCCTCGGGCATGGATGTGTGTGATATCCTTAGGTTAGTTAGGTTTAAGTAGTTCTAAGTTCTAGGGGACTGATGACCGCAGATGTTAAGTCCCATAGTGCTCAGAGCCATATACGTCTTATTCAAGGATACAAGACCCTCCTATTTCAGTTGTGTAGTAATGCCATATATCCAATTTAGAGAAATATCTTAAATTCTCCTGTGACGCACTTAAGGGAAAGTACTGAGTTTTCATATTGACTTTCGGAATGATTAACACTGTTCTAATGTATTCTACCTATTACTCTTTGGAACGCTGTCAGTGGTGTCTTATTGCAATCACATACACACTTACTGTGGTGTTTCTATGAAAATAGATTCACCAGAGACATGCAGTACGTTTTTCTCTCTCACCTGCGACTGTAGCAATGGCGGCAGATAAAGGTAACTGCTGATTTCTCGTACTGCAGACGTCTTCGCTGTCCTCGGAAGCTGACAAATGGCGATGAACAATTTCGTGAGTGAAAAAATTAGTCGAGCAATTATAGTGACTCAAGACTATGGCTTCTCCACACTTTGCTGCTGCTAAAATTTCATTAAAACTATTTAAAAGGGATGTCAGAATGGGTTTTGCTGGTTTGTTCACAGACAGACAGTTTTTCGGTTTCAACAATAGATCCTCACTTAATAATTGATTTAAGTGGCGTGGTTTCAATTTATTCAAATTTTCACTTTCAAACTAAGTCAATGTTTGGCTCTCACAGCAAATGCCTCTGTAATATATAGACTAATACACTGTTCCAATTTGTTTCGATAACAGAAAAGATCGCCAACCATTCACTTTCTTTTGTATCGTCTCCAGTCGCTATAGTTCATTGGGTCCCTTCTGTTCTGGACCAAAAGAAATAGCTGTCGTTCTCTTCATACGCTGTGCACTTACATTGCTCAAACTCTTACGGGAATCGGTAGAAAGACTGCCGCGAGTAATGAGTGTAGTGGGCAGGGGCACTACAAATGTAGTGTGTGGACAGTAAGTTGGAAGTGTGGGACTCACGGGGAGCGCGCCAGAGATAAGTCCCTGCAGTCGCACTATTCTCTGTGTTCTCGATGGCTCAGTCGGATAGTGCGTCTGCCATGTAAGCAGGAGATCCCGGGTTCGAGTCCCGGTCGGTGCACACATTTTCAACAGTCCCCGTTGATATTTCTCAACGCCTGTAAGCAACTAATGATCTGGATTTCATTGTAATTTCATTCATAATTAACAGTTGTAGAAACATAAAAGTGGAACGATAACATACACTTCATTGTAAAAGGCAGCGATTCGTTGGTGGGATAGTGGCAAACTACAGTCCTTGTATAGAAGAGTGTGTATACTGCGAGAAAGAAAATGCTGCAGTGTGCTGCGAAAATGTGTGGTTTCGCTTTCGTTACGCAGTCGGTAAACCATTTAACAGAGTGTTTCTCGTGTATACATTCCTTCTCCTTGTATACAATTTTAAACAAAAACTGTATACATGACATTCAGATGTTTTGTTTTTTCTCATTTTTTCCAGTTTAAATAGAAAATAGGAAAGTTATATTTCTAGCTTATCAGCTATGATTAAATTACTAATACAGAATATATAATGACGTGGTTTAAAGTTGTTTACTAAAATCTCGAAAAATTCTTGACCTATTTACTTCATATTTTTACTTGGTGTCCACCTGCCTAGCTGAGTGGTAACGTGTTTGCGTATCATGCACGGGCCCAGGTTCGATTCCCGGCCGGGTTGGAACTGGGTGATGTGTTGTCCTAGTCGCCCAATGTGGCGTCACCTGAAATAAGACTTGCAACTCGGCGGCCGAACTTCCCCGGATGCAACCTCCCGGCCGTCAATACCACACGATCATTTCATTTGTTTTTACGTAATAGTCAAGTAGTCTAATAAACGACCAGACAGATATCGGCTGCATATTTCTTTGTGTGTGCGTATGTGTGTGTGTGTGTGTGTGTGTGTAAATTTGAAGTAAATAAGTCAAGAAATTCTGCAGAGTTTTGTAGTATACAGCCTTAAACGACGTCATGTCTTTGAGTTGTAGTATAGCTGAACAAGAAGCACAATTGAACCTTGTGAATGGAAGCTCAGTAGAGAAGTTCTTTGATTAAAAACAAGATATGGCTGTAATGCAGTCTCTCTCAGCAGCTGCTCAACCTGTATGTCGCATAAGCAATGAAGGACATATAAAGGCCATAGCCCCTCTCATACTTCATCAGCATAATGGCACTGCTGTTATTATGATGTTTGACTATGTTGTCCACACTTATATATGATGTGTTACGAAATGAAATGTTTGAGGCGCTGTAGCAGATGTAGAAGTATGAAACTGGAATTTGGTTGCAATAATTACACGTCTGTTGTTTGAAACTGATGAGCAGTATTTTATACAAAATAATCTCAATTGCTATTTATACATTTCTCGTACCTCTCCGGCAGGCTACGAATGCCACGCCAAAAAAACAGTTCTTCTTTCGAAGCAAACCAGTCAGCGAGATATTTTCATGCGAATTAAAGCGTTGATCAGCGAGAGCGTGTCCCAGTGATGCAAACAGATGATAATCGGACGAAGCCTAGCATGCAGCATAAGCCGCATGCCCTAGTATTTCCCAACTACATGAGTCGATCGTTTCCCCGACCAGTTTTGCTGTGTGTAATGGGGCAGTATCACGAATCAGTATGACTTTGTATTGCCTTTTTTCATATTCCGGTGGTTTTTCACGTAATGTCCGATTTAAGTCGATCATTTGCTGTTGGTAGCGATCAGTGTTAGCGCTTTCACCAGGTTTTAGCAACACATAACAGATGACACCCTTCTCATCCCACCAAACACAGAGCACTGTTTCCGGCGGGGTCAGGGATTTTCTCTGCCTCGTGATGGCTGGGTGTTGTGTGCTGTCCTTAGGTTAGTTAGGTTTAAGTAGTTCTAAGTTCTAGGGGACTTATGACCTAAGATGTTGAGTCCCATAGTGCTCAGAGCCACAGAGCACTGTTTTCTTTTCAAAGCGGCCTTGCAGTGGATGTCGATGGTTTGTCTGGATTCACCCATGATTTACGGCGCTTTGGATTCTCAAAATACATCCATTTTCATCACCTGTCACTATTCGATGGAGAAACGACTTTCTTTAGGACCTGGGGAGCAGCATTTCACAAGTGGTCTTTCGATTTGCTTGCTGCCTTTCATTCAGTTCATGCGGAAAGCATTTTTCGACTTTCTGCACCTTTCTCATAGCTTTCAGCCGAAGACAAACAGCTTTCTGCATCACATTCCATTAAATATTCAAATATTGCGCAAGGTGGGATGACAGTATGCTCTCAAGCATCTAACGTGAGATTGAAATTCAGGGTGAAAGAATATGTTTCGCTATTGAAATAGCTATTCTCCATTTAAATGAAGGTATATAGACAGGGCTTATAGCATAAATCGCTGAGCAGTCAACTAAGCTCGGAATATGGACTAAGAGTAACATAAAGGAAGGCGAAAGTAATAGGGAGCAGCAGAAATGAGATTCGTTAAAGACTTATCGTATCAGTTTCGGACCACTTGGTATTCGAAGTGAAGGACCTGTTCTACCTTGGAGGCAAAAGACAGCGTGGCCGATGAAGAAAGGCGTTCACTGAAAATTTTATGTCATATAAATTTAAGAAGAGGAGGCCCTGTTACGTCACCAGACAGTATACACGTATATGTAGACGTAGATAAAAACGTGGAGAGTCTTGTGAGAGTTTAGTGGCGCTGAGCTGGAACTGCAAGAGTGAGGGTGCTGTGCCAACGCCGTTTGCGTAAGAGCGTAATTTGCTTGTCCAGCGAGGTGCAGAGGAGACGGATGAGGGACCGCATGAAGCGCCACTATATTTGCATTAGCTGACAGGCAGCTGTCAGGAACACAGTGTTTGCTGCCCGGAGAAAGCACTTCTCTCCCATCATCACCTCTCCACATGGCGGCAGAACCTGCTGCTGAGTGTCTGCCCGTCCATCTACCCCTAGTGCCCTCGATCTTCTTGCTAAAGCGGCCTCTAGACTGTCGGTAGAACGTGCGCTATTTCGTATTGCACAATATTGTTGATCGCTTATGAATAATATTGAAGGTCGCTCAATATATTTTACGGGAGGGACCTACTGAAGTGGATTTTTATTGAGTAGACTGGCTGTATAGCACAGTCTCTGGGTAATTTTCTACATCTTTGTCAGCTCAGTCCAGTATGCCAGAGTGTTTATTTTGCGAGATTTGTTGTATAGTGGAAACAGCTTCGGAACATGTTGAACGCACGGTCATTTTAGAATTACTGGAAGTCTATAGTGGTTTTGCCAGCCTTATGGCGTGAAAATCATACTAGTGTATAAGTCATCAAAAGAAACTGAACAATACAACAGATAAGCTTCAGTTAGTAAAGGAGTTAAATTCACTGGGACTGATTATGGGAAGCGCAACGGAAATCATAGCTGGAGCCAATTAGGGATGCCACAAGTTCCCATTCTGTGGGGGCCATCCCTACTTTTCTGTAGTTGTCCCGTGTCCCTATGGCGGGATACCCTGAAGTCTCTACGTTTTTGGTTTACTTCTACAGTTTTACTTTTTTATATCGTGTTACATAATTTTTATTTTCATATTCTTAAATTTACCGTCTTGTATTTGTTAACCAAAACCAGTATGTGTAAAATACACGACGGAGCAACAAAACGATGGATTTAAAAGTCGGCAGTTTCGCCACCTCATTTTCTTAATGGTGTTGAAGAGGAGTTGTATTTATGGAGTGACCGACTGAAGGAATACTGACGTGTTCCGTAGGAACAATACGTTATAAATATTATAGTTATTTTAGGGTTTTCCGAGGTCAGACCTACATTTAAAATGTTCAGTTGATCAGGTGGAGATATAAACACCAACTACGACATAATCGCGTATGCAAACAGTGATCTAATACTGTAAAATGCTTTTTTATTCCAGTCTCTGATCACAAATGAATTCTTTAGACGATTACCGGTTTCAGTCTGTAATGATCATCTTCAGATCTTTTTTACACCATGTCCTAAAGTGATACGGCCATAATGGTATCGTCAAAACATATAAATATAATAAATCTATGTGACGATGCTATGCTGAGTATATTTATATGTTTTGACGATGCCAGTATGGCAGTATCACCTTAGGACATGGTGTAAAAAAGATCTGAAGATGGTCATTACACACTGAAACTGGTAATCGTCTAAAGAATTCATTTGTGATCAGAGACTGGAATAAAAAGCATTTGGAAATATAAACAGCAGTGTAGTGATAACAGTTATGGCAGTCAGAATGAAACCGGAAAGAAAAAACTGAAAAAAAATATGTTCATTGCTTAATGAATGGTTGGAGGATAAACAGTTCAAAACTTGCTTACGTAACGGCAATGTGTACAGTGCATCTTGCTTCCTTACCAGTAAAAAATAAGGGTACTGGGCCCGTAAAAAAAGCATTTATCGAGATAGAAACATCAACTTTCTCTTGCATTTACTTCCAAAAGTAAATTTATTGCAGTTTTTTTTAGTGTTAAACATACTTCGGTTGGCAATGAAGTTTCAGCAACCGAATTGTCACTTGCCTAGCATGGAGCTATGCATAACCATAGTTATATTTCTACTGATTGTGGTATTGAGTTGGGGTGTACAATTTTCAAAACAAATCCAAGCTAAGGCCGAAACTTCATTGTGGGATCACAGAATGTGAGACGCTGGTACAAAATGTGTTGGCTCCGCTTCGGTAGAAGCTGAAAATGAATTTAAAAATGGCACGTTTTTCTCAGTTTCGATAGATATCTCTACCAAAGGTAATATTAAATGCTTTCCAGCGTCGATAAAATATTTTTCAGTTGCATGTGGGGCGAAGGAGAAAGTAATAAGCTACTGCGACGATAATAATGAAATAGCTGGTGGTATTTTCGGAAAAATTAAATTTATTTTAAATGAAAACAGGGAGGAAGTTCTAATATATCAATTTTCGGTGCAGACAATGCAGCAGTAAACTTTGGAAAACATCACTCAGTTTTTTTCTTTTTTTTAAATCTTCATATAACTAAAACTAAATGAAATTGCCATGTTATTCATAATATGGCCAAAAATGCATGCCAAACGATTAAATTCGATGTCTAGAGACTAGTATTGAAAGTATACAACGAGTCCTCATCTTCTAGTAAAAAACTCATGAACTCAAAAAAATGTTCCACTTTGTTTAAGAAGAATATTCAACAGTTTTATGGAATTCTCCTGTACAGTGGCTGTCCTTGCTGCCGGCTCTTAAGCGTTTACTAGGACACCGGAAAGCTATTCGACTGGACTGTCTCTCTCAAGGAGAAAAAGGGATTAACCTTTTAGTATGGACTTTCGTAAAGGCCGTGGACGAGTAAGATAAATGGTCATTTCCCTTTCTTTATTTGCAGTTCATACTTAACTATATGTCGTTCATACATAATTATACGTTTTAGAAATAGAAAATCGGAAAACACATCCCGTATATAAGGGCCTTCTGAGCACAAGGGAATCAAGTCATAATAAGAAAGTTTTGAGAAAAATAGGCGTAAAGGTTTTGCTGAATAATTAATTACAGGAAAAAGTTTACACCATATTAAAATGTTTGAATGATAGATATTCTTTATAATGTATTCTCATATTAAAGAAATCTAAATTTAAGTGCTATTACAGTTTACCTTGTATAGGAAAGTAAAATTTGGGACTTCATTGGTGTACTGAAAGTATTGTACTTGCCTCTTTCTCTTTATTCTAGTTTTCAGGTTTTATTAAAGTACAGTAAATAAAATATATTTCTGGAATATAAATAATTATACATTTATTTTCTATCTCCGCTGATTAACAAAGACGAGTATTTCCAGACAGGAAGTTATGCAATCCACATTGAAAAAAGTACGCCCTTTTGTCTGCTTGCTCCTGCAAAGCCGGAGAAGCTGTTGTGGCAGTGTCAGACAATACTTTCTTGAAAAGAATGATGACGGGTGGAATATACAGCAGTAAATCTTCCATGTCCTTTCTCTTCACTTTTGCTATTAGTCAACGTTTGGTATAAAGAGGGCCCTGCTGGATGTTACAAATGTGTGTCATGGAATGACCAGGTTTCTTTCTTAAGCCAACATTGCCAAATGATACATTAAGTTCAAAGTTTGCTTAAACATCAAGCGGTAAGAGGAGATCTTATTTCATAATGTAACCGTCTTAAAGTCAGCCATTAATTCCATAATCATCAACCGCTTCTATATTGTTGAATCAGGATGGAGGTAATTACTTTCTGAATTCTTCTCTCGAATGTAATGTCTTCGTAAAGATGGGAAAGGCCTATATGTTCAACAAATTTAGCATCATCAATTTTGTTGGCTACCTTTGCCCTACACCAGCCTTACAGTACACTAAAAACTTCATCTTTATATATGCATGTATCGTAGATTCCCCTGCTAGTTATAGGGAGAACTACCAAGAACGTAGATACGACAGAGCGCAACACAGTACATCCACATTACGTGAGGTCTTGAAGCGTCCCCTTAGAAAAATTAGTGAACTACTGTGCTGGTAAACCCCTTACGTTATTTGATTTTCAAACAGCTCAGCAAAACTGAACGTACTCATACATTTCTCTCTTTACTTATTCTGACCATCACTAAACTGACACACAGTATTTTTAGCGCAACGCAATCTGACTTTTAATAATCCCTACAAAAGAATGGCCCTGACTAACAATAACCTATACCTTTCATGAATCACTTACCTCACAAAAATCTTCATTACTCGAACTACTGCAATACAGCGAGCGCCAATACTGCCAGCTAAATAAAGGATTTTAACTACTGAGGGCACTAACTACTGATAGGCATAGTTAGCAAATGAAAGATTTTGACAAAGAACAAACAATGTATTTACCTTAATAGTGTTCAAAAGTCATCATATATATATATATATATATATATATATATATATATATATATATCAGTTCATGATATCCAGTCTTACAAATTTAGTTTTTCTGACGGACACACGTCCAGATCGTCCGCTCTCAAAACTCTGCCATCTCTTTCCCCACATCCACCACTGTTGGCGGCTCACCTCCACTGCGCAACGCTACGCGCTGTTCACATCCAACTGCCCAACACTACAATAGCGACTATTTCAACAATACCCACCAGCCACAGACTGTACACAGCACAGCCAATGATTTTCATACAGAGCGCTAGTTGATGTTACCAACATAAAAACCTAAACAGCCTACTTACAGTCTTAGACTGAAATGCCTTTGTCGTGTCCCTCGCAGATACTCCACTCTGCTGCAGAGCCTCTCTGGGCAGTGGTGTTGCTAACGCTGATGTCCCCACACATGTATCCAGTCTTTGGCTCTAATTTGAAAGACATTCAAAAATACTTATTACACATCCTTACAGATCTCACTCCAGTACTGAATGAAATATTTGAAGCTAACGCCTTTAGGATTTTCAGAACAATCTCTGTTCCCTGGCCACATAATCGGACCTGACTGAATAAGTCCCTGAGGGTACACATTTATCTACTATAATCACTATGTTTCCAGAAGCAAAGTTTTTAAGTTGATTACAGTGCAGCAGCTTGCAGCATGGGGCCAGTGGGCGTTAGCAGGAAGGCTTCAAGCTGGAATTCTTACGCACGTCCTTGTAATTTACTCCTGCCCACAGTTTCAATGCCGTTGCCTAATACTCTTCTTCCACTTGTCAGGATGCCGAGAACGTCTTGTTCCTCTACTCTCTGCTCCATTTTGATCGCAGACATTGTCAGCTGTTGCAGTACCACCATCTTCCTCAGCACCAGCATTAAAAGAAAAATGTGTAAATATATCACACAAAGACTGTGAAAGTACTATGTAGTATTCTATGCATTTTCTATTTTAGTCATGAAACACAGTAATATATAAAAATAGTATTATATATTGAACCTCAAATGATCACTCTGGCTTTTAACTCGTTAGTTTATTCTCACTTATCAAATTTCGAAAGTACTTATTAGATAACCTGAGCTACAAGGCTGATATTCTTATGCGTTAGCTTCCATAGCTCCAGACGAATCACTCATGAACATAAATCTGCTTTAATCAGGGCTAACAAGCCGACGAAACAAACTGTGCAAACTGTTATAACGGACATGTTTCCACTGTGCTCCGAACAAATGACTGTCTCTCTCCATGCTCAACAGTGTTTCCAATCCCGTAACAGTAATTTACAGTATCTGGAGATGAATCTTCATAAAAGCGGAAGTGCAAAACGACCAGAAATTTACTTTCTAACACACTCTTATCACCAGGTTCTAGCTAACGAGGTAGATTACGTGTCTGTGTTAAGTTCAATGAAAGGCTTGGAGCATGTACTTATCGTGTTGCTTTCGACGACTTTTCTTCACCAATTTAAGGTAATGGGGTTGAATAACATTAACTGCTTCAATGTAGAAATCCCAGGAGTCCATGTGAAAAGCCAATGATATTGAGCAATTTACACCAACATGCATTTTGTGTTAAAGTCTATATTGTTCCAGAAGATTCGTACAATGGACAGTTCAAAGAAACTGATTTTACAGATCATGTACTCAAGCTGACCTAAAACAACTGCCACTGTACTGCGCTTAGCCTCACTGCTTATACAATTTCTTAACAACAAAAGTTCTTTAAAAGTACTGTTCAAAAGTCAGATTACCTGAGTTACAAGTAAACTCGGATGTTTCATAAGAAATTACAGTTACAGTTTTGAAGGTAATAAATGAGTGATTACAACAAATGTGGTTTCTAAAATTGATTTCAAAATTTAGTATCGAAATTCTGCTTCAAATATGTGACTAACAATACTTGACACAAAATAATTAATACCTCATTAATTACAACAGAAATTTTGCTGTTAACATATTTTGGAATACTTTGCATAATGTGGAAATAAAGTCTGAGGTTTAAAATTTACATAATAACCTCGGTTTGACAAATGATCGAAATAATAATTTGTTTAGGACGGAAAGTTCTACTGCTATGCTAATTACAGAATTAAATGCAATGAATCTTACTTTGAGTTTTTATACAGACATAATCTCTTGAGAGCGAACGTAACTTTCAATGAATCAGTTAGCCAGAAATCAACCCAAATCATTAATTATCACGTTTTATGAAATAATCGAATTTTTACAATTAATTTTCCATTTAATCATTGAACTGATTTTAACACTAACATTTCTCCACAATTATTGTCTGACAGTGACACAAATGAAATAATTAGTTTCGCAATGATTACAATAAGACACTTTTCCACTAATGAAAAATTCCTGTTAGTTGCATTCAAATGAGCCATAGTTGACTAGACGGGTGTGTTAGACTATATATATCTCTTGTACAGTGCTACTTGATACAATACAGAGAACCAGAATTTGTATTTTAATATTTGCTATACTGTGATATGTTTATCGTCTAATACAGAGAATCATGGTACCATATACTTCATATAAGGTTCCCCATAGGATATCCTATCCCAACTTGATTCCCTTGTGCTCAGAACGCAACGTATCTTTATGGCATTTCATAATTCATTAAGAAAAACCTTGAATGTAGATTAAAAGGTTATTTGTTTTTCTTTTTCGTTTTAAAGTGAATCAAAATTATAAGAGACTGACCAAATCAGACCAAGATAAATTTAGGAGAGATGCTGCTAACGTTTATCAGTGAAGCTTCAACTATCTAAAAATTGGTTTAATTTCGAAATGTCGCCTTTTGAGAAATTCACTGTCATAAACATAAAAGATGATATGACCTTTGATAGCCATCTGGATGTTGTAAATGGTAGTAATAATAAAGTAAACGGTGACGAATTGTACAATGAAGTCACATTGTTAATAAGTGTTATTGAAACTGAAAACATCAGATTTATCAACAGGTCAATGTTAGGTTCACTTCACTAGTAAAACTGCAGCCCCAAACTTATTAAAGATAGTGAACTCGGTTTTTCCTATTCCTGTGAGCAACGCACACGTAGAACGAGTATTTTCTCTGATAGGAAACTTGTAGACTGATGAACAGAACGAACGTAGGGTGAAGTCTGTGGAAGAATTGAGCTGCTCAGAGTTTTATCTGATGTTCTACATGAGAGGAAACTTCCAGTGGCAGCTGTATCCGATAACAAGTACACCTATACGTTCCAGCACCAGGCCAATTGATTTTCACCAATTTATAAGGTGAACGTTGCTAACGTTTATATATTTGAAGCTTCAAGTATCGTATTTGCAGTTTAGTTTTGGTGTGAGATGAACGTTACTAAGAATTGCACATTTAATTTATAACGTGCTACATGTTGTTGGAAGTGTGTCGATTTTTGAGTTGCCAAAGGTGGCGACCCTAGAACCAACAACCTTATACTTTCGGTATCATGAACGTTTTTCAGGAGCAAAAAAATCTCTTGTAATTCAAATGTAACCACCGCTTCAGCGTTAAATGTGTATATACATCTTTCGTTGTCTTTATGAAATGTTTCCAGATTTCTGTAATAGTTGCGTATATTTCCATCACGGTGGTGGTATGGCACTTACAGAGTTCAGGCCTTCAAAAGTATTTCTTGTATCCAAATAATGTAATGCAATTGAGGGGTGCTGAGTTTCAGGAATAGCGTCTCGCAAATGGGTTTCCTTTTCATTAATTATAGATGTAAACATTCGCAATAGTTCCTTAGTAAATTTTCAGGCCGCAGTTTTTTCTCTTCTTACACCATTCCTTCATCTATTTATTCTCCATGTCTTTCTTTCTGCGAGCTCCCTAGAGTCGAATAACAGTTGATCTCCGTATTCGCCATGTTTGCGCCGTCGAGGTCTGACATTAAGTTTGCTCTCCGGAGCCAACCATCAATATATTGCATATTATTATTGTCCAGTATTATTGACAGTCTAGGGAGCGGGTAGAAGGCGGACCAGAGCGGGGACTGGCGCCGTTGCGGTTTGCACCCCTTGTCTCTGTGGGGTAACGTTTTAATTACAGGCGCGTGGAGAAAGGAGGAGAGCTGGAATTACACAGCGACGTCTCCACTAATGAACGGCCAGGCTTGGCTGCAGTCTCACCCACCAATCAGGCGACCGTCACTGGAAGCTAATGCGGAGATGTGATTGAAACTTGCACTTGCCCCTATTCGGTTCGTTCTTCCATCGCTGCCGAGGTTCATATTAAGGTCCTGTTCTGCTGACAGATTCTGAAAACTTACTTGCATGTCTGAAAGAACAGAGACTACTGGCGATCCTCAAATGTACGAAATATTTGCGAAATTAATTCGCTGACTGCGAATTCTTTGACGTCAGGGAGCAAGTTATGATATTGATAAACAATATCTAGTCTTGTTGTGTCACTGTCTTTGCCTCTGCGCACTCTGGTACATTCTTAGTTGAAGTTTGGTAGGTGGTGGACGTATTCAGTAGTGCTGTGTTGCCTTGTGATTGTATCTGTTAGATGTACAAAGATTTGTTGTAAAGGACAGCAAGGCGAAAAGAATATGAATGTTGAATAATGTTGTTATTTTTTGAAGGGAAGAAATTTGAGGTAGGACTACAGCACTGAGCAACTAGTTTGTCGGAATGATTATTGCCAATTAGTTACCTTTTTTCACTTGCTCGGAGCTGAGAGAAAAAAATGGGTCTAAGCACTATGGGACTTGACATCTGAGGTCATCAGTCACCTAGACTTAGAACTATGTAAACCTAACTAACCTAAGGACATCACACACACCCATGCCCGAAGCAGGATTCGAACCTGCGACCGTAGCAGCCGCGAGGTTCCGGACTGAAGCGCATAGAACCCCTCAGCCACAGCGGCCGGCCAGCTTAGAGAAAGACCACCCCACTTCCCTAAGTTATGCATTAAAATATCAACTAATTAAGCTGTTTGGTTTTTGTGGAAGTGATTTATTAATATTGTACCCTTTTAAATCATTGCTCAATTTATTTTTGTTTTCAGTATTGTTCAGACCAAAGTCAGGTGTGAAGACCACGCGAAGTTTTACTCTCCCTTGTTGAATACATGCTTCATTCTAAAATCGTTGTCTTGGAACATCATTTCCTCATTTCTCCCCGTCCCATTGTTTAAAGAAGGTGTATCATTAAGCATTACCACACTGTACCATATGGTATGCAATAGTTTGAATATTGTCTGGAAGTTTTGTTTGGAAATAAAAGTCCGTCTTAGCTGCTGCCTGCTGTTGTGCTTTCGAGAGATCTGCAACAATATTATCAAGACGAGAGGTTGCTGGAAATTTTGATTAGCGCCAGATAATTGTTTTGCTTCAGTTGCGCATTTAACATAAAGACAAGCTGTATGCAGACCAGTTACAGTTCAGTTCAAATTAGGTTCTGTTTACTCAGAGGTTAGCATACGAGTTTAAGTTGGATATCAGATTGCGGGTACATAGTTTTGGTAGTTTGTAGACTTTTTATAGGGGCTAAATTCCGTACAGAAACACGTAGTGGTGACCTTACAGCAGTTAACAGTAAAGTTATATGAGGGGTGTTTGAAAAGTCCGTGCAAAGTCCGAGAGATGGTACCACAGGCGCGTATCGAGGTCATGTGTAGTTAGTAGCACCTTTGGAAAGAACGCACACCAAGTTTCAGCCATATTCGTCTATTTCTTTGTATTTGACATTCATGTGAATAAAGGAAGTCGAGTGGTTGTCAAAAAATGGACGAAAAATAATTTCGTGTAGTGATGAAACATTACTTTATGAAAGGCACAACACCTCAGGAGATTAAAGAGAAGCTTAATAAACATCACGGTGACTCTGCACCTTCGATTAGAACAGTTTATAAGTGGTTTAAAAATTTTCGGAGTGGCCATATGGGCACAAGTGATGCTGAACGTTCTGGACGCCCTGTGGAGGTTACGACTCCAGAAATCGTTGATAAAATCCATGATATGGTGATGGATGAAAGAAGGTGCGTGAAATTGCTATTGCTGTGGGCATCTCTAATGAATAGGTACATAATATTTTACATAAAAATTTGGACATGAGAAAGCTATCCGCAAGATGGGTCCCGCGATTGCTCACGCTTGGCCAAAAACGGAATCGTGTGAAGTGTTGCAAGGATGGTTTGCAGCTGTTCAAGAAGAATCCGCAGGACTTTAAGCGTCGTTTCGCCACTGTGGATGAAACATGGATACATTACTATACTCCTGAGACCAAACAACAATCTAAACAATGGGTTACCAAGGGAGAATCTGCACCAGAAAAGGCGAAGACCCTTCGGCCGTAAAGGTTATGGCGACTGTCTTTTGGGATTCGCAAAGGATAGTCCTCATCAACTATCTGGAAAAGGGTAAAACTATTACAGGTGAATATTATTCATCGTTATTGGAGCGTTTGAAAACCAAGTTGCAAGAAAAACCCCGGCGATTGGACCGCTAAAAGTCATTTTCTCTCACGACAATGCACCAGCACACACCTCAGCAGCTGTGGTCGCAAAATTAATGGAAATAGGTTTCCAACTCATTTCACATCCCTCCTATTCTCCAGACGTGGCTCCCTCGGACTAGTATTTGTTCCCCAATTTGAAAAAATGGCCGGCGGGTCAAAGATTTTATTCAAATGAGGAGGTGACTGCAGCAACTAATAGCTATTTTGCAGACTTGGACAATTCCTATTATTCGGAAGGCATCAACAAATTAGAACAGCATTGGACGAAGTGTATAAGTCTAAAAGGAGACTATGTCGAAAAATAAAAAAGGTTTACGCCAAACACGTAATTAGTTTTTATTTTTGCAGGGACTTTTCAAACGCCCCTCATAATGTACATAATATACACTATTGGTTTGTTAATATTCATGTCACGAGCCATGAGGGAAGAGAACAGCATTGACACGCCCGAGCTAAATGGGTGAAAGCGATGATAGAGCCGTCCTACTGTTTGCAGCACTATTGCAGTTTCGCGCAGGCGATCATGTCTTTACCTGCGTTACAGTAGAAATACCTGAGAGATTTCTTTTGAGTCATGAAACGAAATTCCTGGTTTTTACACGAACCATGTCAGGCTGGACAATATTATTTGTTACCTATGACAAAAACATGAGGCGCAGTTTGTTCATGGAGCTTGTTGGCCGCGATGCAGATATAGACGAATGGTGGTCATTGAATTGCAACAAAATTCTCACCCGGACGATCTACAAGACTGCAGCAGGCGGCAATAAACTTCCCCGCAGCTGAAGCTGTTACTGTTCGTGACCATTGTTTTCCCATATGTGAATGTATTTACGATGGTCATTAGGAGACGTTTGTTTAGAGGTGCAGCGAAGCTGTTTCTTTGTAGGCGGTCATTCATTCTCTGTGGTCTGAAACACATGAGGGCTTGCCAAGTGCACTGCAGTTCGCTATGCGGAGTTGCCCTTGCGGTGACCGAAGGAATTTTCGCCGGCGAACGATGTTGCAGCTAGTTGTAAAGTGTAGATGCGGCATTTACTATTTGATCGCTCCGATTATTTTGTTCCCCTTCCAGAATCAACGTTTTTTCTATTACTTTCTGTCTGTATCTTTTATCCGTGTATAATTTCAGCAAAATCTTGTCATATTGATAATTAGCCTTTTCCCTGTGGCTTCGCCCATATATGGGTTTCATACAATACTGCATACATTTATTCCCATCTCTCTGTTTCCACCTCTTCGTCTGTTATTCTATCTATCCCTCCTCACAATTCTCTCTTTCTCTTCTTCTCCTCTTCCTTACTCTGTCTTCTCCTCCCTCACTCTCTGTCGTCGTCCTCCTCCTCCTGCCCCTGTTACTGTCCCTATGCTTCTCCTCTCTGTCCATCCTTTCCTGTGTCCCTTTCTCTTTATCAGTTCCTCCTTCTAGGCTGATGCTACACCAACACAATACGCCTGTCAGGCTTGGTAGCACACATATGGGAGGCTGGAAAACCTTTTCTTGCCTCTGATATGTAGGCTGCCCAGAAAAGCGGCTCGATCATGCGACCGATACCATTCCTACAACATAAGCCTGTCATGCAAGGCAGCCTATATGCTGGTGGCTGGCAAAATATGATTTTCCTCTTATTGGAGCACCTGTTGGAGCTAGGAAGTTACAAACCCCACAGCGCTGACACTCGGATGGTGCGTTCTTAGTGTACCAAATTTAGCTGAAGTAGGTCCTGGGGTTTGGGAGGAGATCCCGGACATACAAATACTGTGCTTTATATATAGAGACATAATTGCAAGAAATTTAGTTTCTTCTGGCATATAAAATTTTCAAGTAACTTATGGGAATACAGCAGGGTAGAACACTCGACAACCGCTGATATCCCTGCAAGTGAACACCCTGTCAGTTTCAAGGCATAAACGTAACGTGTTGTGCAAGGAAATTTAAATTCTCAGTAGGCAATACTACTGCAGTCAATAACTATAACACAGCGCATGCAGGAAGATAACACACAGCATGAACAACTAGGGCCAGTACACAACCAAACGTGACAACATCATGAGTTACAGATCTGAACAAGTAACTTTAATATATCCCTTGTTTTTCTGACCAGGTGTCCGTGTAAACTGAGTGAATGAAAAGTGGCACTTAAGTCTGTGGCGCTTTTGCCTTATTCAGGTAGTATGACCAACATGATCGAACAGATTCTGCGGAAACACGCCGAAAAGTGCGATTTTCGACCACCATCTAAGATTAGAGTCCTTTTAGTGCTGTGCTTCCCAACCCTTGCGAGACAATTATACCGCCACGCGGGGTAGCCGTACAGCCTAGGGCGCCTTGCTTGGTCCCCGCGGCTCTCCCCGTCGAAGGTTCGAGTCCTCCCTTGGGCATGGGTGTGTCTGTTGTCCTTAGTTAGTGAGGGGCGTAGTGTGTAAGCTTAGGGACCGATGATCTCAGCTGTTTGTCCCATAGGCTCTTTAACACTAATTTCCAAAAACCATTATACATGGGCGAGATCAGATGATATCCAATAGACCAAACAAAGCTAGCTAAACATAAGACTGTAAAGAAATTAACACTCCTATTTTTGAAGTGACAAATTATTTATAACAGTTAATGTTCGAAAACTGCAGGTCAGATGTTTTCTACGTATTTCATTAAACAAAAAAAAAAAAAAAATTATTTTATGATTGGTTTGGTGTCCGCAACTGCCCATCAGAAGTTGCGTACCAAGTTCTTTCACTTCTTCACCTTTGCTTTCATTTCCCTGAAAGTTTTGGCGAGAGGAATCGGTATTCTTAAGAGAACTTCCAATAATAATAGCTACTGACGACAGAGCGCTAAAATAATGCTGATTATTTCTTAAAAGATATCATAGTCGCCGTTGACTGTATGAAATATTTGTTATTACGATTGCAATTTTGACCTTGGGGCCATTTTCAAATAATACTGCAAAAGTTACATACTCTCAGAATATAAGACTAACTGACATGAGTACATTTGACGACAACTGCTGATGTCAGTTAGTCTTATATTCTGAGAGTATGTAACTTTTGCAGTATTATTTGAAAATGGCCCCAAGGTCAAAATTGCAATCGTAATAACAAATATTTCATACAGTCAACGGCGACTATTATGTCTTTTAAGAAATATTATATGACTGTGAATCCCAACCATGAGAAGTTAATCAAGTGCTGATTATGTTGAATGAGAATCTGTTCATTGTGTGTTGCCTTTACAAGGCCAAAAAATTGTACTTTGGCTCAAATTTCATTACCTGAAAATATTCCTTCATCCAGTGAAATTGGCCTTGGAACCCAGATCATTTTGCAAAAGTTGAAGAAATAGTTGCTACTAGAATTTATTCCTCATGTCGACATAACTACTACCACTGGGCGGGCAGCGAAAGCAATAAACAGAAGAGTAAAACTGTACCTTAATGTTGCCAATAATCTGAATGAATTTACAAACTGAAGCTTTTAATGCATGAAACTGAACGTTAACTAACAGTACGTACCACAGTTTCTATTCGTGATAGTGAGACATGATCTTTTAGGTCGACTGCTATTCAAAATTTTTAAGAGTGACTTGTCGGCTAGGGGAGAGATGCATGTTGCAAATTACTGGGAGTGACGGGAAATCAAATAAATGGATTAGAACAGATTAAAATGGGAGACGTAGCTATAAGAGTGATGAAAAAAGTAGAGTTGGGCTGGGCAGTACTCAGGAAGACTGATGGCCAAATGAAGTTTCTTCTGGGTTCCAAGAAAAAAGACAAGCTTGAGAAGAGAAGCTTACGGAAGGCAGGTAAGTGACATCTGAGGAACAGCACTAGCTATACTGATTCATATTGCTGAATATCGCAGTGCATGGAAATAACTGGAAAAGGCTTTTTTCCAGCATTGAATATCAAACGAATGATGATAATGGTGTTGTGTTATATGTTACGGTCTACAGAAATTTTGATAATAGAGATTATTTTCAACGAATTAATTTCGAGTAGTCAAAAAAATGGCTCTGAGCACTATGGGACTCAACTGCTGAGGTCATTAGTCCCCTAGAACTTAGAACTAGTTAAACCTAACGAACCTAGGGACATCACACACATCCATGCCCGAGGCAGGATTCGAACCCGCGACCGTAGCGGTCTCGCGGTTCCAGACTGCAGCGCCAGAACCGCGCGGCCACTTCGGCCGGCACTTCGAGTAGTCACTAATTCTTCATTCAGCCTGTTATGTTTTCATCGTTAAGAGCTTTTCGTTTTACGCCTCTGGGTGTAATTAACCACCGATTGGGAACCTCTGTTTTAGTGTCGACAGAGAGTACTCTCAGTCTGCATAAGGCGGGTGTCTACCGTATCTCTTACAGCCGTGTCCTGCCTTGCACTAGTCAGAACATCAGAACCGTAGAGGACCATTTTACAGCGCATAGGCGACTCCCATACTGTAGCTGAGTAAATCGGATATTTCAGAAAATTGCCTTGGCACTAGTCCTTCCTATGGAATATAACAATATGAAGATTCTGGTATGCTCTTACAGTGACTGGAAAAGGCTATTAAGGAAGCAATTGAGATTAAATTAACAAGTGACCTTATACATAGAGAGAGCGGTTTCTGCTGAAATTTCGTTCGGAATCCTGTTCTCTCTTCCTGATCAAACAACAGAGACACATAGTTAAACGTTACTTGCTGGTTGATAGATAGTTAATATTCACAATCGATAGCTTTTGACGTTGGTTGTGCGGTGTGTGGTTGTCTTTCTGCATATGCCGTACTATGATTCTTCGGCATCATAGCCCCTCCTGACGAAGATTCGAACTTCCTTGCACAGAGTTCTCTCGTTTTGTCCCTTGAATATAGCGGGGTGTTCACCTGTCGAAGTACTGGCAGTTACTCATAATGTCACAGTGGACTGTGGCATAAAACAGACTATGCGGTTCGTAAAAGAAGTGTCTTAATTGTGGTGAATTCCTCAAATGAGGAAATTTTATTGTGTTTAAAGTCACAGGGCTGAATACTGAGACTCACATATGGAAATCTGGGAGTTCATAAGAAATTATGACTATGGCTATATGGCCTGAATTGTAGCCCCTTTTTACAGCAAGTCTGACGCACATGTAAATAAGTGCAATCTGAATAATCTGATTAAAGTTTCAGAGTGCCAAGGAGTTTCGCAAAGCGCAACGGAATAAAAAGGGGTGCAACCAGTCTAAACCAAGAGAAAATTGAAATTCGAATTCTCACTGTAGCCGTCATGCATCTACTGACTGTATATATAAGTAAATTGTATGTTATAGACACAATCTGTGCTGTGCAAATTTTCCATCTATGTCCTACGTGAAGCTGAAAAACCGTGAGGTTGTGTGGTAGAAGAAATTATCTCGATAATTCCATCTCCACCTGCACTTGTCTCGAAGTTCCACAGCCGCACAGACTTAAGTTTATGCTTTAAATTCTTACTTAATATATTTGTAAGCATTGCTAAAGGCAAGCTACTTCACCCTAACTTTAAATACCCTCAGAATGAAAGGATACGTTTCGAGAACATTATTCTGGAGTGAACACATGTGGGAGTACGGAACACATAGAAAGACTCATTAAGGAGGTGGATGAATTCGCAAGATCTTTAGTCACACGTAACATAATGATTAATATTCATGTGCTGGATAACACACTTAATGTGTAAATGCAATTCAGTGGACAATGCACCTTTACATTCCCATCGAATACAATTGACAAAAGAAAATCACAGCCGATTATGATTAATTCCTGGAACAGTGTCTTACGAGCGGAAGTATATTGAGATAGGTCAGTTGAAATCTTGGATCGCTAAATTAGAAATGGATATTGATCTCCACATGTTCTAAAAAAGATTAAAACGCCAAGAAAGATGCAACATTCCCGACGTGAAATATAGCTGCACAAATTTTCCATGATTTAGGTTAAAATCAATAATATTTGTTTATTTACCGGTTTCGGCTTATGTTAAAGTCATCCTCAGAATGTATGGCCCGCTATGGCTGGGGCCAAAAATTCTGAGGATGGCTTGAACATAAGCAGAAACCGATAAATATACAAATATTATTGCCATCTCGCCGGTTGATTTTAACCTAAATATAGCACCAGATCGCTGCACTCCGTAGACAATGTTGCCTAAATTTATGAATTCTACATGCTCTGAAAGGTCATGTAATTTATCATCACTTATACGCAGAGCAAATGTGCAAGCAACCAACAATATCACCTCAATCCAGAACGAAGTCACCTCAGTGTGTCCATTTCATATCACAAGTAGTGGAAAGGCATCAGGACCAGATGAGGTACCTGTAAGATTCTACAAAGATTATGTGATACAACTTGCTCCCCTTCTAGCAGCTGTTTATCGTAATTCGCTGGAGCAACAAAGGGTACCTAGTGACTGGAAAAAAGCGCAGGTCATTCCTGTTTGCAAGAAGGACGTCAGAACAGATGCTCATAACTATAGGCCTGTGTGACTGACGTCTTTTGTAGGATTATGGAATATGTTTTATGATCAAGAATTGTGAGGTTTTAAAGAACGAAAATCTCCATGGATTCGTAAACAGAAACCTTGTGAAACTCTGTCCACTCCGTTCCCCAATGAGAGGCTGATGCCGTGTTCCTAGACTTCAGGTTGGCAATTGACACCTTCCCACACTGGCAGCTTAGTGAGAAACATTCGAGCTTATCGAGTATCGGACCAGGTTTGCGACTGTATTTAAAACTTCCTTGCAGATAGAACTCAACACGTCGCTGTTAACGGAACAAAATCGACAGATGTAAAGGTGACTTCCGGAGTATCCCCAGGAATTTTGACAGGACCGTTACTGTTTACAGTTGATGTAAATGATCTAGTAGAAAGCGTCGGAAGCTTTTTAAGGCTGATTACCGATGACGCGGTAATCTACAAGACAGTAGCAATGCCAAGAAGACAGTATCGATTTGCAGAAAGACCTGCAGACAATTGATGAGCGGTGCATGCTCTGACAGTTGACCCTGAAGGTAAATAAATGTAACACACTGCGCATACATAGGGGAAGAAATCCACTACTGTACAATTGTACTATTCATGAAAAATTTCTGGAAATACTATCAGTCGAAAGTATCTAGGAGTAACTATCCATAGCGACCTTCAGTGGAATGCTCATGTAAAACAAATAGAAGAGAAATAAGATACAGGACAGGGATTCATACGAAGAATCATAGGGAAATGCAACTCATCCACGAAAGAAGTGGCTTACAAAGCTCTTGTTCGACCGAATATTGAGTATTGTTCATCAACCTGGGACCCTTAGCAGGTAGGACTGATAGAAGACATAGAGAAGATCCAAGGAAAAGCGGCGAGCTTCGTCGTGGGATCATCTGATTGGCGCGAGGGCGTTACCGAGATGTTCAACAAACTCCATTGGCGCTACAGTTTGGAACCGCGCGACCGCTACGGTCGCAGGTTCGAATCCTGCCTCGGGCATGGGTGTGTGTGATGTCCTTAGGTTAGTTAGGTTTAAGTAGTTCTCAGTTCTAGGGGACTGATGACGTCAGAAGTTAAGCCCCATACTGCTCAGAGACATTTGAACCATTTTGTACTTCTTATTTCTGTCAACGAATTTTTTATTCAATGATGAAGCAGTTCCCAGAGCATCGCGAGTGCTACCTACAAGTCCTTCTCAGAAAAGAAAGCCAACTATCCCATTGAGGGAAGATATTTGTGAGAAAATACTCTTTCTCTGCACCACTCCTCTCCCTGCTGGCACTTACTTGACCCACCTCCTGAACACCGACTTAAAATCAAACAAATCAGAATGTGTGCACTTAAAATTGTTTGTAATTCACCTTATTTGTTGATTAGTTGGTTTGAAAGAGGGGACCAAACAGCGACCTATTCTGTCCCTTCGGATTAGGGAAGGATGAGGAAGGAAATCGGCCGTGCTCTTTCAAGGGACCTATTCCGCCATTTGCCTGAAGTGACTTAGGGAAATCACGGAAAATCTAAACCAGGATGGCCGGACGCGGGTTTGAACCGTCGTCCTTCCGAATGCGAGTCCAGTGTGCTAACCATTGCGCCACCTCGCTGGATCACCTTGTTGGATTGCTGGGCTCCTTACCTCAGAACTGGCAGAAATTGGATGACTTCAAGTTGCAATTAGTTTGTGTATGACCACTGCCACTAAAAACAACAATAACAATAATAATAATACTAAATAGACCCCATAGCAGTGTAGTAGTATTTACGTCGTTAATGATGTGTTGAGCTGCTCTTTACTTCCTTTACCAGAAACCCCCAGCCATCCCGCCCGCGTCCCGATTCTCACGTAAAAACTGCTTCCGTTACACGCATCTCAGTGTATAAGATTTCATATGTGTCGCACAATGACACAATTTTGCAGATACGTTAAATGGTACATGTAGACACTGTCTGCAAAATGTATTGCGAATAGCGTTCGCAGTAAAGAAGCAGGCTAATAAATTAAACCGTTATTATGCCTGGAGGGGAAGTTTTGCTGCATGAACGTGGAAGACGTCAACGAGAAAAAGTTCCGTAACGGATTGAAATGATGTGTAAATTTTGTTTTAAGTCGTTACGCGCTTTCATTCTCAAATAATGGATGAATATACAGACATCACAAAAAGTTTTACATTACCTCGGTTCCGGAACCTGTACACAAAATTGGAATAGAGATCAACATAAATTTCATTTTGCCCTTTTCACTGCTCATGAAACCGACAAATTGCATGTTGTACCACCAAACAGCGCGACCTTCAGAGATGGTGGTTCAGATTTCTGTACACACCGGTACCTCTAATACCCCAATAGCTCGTCCTCTAGTATTGATCCATGCCTGTATTCGTCGTGGCATACTATCCACAAGTTGATCAAGGCACTGTTGGTCCAGATTACCCCACTCCTCAACGGCGATTCGGCGTAGGTCCCTCAGAGTGCTTGGTGGGTCACGTCGTCCATAAACTGCCCTTTCAATCTATCCCACGGCATATTCGTTAGTGGTCATGTCTGGAGAACGTGCTGGCCACTCTAGTCGAGTGATGTCGTTATCCTGCAGGAAGTTATTCACAAGATGTGCACGATCGGGGCGCGAATTGTCGTCCATGAAGACGAATGCCTCGCCAATATGCTGCCGATATAGTTGCACTATCGGCCGGAGCACAGTATTCTCGTGTCGTACAGCCGTTACGGCGCCTCCCATGACCACAAGCGACGTACGTCGGCCCCACATAATGCCACCCCAAAACAGCAGGGAACCTCCAACTTGGTGCACTCGTTGGACAGAGTGTGTAATGCGTTCAGCCCGACCGCGTTCCCTCCAAACACGTCTCCGACGATTGTCTGGTTGAAAGCATATGCGGCACCCATCGGTGAAGAGAACGTTATGCCAATCCTGAGCGGCCCATTCGGCATGTTGTTGGGCCCAGTTGTACCGCGCTGCATGGTGTCGTGGTTGGCTGGCAGCTGTGACCGAGCGGTTCTAGGCGCTTCATTTCGGAGCCGCGCGGCTGCTACGATCGCAGGTTCGAATCCTTGCTCGGGCATGGATGTGTGTGATGCCCTTAGGTTATTTAGGTTTAAGTTGTTCTAAGTCTAGGGGACTGATGACCTCAGATGTTAAGTCTCATAGTGTTTAGACCCATTTGAACCATTTTTTCGTGGTTGCAAAGATAGACCTCACCAAGGACGTCGGTAGTGAAGTTCCGCATCATGCAGCCTATTGCGCACAGTTTGAGTCGTAACACGATGTCCTGTGGCTGCACGAAAATCATAATTCAACATGGTGGCGTTGCTGTCAGGGTTCCTCCGACTCCGAGCCATAATCCGTAGGTAGCGGTCATCCACTTCAGTAGTAGCCCTTGGCGGCCTGAGCGAGGAATTTGATCGACAGTTCCTGTCTGTTTCTCCTCCATGGTCGAACAATATCGCTTTGGTTCACTCCGAGACGCCTGGACACCTCTTGTTGAGAGTCCTTCCTGGCACAAAGTAACAATGCGGACGCGATCGAACCGAGATATTGACCGTCTAGGCATGGTTGAGCTACAGACAACACGAGCCGTGCCCCTCCTCCTGGTGGAATGACTGCCGCTGATCGCCTGTCGGAACCCCTCCGTGTAATAGCCAGTGCTCATGCATGGTTGTTTACATCTTTGAGTGGGTTTAGTGACATCTATGAACAGTCAAAGGGACTGTGTCTGTGATACAATATCCACAGTCAACGTCTATCTTCACGTGTTCTGGAAACCGGGGTGATGCAGAACGTTTTTTGATGTGTGTAGAATGAATACCCTGCGCACTATCAGTTACGCTGTCTCGACACATATACAGAGTTTCTAATGTTAGCAGTTCTATTAGTATGTTAAACCTTTAACATAACATTATACCTGTTAATGAGTAGATTATGACAGCATTTTAAATTTTTAATTTCTGTCAATAATTATATGAGATACTGAAAATCAAATTTATGTGGCTCCCGTGAGTCGTTAGATAGGCAACCTGCCATTGGGATCTTGCCACGGGTTAGTCAGTTGTAAATATACATTGTTGGAAAGTGTTTAACAAAGCATATTTTGGTCTATTTCAGGAGCTACCTACAACTCGTAAATGTAATTTTCATAAGATATTTGTGCATATGTAACGTGTATGTCTCAGTTTTACTGCCGTTTAATTTTACTGCAGTTTATCCGTGGAGCTACAGAAGCATGAGGGAGGTGTTCATTCAGTTGGGTCACAAGCTGTAACTTGCACCACTCTGTGTATCGTGTCGATACTACAGTAGTCTTTGACAGAATAAATGTTGTTGTTGTTGTTGTGGTCTTCAGTCCAGAGACTGGTTTGATGCAGCTCTCCATGCTACTCTATCCTGTGGAAGCTTCTTCATCTCCTAGTACCTACTGCAACCAACTTCCTTCTGAATCTGCTTAGTGTATCCATCTCTTGGTCTCCCTCTACGATTTTTGCCCTCCACGCTGCCCTCCAATACTAAATTGGTGATCCCTTGATGCCTCAGAATATGCCCTACCAACCGATCCCTTCTTCTAGTCCCGTTGTGCCACAAATTTCTCTTCTCTCTAATTCTAATCAGTACCTCCTCATTAATTATGTGATCTACCCATCTAATCTTCAACATTCTTCTGTAGCACCACATTTCGGAAGCTTCTATTCTCTTCTTGTCTAACCTACTTATCGCCCACGTTTCACTTCCATACATGGCTACACTCCATACAAATACTTTCAGAAATGACTTCCTGACACTTAAATCAATACTCGATGTTAGCAAATTTCTCTTCTTCAGAAACGCTTTCCTTGCCATTGCCAGTCTACATTTTATATCCTCTCTACTTCGACCATCATCAGTTATTTTGCTCCCCAAATAGCAAAATTCCTTTACTACTTTAAGTATCTCATTTCCTAATCTAATTCCCTCAGCATCACCCGACTTAATTCGACTACATTCCATTATCCTCGTTTTGCTTTTGTTGATGCTCATCTTATACCCTCCTTTCAAGACACTATCCATTCCGTTCAACTGCTCTTCCAAGTCCTTTGCTGTCTCTGACAGATTTACAATGTCATCGGCGAACCTCAAAGTTTTTATTTCTTCTCCATGGATTTTAATTCCTACTACGAATTTTTCTTTTGTTTCCTTTACTGCTTGCTCAATATACAGATTGAATAACATTGGGGATAGGCTACAACCCTGTCTCACTCCCTTCCCAACCACTGCTTCCCTTTCATGTCCCTCGACTCTTATAGCTGCCATCTGGTTGCTGTACAAATTGTAAATAGACTTTCGCTCTCTGTATTTTACCCCTGCCACCTTTAGAAACATATTCCAGTCAACATTGTCAAAAGCTTTCTCTAAGTCTACAAATGCTAGAAACGTAGGTTTGACTTTCCTTAATCTTTCTTCTAAGACAAGTCGTAAGGTCAGTAGTGCCTCACGTGTTCCAATATTTCTACGGAATCCAAACTGATCTTCCCCAAGGTTGGCTTCTACTAGTTTTTCCATTCGTCTGTAAAGAATTCGCGTTAGTATTTTGCAGCTGTGGTTTATTAAATTGATTGTCCGGTAATTTTCACATCTGTCAACACCTGCTTCCTTTGGGATTGGAATTATTATATTCTTCTTGAAGTCTGAGTGTATTTCGCCTGTCTCATAGATCTTGCTCACGAGATGGTAGAGTTTTGTCAGGACTGGCTCTCCCAAGGCCGTCAGTAGTTCTAATGGAATTTTCTCTACTCCCTGGCCCTTGTTTCGACTCAGGTCTTTCAGTGCTCTGTCAAACTTTTCACGCAGTATTGTATCTCCCATTTCGTCTTCATCTACATTCTCTTCCATTGCCAGAATATTGTCCTCAAGTGCGTCGCCATTGTATAGACCTTCTATATACTCCTTCCACCATTCTGCTTTCCCTTCTTTACTTAGAACTGGGTTTCCATCTGAGCTCTTGATATTCATGGAAGTGGTTCTCTTTTCTCCGAAGGTCTCCTTAATTTTTCTGTAGGCAGTATCTATCTTACCCCTAGTGATACACGCCTCTACATCCTTACATTTGTCCTCCAGCCATCCCTGCTTAATTATTGGTAACTTAAACAGTGATTAAACTAAGAGTCTTTTAAAAATAATGACGAAGCTGACAAAAGCACAGCTGAACCGTTATTTTAGCCCTCTGGAAAGTACATTTCATCCTAGAGTGGTGGAAAGATCCACTGGTTTGGATCCACTGTTCCAGAACATCTCAAGACATCGATAACGTGTTGTACTGTAAGCTTCCTTTCCACTGCACCCCGATGCATCTCAGTATGTGCAAATGTGAGAATAACAACATTATCAGGCAGCGCGCGTGCGGGAACCGGTCGCATGCACTGTGGTTATTACGACGTCTGGTTGCGGCGCCGCGGCTGTTAGCTGCCTCTGCGAGCGTGAAGGCGCGCAGTCGACCGCGAGACGCTGATCGGTGGCCGATTAACGCGTGCTGAGGGATTACTTAGGGACGCCTGTTAGTCGGCGGACGTGAGGGCTGCGCGCCCCTCTTGTGGTCGCACGGGATCCTCGTTATCGCTCCGGAGCACCTCGTCACTGCTTACTCAGATGCTCCTTTGGCGTAACGAGCGAGTTGGTATCTGTACAGCTGAAGCCGACGTGTGACAACCGCAGGTACCAAGGTATCAAGCGAGAATATTGTTGCAGCACGACAGTATCACTTCAGTTCAGCTTTACTAAGACTGAATCTCGAATTGCGGGATTCATTAGTTGTAGTACTAGAATCATTAGTATTTCCTTCGGCAAGCTAATGGTGAGACTCTAAGTTTATTACTTTTCTTCGATTAAGTACCAAAAGTAGTACATACAGAGTTTAGCTTAATTTTCATCTTCACAGTGTTTCATAGGATTCAGGCAGAGTGAGCAGTGGGCAGGGGGTTGTGCAGATGTCAGACTCAGTTTAACAATTACTTTATTTAACCTCAAAGTACTTATGATAGTAGGATAGTAACACAGTTTCAGTAAAACAGTATATCCCTGAGTATATGGTAAAGATACTTAAGCAGCGCTCGAAAAAATCAGTACAATGAAATGAAATAAAGAGAATTAAAATCCAGCCTTTGCCATAAGATACATAACTGGGCAACAAGTTTAACAGTTTCTAATACATGGCCCTCGGCCGTAACCAGTAATGATGATGGAGACAACTTCTACAGTTAGACATAAGATGCCAAAACAGCTCTTAGACTTAGCTATCTTCAGTTATCTAGCACATAGTTATACATCTACATCTACGTATATACTCTGCAAGCTACGTAGGGTGCATGGCTGGGGGTACCTGTACCACTAGTAATCATTGTCATCATTTCCTCTGCTGTTCTACTCGCAAATAAAGCGAACGAAAAACGACTGTGTACAAGCCTCCATGAGAGCACTAATTTTTCTCATCTCGTCTTCGTTGTCCATATGCGAAATGTACTTGGTGGCAATGGAATCGATCTGCAGTCGGCTTCATATGCCGGTTCTCTGAATTTTCTCAATAGTGCCCCGCTAAAAGGATGTCGTTTCCCCTCCACGGATTCCCATCTGAGTTCACGAAGCATCTCTGTAATACTTGAGTGGTGATCGAACCTCCCGGTAACAAATTTAGCAAAACCCCTCGTAATTCCTTCCGTGTTTTCCTTTTATCCGACATGGTGGGGATCCCAAACACTCGAGCAGAACTCAAGAATGGATCGCACTAGTGTTGGTCTATTACTAATACTACTACCGTCACCAAATAGCTACCACAAGCTACCGACAATACTCTACCCAATTACCTCCGCATATGTCTTAATAAATTCTTATGGAACAAGACATCATATTGGTAATTCACATAGATCAAATAACAAAATGAATTCGTAGTACAAATTGCGTCAACAACTGAGTTACGTTTTGCGGCGTAAGTTAAAAAAAAATTACTTTCGGCTTAATACGCTTATGCAGTGAACTCACACTGTGTTGTGAGGCGATTGCTCTGTTGTATAAATAATTCAAAAGCCAAGATCGCTTAAACACTCTTTACTAGATGACCAGTTTCAACACACTAAAGGTGCCATCATCGGATCTGAATGTAGCTTAACATGCATAAATCATTTGGCTGAAACGATAAATGAGGCACACCAGGTGATATAAAATCATTGTCGCAGAAATATGAATTGAAAAACAATTATTTCTACGACAATGATTTTATATCAGCTCGTCTGCCTCATTTATCGTTATATCCAAATGATTTATGCATGTTAAGCTACATTCACATCTGATGATGGCACCTTTAGTGTGTTTAAACCAGTCATCTAGTAAAGAGTGTTTCAATGATATTAGATTTTGAATTATTTATAAATACGCTTAATACGCCCACAGCGCGTAGTTTAAAAATTTTAGCAAGTCTTTCTCAGAGCGCACACACATACACGCTCCGCGTGCCATCAGTAAGGAACCACAACTTGCCATACGGCAACCACGGACTTGTGTGCAGATCATTCTTTAGCGAATACATCCAATGTACGGCTCGTACACGACACAGAGCCCTCCATCAACTACAAAAGCACCAGCGTTCAGCCATTATCTGCAAAAGCTCTCAGATAGTGCTTCTCTTGTAATGCAGAAATCCCTTTCTCTGGTCGGATCGCAGTACGTCCGACCGGGGAAAGACAACAACTGCTTCGCCATGGCGTTGTGACTACACCGTAGTTACGTCCTGCTGACCGTACCGAGACATTCCATGAAGATAGGTCGTGGCGCTACGTCACAGCACGTGACACTGCAAGTCTTACGAGTGCCAGCAGTAGCGTATGAGAGCGAATCAATATCTATTTCACACGAGTATAATAATTCTCGACTGCGCGCTTAAATGCATGCAAGCTGTCGATAGCGCACGACAAAGTTAAGACCTCCAGTGGTTAGCTACCCAATTAAATGTTGATTTACCATGGGGCCCTGCACGGAGCCGAGCGTTCGCCAAGTGTGACGTACAAGCTGACAAGTATGACGTCACAAGTTAGTAGCGGGGCCCTTATTTCTCGTGGGCCCCGGACCATACTGCAGGGCGTCAGCTTCTCGAGACCCTCGCTCTCACCGCTACGTAGAATCCGTCGAGTAACAGTGCAGTGGTATTCAACCTGTGCATGGCGGAGCCCAGGTGCGCCATGAATGAACGCCTGGGATGCCGTGGATTTGTTTCGTAGTTAGGGGCAAAGAAGACACTCGTGGAGAAATTTAATTTCTGGTGTCAACCTTTGCAGCACTCCGTCACAAGTGGTCCATCGGGACCATCCGGCCTCCGTGTCATCCTCAGCTGAGAATGCGGATAGGAGGGGCGTGTGGTCAGCACACCGCTCTCCCGGTTATGATGGTTTTCTTTGACCGAAGCGGCTACTATTCTGTCGAGTAGCTCCGCAATTGGCATCACGAGGCTGAGTGCACCCCGAGAAATGGCAACAGCGCATGGCGCCCGGATGGTCACCCATCCAAGTGCCGGCCACGCCCAACAGCGCTGAACTTCGGTGATCTGACGGGAACCGGTGTATCCACTGCGGTAAGGCCGTTGCCTCAACCTGTGTAGCCTCGGAAGAATTCTACTTTAGGTGTTGCCTAGCCTGCGTAAGCAGTCATAACCTCGAACCTGAACTACCACGCGTTGCATTTAGCACCAGCAGTGATTGTCGTGCTTTGGACTTCGTTATAAAGTTGATAGAAGCGATTGAATGTGTAAAGGTTTTTAAATTTTTCAAGTGGAAGTAAAAAGCAAGAACTTGCTGAGGACAATAAGGGAAGTGGTAATGAAGATAGAAAACTGCAAGTAAGGAAAATACGATGATAGCTACTTAGGTTTTGGTTTCACGTGCGCTGTTGTGAACAATGAAGAGCGTACACAGTACCTTTTGTGTCTGGATGTGCTTTCCTAGCAAATTACAGCGTCATTTAGAAAGTGTTCATAATAATGATGCGCTCAAATCAAAAGATAATTTTTCCGGAAAACTGAGTCAAATGAAAGAAAAAAAATCCTCATATTCTAAGCAGGCAAAAATTTCGAATAAAGCACTTACAGCGATCTATAATGTAGCTTACTGAGCAGCAAAATATAAGAAAGCCCATACGATTGCAGAAGAACTAGTTCTACCGTGTGCTATTGACGTGGTGTCCATTACGCTTGGAAAGGCAGTACAGCTATTGCCCATTCTATTTTCTGACACCACAATTAGCTGTCGATTTCAAGATTAAGGGTAGGACCTTCATGAACCATTTATAGAAAAAATTAAAGGGAGTTATTTTGATCTGCATCTTCATAAGGCCATTGAAAGCAACCGAGATGTTCGTTTAATGGTGGTGGAAAGACGGCCAGGGTGGTCGAGCGGTTCTAGGCGCTACAGTCTGGAACCGCGCGACCGCTACGGTCGCAGGTTCGAATCCTGCCTCGGGCATGTGTGTGTGTGATGTCCTTAGGTTAGTTAGGTTTAAGTAGTTCCAAGTCTAGGGGACTGATGACCTCAGATGTTAAGTCCCATAGTGCTCAGAACCATTTTTCTAGTCAATGAGATTCCAGGCCAATGAGGGTCTCGAGATGCTCTGGACAGTGATGGTTTACCAATCCGCCATACAGCCCGACGATCAGGAGTGTTCGTCTTGGTACCATCTCTTTTCATAGCGGGACTCCTTTTGCTGCCATCCGCGCCACCCTCATAGCACTACGGTACGTCGACGATATTCTACGCCCCGTTTTGCTTCCCTTCATGGCAAGCCATCCTGAGCTAACATTTCAGTGCAGTAGTGTTCAGCCCGTGCGTCGCAGTGATCTGGTGCGCCATGAACGACCGCCTGGGACGCCGTTAATTTGTTTCGTACACTACTGTCCTTTAAAATTGCTACACCACGAAAATTAAGTGCTACAGACGCGAAATTTAACCGACAGGAAGACGATGCTGTGATATGCGAATGATTAGCTTTTCAGAGCATTCACACAAGGTTGGCGCCGGTGGCGACATCTACAACGTGCTGACATGAGGAAAGTTTCCAACCGATTTCTCATACACAAACAGCAGTTGGCGGGCGTTGTCTGATGAAACGTTGTTGTGATGACTCGTGTAAGGAGTAGAAATGGGTACCATCACGTTTACGACTTTTATAAAGGTCGGATTGTAGTCTATCGCGATTGCGGTTTATCGTATCGCGACATTGCTGCTCGCGTTGGTCGAGATCCAATGACTTTGCAGGATATGGAATCGGTGGATTCAGGAGGGTAATGGGAACGCCGTGGTGGAACCCAACGGCCTCGTATCACTAGCAGTCGAGATGACAGGCCTCTTCTCCGCATGGCTGTAGCGGATCGTGCAATCACGTCTCGATCCCTGAGTCAGCAGTTGGGGACGTTTGCAAGACGACAACCATCTGCACGAACAGTTCGACGACGTTTGCAGCGGCATGGACTATCAACTCGGAGACCATGGCCGCGGTTACTCTTGACGCTGCATCACAAACAGCAGCGCCTGCGATGGTGTACTCAACGACGAACCTGGGTGCACGAATGGCAAAACGTCATTTTTTTCGATGAATCCAGGATCTGTTTACAGCATCATGATGGTGGCATCCGTGTTTGGCGACATCGCGGTGAACGCACATTGGAAGCGTGTATTCGTCATCATCATACGGGCGTATCACCCGGCGTGATGGTATGGGGTACCATTGGTTACACGTCTCGCTCACCTCTTGTTCGCATTGACGGCACTTTGAACAGTGGACGTTACATTTCAGATGTGTTACGACCCCTGGCTCTACCCTTCATTCAATCCCTGCGAAACCCTACATTTCAGCAGGATAATGCACGACCGAATGATGCTGGTCCTGTACGGGCCTTTCTGGATACAGATAATGTTTGACTGCTGCCCTGGCCAGCACATTCTCCAGATCTCTCACCAATCAAAAACATCTGGTCAATGGTGGCCGAGCAACTGGCTCGTCACAATACGCCAGTCACTACTCTTGATGAACTGTGGTATCGTGTTGAAGCTGCATGGGCAGCTGTACCTGTACACGACATCCAAGCTCTGTTTGACTCAATGCCCAGGCGTATCAAGGCCGTTATTACGGCCATAGGTGGTTGTTCTGGGTACTGATATCTCAGGATCTCAAAAATGGTTCAAATGGCTCTGAACACTATGGGACTTAACTGCTGAGGTCATCAGTCCCCTAGAACTCAGAACTACTTAAACGTTACTAACCTAAGGACATCACACACATCCATGTTCGAGGCAGGATTCGAACTTGCGACCGTAGCGGTCGCGCGGTTCCAGACTGTAGCGCCTAGAACCGCTCGGCCACCCCGGCCGACTCTCAGGATCTAAGCACCCAAATTGCGTGAGAATGTAATCACATGTCAGTTCTAGTATAGTATACTTGTCGAATGAATACCCGTTTATCATCTGCATTTCTTCTTGGTGTAGCAATTTTAATGGCCAGTAGTGTAGTTACTGGCAAAGAAGACACATTTCAGTTTACATTTCAGCATTTCTCGCACACGGCGAGAGTTTTTACTGCTTGTGTTCGTTCTTGTCAAACCATACTTTAGCCAGCAAAATCACCAGATCTCTCCCCAACTGAAAACGTTTGGCTCATTATGGCAGGGCTATCAAATAAGCTCAGGATTTTGGCGATCTTACGCGCTAGATGGACAGTATTATGCGCTATATCTCTTAGTAGGACATCTAACAACTCTAACAATCAACGCCAGGGCGGCCGTTGTGGCCGAGCGGTTCTAGGTGCTTCAGTCAGAAACCACGCGGCTGCTACGGTCGCAGGTTTACGTAGTTCTAAGTCTAGAGGACTGATAACCTCAGATGTTAAGCCCCATAGTGCTTAGAGCCATTTGAACCAATCAACGCCAAACAGAATAGATGCTTGCATAAGAGCCAGAGGTGGACCAACACGTTATTAACTTGCTCAGTTTGTCAATTTGTGAAACTCTTTCTCTTGAATCAATCATCCAATTCTTTAGAAACTGTAACCATTATTTTTTGTCTGTACACGCACATCCCATTCGGATGACTCCTTCGCGTTGCGTCAGTCTTTTTAGTGTATTATTAAGTGAGTAAAATCAGTAAGGAAAGGTAACTAATGTGTGACGGGTTGGGAATGGATGGCGCAGGGAGAGCTGCCAAACGGCATGTCATCTTTCTGGTAAAACGTTCTCGAACCGGCCCTGCTTTCATCTACATCTACATCTATATACATACTCCGCAATCCACCATACGGTGCGTGGCGGAGGGTACCTCGTACCACAACTAGCATCTGCTCTCCCTGTTCCACTCCCAAACAGAACGAGGTAAAAATGACTGCCTATATGCCTCTGTACGAACCCTAATATCTCTTATCTTATCTTTGTGGTCTTTCCGCGAAATGTAAGTTGGCGGCAGTAAAATTGTACAGCAGTCAGCCTCAAATACTGGTTCTCTAAATTTCCTCAGTAGCGATTCACGGAAAGAACGCCTCCTTTCCTCCAGAGACTCCCACCCGAGTTCATGAAGCATTTCCGTAACACTCGCGTGATGATCAAACCTACCAGTAACAAATCTAACAGCCCGCCTTTGAATTGCTGCTATGTCTTCCCTCAATCCGACCTGATAGGGATCCCAAAGGCTCGAGCAGTACTCAAGAATAGGTCGTATTAGTGTTTTATAAGCGGTCTCCTTTACAGATGAACCACATCTTCCCAAAATTCTACCAATGAACCGAAGACGACTGTAACAAATCTAACAGCCCGCCTTTGAATTGCTTCTATGTCTTCCCTCAATCCGACCTGATAGGGATCCCAAAGGCTCGAGCAGTACTCAAGAATAGGTCGTATTAGTGTTTTGTAAGCGGTCTCCTTTACAGATGAACCACATCTTCCCAAAATTCTACCAATGAACCGAAGACGACTATCCGCCTTCCCCACAACTGCCATTACATGCTTGTCCCACTTCATATCGCTCTGCAATGTTACGCCCAAATATTTAATCGACGTGACTTTGTCAAGCGCTACATTACTAATGGAGTATTCAAACATTACGGGATTCTTTTTCCTATTCAGCTGCATTAATTTACATTTTTATATATTTAGAGTTAGCTGCCATTCTTTACACCAATCACAAATCCTGTCCAAGTCATCTTGTATCCTCCTAGAGTCACTAAATGACGACACCTTCCCGTACACCACAGCATCATCAGCAGACAGCCGCACATTGCTATCCACCTATCCAAAAGATCATTTATGTAGGTAGAAAACAACAGCGGACCTACCACACTTCCCTGGGGCACTCCAGATGATACCCTCACCTCCGATGAACACTCACCATCGAGGACAACGTACTGGGTTCTATTATTGAAGAAGTCTTCGAGCCACTCACATATTTGGGAACCAATCCCACATGCTCGTACCTTAGTTAGGAGTCTGCAGTGGGGCACCGAGTCAAACGCTTTCCGGAAGTCAAGTAATATGGCATCCGTCTGATACCCTTCATCGATGGTTCGCAAGATATCATGTGAAAAAAAGGCGAGTTGCGTTTCGCAGGAGCGATGCCTTCTAAAGCCGTGCTGACGCATGGACAGCAACTTCTCTGTCACAAGGAAATTCATTATATTCGAACTGAGAATATGTGCGAGAATCCTGCTCATGAGTACCTGCTGTTACAAAACAAGAAGACCAACGTAGCCGCAGAGATAGTTTGTATTGCCTCCTTGTTTTATTGTAAGGCATTCGCCGGGGGTAATGCCTCGAGCGGCCAGAGTTGGCAGTACGGGGAAATGTTGCGCATTTTGCACATAGCACAGGATTCCTGCTGAGCCGCTGACGTCGCTGCTTGGGAACTTTCCTGTCCGCCGTCCGTGAGAGCGCCGCGCGGACGCCGTCCCCGGCGCTGGGGCGCCTCTGGAGGCCGCTGCCTTTCGTGTTGGTGGTCCACTTACCGACGCCGGGCCCGCCGAACTACGCAGGAGGTCGCGCACTGCCGTGCGTGACGGCTGCAGGGTCACCGGACACGGACACCGTTTGTGGTACTTGGCGGGTAACGCAGCCATCGCGGGCACAGAAGCAGGCATGTGCGTCGTGCGTCGGTCTTCTTGTCCGGTATTCACACCCGTCGCAAGCATTGTCACTCTAAGTCCTTGAGCACTCCGACTCGCTTTCCGTATCCGTTTACAAAAACAATGGTTCAAATGGCTCTGAGCACTATGGGACTTAGCTGCTGAGGTCATCAGTCCCCTAGAACTTAGAAATACTTAAACCTGACTAACCTAAGGACATCACACACATTCATGCCCGAGACAGGATTCGAACCTGCGACTGTAGCGGTCGCGCGGTTCCAGACTGTAGCGCCTAGAACCGCTCGGCCACCCCTGCCGGGGTATCCGTTTACACTCCCCCGTTCTTACACAGCACTAACTTATTGAATTCCCATATCACCTCAAACACCTGGATTACGTTCGGCAGTTCCACGTCTCCCGCAGAATCGAAACCAACACTACACAGTATCCCCAATCCTTGCGAACCCTGACCTCCTGCAGCACATCTGTCACCAAGTTTCCCTTTTCTCACGCATCCGCGCACACCAAATCACCATACCCACTTCATGGTTAAATTCAACCGCCTCCCTCTACTAGACTGTGAAATCATTCCTGAGATCCGTCCTATAAGCGCCGACCTGCACTACATTTTCTTTTACCAAATGAAGTCTCCAGCTCATGCTTTCCCTGCATACCTCCATAACAGCAATTCCATCCATCAATCTCCTACTGCCCACATACTATCTCTCGACCCTTGTCAATTCTCTTCACACGTTCGTTCTCACCTCGCCTCCTCTCCAGTCTCATCTGTACCCAAATCCCTCACCTAGTAAATGTTCCACATATATGTGACGAGGCAGATGTGCAATTGTGTAGGTCTGCAGGCTTCAAAAATTATGTATATGTTAGCGTGATGCAGTAATCTCTAGAATTATGTACAAGCCCTAATGACGTAGTGCGCAATGCCGATGGTACTGTTACCGACGACTGTGCCGCTAAAGCGGAGTTATTGAACGCAGTTTTCCGAAATTCCTTAACCAGGGAAGACGAATGGAATATTCCAGAATCTGAAACACGAACAGCTGCTAGCATGAGTTTCTTAGAAGTAGATATCTTAGGGGTTGCGAAACAACTCAAATCGCTTGATACGGGCAAGTCTTCAGGTCCAGATCGTATACCGATTAGGTTCCTTTCAGATTACGCTGATACAATAGCTCCCTACTTAGCACTCATAAACAACCGCTCGCTCACCGATAGATCTGTACCTACAGATTGGAAAATTGCGCAGTTCGCACCAGTGTTTAAGAAGGGTAGTAGGAGTAATCCATCGAACTACAGACCTATATCATTGACGTCGGTTTGCAGTAGGGTTTTGGAGCATATACTGTATTCAAACATTATGAATCACCTCGAAGGGAACGATCTATTGATACGTAATCAGTATGGTTTCAGAAAACATCGTTCTTGTGCAACGCCGCTAGCTCTTTATTCGCACGAAGTAATGACCGCTATCGACAGGGGATCTCAAGTTGATTCCGTATTTCTAGATTTCCGGAAAGCTTTTGACACCGTTCCTCACAAGCGACTTCTAATCAAGCTGCGGGCCTATGGGGTATCGTCTCAGTTGTGCGACTGGATTCGTGATTTCCTGTCAGGAAGGTCGCAGTTCGTTGTAATAGACGGCAAATCACCGAGTAAAACTGAAGTGATATCAGGTGTTCCCCAGGGAAGCGTCCTGGGACCTCTGCTGTTCCTGATCTATATAAATGACCTGGGTGACAATCTGAGCAGTTCGCTTAGGTTCTTCGCAGATGATGCTGTAATTTACCGTCTAGTAAGGTCATCCGAAGACCAGTATCAGTTGCAAAGCGATTTAGAAAAGATTGCTGTATGGTGTGGCAGGTGGCAGTTGACGCTAAATAACGAAAAGTGTGAGGTGATCCACATGAGTTCCAAAAGAAATCCGTTGGAATTCGATTACTCGATAAATAGTAAAATTCTCGAGGCTGTCAATTCAACTAAGTACCTGGGTATTAAAATTACGAACAACTTCAGTTGGAAAGACCACATAGATAATATTGTGGGGAAGGCGAGCCATAGGTTGCGTTTCATTGGCAGGACGCTTAGAAGATGCAACAAGTCCACTAAAGAGACAGCTTACACTACACTCGTTCGTCCTCTGTTAGAATATTGCTGCGCGGTGTGGGATCCTTACCAGGTGGAGGATATCGAAAGGGTGCAAAAAAGGGCAGCCCGTTTTGTATTATCACGTAATAGGGGAGAGAGTGTGTCAGATACGATACGCAAGTTGGGAGTCATTAAAGCAAAGACGTTTTTCGTCGCGGCGAGATCTATTTACGAAATTTCAGTCTCCAACTTTCTCTTCCGAATGCGAAAATATTTTGTTGAGCCCAACCTACATATGTAGGAATGTTCATCAAAATAAAATAAGAGAAATCAGAGCTCGAACAGAAAGGTTTAGGTGTTCGTTTTTCCCGCGCGCCGTTCGGGAGTGGAATGGTAGGGAGATAGTATGATTGTGGTTCCATGAACCCTCTGACAAGCACTTGAATGTGAATTGCAGAGTAGTCATGTAGATCTGGATGTAGACACGCAGAGCTTGTTATGATGCGAGCTGTGACATTCATTAGCGCCTCTTCTGCTAGCGCCATCTCGCGACGCGGCCTATACTGTAAGAACAGAGCCGGAGTTGCGGTAGTACCTAGCTTGCGCTTGTATGTGAGGGAGACACTTAACATTTATAATGTCAAATGGTTCAAATGGCTCTGAGCACTATGGGACTTAACATCTATGGTCATCAGTCCCCTAGAACTTAGAACTACTTAAACTTAACTAACCCAAGGACATCACATAACACCCAGTCATCACGAGGCAGAGAAACTCTCTGACCCCGCCGGGAATCGAACCCGGGAACCCGGGCGTGGGAAGCGAGAACGCTACCGCACGACCACGAGCTGCGGACTTATAATGTCATTTCTCTGGGACGCCTATGTGCTACTTAGGACAATTTTGTAAAGCCTGCGTTTTATAGGCAACTATTAATAATCACCATGGTTTGCCTGGATGTTGTAACCTGTATGTGTCGTAAGGTATGTAACTAAATCTATATGTATACATGTTACATAAGTGGAATCCAAGCCCACTTTTATAGTGTTTTCTGTCCTCCCTAGATCCAATGATGTTGGCTTTACTTTCGCCAAAAACCGGTAATCATGGAGTAAGAAGAATTCCTGCAATCTTGGCTACCAGTTTATTGTTTTACAAGCATCTAGATCGCTCCCACATGAGCACAATGTGCTCCCTACAAAATTATCCTTTAAGTTTCAAAATCACCTGCATCTCCATCTCATCAAAGTAAAATGTCCGTTTGTTTATTCAATATACTTTTCTATTTTTTAAATATTCTGAAAATGGCATCATGGCATTTGTCTGCCGATCGCCCTCTGGGGAGAATGTGTATGAGTAACAGCTACAAAAAGTCTGGTACTGACTAACATCACCTCAGTAACTTCAATCCTTGCTGTAAACACCTGCAAAACCCAGGCTGCATAACCTGTTGAGGCTTGCGTCCTCAAGATCCTGACAGCCTACACCACAGTCCACATTCGTCGTAAGTAAGACACAAACATTTCTCGTACTAGCAGCTGAGCAAAAGCAGACTTGGAGGCACAACTAATAACTCTCCTAAAGGAATCCAACGAGAGACTATAACCACTAAGCGGCCAAACAAAGCCATTGTCAGTCACAGCAAAATTTCAGATGAAACCTGCAAATCACCGTTTGTCTGAGTAACTGCAAACCTATCCACTACCATAAAAATGACTTGCACATGACTTATAGTACGACACTTCTATCTAGGTGATCGAATTCTTTTTACACTTGCTGCACATAAAAATTTTTTACTCTCTTCACCTGTCTTGTCAGAAATTCTTCATAATCACTAATGGTTTAATGAAGATGATACATACCTCATGTACACTGATCGTCATTACAAATGCAACACCACGTAGTCAGTATGCAACGAACGTTCAAATTGGCATGCTTGACTATGCACTTGATCAGCATTTCTTCGCAACCGACATTGATATAGGAGCGTGGCCTATGTAGCCTGCAGTTTATCATTCTGCAATAAACCTACTCCCGTCGGTTAGGATCTTACGATTGTCATATGAATATGGAATCGATGGGTTCAGCAGATCAAAATTCTAAATTAAGCTGGATCTCAGTGACCCCGTATGACTAGCGCCCGAGAGGATAAACATATTGCTCCTTCGGCCGAGCAGAATCGTATAGCCACATGACTTACTCTGAATAAGGATAAGGGCTTATTCGTTCAAGACAAATATCTCCATATGTATAGTGCGGCGAGCGTCAGTACGCCATTGTTGCAGCTTCCCTTGAAGCGCCAAGGGAGAGTTCCGACGGTGGTACAACCGGCGAGAAGACAGGACACGTAAGTGGCACCACAGCATCTTTCCATATGAGTTCTGGTTCTGAATACAGATTACGATATACAGGGCGTTTCAAAATTACACCGACAGACTTCGTTACAGAGCGTTGAACTTACAGGCGCCGTCGCCCGTGTATGCGTGTGCACACAGTGTGATTCCGTGATGATGTTACAAAATGTCAGGGATGGTGGAGAAGGAAAAATATATCAGACTGAGGTAAGGGATCCTGGTCTGGGAAAGTGTGTAGTAAATTATATGTACGGTAAATGAATTGTGTAGGGGGAGAAAGGGAAGGAAAGGGATTAATGATTCAGCTGCATCGGGATACTACACGGAATCAGCGGCGACGAGTGATCCCAAACCCGGGATCTCCTGCTTACCAGGCAGATGCATTAACCACTGCTCAACCCCAAACACAGAGTTCAGTGCAACTGTGCGGATTATCTCAGTATGTCTCAGGGCCGACCACGTGTCGGACAAGTCCCAAGGAACAGGCACCACACATTCATATATTTAATTCACCTAGATGGGCAATGGCTCCACCTTCTTAATTGCAGATGCACAAGTACATCTGAGCTTCTGCGAGAATCTCAGAGTAGTATGCGTGGAGGAAATGGACAGGGGCGGCAGACAGGTGGCGCTCGATGGGAATGTGGATCAGCCGTGAGACGGACCGAGATTGTCCACGCAGTTGACATAAACTCTGTGTCCTGGGTGGCGCGATGATGATCACACCTGCCAGTAAGAAAGAGATCCCGTGTTGGAATCCTGGTCTGCCACGCATTTTTTACTCGTCGCCGCTGATTCCTTGTAATGGCCCGAAGCAGCTGACATCACTAATCCTTTTCTTACTAGGCGCTTCAGTCTGGAACCGCGCGACCGCTACGGTCGCAGGTTCGAATCCTGCCTCGGGCATGGATTTGTGTGATGTCCGTAGATTAGTTAGGTTTAAGTAGTTCTAAGTTCTAGGGGACTGATGACCTCAGATGTTAGGTCCCATAGTGCTCAGAGCCATTTGAACCATTTTTGAACCTTTCTTTTCTCCCCTTTCAACCTTCAGTTTTCATATAATGTATCACAGCTGAGGATTCCGCGTGATGTCTGTTCTTTCGAGTATGTCCGGAAGAACATACATCATGCATTCATATAAACGTGTAGTAAACGTCGGCTATAAAATGTATGCGTTAAGAACTATGAACAGTTGTTCAATAGAGGAGATTTGTTTCACAGTTGCCTAGATGAACAAATGCTCGTAGCTCCACGGGTATGCATTTTACAACCCAGATTTACTCGAAACTTTTTTCTTGTTTTAGTGCATACTGCCACTTCTGAAAGTTTCCTACTTTTTTTCCCAGTGTCGTGTATCTCAGATTGATACATTTATCCTTCCCCATCGTCACTGAAATTTTTTAATATCATTACTGAATCACCCTGTAATACATACACACAAGCACCGGCGACTATAACTACGACTTCCTCTAGCGTCGTTGGTTGACGTTCCTATCCTCATTTCCTTCCTCAAGAAACGCTCACCATCCCCTTGAAGTTTGTCGGCTTAATTTTGAACACTATGCACGTAGAAGATGAGGCATTTAAAACTGTTTTTAGAAATAGCTGGAAAACTACAAATCGGATTAAAAATGGTTGTGATAAAAGTTGTTCGCCAGGAAGGGGAACATGCATTGACATCACATTCGACCCCTTGCCCCACCCCCAAGAGGCAGGAGACGGAGGGGTGGGGGTTCAACTTCGAAATCTTAAATATGAGCCCCTATTTTTCATTGCGTATTCGGATCCTCTGTGCAAAAATATGTAACTTTCGTTTTTAAGGTTTTTCGTTAGTGAGAGATGGCACTGCAATCGACAAAAATCAAAATGGGTTGAAAAATCTTTGAAAAATAATGTCTCAAGAAACACACATCTAAAAATAGTTTTTAATTCATTGATAAACAGATCATTGAATTGTTCAAACTGCTTTCCATTTCAGCGACATCTGTGAAAGAAATTACTCCAATAATGTGGACAAAGTATTGTGTTATGGTCTGGTTTGCTATAAAAACCGGTTTACCATTGAAGATTTTAGATTAACTGCTTTCTAACCTGCTGGGACATTAATCTGATGTGTATTTCTAGATATATAATATTTTTCAGTGGTTTGTAACTCATTCTGATTTTTGTCGTTTGCAGCACCATTTATCACGTAACTAAAAGAATATTAAATAAAAAAGGTTACCAATTTTTTCCCAGAGAATCCGAATCCACAGTAAAAGATTAATGTTGAGTTTGGTGTCACAGGATGTCGCCTCTGGAGACGAACAACTTGATAGTTATATTTCCACAATGTTTGGGGCCGAGCGAGGTGGCGCAGTGGTTAGACACTGGACTCGCATTCGGGAGGACGACGGTTCAATCCCGCGTCCGGCCATCCTGATTTAGGTTTTCCGTGATTTCCCTAAATCACTCCAGGCAAATGCCGGGATGGTTCCTCTGAAAGGGCACGGCCGACTTCCTTCCCCATCCTTCCCTAATCCGATGAGACCGATGACCACGCTGTCTGGTCTCCTTCCCCAAACCAACCAACCAACCACAATGTTTGGGTCCAGTAATCGTGTTCCATGTTGTGCCCTCCAGATGCGAGAATCACTCTGCAGACTAAATCGGGACTCATCTGTGAAAAGAACATTGGCCTACCATTCGACCATCCAGGTGGCATGTTGACGGCTCCACTCTAGAGGTTCCCTTGCGTGAAGACACGCCAGAGGGAGACAGACAGCAGGTCTCCAACAAAAAGGTCACTTTGCTGAAGCCTTCTGTGCACCGTTTGCCTCGCTACAGCACGTCCAAGGGATTCTGCGAGGTCAGATGCCAGTTGCAGTGCAGTAGTAAGGCGGTGCCGTAAAATAACGGTCCACTCTGTTGTCACACGTGGTCGGTCCTGTCCTGGTCTCCGCAATACAGTTTCGGTCTCACTAAACTATCGATTCATCCGAGAACCAACAGAAAGATACACTTTGAGACATCGGGCCACATCCGTTTGCGACTTTCCTGCTTCCATTCTTCAATGGCCTTGCGCAGCAGAGAATCCGTAGGCGTCTTCTCTGTGCCATACTGCACCGTCTTTGACTTTGTACACAGCGATTGTGGATGAGGAGGGACTACCCTGCAAACACTATCCCCCCCTTGATAGGTGCCCTGGGTGTTGTGCTGTCTTCATCATCATTTCATCCCCATCCGGCGCGCGGGTCGCCCAATGTGGCGTCGAATGTAATAAGACCTGCACCAGGGCGGCCGGACGTGCCCCTCAAGGGGCTCATTTCCATTATCACGGACAACGAAGTAGCCGACGCCCATCACTTAGCGACCAAGAGCAGCCTGCTAATAGACAAGCAACTCTGCATGAAATAACTGCAGAAATCAATGTGGAACGTACGACAAACGTATCCCTTAGGACAGTGCACCGAAATTTGGCGTTAATGGGCTGTGGCGGCAGACGAAGGACGCGAGTGCCGTTGCTAACAGCGCGATATCGCCTGCAGCGCATCTCCTGGACTCATGACCATATCAGTTGGATCCTGGACGACTGGTTTCCATAGTCAGTTCAGATGAGCCCCGATTTCAATTGATAAGAGCTGATGGTAGGATTCGGGTGTGGCTCAGATCCCGCGAAGTCACGGACCCAGGATTTTGGATCTCCATCCTTGTGATTGATGGTCCGTGGCAGTACGCCTGTTCACTTACGTAATAAAAGATAACAGCGGCAGCGGTGCCTCAGTACACCATCTTCAGGTCCTAGGTGGTGCTGAGGGGGTGAACTCTGTCTACAGACAGACACAACATCGCTGTTACAGTATTAGTTCAAATGGCCCTAAGCACTATGGGACTTAACATCTGAGGTCATCAGTCCCCTAGACGTAGAACTACTTAAACCTAACTAACCTAAGGACATCACACACATCCATGCCCGAGGCAGGATTTGAACCTACGACCGTAGCAGGCGCCAGGTTCCGGACTGAAGCGCCTAGAACCGCTCGATCATTGCGGCTGGCTGTTACAGTATTCTATGGAAGCCAGTTCATATATGTTGGCCACTGATGGGATCGTGTATACGATCGTTGTTCACCCCCGTCAGCATCAGCTAAGGCTAATTGACCGAAACTGGTTGTCGTATAATAATATCACATCAAAACGACGATTGCAGGTGTTTCACTTTTTCCGCAAGGACCCACGTTGAAACAAGCCACTGTGCAAGCTGGTGGTGGCTGTTCAAAATTCAAATGGCTCTGAGCACTATGGGACTCAACTGCTGAGGTCATAAGTCCCCTAGAACTTAGAACTACTTAAACCTAACTAACCTAAGGACAACACACACATCCATGCCCGAGGCAGGATTCGAACCTGCGACCGTGGCGGTCGCGCGGTTCCAGACTGTAGCGCCAGAACCGCTCGGCCACCGGCGGCCGGCGGTGGTGGCTGTACCGGGTGATCAAAAAGTCAGTATAAATCTGAAAAATTAATAAACCCTGGAATAATGTAGATAGAGAGGTACAAATTGACACACATGCTTGGAATGACATGGGGTTTTATTAGAACCAAAAAAATAGAAAAGTTCAAAAAATGTCCGACAGATGGCGCTTCATCTGATCAGAATAGCAATAATTAGCATAACAAAGTAAGACAAAGCAAAGATGATGTTCTTTACAGTAAATGCTCAATTTGTCCACCATAATTCCTCAACAATAGCTGTAGTCGAGGAATAATATTATGAACAGCACTGTAAAGCATGTCCGGAGTTATGGTGAGGCATTGGCGTCTGATGTTGTCTTTCAGCATCCCTAGAGATGTCGGTCGATCACGATACATTTGCGACTTCAGGTAACCCCAAAGCCAATAATCGCACGGACTGAGGTCTGGGGACCTGGGAGGCCAAAATGACGAAAGTGGTGGCTGAGCACACGATCATCACCAAACGACGCGCAAGAGATCTTTCACGCGTCTAGCAATGTGGGGTGGAGCGCCATCCTGCATAAACATCGTACGTTCCAGCAGGGGTTTATCAGCCAGGCTGGGGATGATGCGATTCTATAACATACCGGCGTACCTCTCACCCGTCACGGTAGCAGTTACAAAACCAGAATCACGCGTCTCCTCGAAGAAAAAAGGCCCGATAACGGTAGATGTGGTAAATCCAACCCATACCGTGACTTTCTGGTCGTGCTATGGAGTTTCCACGACAGTTCTAGGATTTTCGGTAGCCAAAATTCTGCAGTTGTGGGCGTTGACAGACCCTCGGAGCGTGAAATGAGCTTCGTAGGTCCACAACACGTTACTCAACCAATCGTCATCTTCCGCCATCTTTTGAAACGCCCACACCGCAAATGCCCTCCGCTTCACTAAATCGCCAGGCAACAGTTCATGATGCCGATGGATTTTGTACGGATAGCATCGTCGGGTACGCCTAAGTGCCAACCAAACAGTAGTGTATGGAATACCGGTGCGACGTGCGACTGCCGCACCCGCTACAGTCTCCATCTCTTCCTGAACTGCAGCATTACGCCTTGTGCTCGGTCGGCCACTACGGGGTCTATCGTCTAAACAACCCGTGGCTTCGAACTTCGAAATCATTCTCGCCACAGCTGCATTTGTCAACGGACCTTTACCCGTTCGAATCCCCTTCCTATGGCGAAAGGATCGTAACGCTGAACTAGCACACTCCCCATTCTAATAATACAGCTTCACTAAAAGTGCCTTTTCAGGTAACGTCAACATGCTGCGACTGCTGGCGCATCTGATTCTCTCTCTCTCTCTCTCTCATTACAGCTCCTTTTACACACGACTGTCATGCGCAGTCACTGACGTTTTTTTGTCCAGCGCCATCTGTCAGACATTTTATGAACTTTGTTTTGTTTTTGATTCTAATAAAACCCCATGTCATTCCAAGCAAGTGTGTCAATTTTTCCTCTCTATCTACATTATTCCATGGTTTATTAATTTTTCAGATTTATACTGACTTCTTGATCACCCGGCATAATGCTGTAGGCTGTCATGTCATGAAATGAACTGGGCCCTCTGGTCCAAATGAACCAATCATTTTTAGGAATGCCTTTGTTCGTCTACTTGGAGACCATCTGCAGCCATTCATGGCTCAAATTGCTCTAAGCACTATGGGACCTAGAGTTAGAACTACTTTAACCTAACTAACCTAAGGACATCACACACCTCCATGCCCGAGGCAGGATTCGAACCTGCGACCGTAGCAGGCGCGCGGTTCCGGACTGAAGCGCCTAGAACCGCTCGGCCACAACGACCGGCGCCGTTCATGGACTTCCCGTTCACACCAACAATGGAATGTTTATGGATGACAGTATGTTCAAAAAATGGCTCTAAGCACTATGGGACTCAACATCTATGGTCATCAGTCCCCTATAACTTAGAACTACTTAAACCTAACTAACCTAAGGACATCACACAACACCCAGTCATCACGAGGCAGAGAAAATCCCTGACCCCGCCGGGAATCAAACCCGGGATAGTATGACGTATCACCCGGACACAATTGTTCGCGATTGATTTGAAGAACATTCTGGATAGTTCGAACGAATGATTTAGTATTATTTAGTCACCCAGATCGCCCGACTTGCATCTCATCGCACATTTATGGGACCCAGTCGAGGGGTCATCTCGGACACAAAAACCTGCACCGGCAGAACTTCCGCAGTTATAGACAGCTATACAGGGTGTTTCGAAAAGGTACGGCAAAACTTTCAGGAAACATTCCTCACACACAAATAAAGAAAAGATGTTATGTGGACAGGTGTCCGGAAACGCTTAATTTCCATGTTAGAGCTCATTTTAGTTTCGTCAGTATGTACTGTACTTCGTCGATTCACCGCCAGTTGCCCCAATTGAAGGAAGGTAATTTTGACTTCGGTGCTTTTGTTGACATGCGACTCATTGCTCTACAGTACTAGCATCAAGCACATCAGTACGTAGCATCAACAGGTTAGTGTTCATCACGAACGTGGTTTTGCAGTCAGTGCAATGTTTACAAATGCGGAGTTGGCAGATGCCCATTTGATGTATGGATTAGCACGGGGCAATAGCCGTGGTGCGGTACGTTTGTATCGAGACAGATTTCCAGAACGAAGGTGTGCCGACAGGAAGACGTTCGAAGCAATTGATCGGCGTCTTAGGGAGCACGGAACATTCCAGCCTATGACTCGCGACTGGGGAAGACCTAGAACGACGAGGACACCTGCAATGGACGAGGCAATTCTTCGTGCAGTCGACGATAACCCTAATGTCAGCGTCAGAGAAGTTGCTGCTGTACAAGGTAACGTTGACCACGTCACTGTATGGAGAGTGCTACGGGAGAACCAGTTGTTTCCGTACCATGTACAGCGTGTGCAGGCACTATCAGCAGCTGTTTGGCCTCCACGGGTACACTTCTGCGAATGGTTCATCCAACAATGTGTCAATCCTCATTTCAGTGCAAATGTTCTCTTTACGGATGAGGCTTCATTCCAACGTGATCAAATTGTAAATTTTCATAATCAACATGTGTGGGCTGACGAGAAACCGCACGCAATTGTGCAATCACTTCATCAACACAGATTTTCGGTGAAAGTTTGGGCGGGCATTGTTGGTGATGTCTTGATTGGGCCCCATGTTCTTCCACCTACGCTCAATGGAGCACATTATCATGATTGCATACGGGATACTCTTCCTGTGCTGCTAGAACATGTGCCTTTACAAGTACGACACAACATGTGGTTCACGCACGATGGAGCTCCTGCACATTTCAGTCGAAGTGTTCGTACGCTTCTCAACAACAGATTCGGTGACCGATGGATTGGTAGAGGCGGACCAAGTCCATGGCCTCCACGCTCTCCTGACCTCAAGTCTCTTGACTTTCATTTATGGGGGCATTTGAAAGCTCTTGTCTACGCAACCCCGGTAGCAAATGTAGAGAATCTTCGTGCTCGTATTGTGGACGGTTGCGATACAATACGCCATTCTCCAGGGCTGCATCAGCGCATCAGGGATTCCATGCGACGAAGGGTGGATGCATGTATCCTCGCTAACGGAGGACGTTTTGAACATTTCCTGTAACAGTTTGAAGTCATGCTGGTACGTTTTGTTGCTGTGTGTTTCCATTCCATGATTAATGTAATTTGAAGAGAAGTAATAAAATGAGCTCTAACATGGAAAGTAAGCGTTTCCGGACACATGTCCACATAACATAGTTTCTTTCTTTGTGTGTGAGGAATGTTTCCTGAAAGTTTGGCCGTACCTTTTTGTAACACCCTGTAGAGGCAGGGTGTCTCAGTATTTGTTGAGTCCATGCTACGTCGAATTGTTGCACTACGACGGGCAAAAGGAAGTCCGATACGATATTAGCAGGTATCCCATGACTTTTTTCACATTGCTGTATACAAAGCAATTTTAAGTAAAAAATAAATTCGACGCGTACAGTGTCTAGGGCACAGATATAAATAAACCTATGCAACGCCGCGTTTCTCAAAAACGGTTCAAATGGCTCTGAGCACTATGGGACTTAACTTCTGAAGTCATCAGTCGCCTAGAACTTAGAACTAACTAAACCTAACTAACCTAAGGACATCACACACATCCATGCCCGAGGCAGGATTAGAACCTGCGACCGTAGCGGTAGCTCGGCTCCAGACTGTAGCGCGTAGAACCGCACGGCCACTCCGGCCGGCGCTTTTCTCAGCTAGCCGAGAAGTAAAATAGGGTCGTTTGGTATTGTTCCTGATGTTGCCACTTTAATCACCAGCGGTGTATGAATTCTGAAACCAGATATCGTGCGCAATCGTTCGAGCTGTTGCCTCACTTCCGTGCTCGTCAGTCAGCGCGCCGCTCAGCAGGTACTTTTCCGAGGCGCGGAGCGAGTCGGCCCCACGACGCCCGCAGCAAGGCTGCCGCGCCTGGCTGGCCAGATAACCTCGGCCGCACCATAGCAACTCGGCGCCCACGCACCCTCACGCACCATTTAAACATAGCAGTTACCGTTCAGGTTTTCACTGTTCTGGTGGTTACTTTCTAGCCTTCAGAGTGGGCGCCAGTAGATGGGCCAGATAGAAAAAGTGAAGGACGCAGAAGGCGGGAAGGAAACGAAATGAAATTTCACGGGTTGATAGTGTATGTGATCTTAATGTAGTGATTACAAAATCGAGTCAAACTTGGCATGCGAGTCCACTTCTCTGTAAGACGTTGAACTCCCTCTTGCCTGGATGCACTAACTGATTCTATTGGTAAGGTTGTCATGAAGTCGTTGTATGCTCTCCTGAGACACGCTGGTCCACAACCGTTTTCACTGGCGCTTCGTATCCTGGCTACTGACACTGGCAGGAATTGGCGTCCAAGCTGGCCCCACACATGTTCTACACCCTAGGGAGTATCTCAGCTTCACGAAGACAGTTACTTGAGACAGTCATTGACCTGTTGAAAAATGGCAATACGAGACTGTCCAATGAGAGGCAACAAATGAGGACACAGGATGACCGTGTCGTACCGTTGTACTTCATTCACTACCAGCTGTGACCTGTGTAAGACGTGTATACTTCTATTGTCTATTTCCAAACCACACTTTATGAAAGATGTTATGCTTTATTAATAGGATTAAGTAGGAATAATTAATATTTGTCATGCTGGAAATAATTGTGGTAGCAGGGAATGTCTGCACCAAAGTATTGTTGGCAAGAGAGACCGCCAATTGATATAATTTTAAAAAGGGCGGGAGAGACCGCGTATGGATACATTTTAAGAAAAGAGCGGGAAAGACCGCGCATTGATACATTTTGTAATGGTAGCAGGGATTGTCTGCACCAGAAAACATTGTTGGCAGGAGAGACCGCACTTTAGCGTTCGTAGGAAGCCAGTAGTAAGCGAGAAGTGAAGCGAGTCGGTAGGAGGTCTGAAGCGAGAGGTTGAGAGGAGCGGTGTGCCTGCCAGCCACCAACTATGATTTACAAGAGATTATAAACGGATATACAGAGGCATCAACTAACTATTATCATAAGAGGAACTAATATTATTGAATTATTTTTTTGAGAAAGTCAAGACTACTGAAGATATGTTTGCGCAATGCTAGTTGTAAGATTATTGTAAAAAGTAAGTCCCATTTGAACGTTTGTAAAATCATTTCATTCAGAATATAATTAATTTTGGCCAGCAATATTGCATTTATGATTATAATCCATCTCAAACACCAACAACGTAAAACTTCGCAAAATTTTATTGTTGTCAAGAAAAAAGTTTAGCTGTGAATTACGTAACTTAAGTCAAATTAATTAAAGAATAACGTCAGCTTTGCTATTAAAGAATGGAAATCCACCAGCAGCTAATAGAGTATAGTAAAACAGAGTAAGTATATTCATGTCGCAGTTCGATGTAGCAGTCAGATGGCGATCCAGTAACAGTAAAAAAAGTAAGGAACAGTTTTGGTTTATTGCAGATAACGACTGAGGGCCACGACGACGACACATTCTATGTTTCGTCGAAATAATCAGAAAATCACTTTTAATAAGCAGCAATTAAATTTGTATGCGAAGATTGAGAAAGAGAATAAATTTCAAAGGGAAGATTTCATTTGTTATTATTAAGCAAGAGATAGAAATCCTAAGGAAAGGTTTCATAGGTTATTGTAGAAGGGAAGGTTGCGTAAAAAAAGAGATGTAGAGGAGACGGGAAGGTTTCACCTGGTCGTCCGCGATGACTCTCCACACCATGACGCCACCGCTGTGCCTCTCCAAAAACAATGGAAGAATTGTCTTCGCAGGTCATCGCCAAACTAGCCGACGATCGTCAGTGCAGAACCGCGCTGAACACAAAGCGACATCATTCATCAGCATTCCAAGCTTCCCGTTCATAGCACCACTCAAACGCAGCTGTTTGTGATGTCGTGTTAACCGCAGCCCACATAAGTAGAGGTAATTCCCTAGTCACGTGGTTGCTAGCCTCCAACCACTGGTGCTGGACGATACACGATGCTGCAGGCAGTCCATTACTTTCTCTCCGATGGCAGTTGTAGAGGTAAAGGGAGTGAAGTTGTATTTCGTGCACAGTACGGCGATCTATCCTTGTGCTGCTCAGACATGATCGACCGGAACCTTGAGGACGAGAATGCTTACTCTATTTCCATGCAATCCAGCATCTGGCCACTGTCACGTCCGAATGCCACACAAACCTCCATATTGCGCAATCCGACCGGCTGGCCAAGTGGAGACCCTGAATCACACCTTTTTCAAACTCTGTCATATACTGATTACGCTTCCTCAAACGAGTGCACGACAGTTATGTCTCCTTCACAATAAAAACGCAGCATTTAACGCTGTTGATGGCCCTTTATGTGCCTTACCAGGCGTGGTAACGACACTAAATACGAACAATACCAATGAACACTGGTGATCGTTACACCTATCAAAGAGAATTACAACTCTAATGATTTGCATACCCGCCGATGGTGTGCTCGTATACGAAATTGACTTCTGTCTTCTGGGTACGTTACTTTTTTTTTCAGGCAGCGTAAGTAGTGTAAGTAGGCTGTTTAGGTTTTTATATTGGTAACGCCACGTAGCGCTCTGTATGAAAATCACTGGCTGTGCTGTGTGCAGTCTGTGGCTGGTTTGCATTGTTGTTGGCTATTGTAGTGTTGGGCAGCTGGCTGTTAACAGCGCGTAGCTTTGCGCAGTTGGAGGTGACCCGCCAGCAGTGGTGGATGTGGGGAGAGAAATGGCGGAGTTTTGAAATTTGTAAGACTGGATGTCATGAATTGCTATATATATTATGACCTTTGAACACTATTAAGGTAAATACATTGTTTGTTCGAATTTCCAAATCTTTCATTTGCTAACTATGCCTATCAGTAGTTAGCGCCTTCAGTAGTTTGAATCTTTTATTTAGCTGGCAGTAGTGGCGCTCGCTGTATTGCAGTAGTTAGAGTAACGAAGATTTTTGTGAGGTAAGTGATTTGTGAAAGGTATAGGTTAATGTTAGTCAGGGCCATTCTTTTGTAGGGATTTTTGAAAGTAAGATTGCGTTGCGCTAAAAAATATTGTGTGTCAGTTTAATGTTGATCAGAATAGGTAAAGAGCGAAATGTCTGAGTGCGTTCAGTTCTGCTCAGCTGTTTGAAAATCAAATAATGTAAGAGGTTTATCAACACTGTAATTAATTAATTTTTCTAAGGGGACGTTTCAGTAGCTTTGGAGTTTCAGAAGACGACTACACTAAAATTATGAGACACAGAGAAAAACTGCCTACTGCAACTGGAAATTACGTTCGCCACAAAGATGAAATGTCACTGACAGTATCTTTATTTCCATTACGACTTACAGTGCGTGAAGTAGTCCGAGGCACCCGTTCAGTGTCATGTGTGTGCTTCCACACGTTATTAATAGCCTTTGACCCGCGTTCTAATTTCCAAATTCTCAACAATATTCACTGAACGTGGTAATAGCTACGTGAGACAGACAGCCTATTCGGACTGTTTCCAGTGGCTACCGTACATCAGTGCCACATCAAGTATAGATATCTACAAAAAGGCTGATGTTGCCGTTCACACGATTACGAATAAAAGTTTTTGGAGCAGGCATTGAGTCTACCCTACACTTCAAACTAGCGGTAAATTAGGTGAAAATGTCACAACCAGTCATCCTCAAAACTGGGACAAAATAGGACGCAATTTGGCACTAAGAATTTGCCTCCTGTAATTCTAATATATAACATGTGAACATTTAAGTATTGTTGATGCACTACGTTACGTTCTGCTACGCAGCAAAACACTGTCCCTCTTGTCGCCAAACAACTGCTGAAGCCTTGAGAAAGGCTCCTCACTCTATTGGAACTACTGCCAATACACAAATGCGTAGTCACGGCAGACGCTTAGCAAACAGCCGAATGTTTATGTTCCATTCGTAATACCTGTTGCAATTTACTGACAGATTATGCTTTCATTATCAATTGAAGACCAGAGTTACATGTCTTGATTGCGTATCTGCAGTATAATACACAAAATGATCGACTTCGTTGCTCGTTGCTGTTCTCATATTGTTTTATTTGCCACAAGTACAGCGTAACCACTAAATGTTGCAAAGAAACCTACTTACATATCTCAACCATCAATAAAATCAGTCGTTTTCAAATACTGATACTTTCTAATACTGGTACTTTGCGAAGGTATTGGTGAAGGGTTTATGTGAGGGTGGAAGTGGAAGCAGATCAATTGCACAAAGAGGACGGATTGTATAGATTTCATAGCGTTAAATATAAGCAGTTATTACTCATCAGACCATATGTATTGAACAGTTGTCCACTGAACTTCTACCTGTACTTCCAATACGTTTTATAAACATCTAAACGAGTGCTAGTTCGAGAAGAAGTAGTGTTCACACTGATCAACATTCACGATACACGAAGTTCAGCTGACTAGACATGTGCAAGTGTGATACTCTGAACTCTAACGCGGAGAATATCTGGTCAAAAGTATCTGGGCACCACTACGTAATGCGAAGTTGATCACTAGACGTTAGGAGAGGCGGAACTGCAAGTAGAAAAGGATGTGGGGTCGAGTGTGTTGTTACTAGAGAAGCTCAGAGACTTTTCATGTGGACTAGTCATTGAATGTCATCTGAGCAACAGATGCATCAGGAACGTTTCAATCGTTCTAAAGCTGCTCAAGTCGACTGTTGGTCATGTGACTGTGAAGTGGAAACGTGAAGGAACAACCACAGTGAAACCAAGGTTAGGCAGAGCTAATGTATTGAAGGACAAGGACAGTAGAGCGATTCGGAGAGTGGTTGTAAAATATCGCATGAAAGGAGTGGATGGGATCACTTATAAGTTCCAAAGTTCTAGTGCAGCTAGGACAATGACTTTGTTTGGGAAGTTTAAACAATGGGGTACAATGGTCGCCCAGCTCCTCATAAGCAACACATTTACACTACTGGCCATTAAAATTGCTACACGACGAAGATGACGTGCTATAGACGCGAAATTTAACCGACAGGAAAAAGATGCTGTGATATGCACAAACAGCAGTTGACCGGCGTTGCCTGGTGAAACGTTGTTGTGATGCCTCGTGTGAGGAGGAGAAATGCGTACCATCACGTTCCCGACTTTGATAAAGGTGGGATTGTAGCCTATCGCGATTGCGGTCTATCGTATCGCGACATTGTTGCTCCCGTTGGTCGAGATCCAATGACTGTTAGCAGAATATGCAATCGATGCGTTCAGGAGGGTAATACGGAACGCCGTGCTGGATCCCAACGGCGTCGTATCACTAGTAGTCGAGATGACAGGCATCTTATCCGCATGGCTGTAACGAATCGTGCAGCCACGTCTCGATCCCTGAGTCAACAGATGGGGACGTTTGCAAGACAACAACGATCTTCACGAACAGTTCGACTACGTTCGCAGCAGCATGGACTATCAGCGAACCTGGATGCACGAGTGGCAAAACGTCATTTTTACGGATGAATCCAGGTTCTGTTTACAGCATCATGATGGTCGCATCCGTGTTTGGCGACATCGCGGTGAACGCACATTAGAAGCGTGTATTCGTCATCGCCATACTGGCGTATCACCCGGCGTAATGGTATGGGGTGCCATAGGTTACACGTCTCTGTCACCTCTTGTTCGCATTGACGGCACATTGAACAGTGGACGTTGCATTTCAGATGTGTTACGACCCCTGGCTCTACCCTTCACTCGATCCCTGCGAAACCCTACATTTCAGCAGGATTATGCACGACCGAATGTTGCAGGTCCAGTACGGGCCTTTCTGTATACAGAAAATGTTCGACTTCTGCCCTGGCCAGCACATTCTCCAGATTTCTCACCAATTGAAAACGTCTGGTCAATGGTGGCCGAGCAACCGGCTCGTCACAGTACGCCAGTCACTACTCTTGATGAACTGTGGTATCGTGTTGAGGCTGCATGGGCAGCTGTACCTGTACACGCCATCCAAGCTCTGTTTGACTCAATATCCAGGCGTATCAAGGCCGTTATTACGACCAGAGGTGGTTGTTCTGGGTACTGATTTCTCAGGATCTATGCACCCAAATTGCGTGAAAATGTGTCCAATGAATACCCGTTTATCATCTGCATTTCTTCTTGGTGTAGAAACTTTAACGGCCAGTAGTGTATATAGTCAGTGCTAAGAGACGTATGAGGCGGTGCAAAGAGCGACGTCATTGCATAGTGGATGACTGGGAACGAGTCATTTAAGAGTGATGAATCACGCTGTACCCTGCTGCAATCCTATGCCAAAGTTTTGCTTCGGCGAATGCCTGCAGAACTAATGTATAGTGCCAACAATGAAGTAAGGAAGACGTGATGTTAGGATATGGGGTATTTTTCGTGGCTAGTATGTGGTCTGCCTATTGGGATTAAGAAAACGCTAAATGTGGAGGGATACGAAGACACTGTCAGCATTGCGTTCTGCATGCATTAGAGGGACAGCATGAAAATGCACCCTTTCGTGAAGCAGCTGCTGTGAGGTAATGTTTCGTGGATAACAAAATTCCTGAAATTATCCTAGGGATTAAGAAGCCGTTATTTAAATACAGATTAGCGGCCTCCTAATCTCCAAGATGATTAATCACAACTATAGCTGCCCTATCTACAAGGTTTTCTGCAATTTCTGAAATGGACTGGCCTGCCTCCAGTCCCGAGCTGTGAACGCAATGCAAAATCTTTGGGATAAGCTACAACGTCGACTTCGCACCACACAGCAACGTCCGACATTTCTACCTTCTCTGGTCTCTGCTCTTGAGGAAGAATGGGGTGCCATTCCTCCATAGACATTCTGGTACGTCACTAAAAGTGTTCCTAACAAAGGCGCAAAGTGAACAGATCCCATAACAATATCCATTAATAGGTATTAGGATACTTTTCATCCGATGTGAGGGCAATACTAGTACTGTATAGGCACAAGTGTTTCAAGCAGATCGATCAGCTTACATTGTTGAACTCGGTGTTCCGCAGTAGACAACCCCTAGTGTAACCATGTTGACCCAACGACATCATTCATTACGACTGCAATAGGCACGGGGTCGTCAAGAAATCGGACCGTGAATCACTGAAAACATGTCGCCTAGTCGGACGAACCAGATTTTTTGTTACACCATGGTGACTGCATGGGGGCTTAATTAAAAAGGATGCAAATACTTTTTATTTTTTAGTAGCTGTATGTCCGATTACGAAGTCTCGTAAACGGTTGGCCCTGACTAGTATTATTACGCAATCTGACTGCATAGAACAACAACAAAGAATGAAAGGAAATTTCCGTTAACACAATTAATTAACTAAGTCCCCAGAAACTATAAAACCTACGAAACCAAAGCACAAGTGTAACTGTTCTGTATGTGGAAGTGTGATTTAACGTACACATCTGGCACGGTTCTTCCTCAATAAGACAAGATATTTTAAATACCATTTATACTGAAGTAATTTAAAAAAATAAACAGAAATACTATAATTGCACATCGAAACCAGAAATACAGTCTAATACAAGAACACGAGCCAAATGCTTTGTTGACTGAACCTGTGACCAAGGGGCATTATTGTTTAACACATTTGAAATAAAAAAATAAAAAAAATTCCTTTACCTTTATATATATTGACGAAAAGTACTCTGATCATTACAATATCTCCATTCGAACAGCATCTGGTGTCTAGCCCATCAAAACATCTGCACACAACATGACCTCAAATAGTACAGGTATCAACATCCTCTCTCCAAACCACTACCACCACATCTCAACAACGACTGACTACTGCTACTTCTCAACAAGCACTGCCAGTGGAGGCGGCGGAATAATACTCTTTGGCGCAATCTCTGGCGCTGTGGCTCAGTGTAGCCACCTTTCATGACGAAGGTGTCCAGATGCACCATCAGCCAGGAAATGTCTGCTCTAAACATGCACCATATCGCAGCCGCGGGCCGAAGAAGGCAATATTGCGCTATGGGGGAACATGTACATGGAATTCCGTTGGACTGTGGTAGTAATCTAAGGCACTATGAGAGCTGCGTACTACGTGAACACTATCGCAGATCACCCGCATCCCCTTCATGCCTGATGTCTTCCCCGATGTTGATGGCTTCTTTAAGGAGGGTAACTGTCTGCCTCAGATGGCCAATTTCGTGTTTCAGTGGTTCCAGTTGCATGATAGTGAATTCATGTTGCCGGCTTCGCGACCAGATACTCCCGATCTGAGCGCGTTGGGACGCATCTCGGATTATATTGTGCACCACTAGCCCCTAAAGTACGGCAATTGCGTGACTTGTGCGTAGACATCAAGTGATTACACCGCTATGGGTCATCGATCAACTGCCAGCCACGCTCACAGATAACGTCACTCAAAAACTTGCTCCCCATCCAGTGGCAGTTTATCGTAGGTCGCTGGAGCAGCGGAAGTTTATTTCCGCTTTCAAGAAGGGTCCTCTGATAGATGTACATAATTAAAGTCCCCTGTCACTCGCTTCAGACTGGTTTAGAAATACGGAATACGTTTTGTGATCGTATATTTAAGAGCGTATATTAGAGCAGGAACCTTCTCTGCTTGAATCAACATGGCTTCAGCAAACAATGATCTTGTGAAATTGAAGTCGCTCTCTCTTTTGTTCGTCTTTGAGATCAAGAGAGAAGCAGAAATGGGCGCCCAAGTAAATGTCCTTTTCATACTGCCGTAATGGATTCGATGAAGTTGCCAGTTATCGTCTAGCGAATAAAATACGAGCGTGTGGGGTGACGGGCAAACTTTGTCAGTGGTCTCAGGACTTCCCAGCAGATTGAACAACATACAGTGAAGCGCCAAAGAAACTGGTATAGGCATGCGTATTCAGATACAGAGACATATAAACAGGCAGAATACGGCGCTGCGGTCGGCAACATCTATATAAGACAACAAGTGTCTGATGCTGTTGTTAGATCGATTATCGCTGCCACAATGGCAGGTTATCAAGGTTTAAGTGAGTTTGAACGTGATGTTATGGTCGGCGCACGAGCGATGGGGCGCAGCATCTCCGGGTAGCGATGAAGTGGGGATTTTCCCGTACGGCCATTTCACGAGTTACCGTGAATATCAGGAATCCGGTAAAACACCAAATCTCCGACATCGCTGTGGCCGGAAAAAGATCCTGCAAGAACGGGACCAACGACGACTAAAGAGAATCGTTCAACGTGACAGAAATGCATCCCTTCCTAAAATTGCTGCAGATTTCAATGCTGGGCCATCAACAACTGTCAGCGTGCAAACCAATCAACGAAACATCATCGATACAGGCTTTTCGAGCCGTAGGCCCACTCGTGTACAATTGATGACTGCACGGCTCAAAGCTTTACGCCTCGCCTGGGCCCATCAACACCGACACTGGACTGTTGATGACTGGGAACATGTTGCCTGGTTGGACGCGTCTCGTTACAAATTGTATCGAATGGGTATGGAGACAACCTCCTGAAACCATGGACCCCCTGTATGTCAGCAGGGGACTGTTCAAGCTGGTGGTAGCTATGTAATGGAGCGTGTGCAGATGGAGTGATTGCGACCCTGTTACGTCTGTCTCTGACAGGTGACACGTACGTAAGCATCCATTCATGTCCATTGTGCATTCTGACGGACTTGGGCAATTACAGCAGGACGTTGCGACATACCGCACGACCAGAATTGCTACAGAGTGGCTCCAGATACACTCTTCTGAGTTTAAACACTTCCGCTGGCTACCAAACTCCCCAGACATGAACATTATTGAGCATATCTGGGATGCCTTGCAACGTGCTGTTCAGAAAAGAGTTCCACCCCCTCGCAATCTTACAGATTTATGGACAGCCCTGCAGGATTCATGGTGTCAGTTCCCTCCAGACATAGTCAAGTCTATGCCTCGTCGTATTGCGGCACTTCCGCTTGCGTATGGGAGTCCTACTCGATTTAGGCATGTGTACCAGTTTCTTTAGTTTCTTTACCTCTTCATTGTATTATTATTAACGATGTAAGATGCTCGGATGTAAAAGTAACTGTGGGAGGACTTCCAGGCCTTGTTTTAGAGCAGTTATCTATCAATGTCAGGTCTGTTTCCGGGAGATAAAGTTTTGAAGGCGAAATGTTACAGCGCATGCTTAATCTTTTACGGACACTCGCACAGAATGTGCTGCCGAAAACTACAAATTTCTACAAATAATTTACGTCATTCGTGCGATAGTTCCCCGCATCTAAACGAAAGGCGTCATTTTTGTTTTCATTCGCTAGTCAGGCTGTCGATAACAAATACACGCAGCAAGGAACTTTTTACGGTAGCGACTTACTCAGGAAGGCCCGGATTTTTCTTTCTTAACCGTAATCTCCACCCCCCCCCCGCCACCTCCATCTCCTTCCTCCCTCCTGCCTGTGCCACGAAATCTCCCTACGTAGGTCGTACTGTCTGGTGAGTACAGGAAAAGCTGTTACTATAGCATCATGCTTAAGCAGGAGGAAAGCTGCAAAACCAACGGTAAATTTGAAATTTTCTAATTTTAAACTCGGTAGTCTAGAATTCCCTCATCTCAAATTCATACACTTCTCTTTCCATAATCCTGAAAGTTGGTATCATTCTCACAGAAACACCTTGTAGTAAACGTTATACCACGTTATGAGGCCCAGAGTTTTTCTAAATGGTAGAAACCATTTAATGTCACCCTATATGGTTGTACTGAAAAAATAAAATATTGTAAATGCTGTAGCTGAGACGAGAATAGCGGAAAGGCGCTTACGAACGTTTCAGGCACTTTTGTAATCGATCAGTTACGCAGTTTTATCCGTTTGCCTGACTGTGTCCAGTTTGAACGCGATCCTCTTGCACGAAGTGATGTCAGCTCATTTGATAGTTCGCATGTAGCGTGCAGTAGTCGTGCATACTGGCTGTTGACTTGCAAATCGCCCTCTAATGATACGTTCTGCAGCCGATGACGTAACGATGAAGGGGCTGGGGGCAACTCGTTTTACGCCAATTTGCTCGCAGATCTGCACTGGACAGGGTCGAACGCTTGTGCTTGTGTACGGACGTTTTGCTTGTTATTACACTCCGGAAAGTGAGAGCAGCTTAACAGCGCTCGACAGATGAGGAGGTAATCAGCATAATATTTTCGTGCAGAGATCGTGACTAATTCTGATAATGCCTATTTTTTAGAATGACGACATGCTACAGTATCGCTCGAAACCTCACCTACTAACCGTACAAGAAAAAGCTCACAAATAATAACCAGCGGATCATATCGATTGCGCCTCTCCAACGTCGTCCTCACCCGCAAAAACTTAAACCGCTCTTGTTCCAAAGTTGCCACCATTTCTCTCCAGCAGAATTCAAGCATTCCTTCTAAATCCCCGAATGTAAAGCTCTTCATCTTGAAAACCCGCCACGTCTTCAAAATTTAACCATGGATATTCATGATAATTTCTGAATACGGTTTGCCCTGTCATTGGCCCCAAAATTGTTAAACTTGGACGCGTGGAGCAGTGATATTCCCGATGTGTCATAACTCTCTGAAGTCATCCGGAAGGATTTAAAGGTGAACACTTAGCGAAGACACAGTGCGTCGAACTTTCATCGTGTACGTAGACGCGCCTTCTAGACTAGACTTGTGCAAAACAAATATGTTTGCTATTTGTAACTTATAATGCATCAAAAGATCTAATCCACAAACTGGTATGAAGGAGAAAATTAAATCCAATGACACCGTTTCTGCAATTTCATGAGTCTTAGAGGTACTTTTCCATAATACAGTTCTAAATAAACGTTTAAGCAGGTGATGAATACGTTGTCGGAATCATAGACAAAGCCATGCATGTAGAGTAACGAAATCAAGAACGCCAAACATACTGTAAAGAAATTAGAATTACATTAATACCTTCAGCTGCCAACGGACGTTGATATTTATCAACGAGGACAGGTGAAAATGTGTGCCCCAACACGGGACTCGAACCCGGGATCTCCTGCTTACATGGCACAGAGGATAGCGCGACTGCAGGGACTATCTGGTGCACGCCTCCCGCGAGACCCACATTCTCACCTTGTATGTCCACACACTACATTCGTAGCGTCCCACCACAACACACTCATTACTCGTGGAAGGCATTCTTGCCAAGTCCCGTAATAGTTCGGGGAATACGTGTGCAACCGCACAGAAGAAGAAAGTCATGGCCGGTGTTGCCAGAACTATATACTTATATGGTTATGGTGTCTGTTCTTTCGGACATATCCGACAGAACAGACACTATATCCATGTAACTGTAAAGAAACTTTATGATGAAATGAAACTACAAAACGAATCACCCCTCACGGACGAATAGAACACATACAACACAACAACTTTACATCACCAAACAAGGAAATTCCAAAATAATATTACAAATTTCAATAGTGTGATTTTACGAGCGAGGGCGAGACGTTATCACTTTGATGTAAGCACGGATGTATAAACTAGAACTGAATACTGGATTCCACTTTCTCTGGTGAAATCAAATGGATCGCAAAAGGCATTTAAGCTCTTCTTACCAGTTCGAATGAAAGTTTGACTCAATTTTCCCTTAGCTTAAAAGTACCGGGTGATAAAAAAGTCAGTATAAATTTGAAAACTGAATACATGTAGATAGAGAGGTACAAATTGACACACATGCTTGGAATGACATGGGGTTTTATTAGAACCAAAAAAATACAAAGGTTCAAAAAAGTCCGACAGATGGCGCTTCATCTGATCAGAATAGCAATAATTAGCATAACAAAGTAAGACAAAGCAAAGATGATGTTCTTTACAGGAAATGATGGTGGCATCATTCCTCAACAATAGCTGTAGTCGAGAAATAATGTTGTGAACAGCACTGTAAAGCATGTCCGGAGTTATGGTGAGGCATTGGCGTCGGATGTTGTCTTTCAGCATCTCTAGAGATGTTGGTCGATCACGATACACTTGCGACTTCAGGTAACCCCAAAGCCAATAATCACACAGACTGAGGTCTGGGGACCTGGGAGGCCAAGCATGACGAAAGTGGCGGCTGAACACACGATCATCACCAAACGACGCGCGCAAGAGATCTTTCACACGTCTAGCAATATGGTGTGGTTTTTTTGGTTCTAATAAAACCCCATGTCATTCCAAGCAAGTGTGTCAATTTTTACCTCTCTACCTACATTATTCCGTGGTTTATTAAGTTTTCAAATTTATACTGACTTTTTGGTCATCCGGTATATGTAAGTTTCAGCAACATATGTGAAACGCAAATGCACGAGACACCTGCTATCTCACCATATCCTTTGACATAGCTAGGTGAATGCGCCCATCTCGAAACATACAATACAAGGGTCTATACTACACTCATTCTACGTCGATGAGGAACCAGGCCGTCCTGGCTGCCTGCCAGATGATTGGTCGCTACTGCCCAAAGCTTTTAGTGCGAAACGGGGTATACCACGCAGTACTTTGCAAAGACACGCTTAGCTAGCAGACGAAATTTGCCAACGACTGATTGTGAGATTCTCTGAGGAGGGAAGTGACTTGCATGTGCCGCGAGTATGCGCGTATTGTGAGACAAAGACCACGCAATGGCAGCCTTATATCAGCATCGCCTTATGTATCTGTCTACCCTCACCCATTCGTATCCTTAAGGGGGAACGACATGGTGACGGTCCAAAAACATACGAATTTTTTATTACGAAATTCGAATGTATATAAATTAAATAATCATTCCCTAAAATATTACGCGCGAACTCCACAAAAGAGCGAATCTGTGAGCGCTTGAAGCCGAGCTTGCACTCCACGCGTCGGCGTTAAGACAATCGGCTTCGCCCTCACCCTCCCTATTTATACCGATTTGAGTAAACTTGATTTGCTGGAGCGCTGTTTGGGCGATTTTGCTCAAAATGTGAACGAAAGTTCCAATAGGCTCATTTGGATGTATGCTCCAAAAATAACATTGTCAACATTGCTTCAAATTTGACCGTACGTCTGTTCAATGTAGGCCTTACTGCTTTAATGCACGTGGCAAATGCCCTTCAAATCAAAATCGGCGATGAAATGCGCCGGTTCTGTGAAGACAGAAACGCCAGCGCGATGCGCTCAGCGACGAAAAAGGCTTGGGGACGAGAATGAGGGCTTTTCAGGTCAAAGTAGTAGAAAGCGACCATACACTAGCCAGAGCGATAGTTATTATGGACCAGGCATGTATGATATCCCGTAAGTTACAAGCTTTATCCGTTTTTAATATGATAATACTTGTCGAACTTTAAACGGGTTTTTCTCAAAACCATGTTTTTCGGCATGGTTGTCGTCGCTCACGCTACAACTTTCATCCGATTGGTCTCCCCTGAAGCAAATTGAATTCTCTTCAGTTCATTGTATCCGATTTTTTATGCTGATATTTAGAATTTTTTGCCCAAAAAGGTGGATCCAAAAATGGCTATTTCTTCAAATATCTATAATTTCGCCATTTTTTTCTTTCTGCAAATCTCTGAGATGAAGTGAAATTACATCTGTAAGGATCGGGGTGATTTGTTTATTTCATGTTTCAGATAACCACAACCGGAGTTACAGCGACAACCGTCGATCTATCTCGTTTCAGAGCTGCCTCGGGAAATCCCAATTACACAGTGAAGATATTAATATTTTCCAATTAAAAATACCGATACAAACTCCAATTTATGCTTTATTCTTTGCAGCAGATCTCATTTGTCTACTACATTCCAGTACCGAGAAAAGAAATCCTGTATTTGACCTATATTTACGTCCATCACCCCGTCGTTCCACCTTAATGAACTCATTTGCTCCCACTACCTTCTCCTCACCACACTGAACAATTTCGGACTTTTTGCACATCCAGAAAACCTGACACCAACCACCCTATTGTTTCATTCGTGATACCCTCTTACTCTGTCGCATTTGTTCCAAAAACACATCCCCTCACCATTACATCTGCGCCCTCTCCACATTATGTCTCGACCGCTGTTTCACTTCCACCTCATACCTAATCAAGGGAGTTATCCACCCTTGCAGATCTAACAGAACGTCCTCTTCCTGTCCGCCTCAGAGATTCCGTTTTCCTCACTTTCTTCCCTCCTTCCCAACACATTGGTTCAGAGTCCTCACCACTATAACCTTTCCATCGCATATGCTTTCCACAATGCTCTCCCACAGAACACCTACTGCTCACATCCTAAAACACAATGAAAATCCACATTTATCTTCTAAGTAGCCATAGGAAGTAATCGTTATTGTAACTTATAAACTTCAGATCCCCTGCTGTCGGATACGAAACGTCAGGGAATAATTTTATAGGTGGGGAGGGGAGGAGGCAGAAACAGCCTCAAAAGCTCATAAGGGTGTTACAGGGTAGGTTGTGCTGAGAAATAATTGTTAGTAAAAATATTCGGTACATTGTGCCGTTTCAGAGTCATCAAGCATTGAAGTTAGCGAATCAGGCCATTGCACGCCAAATTCAAGCGGGTCTGCTTCATTCGGTTTCCCAAAATCGAACAAGAGACCGATACAGAAACTGAAGATGGGTCGGTAGTAAGGATCGAATCCGATCCAAAGGCTGAGCAAGTTTTTGTATGTCTATCCTTGTTACAGACGGTCTGTGGGTTTTCGGCTATTCACTTACGTAATGAAATGGAACACGTGTAGCCATCGTTATCTTATTGTATTGCAACCAGTTTCTGTGACTCAGTACACCATTTTCAGGCGGTAACTGAAGCTGAGGTTGTGAACTCAGATAGCACACACGGTACAATCAGTGGTCAACGTGTATCAACTAGTTTCCGAAGAATCCTGTAACAGCGATGTTGTGTCTGCAACCATCTGTTCAGTGGTTCAGTTAGTAGTTGGTGGTTGCAGACACAACATCGCTGATACAGCATTCTATGGAAACTAGTTGACAGACGTTGGCCACTGATTGTATCCTATATACTGTCGTAATTCACCCCTCAGCGTAAGATGAAGATGGTGCAGTATAACAAATAACATCAAAATAAGGAGTGCATGTGTACATTCGAAAGGCTGAGCAGTTTCGCGAGCTATCATCTACGTTATGAGAACAACTGATACTAATTGTGTTTTGTGGGATGCTTGAATTTGCACACGTGACGGCCTGACTGCTTAATTTTAATGAAAATTAATACCGAAATGGCGCAACGTATCGAAGTTTTTTCTAAACAAATATTTCTCGGCATAAACTACCCTGCAACACCCAGACTTCTTCTGGCCACCCAGTATATCGACCATGTCCACTTAGCAAGGAAGTTTTAGCTGAAGTATGGCGATAGGCTATTGTTAACTTCCTGCTTAATCAACATTGTCCACTCACAATCTCTCCATTACTTTTCAGGAAGAATACTACTGAAGAGTCGATAGTCAATAGAGTATTGGTTTTTGAAACAGTCGCTCCGCCGCTACACATTTTACATTTATTCATTTATATTTGTTTCTCGCTTCTAGTTTTTACGTCGTAGCCCCATTTTAGCAATCAATCGTGCCATCACTGAAGCCATCGGGTTGGGATGTGGCATCACCAGTGATCATACCAAAACAAAAAACAAAAACAAAAAAAACTGCCCACTCATTTTATTGATATCACTTTTTGAATTGTATAGGAAATAAAATGAAATTTGACTGTTGTTCTGGTTGCTGCACTCCTCAACCCGAATTCTGCTTTCACGCAGCTCGCCACACTGGTCTATTCTGCACGAGGTTCTTCATCTCTGCATCACTACGTAAATTTCAGTGTGAAAACAGTAGTCAAGATTTGGTCTCTCTGTACAATTTTTACCATACACACACGTCTCTCCATTATAAAACTCATGATTCCTTGATGCCTCAGTATGCGTCATATAAAGTCATCACTTTTTTTATTCAAGTTGAACCATCAATTTGTTTTTCTCCGTACTCGGTTCAGTGCCTGTTTGCCATCCAATCTATCCGTCTGATCATCAGCGTTCTTCTGTAGCAACACATTTCAAAAGCTTATATTCTCTTCTTATCTGAACTCGTTACCGTTCATGTTTCACTTCCGTACAGAGAGCCGGCCGAGGTGGCCGAGCGGTTCTAGGCGCTACAGTCTGGAACCGTGCGACCGCTACGGTTGCAAGTTAGAATTCTGCCTCGGGCATGGATGTGTGTGAAGTCCTTAGGTTAGTTGCGTTTAAGTAGTTCTAAGTTCTAGGGGACTGATGACCTCAGATGTTAAGTCCCATAGTGCTCAGAGCCATTTTCTAACCGTACAGAGTGTCGATTGCGTTACAGAAAGGACTTCCTAATACTGAAATTTATGTGAGACTAGCTTAGCGCCCGTTGCTTCGTTGCGTAGACTGTATCGTCCGCACAGATATATTTTTGTTTTTTATTTTTTTTTTTTAATTTGATAGAGTGTTCACGTTGTTCACAAATTGCAACACCTTCTAATCTTTTCACGCTAATTAAGGTCATAGGAGCAGCGTCTTCTCCGAATGGACTTACCGAGCGGGATGGCGCAGTGGTTACCACACAGTGGACTCGCCTGCGGGAGATTTAGGTTTTCCGTGATTTTGGTATGTCTCTTCAAGCAAATGTCGGAATGGTTCCTTTGAAAGGGCACGACCAATATATTTCCTCCATCCTTCCCTAATCCGAGCTTTCACTCCGTCTATAATGACCTTGTTGTCGACGGGACGTTAAAAACTAATCTCTTCCTCCTCCTCTGAATATAATCCCGATCAAAAAGCGATTGTGGTAGCTAGAGTCCAAGGCTTTTGTTAACCACGCCTTTTGTGTACTTGTAGTGATATTTCAACACAACCCTTCATCCACTAACTCATATTTGTGTGTATCTAACCGAGAAGTGAAATACTAGGTTTCATAGATTTAGATTAAATTTTTTTTTATATAAAGAAATGTTTTCTTAAAAATTTTCATCCCTTATTTCACCCTCATGGACACGTAATTTTAATCAATCCCTTCTTAAATGATGCTTGCGGTATAAGATCCACACCCTTTTTGTGGTGTCACCGCCAGACACCACACTTGCTAGGTGGTAGCTTAAATCGGCCGCGGTCCATTAGTACATGTCGGACCCGCGTGTCGCCACTGTCAGGATCGCAGACCGAGCGCCACCACAAGGCAGGTCTCGAGAGACGTACTAGCACTCGCCCCAGTTGTACGACGACGTTGATAGCGACTACACTGACGAAGCGTTTCTCTCATTTGCCGAGAGACAGTTAGAATAGCCTTCAGCTAAGTTAATGGCTACGACCTAGCAAGGCGCCATTTGTACCATTGCATGTACCTCAAGATAGAGTCTCACTTGTATCATCCAGAATGCTGTATACCAAAGGACGATATAAAAGTTAAGTGTTCTAGTAGCTACGTTCTTTTCTTTATCACATTCATTACGAATCCTGTTCCAGACTTAACGCCAGACGGCGTGAGTTGACGCGTGCCCTTTCGGCTACTTCACTGTGGACTGGCTGCCTTAACAGTCCACTACACTTTCCAAATTTCAAGTTTCTATCCTTAACGGTTTGGGCTGGGCGATGATGCGTCTATAACAAATTTCTCTGTCTCGCAAATGATTTCTTGCTATTGCGAGTCTGCGTTTTGTATCCGCCCTACTATGTCCAACATAAGTCACTTTTATGCCCAAACAGCAAACCCCATGTGCCACTTTTAGTGTCTCATTTCCTAATTTAATTCACTCTGCATTCCCTGATTTAATTATGCTGCATTCCATTACCTTTACTTTACTTGTGTAGATTTTAATCTTAAAACTTCTTTTCACGACTGTCCATTCCGTTCAACGGCTCTTCTAAATCCTTTACCGTCTCTTACATAATTACGTCATCGGATACCTCAACGTTTTTATTTATTCTCGCTGAACTTTAATTCCTTTTTCAAGTTTGTCCACGGTTTCCTTTCCTGTTTACATAACGTAAAAATTGAATAATACCAGGGACAAGCTACAAACCTGTCCCACTCCTTTCCAAACTACTGCTTCCCCGTTCGTGCCCTTCGATTCCTATAATTGCAATCTGGTTTCTGTAGGAGCTGTAGATAACCTTTCACGTTTTGTATTTTATTCCTGCTAACTTCAGAATTTCACGGAGGGTATTAAGAGTGTAAATACAGTATAAAAATTCCAAAGTAAAATCTCATACAAATTAATTTTGATGTCAATTTAACTCAGAACTATGCATTTGACATCAGTATAGTCCGTCTCCGACTATTTTTACAAGTCAGTTTCTCCACACGACCCCATCCACACCGTCACTGTGTTTTGTCCTAGAGAGTAAGCCGTATGAGTACCAAGTCCGGTTTCAACAGCCCCAAATAGATCAGAGTTGTGCTAAACCCCAATCATCCTCCTTCCGTGGTTAAATGACATCAGAACAGTTACCAGTCTGGCAGATGACTTTGACACTACTATCTTTACTTTTTTATTCACACATTCATTTTTACGTACAGGGTCTTAGAAAACAATACCAACAATCTCTGAGGGGAAACGCCGGGCGCTAGGTCACCCCTAAGGAAACATACGTGTTTTTCTACATTTATGAAATATTCCGTCAGTACTTGAAAGAAGATAGACGTATCAAAAACTGAACATACAGTTTCAATGTTTCACAAGAATCTTTATTTCATGAGTCGTTGTGAACCGACTATCGGCTTTCTAGGACTTCATCACAGAGCTTATACCTGTATGCAGATCGTTATTTCCAGAGGTATATGACAGTGGAAGATTCTGCATCGATAGAAAAATCATAAAGCTGCGCTGCCTTGATTTGCATGATACTGAACAAAAAAAATTATATAATGATGTACTAAATGTTACAGCTTCCAGCATCTCTTATAAAAGGAAACTACATGTAAACTTTAAAATATCCCGGCCAATCAACTGTTCAAAGAGATTTCGGGCGTGCAGCCAGTAGTCGTAAACTTCATTGCACGATATTTCGGCTGGACAACTGTCGGCCATCTTCAGGTGAGGCGAACGAGGACTGACGAAGACGTTCTCCGCTCTGCCTTTTATAGTGAGCTGATGGTACTGCCGTGCATGCTTTGAAGTCGCGGAGACAGAAGGACCACACCGCCCAGCGACAGCGCCCTCGCTGGTGGAACTGCAAAACTCAGCTGCCGTCGGTATTGTCGCTGGCCGCAGCAATCGAAGTCTTCTGACGTCTTCGCCTTAAGCAAATTTCGGAGATGACGGGATTCCACGCGTTATTCAGTTGGTAACCACTGTCACGGTTCATTAGATTTCCTGCGATGAGTATTTCAACGGATTCTTTGACAATGGAGTCCTAAAAAGTTGTTGCTGTGGCCAAAATCGAAGTTTTGTCATACTCCATTGAATGTCCGTTGGAAATAAATGTTCCGCAACTGCAGACCTACTGGGTTGCAGTAGGCGAGTACAACGTTGATGTTCGTACAACGCTCTTCCACTGTACGCGTTGTCTGTCCTGTATAGGCCATACCACACTGACACGGAATTTTGTAAATTCCCGCCTTCCGCAGTAAAAACCATCCTTCACCGATCCCAGCAAATCCTAAATCTTAGAAGGTGGACGAAAAACCACTTTCACATGAAAGTTATTAATAATCCTCACTATTTTGAAGGATGTATTTCCAACGAAGGGAAGAAAAGCTAGGGACTTGGCTGGCGCGTTCTTCTCTTCATCCACTTCCCGGTTCCTGGCTTTAGTTGAGAAGGCCCTGTTAATTTGTCGGGTCGAGTATCCATTGTCTCTGAACACCGTCCTTAAATGTGCAAGTTCCTTAGGCAAATTCTCTGCATCCGACACCGTATGTGCCCTGTGCACAAGGGTTTTAAGTACACTCATGGTTTGGGATGGGTGATGGCAACTTGAAGAATGGTTCAAAATGGTTCAAATGGCTCTGAGCACTGCGACCGTGGCACGCGCGGTTCCGGACTGAAGCGCCTAGAACCGCTCGGCGACTGCAGCCGGCACTTGAAGAAAGCAAATACAAATCAGTGTGAGTGGGCGTACGATAAACAGAATGTCCCACCGAGTCGTCACTCTTCCTTTTAACCAAAACATCCAGGAATGGAAGGCAACCATCTTCCTCTAGTTCAACAGTAAATCGAATATTCTCATGGATGGAGTTAAGATGATGAAAAAACACCATTAACTTTTCTTCTCCGTGGGGCCACACTAAGAAAGAATCATCGACGTATCTACAAAAAAACAGTTGGTTTACAAACCGCTGATTCAAGTGCTCTTTCCTCAAAATCCTCCATAAAAAGGTTAGCCACCAGACGAGACAGAGGGATGCCACCTCGCTCTGTGTTCTTTCTACACGAAGTAAATATATATATATATATATATATATATATATATATATATATATATATATATATATTATTGTACACACACTTCGTTAGATCAGTCATGTTGACTTTTATAGCATACATTATCTGAAATACCATGTATGGTAATTACACATGCCTCTGTAATTATGAACACTCATGAACTGCGTATAAATCCTTTCTGTTCTGTCTAACCCAAGTCGTTTGGTTTTACAACTTCCTCGAAATATCTAGTTATGTAATCCCAAGTGCAGTTTTGCAGTTATCACCTCTCTCACAAAACTTAACCAATTTTCTTTGCAGTTTGCTATGACATTATAAATTACCAGTGTCTAAGGATGTCATTTTTGTATTCTAATTTGAATATCTGTCAACTTTTGTTACTTCTTTAATTCTGCTCATAAATCACAGTTTAAGATGTTTGTAAACACATGGTTTTTTTTTCTTTTTCTTGTTTTCCAGTTTCACATCCGCAAGTCCAGCTGTAGTTTTTCTCAGTGCCAAAATTTTTGGCGCACTTGCCACATTTCTGGAATTTTGTAGACCTTTATTAAATGTTTACCGGCCTACATTCTTGGAACTTTTCGGAGTAGGTAAAGGAGAAGATCCGCGTTGTGACCCACACTGGAGAGATGGGCTGAATCGTCCGGGGATTGTCAGCAGTTTCAAAGGTTGTCAAGAACGTCGACCTGTTGCTCATTGCACTGGAAACTGTTGTTTCCGACAGCGAAATCAACATCCCAAGGGAAGAGGTGGTTTCGTTGACGGCCTCTGTGCCACACTATGGGCTGTGTAGATTCTGAGTGGCGGTGTGTCTGAAATGTTCTCCTCGGCCATCCGTAAGTAAACTGCGTGATTTCAACGCTGGGCGTCGCGGTTCCGACGTTTATCGGAGAAGTTTCTAAGGAACTGTGAATTGTGGGTGAGACGGCGTGTGATGACCTTCCCATCGTATGACACGTCTACGGTGACGTTGGGCGGAGTTTTAGTGCAACTTGGTGCCTCACATAAATTTTTTTTTACATGTGCCGACACGCTGTTCGAACCTTCGCTGAGTCCGAGACTGATGTCGCAAGGCCGGCCGCTGTGGACGAGCGGTTCAAGGCGCTTCAGTCTGGAACTACGTGGCTGCTACGGTAGCAAGTTCGAATCCTGCCTCGGACATGGATGTGTGTGATGTCCTTTGGTTAGTTAGGTTTACGTAGTTGTAAGTCTAGGGGACTGATGACCTCCGATGTTAAGTCCCATAGTGCTTAGAGCCATTTGAACCGTTTTGATGGCGTAAGGCGCTACACCTTTAGACCATTGCCGCGTTGGGTAGCCACGCAGTCTTAGGCGCCTTGCCACGGTTCGCGCGGCATGGGTGTATGGGTGAGTGTGTTGTCCTTAGAGAAAGTTAGTTTAAGTTAGATTAAGTAGTGCCAAAAACTAGGGTCCGATGACCTCAGCAGTGTGGTCCCTTAATAACTTACCAACACATTTTAGACCATCACAGAGGAGGGCTGCAGGCACCATTGAGCCAAATTTCAAACGATTTAATAGAAATGGGAGACGATTATGAGATTTCGAAAATGTGACACTGTAATTGTGTTGCGCAGGATATTTTGGATGACTTACCTTCGGCGTCCCACCCTGTATAGGTACAGTGAACAGCTAAAGTTTGTAAGAGCTGTTCCGTACTTGGAATGCTGGATATTACGAAATATTGACTTCTTGTGTTTAAAAAAAATCTATGTTTTAATATCTATTATGAAATCTTACCATCTTAACAACGATTTTAAAGACCTTCGAGGTTTGTAAGAAAACCAGCCTACTTGTTATCACTGAATAATTTATTGGTCATTTAAAAGAACATATTTCTGAGCAAGTCTCGTAACACCAGTGCTGCACTTTCGATACTCGTCAAACGTGGCTGCTGGGGGGGGGGGGGGTTATATTTTTGAACGAACTAAGCAGAAACATTGGCAGGTATTGTACCTAAGCGCTGACTGATAACTTTCACTGTTCATTCACTTTATGCATTCATTGTATCAAGTAGTGTGCGCCCATATTGTTTAGACTGTTTCTTTTAATTGCTGCCGGCCACGGCGGCCGAGTGGTTCTAGGCGCTTCAGTCCGCAACCGCGCTACTGCTACGGTCGCAGGTTCGAATCCTGCCTCGGGCATGGCTGTGTGCGATGTCCTCAGGTTAGTTAGGTTTAAGGAGTTCTAAGTTCTAGGGGAATGATGACCTCAGATGTTAAGTCGCATAGTGCTCAGAGCCATTTGGACCATTTTTTTTTAATTGCTAAAAATGACACACCGAATTACATTAAATACATTTTCAGCTTATTATACATAAGATTACATGTGATCCATGTAAATATAATATGAAATAAACACACACAACCAATAGTCAGTAAAAGTGGATGTTCATGTCTAAATTGCTCGAAAAGCCGAAAATGGGTCGTCCTGATATACGAAGGCCAAGTCCAGTACGACACATGGAATACGAAGCTTACCCATTCGCTACTGCAGACGCTTCGTAAATAACAAGAAGCGAAACGCACATGGCACAAATCACACAACGTTTCATTTAGTTGCATAGAGGAACCACATCTCCAAGAGTAAGTACAGGTATTTATATGACTCAAACCAAGGTATCCACGATTAAAACTTTCATATGTTTGTGTTGTGTCAGTTCACGAATAATTTTACTCTCTTCACTAGTTAACTTCAACGGTAATTATTACGCATAACATTCTTTGATTTTCACGTTGCCTGTGTTGATATTAAAGATGTTACGAAGTGAAACGGATGTACAAGAATACGAGTTGTAGACACTTTTTTATTTTTCAAGACTTAACGTTGTTCCGACATGCACTACAAAATGGTGAGAACTCTATTTTGCATTAAATATCGAGTGAGGAGTAGAATCAGTCCTCAGTGTAGCAAATGGCAAGTCCTCCGGACCAGATTGTATACCAGTTAGGTTCTTTCAAAGCACGCTGATGCAACAGTTCCGTACTTAACAGTTACGTACCACCGCTAGCTCGAGTAAAAGTCAGTATCAAAGGACTGCAAAGTTGCACAGGTCACACCAATATCCAAGAAAGGAAAATGCAGTAATCGTCTGAATTACAGACTCGATTCACTAACTTCGATCTGAAGCAGGAATTTTGAACGTATAATGAGTTAGAACCTTACACTGAAATGAAGAAAAGCACTCTGTCATCAGGACACATGTGGCCCACGGGGTCCATCCAACCGCCGTGTCATCCTCACTGAGGATGCGGATAAGAGGGGCGTGTAGTCAGCACACCGCTCTCCCGGTCGTTATTATGGGTTTCTTTGACCGGAGCCGCTGCTATTAGGTCTAGTAAGTCCTCAATTGACATCACGAGGGTGAGTGCACCCTGAAAAATGGCGACAGCGCATGGCGGCCCAGATGGTCACCCATCCAAGTGCCGGCCACGCCCGACAACGCTTAGCTTCGGTGATCGGACGGGAAGCGGTGAAGTGAAAAAAGTCGTCGGATGTCTCCTAACATCATGTCACACCTCCTTTTGCCCTGCGTTAACGGTAACTCGGCATGGCATGGACTCAACAAATCCCTTGAAGCCCCCTGCAGAAATAGTGACAAGGGGAGGCCGCAAATTGTGAAATTCAGATTCGATTCATACTGCGCATAATAAAAGCTCATGGCCAGAGGTGTAATGTGGCAAAGCACCAAGATGCACTTCTCACCCGTTGTCGAGAATATCGACAGTTAAAAGAAACCGTTGCGGTGAAATACTCTCGACGATTAATAATTTTCTACAGCGTCGTGGCGCAGCGGTAAGCGCTCGGGTTCGTAATCCGAAGGGCGCCGAACCGAATCTCGCGCTATGTAACCTTTTTTTTAGTATTTGTTTTTTATAATTCAAATATATATTTCCGCAAACAAAGTTGTATTTCACAAATGTTATTAATTGTCTTCATAATGTTAACCACGTATAGTTAACGGAAGACGTAGAAACGATATTCCGAAACGAATACGTATAGCGTAAGTCAAACGTTCGAATTAGAATAGAGACCCCACGAACACAAATTCGCTGTGGCAGGTATGAAATATAAACTCCGTTACTCGCTCGTTACACTTGAATGACAGATGTTGAATGGGCCGAAACGAGCCGCCGCATAACAGCGTAGTTGCCTGCTAACTTCGAAAGAAGGTAAATGCGGTCCCTAGCGCAACTTATAACATGTCGAAAATCAGTGCGGACGGGAGAGCTTTGGTACACCCTGTTAAAAAAAACGGAAAAATTGAGGCGGTACAATTGGAGAGCGATCCGCCTTCACCAACATGCATAAGCAATTCCTTAATACTTTATATATTTGAATTACAAAAAACTAATAATAATTAAAAAAATTGCATGGCGCGAGATTCGATCCGCCGACCTTCGGATTACGAACCCGAGCGCTTACCGCTGCGCCACGACGCTGTAGAAAATTATTAATCGTCGAGAGTATTTCACCGCAACGGTTTCTTTTAACTGTCGATATTCTCGACAACGGGTGAGAAGTGCATCTTGGTGCTTTGCCACATTACACCTCTGGCCATGAGCTTTTATTATGGGCAGTAAGAATCGAATCTGAATATCACAATTGGCGGCCTCCTCTTGTGAGCCATGCCGCCTCTTTAAGCGTCCATAATTGAGGAACTGTTACCGGTGCAGCATTTTGCACACGAACTGACCTTTCCATTCTGTCCCATAAATGTTCGACGGGATTCACTTGGGGCGATCCGGGGGGGCGGCGGGGGGGGGGGGGAGGGGGGGGCAAACTATTCGTTGGAATTGTCCACAGCATAGTTCAAATCAATCGCTAACAATTGTGGCCCAGAGACACAGCGCATTCTCATCCATAAAAAATTCCATCCTTGTTTGGGAACTTGACGTTGAAGAGTGGGTTCATGGCTTCGTGGTTTCTGCTCCACACTCGAACCATACCATCAGCTCTTACACACTGAAATCGGCACTGAGCTGACCAGGGCACTGTTTTCCAGTCGTCAAGGATCCAACCGTAATGGTGACCGGCGCAAGAGAGGCGCCGTAGGCGATGCCGTGCTGCTAGCAAAGGCACTCGCGTCGCTCGTCTGTTGCCATAGCCTGTTAACACCATATTTGGCTTCATTGTCGGAACGGACACGTTCGTCGTACGTCTCACATTGATTTCTATCCCTAGCCTTTTGCGAAATGGAATGTCCCTGCGCCTCGAACTACCACTCCGCGTTCAAAGTCTGTTAATTCCCGTCGTGCACCGATAATCACGTCGGAAACCTTTCCTAGTGAATCACCTGAGCACAAATGACAGCTCCAGCCACTGCACCGTTCTTTTATACCTTGTGTACGCGATACTACCGACACCTGTATACGAGAAGATCGCTATCCCATGACCTTTGCCACCTCAGTGTATAATCACCTCCAGGAAAACGATCTGTTCACAGAAGGTCACCATGGATTCAGAATGTACGGTTCTTGTGAAACACAACTACCTCTTCATTCGCATGAAGTAATGAGTGCTGTCGACGGGGGATCTCGAATTGGTTCCATATTTCGAGATATTCAGTAAGTTTTTGACATCGTTCCTCACAAGACAAGAGACTGCTGATCAAATTGCGTGACTGTGAAGACTCGCTTCAATTGTGCGACTAGATACGTGATTTCCTCTCAGAAATGTCACAGTACGTAGAAATCGAGGGAAAATCGTCAGGTAAAACAGAAGTGATGTCTGCAGTTTCGCAAGGAAGTGTTACAGGCCCTCTGATGTTCCTAATGTAAACAATGTAAAAGATAATCTGAGCAGCCCTGTTAGGCTGTTTTTCAGATGATGCTGTCATTTGCCGTCTATTAAAGTCGTCAGAAATTCAAAATGAATTGCAAAATGAATTAGACACGATATATGAATGATGCGAAAAGTAGTATTCGTATCTTAGTAAGGGAAAGCGTGTGGTCATCCACATGAGTACCCAAAGGAATCCGCTAAATTTATTTTACACGATAAATCTCACAAATCTAAAGGCTGTGAAACTAAATACTTGGGGATTACAATTACGAATAACTTAAACTGGAATGATCACACAGATAATGTCGTTTGGAAGCTAATCAAGGACAGAGTTTTACTGCCAGAACGCTGAACAAGATGCGAGAGTTCTACTAATGGGACAGCCTACACTACGCTTGTCCGCCCTCTTTTGGAGTATTGCTGCACCCTGTGGTATCGGCGTCAGATGTGGGCTGACAGCGGACATCGGACATCGGAAAAGTTCCAGGAAGGGTATCTCATTTTGTATTATTGTCAAGTAAGGGGGAGAGAGTGTAACGGTTACGATACTCCAGTTGAGGTGGCGTTCACTAAAACAAATGCGTTTTCCGTTGCTACAGGATTTTTTCACGAAATTTCAATGATCAACTTTCTCCTCCGAGTTCTAAAATATTTTGTTGGTGACTTACTGCATAGGGCGAAATGATTGTCGTAATAAAAGAAATCAGAGCTCACACGGAAAGATAAGTGTTCGTTTTGCCCATGCGCTGTTCGGAAATGGAACGGTAGAGAAATAGCCTGAAGGTGGTTCGGTGAACCCTCTGTCAGGCAATTAACTGTGACTCTCAGAGTCTTGTACAGTGATCAGCCAGAACATATGACCCCCGACCTACCATCGATATAAACCCGCCCAGGAGATAGTAGCAGCACCTGGCGAAGAACGACTGCTAGTAAGACACATGCACGGTGCATGTAGTATCAGTGAGCGTGCTGTGCGTGTGTAGAATGGGGAAGGCGCGCGATCTGTCTGAGTTTGACAGGGCAGATAATGATTGCCCAGAGGCTCACCATGAGCATTTCGGAAACTGTACGACATGTCGGGTGATCGAGGAGTGCTGTAGTGATTGTTTACAACACGTGACGAAACCGTGGTGAAAGCAGGTCCAGACGTCGTGGGGTTCGGCAGCCACCCGTCCGACGTCGCAAGCTGGGCAGTCTGGTAAAACTGGACAGGCGATGAATTGTGGCGGACCTAACATCAGACATTAATCTTGGGCAGATTACAGGTGTGTCTGACCCCACAGTGCAGTGAACACTCCTAACGATGAGCTTCAGCAGCCGACGACCTACGGATGTGCCAATGTTAACACCACGACATACACAAGTACTGCTGAAATGGGCACGTGACCATCGCCACTGGGAGCTGGCGCAGTGGCAGAGCGTTGCATGATCTGTTGAATCCAATTATGCCGATGGGAGGGCGCGAATCCGTTGTCTTCCGGGAGGGACAGCTCCTTGACACCTGTACTGCAGGACGAAGACAATCTGGCGACGGCTCCATAAACGTGGGCAGCTCGTCCAAGGCGCAATGACGGCCAAGGAGAATCGTGCACTGGTTGCAGGCCACGTACACCCATTCGTGATGAGCATGTTTCCCAGATGCAGTGGCACTTTTCAACTACACAATGCGCCATGTCACAAGGCCTGGAGTGCGATGGAGTGGTTCGATGAAAATAGTGACGAGTTTCGGTTAATGTGCTGGCACCCTAGCTCACCAGATCTGAACCCGATCGAACACATCTGGGACGTGATTGAACGTGGCATCAGAGCTTTTCGACCCCCTCCCCGGAATTTTCGGGAATTAGGTGCGTGGTGTGTGCAGATGCGGTGACAACTCCCACCAGCGATTTGTCAGGGCCTCTGTGCTTCCTGGCAGAGGTGGACATACCGGCTGGTTACGTGCTGGTCATAATGTTCTGGCTGCTCAGTGTAGATGTAGATTCCACCATTATTTCTAGAATAGCTAACAGATAATAAAAAAAGCTTTACTGCCTGTAAAAAAAAAAAAATTGTGGGTTATGTAATGTTAACATTGGTGTGTTTATTGATCAGTAAATACAAGGTGTACAACTTTGCTTCCGCCGTTTTTTCCCCAACACTTGAGGCTTTAATGAAACAATTTGGTTACACATGTATCATTTGAAATATTTCTCATCGTTGGCCACTACTTCTTCCCATCTTTCGGGCAGTGTACGAATCCCGCGTCTAAAAAATTATTCATCTTTTGAAGCGATCCACGAATCGATCCAATTTGTGACTTCTTCACGAGATCGGAAGTGCTGGTCAGCCAGTCCATGTGCCATTGATCTAAACAGGTGATAGTCAGGGGGGCCCTGTCTGGAGAATACGGCGAGTGCGGTAGGACTTCCCATTTTAACGTTTCCAAGTACGTTTTGACCTCTTTTGCAACGTGGGGTCTAGTGTTGTCGTGCTGCAAAATCACTTTATCGTGCCTCTCGCTGTACTGCAGCCGTTTCTCTTTTAATGCTCTGCTCAAGCACATTAATTGCGTTAGATAACGGGCACCTGTGATTGTTTCACTTGGTTGTAACACCTCATGGTACACGACGCCGCGCTAGTCACAGGAAACGGAGAGCATGATTTTGGAGCCGTGAATATTAGGTTTGACCGTCGACGTGGAAGCATGGCCGGGATTTTTTGCGTTTAGAGTCATCATAATGAACCGATTTTTCGTCCCCAGTCACAATACGCTGCAGAAATTCCTTCCGTTTTTGCCTCTGAAGCAACTGTTCACAAACACAAAAATGGTTCAGATGGCTCTGAGCACTATGGGACTTAACGTCTGAGGTCATCAGTCCCCTAGGACTTAGAACTACTTAAACCTAACTAACATAAGGACATAACACACATCCATGCCCGAGGCAGGATTCGAACCTGCTACCGTAGTTGTCACGCGGTTCCAGACTGAAGCGCCTAGAACCGCTCGGCCACAACGGCCGGCTCACAAACACACAAACGCCGTTCAACGTCTCTTGGTTTCCGCTCACACGGGACCCAAGTTCCTTCTTTCTGAATCATGCCCATAGCCTTGAGACGTTTTGAAATGGCTTGCTGTGTCACTACCATTAATCGTGCCAATTCTTCTTGAGTTTGACGCGAGTCTTCGCTCAGCAATGTCTTCCGCCACTATGCCGGTCTACGACGTTAAAATCACCGTTCTTGAAGCGTTGAAACCACTCACGACACTTTCTTTCACTAACAGCGTCATTACCATATGTGCTTGAGAGCATTCGATGAGACTCAGTCGCTATTTTCTTCATACTGAAACAAAAAAGTAACACCTCCAGCAAACGACGAGAATTAGGTTCGTAAACTGACATTTTCAATCAAGAACAATTTTATGATGCGAGCACAAATCGACAATTGTCTCAATGAGGTTTTGTTTACCGAGGTCCAAGCTAACTGCCTGACGTCTGCGATCTGTTTCTTTCGACCGCTATTTACCATTGTCGCCACCTATCGGCAAACGGCTGAAGCAAAGTTGTACACCTTGTATGATATTAGATCTATTTGTATGTAGCTTCTGTGAATTCATCATTTGACATAGATTATTGTCGACCATCGATGTTTTGACGTTGATGATGGAATCTAAATCAGCATCGATAATTTGCCAAAGTCGCGTAGCACTACTGCTTGCTTGTTGGTGTATACCTTCAAAAATGGTTCAAATGGCTCTGAGCACCATGGGACTCAACTTCTGAGGTCATCAGTCCCCTAGAACTTAGAACTACTTAAACCTAACTAACCTAAGGACATCACACACATCCATGCCCGAGGCAGGATTCGAACCTGCGACCGTAGCGGTCGTGCGGTTCCAGACTGTAACGCCTTTAACCGCTCGGCCACTCCGGCCGGCTGTATACCTTCACTAATTCCTCAACCTTGAAGTTTCTCCTTCTTGATGGGATCTACGAAAAACAGTGAATGGACGGGAAGTCCAGATAGAGGTAGGTGGCTTCTGGTCTCAACCCTCTTCGGCTGACAGGCGGTATGTGGACGTGCCTTGAGTCGCCGCCCTGCAGTGGACACCCTACGGATCTGCTGTTTCGCAGCGCCCCTACTCGACTCGACAGCCCGGCGCCCTCCACTTACATTGGTTTGGCGCACGGCGCGTGCTACGGCCACCTGGGGCTAGCCGTCTGTTAGCGCCCCCTTTATCGCATTCGACCGGCTCGTGGCTTTGACAGGAGAGAGATATGGCTGTCGCTCCGTGTCTCTGACCGGTCCAGTGCTCTTTTACAGATTTTCAGGGGGGGCAGAGAGCGCCTCTTTTCGGCTCTGTGCACGTTCTGTGCCAAATAACCCTACAGTTCGTGCCACAGGGCTGTGTTCCAGGTCCATTCCTGCTTTTAGCTATTGCAAGTTTCGCGAAAGGAGAAGGGGAGAGAGAACAGAAATTAAATAATTCTTCCTATGGGATCTACAGGGTGGGCAACATAAAATCACGGAAAATATTTCATGCACTTTAAGATAGGATATCAATTTAACGTCATCCACCCAAGGTGCATGAATTAATTTTCAGGCCATTTTTATTTTATCCTTCCCATGTAGGTTACTAAATTCTAAAACTGAGTCTAGGTATAAACTAATAACTAATACTTACTGGTAGTTATTTCTGGTCTACAATAAATGCAAAGAATATATAATTCCCATATTCTACTAAAATTGAATGCCATATTTATAAACTGATGCCACAGCATTCGAAATTTCACTTTATTCTCTTCATACGGCCTAACGATCGACACGCTATGCGTGAGCGAACGTTGCCGCTACGGCCTTTCACGTCACCACGCTTTCGCAGACCAACCGTTGCTGCTTGTACGTTATTACGATACAGCGCTCAACGGTGGCTAACTCTTGATGTAGTTTATTTACAGCTGTCCATAACAGCGTCTCCACAAGAGGATACAATAGCAATGCAAGACGTACTCGGTCCTCATTACCTGACAGAGCACTCTCGTCGACGTGGAGAGGCATCTGGACCGGATGAATCAGTCTATCTATTAGATAATTCCTGTTCACGTAAATAAAAGATTCCATTACACCTCCTCCTTCTCAAATTAGTTAACATTACATAATCATCTTAATTAAACACATCGATAAATTGAGGCTTTACATTTGAAACATAACACTACAACTGCTTCCTCGCTTTAACGCAGCTAACCACTATCTCATACCGCGCCTACGCGCGCATAAAAAACGATAACCTAACCCTGCGGTACAGCTTCCAACATCGCTGCTCGCTCACATGTAACAGCTCGAGAGCAAAGATATGACTTTATTGTACAATCGATTAATGCTCAAATGACCCCTATCAAAGGAATACGGTGAGGTCCTCCTTCGTATCTTGGAATTAACTGGCGATTTGTGAATTGGTCCTGTTTGAGGCTGACAACCAGTTGCGCCACAAATCGATGAAGAAGTAACAGCTGCCATGGCTGAAAATGCTGGACGCAATGTGCTATCTCAAAGCAGTGCACGAGTTGTGTCACGACAGCTGGACATTTCAAGACCCACCGTTGTTTCGGGCACCAGCAGAGCAATCTTTAGTGGTGTTACAGGTTGTCGTGGATGCAGATGGTCGTCACATTGAGCAACGTTGGTAACCGGGAGCGTAAACGTAGTGCGCAATTAATAAATGTTACCCTCTCACGTGAAAATTAAAATGTGGTTCTTTCAATAGGTTATTCGTTATTTCTCTCCCGCTTCTCCTTAAAAATGTTTACACGGATTTTCATTGTCCCACGATATCACAATCGGTTTTCATATGGGGCCGTCTCAAGCAGCAAATTTTAATTATAACCATCGCTTTCCTTATTTTTCATCACCCTTCGTACGGGCTTGAGGTGGTACGCCACGAATTCCTCAAAAAATGGCTCTGAGCAGTATGGGACTTAACATCTGTGGTCATCAGTCCCCTAGAACTTAGAACTACTTAAACCTAACTAACCTAAGGACATCACACACATCCACGCCCGAGGCAGGATTCGAACCTACGACCGCAGCAGCCGCGCTGTTCCGGACTGACGAATTCCTTTCTGTGCCAACATTTTCATCCCAGAGTAGCACTTGAAACCTACGTCCTCAATATCTGCTAGATGTATTCCAATCTCTGTCTCCCTCTACAGTTTTTACCCTCTACAGCACCACCTAGTACCATGGAAGTTAACAGATGTTCTGTCATCCTGCCCGATCTTCCTGTCAGTGTTTTCTACATATTCCTTTCCTCGCCGATACTGTAGAGAACTTCCTCATTCCTTACCTTATCAAACCACCCAATTCTGAACATTGTTCTGTAGCACCAAATCTCAAATGCTTCGATTCTCTTGTTCCGGTTTTCCCACAGTCCACACTCCATTGCCGTACAATGCTGTGCTCCGAACGAACGTTCTCAGAAATTTCTTCCTCAAATCGAGGCTTCAGTTTGTTACTACTTGACTTCTCTTGGCCAGGAATCTAGGATCTACATAGCAACTACAAAAAGAAGCAGTTACACTCGCCTTATAGTGCAAACGAGCAATTGGCTCTGAGCGCTATGCGACTTAACTTCTGAGGTCATCAGTCGCCGAGAACTTAGAACTACTTAAACCTAAATAACCGAAGGACATCACACACACTCATGCCCGAGGCATGATTCGAACCTGCGACCTAGCGGTCGCTCGGCTCCAGACTGTAGCGGCTAGTACCGCACGGCCACTCAGGCCGGCGAAAACGAGCAATTATTGTCGTCTGGAGTCCAGGGATAAATCAGTAGTAGATCGTGTACTAGGACTAGGGAACTATCAAATTCTTTTCTCTGATACTGTTATTTTATGAAGATATAATCATTACTGTGCTAGACTGTACAGAGAGGCTGTATAGTAATTCAGAATCTCAAAACAAAAAAAAAAAAAATTAACGGAAAAGAAGGACTGGAATTAGTTGTGACCCTTAGTACAAAATAAAACAAACTCGCCATGTCTCTCCGCCTCTTGCTACAAGCTCCATAACAGAAGTCGGTAATTTCCAAGGATGATTGCCTATCGAAGTCGAGGGGTCCAAACGATAGATATCGAGCGTGCGATCGTAAATCGATCATGCGACTCTGGTGGCGGGCGTTATGAGTATGTTTACGTTGGTCATTACTGTAACGACAAAAGATAAGCGTTACAAAAATACTTGTCACTAACTCGTCGCCGGTATTGTCGGCATCTGAATGTCAATTACGGTGGTCTGGATGGATAATTTGGATTAGTGGAACCATGTATTCTTCCTGAAACTCGTCCGTTTTCCGCACTCTCCGCATTGAAAGTTAACAGTATTTCAGCATCGAAACTGTTCTTAAGAAGTTTTCCACACTTCGCACCACCACCTTCTACACAATTCCTTCTTTCCTCGTCTGGTGGTACTCCATATTTGCGACAAAAAGTCGAACAAATTTCTACGGTGGATGAACAAGGCATTAGATTCTTCCATGTGAGAGAATCCACCGAAGAAACGTCAAGTACACCAGACATCCAACCCACTAACGACATAAATCGTCTGGGTTTCCCTAGCAACTCACGAATCATTCGCGGAGGCATGTAATTTTGAGCAACTAAGGAAAAGACGCAAAACAGATAAAAATGACGATCAAAAACAACAGATCAGAACGCCCGCAAGCGGAGTCGCATGATCGATTTACGATCGCTCGCTCGATATGTATCATTTGGACCCTTCGACTTCGATAGGCAATCATTCTTGGAAATTACCCAGAAGTCGGTGCGACTCCTCGTTCTTAGGCAGCAGTCTGCTGACGTCACGAACCGACCGCTGCGTGGATACGTATCAACAGTTCAGCTTTCTGAGTTTGAGACTGTAACTGCTTTTTGAGTAGTTGAAGTCTCTGAAGATGTCTCTAGCATTGGAAGAGGAAATGTTAGGAAGAGAACAATGCCTCCGATCACGACCTTATGCCCAGAAAACCAATACCGACCATAACGCAGATACCGGCTGTGAAAGCCTGCATTCTATCGCGGTGGACTTCCAGCGCAGAAGGTCCAGCACACGGAGCAAACGGCCATTTATTGAATCGAGTACGATTGCGGGTCGCTCTCTGACGACGCGGCGGCGGCGTCTGCGCCGGCGACGCAGAGCGCGGTTGAGCAAGTCGGACGCCGTTTGCGTCAGTCAGGCATTGTTCGGCGGACAGAGGCGCTGCGCTTCCTGCCGGTGATGCAACCTGCCTGCTACTGGCCGCGCGGCGCAGTTTTCCCGGTGAGCGCCGCCGCCGCCGCCTTCCCTGCCAGCCACCAAACGCTTCCTGTTACGCCGCACTCTGACAGACCAGTTTTCCGGTACCCCTGGAAACAACAAACGCTGTCGTCCTGTCTCTAATGACTTCCATGCCGACGAGACGGTCAACACTACATTCATTCCCCTCTTACTAGGGGAGGCCACGATGTTGGTGTGGTGTCACCGCCAGACACCACACTTGCTAGGTGGTAGCCTTTAAATCGGCCGCGGTCCGTTAGTATACGTCGGACCCGCGTGTCGCCACTATCAGTGATTGCAGACCGAGCGCCGCCACAAGGCAGGACTAGTCTAGAGTGACTCCCTAGCACCCGCCCCAGTTGTACAGCCGAATTTGCTAGCGATGGTTCGCTGTCTACATACGCTCTCATTTGCAGAGACGACAGTTTAGCATAGCCTTCAGCTACGTCATTTGCTACGACCTAGCAACGCACCATATTCAGTTACTATAAGTACTATGTGAACAGATAATATTGTGACTCATGTACCATCAAGAGCGACGTTCATCATTAATGGATTAAAGTTAAGTATGAAACTAATTACGTCCGCTTTCTGAATTCTCATTCCTTGTCATGTTCCAGGCCCCACGTCGGTATAGTCCTTCCCTCCTCACGCCAGCCTGCGTGAGCTAAAACGCGTGCATTTCGGCCTCCTCTAGTAACACGGTGTTGGCTCTTCGGCCAACACAACAGTTGGGATCACAGAGTTACTTCAGACTTTGTACGCCTTTAGTAGGCTATTAAATCAGAATACGCAAGTACACTGAAGAGCCAAAGAAACTGGTACACCCTCCTAATATCGTGTAGGGCTCCCGCGAGCACGTGGCATGAACTCGTCTAATGTCTGAAGTAGTGCTGGAGGGAACTAACACCATGAATCCTGCAGGCCTGTCCATAAATACGTAAGAGTACCAACGGGTGGACATCTATTCTGAACAGCTCGTTGCAAGGCATCCCAGATATGCTCAATACTGTTGTTGTCTCGGGAGTTTGGTCGCCAGCGGAAGTGTTTAAACTCAGAAGAGTGTTCCTGGAGCCACTATGTAGCAATTCTGAACATGTGCGCTGTCGCATTGTCCTGCTGGAATTGCCCAAGTCTGTCGGAAGGCACATGGACATGAACCGATTCTGGTGATCAGACACGATGCGCCGGCCAGTGCGGCCGAGCGGTTCCAGGCGCTTCGGTCTGGAACCGCGCGACCACTCCGGTCGCAGGTTCGCATCCTGCCTCGGGCATGGATGTGTGTGATGTCCTTAGGTTAGTTAGGTTTAACTAGTTGTAAGTTCTAGGGGACTGATGACCTCAGATGTTAAGTCCCATAGTGCTCAGAGCCATCTGAACCATTTGATGACGCGATGCTCATGTATGTGTCACCTGTCAGACTCGTATCTAGACGTAACAGGGGTCCCATATCACTCCAACTGCACATGCCTCACACCATTACAGAGCCTCCACCAGCTCGAACAGTCTCCTGCTGACATGCAGGGTCCTCGAATTCATTAGGTAGTCTCCATACCCGTATACGTCGACCCGCTCGATACGATTTGAAACGAGACTCGTCCGACCAGGCAACATGTTTCCAGTCATCATGAAACGTCATCCCCTTAGAAAAATTAAGAATGACTGTCCTGGTAAACCTCTACGTTATTTGCTTTTCAAACATCTGAGGAAAACTGAATGTACTCAGACATTTCTCTCTTTACTTACTCTGATCATCACTAAACTGGCATACAATATTTTTAGAAAAACGCAATCTGATGTTGCCTTTCATGAATCACTTACCTCACAAAAATCTTAGTTACTCGAACTACTGCAATACAGCGAGCCCCAATACTGCCAGCTAAATAAAAGTTTCTAACTACTGAAGCCAGTAAGCACTGGTAGGTATAGTTAGCAAATGAAAGATTTTGATAGAGAACAGACAATGTATTTACCTTAATAGTGTTCAAAAGTCATCATATATATATATATATATCAGTTCCTGATATCCAGTCTTACAAATCTAGTTTTTCTGACGGACACACGTCCAGATCGTCCGCTCTCAAAACTCTGCTATCTCTCTCCCCACATCCACCACTGCTGGCGGCTCACCTCCACTGCGCAACGCTACGCGCTGTTCACATCCAACTGCCCAACACTACAATAGCAAATATTCCAAAATATTCCAACAATGCAAACTGATGTGTTGGCAGAAGAGCCAACACCGTGTTGCTAGAGGAGGCCGAAATGCACGCGTTTAAGCTCACGCAGACTGGCGTGAGGTCTGGAACAGTTAAAGGCGTTATAGTAGCCAAAAATAGTACATAGCTTCTGGAATACTTAACTTTAATCCATAATTGGAGAACATCGCTCTTGTTGATACATGAATTATAATCTCAATATAAACTGGTAATGGCGCCTTGCTAGGTCGTAGCAAATGACGTAGCTGAAGGCTATGCTAACTGTCGTCTCGGCAAATGAGAGCGTATTTGTCAGTGATCCATCTGTGGCAAAGTCTGCTGTACAACTGGGACGAGTGCTAGGAAGTCTCTCTAGACCTGCCGTGTGGCGGCGCTCGGTCTGCAATCACTGACAGTGGCGACACGCGGGTCCGACGTATACTAACGGACCGCGGCCGATTTAAAGGCTACCACCTAGCAAGTGTGGTGTCTGGCGGTGACACCACACAAACCAGCCACAGACTACACACAGCACAGTCAGTGATTTTCATACAGAGCGGTACGTGGCGCTACCAACATAAAAACCTAAACGGCCTACTTACAATCAACAGCGCATTGTCGGTGTTGACGGGCCCAGGCGAAGCGTACAGCTTTGTGTCGTGCAGTCATAAAAGGGTACACGAGTGGGCTTTCGGCTCCGAAAGCCCATATCGATGATGTTCCGTTGAATGGTTCGCACGCTGACACTTGTTATAACCCAGCACTGAAATCTGCAGCAATATTCGTAAGGGTTGCACTTCTGTCACGTTGAACAATTCTCTTTCGTCGTCGTTCGTCCAGTTCTTGCAGAATCTTTGTCCAGCCTCACCGAGGTCGGAGGTTTGATGTTTCACCGTATTCCTGATATTCACGGTACACTCGTGATATGGCCGTACAGCAAAATCATCACTTCATCGCTTCCTCGGAGATGGTGTGTCCCATGCCTCGTGCGCCGACTGTAACGCCACGTTCCAAGTCTGTTAAATCTCGATAACCTGCTGTTGTAGCAGCAGTAACCGATCTAACAACTGCACCAGACACTTGGCGTCTTACATAGGCGTTGCCGACCGTAGCGCCGTATTCTGCATGTTTACATATCTCTGTATTTGAGTACGCATGCCTATGCTAGTTTCTTTGGCGCTTCAGGTGCTGCACTGCACTACTCCGGCAATTCCTAGAAAATTGCAAGAAATGTATTACGCGTCTATTATTTAGCTTACGTATCTGTGCGTAGGTGCCAGACTTCAAGAGTTCATGGTGGTCATGTGAGTAGCGTTCGAGTTTCGTAAGACGAACGTAAATGAGGCGACATTTCGACTTACGATCATACTTAATTATTAGCCTATTTTTTCCTTCACTGGTCAGATTGTTTAATTTATATGTCATTTGAGAGATAATATAATGTAGAAAGAAACCACGTGTATTAGCGTGAAGTTTCAGTTTATATTTTCAGTGTCCGTATGACAAATCCCATCCTGCAACGTATGATGTCGAGAGCACATCCAACGAGTAATTGTACAATGCTCTTGTCGTCTGGCACATTGTGACTATATTACTGATTGTGAATAACGTCATTCGTATCATTATTTATCGACGATTGACGTGGGCTTCCCACACGCGTCCCTCGTCCTAGAAAATTTAATTACAAATAGTAAATAGTCAAGTGACAAATGAAATTCACTGCAATTTCATACGTGGGCGCTTTTCATTATTTTACCTCTCAAATGTCATATAAATTATTAGTGTGACTAGTCATGAAAATACACTCCTGGAAATTGAAATAAGAACACCGTGAATTCATTGTCCCAGGAAGGGGAAACTTTATTGACACATTCCTGGGGTCAGATACATCACATGATCACACTGACAGAACCACAGGCACATAGACACAGGCAACAGAGCATGCACAATGTCGGCACTAGTACAGTGTATATCCACCTTTCGCAGCAATGCAGGCTGCTATTCTCCCATGGAGACGATCGTAGAGATGCTGGATGTAGTCCTGTGGAACGGCTTGCCATGCCATTTCCACCTGGCGCCTCAGTTGGACCAGCGTTCGTGCTGGACGTGCAGACTGCGTGAGACGACGCTTCATCCAGTCCCAAACGTGCTCAATGGGGGACAGATCCGGAGATCTTGCTGGCCAGGGTAGTTGACTTACACCTTCTAGAGCACGTTGGGTGGCACGGGATACATGCGGACGTGCATTGTCCTGTTGGAACAGCAAGTTCCCTTGCCGGTCTAGGAATGGTAGAACGATGGGTTCGAGGACAGTTTGGATGTACCGTGCACTATTCAGTGTCCCCTCGACGATCACCAGTGGTGTACGGCCAGTGTAGGAGATCGCTCCCCACACCATGATGCCGGGTGTTGGCCCTGTGTGCCTCGGTCGTATGCAGTCCTGATTGTGGCGCTCACCTGCACGGCGCCAAACACGCATACGACCATCATTGGCACCAAGGCAGAAGCGACTCTCATCGCTGAAGACGACACGTCTCCATTCGTCCCTCCATTCACGCCTGTCGCGACACCACTGGAGGCGGGCTGCACGATGTTGGGGCGTGAGCGGAAGACGGCCTAACGGTGTGCGGGACCGTAGCCCAGCTTCATGGAGACGGTTGCGAATGGTCCTCGCCGATACCCCAGGAGCAACAGTGTCCCTAATTTGCTGGGAAGTGTCGGTGCGGTCCCCTACGGCACTGCGTAGGATCCTACGGTCTTGGCGTGCATCCGTGCGTCGCTGCGGTCCGGTCCCAGGTCGACGGGCACGTGCACCTTCCGCCGACCACTGGCGACAACATCGATGTACTGTGGAGACCTCACGCCCCACGTGTTGAGCAATTCGGCGGTACGTCCACCCGGCCTCCCGCATGCCCACTATACGCCCTCGCTCAAAGTCCGTCAACTGCACATACGGTTCACGTCCACGCTGTCGCGGCATGCTACCAGTGTTAAAGACTGCGATTGAGCTCCGTATGCCACGGCAAACTGGCTGACACTGACGGCGGCGGTGCACAAATGCTGCGCAGCTAGCGCCATTCGACGGCCAACACCGCGGTTCCTGGTGTGTCCGCTGTGCCGTGCGTGTGATCATTGCTTGTACAGCCCTCTCGCAGTGTCCGGAGCAAGTATGGTGGGTCTGACACACCGGTGTCAATGTGTTCTTTTTTCCATTTCCAGGAGTGTATATAGATTAAAAAGTGAGTGGTAGAGGGATTTGATTCGCCGCCCCGTACGTGATCCCCTTGCAATGCGCGAACACTAACCGCTTGACAACAATGGCATCTTACGACCAGAACCTTCGCACAGGTGCACCAGGTACATGATAGACGCGTAAAACTTCTCTTGCGATTTTCTCAGAATTGCCAGAGCACTGCACCTTACTGCTTGCACATTATGTTGTTTTAATGACCGACTAAATATGTACAACGTCTCAAATAAATATGTGATCCCAACGTCGTGGACTCCTCAGTCATTCTTCAAGAAGCAACAACTGCTTAGATACTGCATTTCCACAACAGTTTCCTCATTCTCTGCAGCACAGTGATATCCAATAGCGTCATACCCGAAACCACTATCGTAAGATAGTGTATGCACCTGCTAGATTTCTTCCGTTCATATGCTGTCCTGGGTAACATTATACATTTTTTCTCGGCCAATTTCGGTTGAAAAAATGCGAAATTTGTATTGAGACATCGCGCAATATTCCCGCTTCAGCCCCTGTAGTTTCATGAATTTTGGACAGGTGGCGGCGATAGCCTTCGAAATGGCGTCTGTAACGTAGGTGCGTTGCTAGCAGATAGCTGTAATTTTCTTTTGGCAAAAAAAAAAACAGAGCATTGCAAATATTAATAGGCGCTGGCAGAATGTCAGCGGAGACCTGGCAGTGAATGTTGTTGTTGTTGTTGTGGTCTTCAGTCCTGAGACTGGTTTGATGCAGCTCTCCATGCTACTCTATCCTGTGCAAGCTTCTTCATCTCCCAGTACCTACTGCAACCTACATCCTTCTGAATTTGCTTAGTGTATGCATCTCTTGGTCTCCCCCTACGATTTTTACCCTCCACGCTGCCCTCCAATACTAAATTGGTGATCCCTTGATGCCTCAGAACATGTCCTACCAACCGATCCCTTCTTCTGGTCAAGTTGTGCCACAAACTCCTCTTCTCCCCAATCCTGTTCAGTACCTCCTCATTAGTTATGTGATCTACCCATCTAATCTTCAGCATTCTTCTGTAGCACCACATTTCGAAAGCTTCTATTCTCTTCTTGTCCAAACTATTTATCGTCCATGTTTCACTTCCATACATGGCTACACTCCATACAAATACTTTCAGAAAAGACTTCCTGACACTTAAATCTATACTCGATGTTAACAAATTTCTCTTCTTCAGAAACGCTTTCCTTGCCATTGCCAGTCTACATTTTATATCCTCTCTACTTCGACCATCATCAGTTATTTTGCTCCCCAAATAGCAAAACTCCTTTACTACTTTAAGTGTCTCATTTCCTAATCTAATACCCTCAACATCACCCGACTTAATTCGACTACATTCCATTATCCTCGTTTTGCTTTTGTTGATGTTCATCTTATATCCTCCCTTCAAGACACCATCCATTCCATTCAACTGCTCTTCCAAGTCCTTTGCTGTCTCTGACAGAATTACAATGTCATCGGCGAACCTCAAAGTTTTTATTTCTTCTCCATGGATTTTAATACCTACTCCGAATTTTTCTTTTGTTTCTTTTACTGCTTGCTCAATATACAGATTGAATAACATCGGGGAGAGGCTACAACCCTGTCTTACTCCCTTCCCAACCACTGCTTCCCTTTCCTGTCCCTCAACTCTTATAACTGCCATCTGGTTTCTGTACAAATTGTAAATAGCCTTTCGCTCCCTGTATTTTACCCCTGCCACCTTTAGAATTTGAAAGAGAGTATTCCAGTCAACATTGTCAAAAGCTTTCTCTAAGTCTACAAATGCTAGAAACGTAGGTTTGCCTTTCCTTAATCTTTCTTCTAAGATAAGTCGTAAGGTCAGTATTGCCTCACGTGTCCCAGTATTTCTACGGAATCCAAACTGGCAGTGAATAAAGCACTATAATTCACAGGGCGAGGCGTCTGTCGCAATCGCAACAATGTCGCTCAAATCTGCCCGACTCCCCTCGTGCCGGCCGGCCGCACGCAGGTGTGACTACCCTAATGTCGTAACGAGCGCACAGCCGGACACTTTGCAGCACAACTGGAAGTCTCTGTTGCTTGTGCTGACAAACTCGTTCACCTGTGGGGGTACTCAGGGGTGTGTGGCCGAAGGGGTTCCTCGCGGCCTAACAGAAGACCACGAAGAGCTACGCGGAATTGCCTGCGCTTTACGAGTCTGTTTTACTGCCAGAAGAGTGGGGAATACTATCGTGCACTGGAATCCTGAATAAAGCTAACCTGCTTTCAGGTATATCTAATCAACCAATACATTAAATCTGATTGCAAATATTGGTTCCTACATTCAAGGGTCCGTACTGTAAAATTATGAAGGTTCCCATTGCGATGGTGCATACTTAAAACTAAATATACAAAATTTCATTACCTCGCCTCTACTCACAATTGATTCTGCCACTCATGCCACATCTTTGGTTCAGTGGTGTCGAAGATACAATCTCTTTTACATGTGATAACCATTTCATGTCATTTTGAAATCTATTACAAAATCGGGATCCACGTACAAGTGGATCCCTCATACACTGATAAAATAAATCAGAAGACTTCTTTTTTTTTTTTTAATTTTCTGAAATCTTCAAGACAAACATGGCATACCTTTTGAAGCAAACACGACTTTTTCTGATCACCAGTTCTGCTTCCAAAGTATCAGAAGTACACTTTCTTTACTAAATCGTTACTGTTCGTTTCATGTTTTTAATCATAAACTCACAATACATTTAATAAGAACCGTCAGTACAGTCCCAGCTGATGTATCAGGCTCCCTTTTCGTGGACGATTTTACCATCTATTGCAGCGCGCAGCGTACGTGTTTCCTGGAGCGCTGTCTTCAGCGTTGTCTTGACCGTCTTTACTCCTGGAGTGTCGCCAATGACTTCCGTTTTTCTGCCGAGAAGACGGTCTGTATTAACTTCTGGCGCTACAAAGAGTTTCTCCCACCGTCCTTACGTCTCGGTCCCGTTGTTCTCCCATTCGTGGAGACAACAAAATTTTTAGGTCTTACATTTGACAGAAAACTTAGCTGGTCTCCACATGTGTCATATTTGGCTGCCCGTTGTACCCGTTCCCTAAATGTCCTCCGTGTTCTCAACGGTACGTCGTGGGGAGCGGATCGAACCGTGCTACTTCGCCTATATCGGTCGATCGTCCACTCAAAGCTGGATTATGGGAGCTTTGAATACTCCTCTGCACGGCCGTCCATCTTACGCCGCCTCAACTCTATAGAACATCGGGGGTTACGTCTTGCGATCGGAGCGTTCTATACTAGTCCCGTCGAGAGTCTTCATGCTGAAGCCGGTGAATTGCCACTGCCCTACCGGCGCGATATACTGCTTTGTCGGTATGCCTGTCGGCTACTGTCAGTGCCCGACCACCCGTCCTATCGTTCCTTTTTTGACGACTCTCTCGACCGTCAATACGGGTTGTACGTATCTGCCCTGCTACCCCCTGGAGTTCGCTTTCGCCGCCTCCTTCAGCACCTTGATTTTTCACTCCCTGCAACTTTTCGAGTGGGCGAGAGCCAAACGTGGTTCGTGTTCACCTTGACCTCAGCTCGCTCCCACAGGAGGTTACCCCAACTTCGGTATACCGCTCCCGGTTTGTCGAACTTCGTTCGAAGTTCATTAACATGATCTTCATTTATACAGATGGCTCTAAGACCAATGACGGTGTCGGGTGTTCTTTTACAGTCGGGGCACACAGTTTCAAATACCGCCTCCTTAGCCATTTTTCGGTCTTCACAGCTGAGCTATTTGCCGTCTACCAGGCTGTTCTTTACATCCGCCTCCACCGACATTCTGCTTATGTCATCTGCTCTGACTCCCTGAGCGCCATCCAGATCCTCAGTGATCCGTATCCGGTTCACCCTTTCGTGCACCGGATCCAACGCTCTCTTCAGCAGCTGGCGGACGACGGTTCTCCGGTTACCTTTATGTGTGTTCCTGGCCATGTCGGTATCCCTGGGAACGAAACTGCAGATGCCGCAGCCAAGGCTGCGGCCCTCCAGCCTCGGACAGCTTCTTGTTGTGTGCCTTCATCTGATTTTATCAGGGTCATTTGCAGCGCATTTTATCGCTGTGGCGTGTCGATTGGGCTACACTTACTGACAACAAGCTTCCGGCCTTGAAACCTCTCCCCACGGCTCGGACGACCTGTTCACGCTCTTCTCGGCGGGAGGAGGTCGTTTTGGCCCGGTTACGAATTGGACACTGGCGGTTCAGCCATCGTCATCTGCTGACTGCTGCGCCGGCGCCGTTCTGCCCATGTGGGCAATTGCTGACGGTACGCCACATTTTAACGTCCTGTCCGAATTTTAATACACTGCGCGTTGATATTGGCCTACCATGTACTCTGGATGCCATTTTAGTGGATGAGCCAGGAGCAGCATCTCGCGTTCTTCGTTTTATACACTTGACAAACCTGTCTAAGGACATTTGATTATGCTGTTTTCTTTTAATCCCTTGCCTGTTAATGTGCCTTTTATAGTGTTGCCCCTTTTAGTTGCTGTTTTAACCTTGTGCCTCGCAGTGCATTCATAACTTAGTCTGGGCGCTAATGACCACTATAGTTGTGCGCCCTAAAAAAAGTACAGTTTTTAGGATCGCTACTAGCCATTATCCTAAACACATGCACTAAAAGATAGAAACGGAGATTAAGCTGTGACAAAACGAACAGCTATAAATAAAGAAGAAGCATACAATATATACTTAGGTGAAAGAAGTTACTGGATAGCGATATGCACATATGCATATTGCGCTAGTATCGCGTATACAACGTATAAAAGGACTGCTTTGGCAGAGCTGTTATTTGTGCTCAAGTGATTAATGTGAAAAGGTGATTATCGCAGAACGACGGGAATCAACAGACTTTGAATGCGGAGTGGTAGTTGGAGCTAGAGGCATGGGACATTCCATTTCTGAAATCGTTAGCGAATTCAATATTTTGAGATCCACAGTGTCAAGTGTGTGCCAAGCATACCACATTCGATGTATTAACTCTCACCACGGAGGACGTAGTGACCGACGGCCTTTACTTAACGTCCGAAAGCAGCGGCGTTGGCGCAGAGTTGTCGGTGCTAACAGACAAGCGACAGTGCGTGAATTAACCGCAGAAATATACGTGGGACGTACGACGAACGTATCCGTTAGGACAGGGCGGCGAAATTTGATATTAATGGACTATGGCAGAACACGATCGACACGAGTGCCTTTGCTAACAGTACGAATTCGCCTGCAACGTCCCTCCTGGGCCCGTGACCATTACAGTTGGATCCTAGACGGCTGGAAAACCGTTCCTTGGTGAGATGAATCTCAGTAAGATACGATAGTAGGGTTCGAGTGTGCCACAGATCCTACGAAGCCATGGGCACAAGTTGTCAAAGAGTCACTGCCGAGGTGGTGGTGGCCCCCGAATGGCGTGCGCTGTGTCTACATGGAATGAACTGTGCCGTCTGCATTTTCGGCTATTTGGAGACCATTTGTATCCATTCATAGACGTCATGTTCCCAATCAACTATGGAATTTTCGTGGAAGACAAAGTGCCATGTCACCGGGGTACAATTGTCGATAGGTTTGAAGAACATTCTGGAGAGTTGGAGCGAATGGATTGGCCATCCAGATCGCCCGACATGAATCCCATCGAACATTTCTGGGACATAATAGAGCGGGCGGTTCGTGCACAAAATTCCGCACTGCCAACACTTTCGCAGTTATTAACGGCTATAGAGGCTGCCTAATACGAGTACTTATGCAGGGGACTTCTGTCGACTTGTTGAATCCATGCCACGTCGACCTGCTGCACTAAGCAGGGCAAAAGGTGGTCTGACACAATATTAGGAGATATCCCATGACTTTTCTCCCTCAGTGGATACGAACCACTGCAACCACTGCCGCCGAAATTTGAGGTTCATATTAGTAATTAAAATAGTACAGAGCTATTTATAAGAACCTCCGGGGTTTAGAAGATTACTGTTGAAAACTAGACATACAGGAAACAGACACACGTAAGTAGATAGAGCAACTCTCCAATTTTGAACCCATGTTACGCGTGCTCAGCATTGGCCCTGTCTGGGACCCGGCAAACGTCATTACGCGCACGCGGTTCGTTGAAATCACTGACACAAACTGTCCCGGAATGCACGACGGAAACCGTCTTTGGAATACTTTTTATTTGTTTGTCTGTCTGAAGGGGTGGACTAATTCGATGTGACAATGTGTAGTAGATGATTTGTCTACACGTACTGACACTCCCCCTCGTACAACTACGACACGGTGTGCACTACAAATCCAAATTTGGAGAGAAGCTCTGTCTACTGATACATGTCATTTTTCTGTACAGTCCTGATCATCTTCAATTCCCGCTACTGATTGTTGTTAATATAAGGGGCGATCAAAAATTTCCACCTGAGGGCATTGCTGCAGCGTATTTGCAACGTACACTACTCGCCATTAAAATTGCTACACCAAGAAGAAAAGCAGTTGATAAACGCGTATTCATGGGGCAAACATATTGTACTGGAACTGACATCTGATTATATTTTCACGCAATTTGGGTGCATTAGATCCTGAGAAATCAGTACCCAGAACAACCACCTCTGGCCGTAATAACGGCCTTGATACGCCTGGGCATTGCGTCAAACACAGCTTGGATGGCGTGTACAGGGACAGCTGCCCATGCAGCTTCAACACGATACCACAGTTCATCAAGAGTAGTGACTGGCGTATTGTGACGAGCCAGTTGCTCGGCCACCATTGACCAGACGTTTTCGATTGAGAGAGATCTGGAGAATGTGCTGGCCAGGGCAGCAGTCGAACATTTTCTGTATCCAGAAAGTCCAGTACAGGACCTGCAACATGCGGTCGTGCATTATCCTGCTGAAATGTAGGGTTTCGCAGGGATCGAATGAATGGTAGAGCCTCGGGTGGTAACACATCTGAAATGTAACGTCCACTGTTCAATGTGCTGCCAATGCGAACAAGAGGTGACCGAGACGTGTAACCAATGGCACCCCATACCATCACGCCGGGTGATACGCCAGTATGGCGATGACGAATACACGCTTCCAATGTGCGTTCACCGCGACCGCGATGTCGCCAAACACGGATGCGACCATCATGATGCTGTAAACAAAACCTGGATTCATCAGAAAAAAATGACGTTTTGCCATTCGTGCACCCATGTTCGCCGTTAAGTACACCATCGCAGGCGCTCCTGTGTGTGATGCAGCGTCAATGGTAGCCGCAGCCATGGTCTCCGAGCTGATAATCCATGCTGTTGCAAACGTCGTCGAACTGTTCGTGCAGATGGTTGTTCGCTTGCGAACGTCCCCATCTATTGACTCAGGGATCGAGACGAGGCTCCACGACCCGTTACAGCCATGCGGATAAGGTGCCTGTCATCTCGACTGCTAGTGAGTGATACGAGGCCGTTGGGATCCAGCACGGCGTTCCGTTTTACCTTCCTGAACCCAACGATTCCATATTCTGCTAACAGTCATTGTATCTCGACCAAAGCGAGCAGCAATGTCGCAATACGATAAACCGCAATCGCGATGGACTACACTCCGACCTTTATCAAAGTCGGAAACGTGATGGTACGCATTTCTCCTCCTTACACGAGGCATCACAACAACGTTTCACCAGGCAACGCTGGTCAACTGCTGTTTGTGTATGAGAAATCGGATGGAAAATTTCCTCATGTCAGCACGTTGTAGGTGTCGCCAGCGGCGCCAACCTTGTGTGAATACTCTGAAAAGCTAATCATTTGCACATCACAGCACCTTCTTGCTGTCGGTTAAATATTGCGTCTGTAGCATGTCATCTTAGTGGTGTAGCAATTTAAATGGCCAGTAGTGTATATAAGCAGCGATATGCAGGCAAGGGATTAGCGTGGCATTTGTGTCTTTTAGATGTGCGTGCGGTAAATGCGGAAACGTGAACAATGGCGACGCTATTACCAAACATGTCCAAACACGACTGACGTGCTGTTAGTTTCTTGGCTGCCGAAGGAAAAACACCAGTAGACATACACTGGCGAATGAAGAATGTGTATGGGGCAGCGTGTTTGTTGAAACCTACCATTTCAAATGGTGTGTCAAGTTCTGTGCTGGAAATCAGTGGAGGGACGAAGTTCTTTTCGCGAATCGCTATTGAGAAAGTTCAGAGAACCGCTATTTGCGCTAGACTGTAGAACGATTCCACTGCCACTATCGTATGCGATTATCACGTCTTCAGTCCTTTGAAAAAGGCCTTGAAGGGTCGACTATACCTGTCGGATGAGGATGTGCAGAGGGCAGTTACGGACTCCTTCGCGCAACAGGACACGGTATTTTTAGCTGACGGGTATCTTCAACCTGATACGTTGGTAGGGTGATTGCCTCAGTGCTCAAGGCGAATTTACTTGATTGGCATTCAGATTCCAGACTGTACTGCTTTCGAACGGAAACTTTTTGATCGCTCCTTATATTAATAAGAAACCATCACAGCTGTATTGACACAGGTTTGTTGTGCTACGACATGTGTGAGTCGAGTGTGCACTGCTTGGCAAACAACTCGCACCCAGCGCTCTACGTGCTTCTGCCACATGGTCGACGGAATGCCGTCATGTTCCAGAATTTACCTAGAACAACTATGTGAGGATATCTTATGAAAACTGTCGGCAGTGTAACATGATGATGTTCTAGTCAACGAAATCTCTCTCGACGTGATAAATGTATATCAGTACAGCTGTGGTTGTTTCTTAACCCTTTGCCTCCCATTAATATAAAGCAATCTCGAAGGTTTTCGCAAAACTGCTTTTTATCATCACTGTAAGGAACAAGAAACATAAAGAAATTGGCAAACAGCGAAGAATAAATCGTTTTAAAGTTGTCGTTTCGCTTTGGAAGCCTAGGACATACAGCAATTTCACATTTTTCGTAGACGCTACCTGACATCTCGAAACTGTTATAAACTGATAATGCCTAAAAGAAGTTCTAGCACTAAATAACAAGTAAAAATGTGCCAAAAATTTAATAAATCTGTATAAAAGTACATACAGATCCAGCAGCGGTTTCATTTCGAAACCACTCATAACCGCAGTTGTATAAACCCAAATTTATGTTACGACTACTTTAGATATACTTACTTCACTGTCGTGATCTCCTCAATGTGAACACTACATAAAAAAAACACAAGTTACAAACTTCTACAATCACAAACCTCAATCTCAGCGCCGACTATTGTTTCGAACGCGTTGATGACTGCTCCAGTGCGCTGTATTGATAAAAGTGCCTCAGTATACCACTAGAGTTCTCTGTTTTGGAATAGCATCGGTGGTTTCATGCGAAAGGCATGATACATAAAAAAATAATAGTAATAGAACTGTGATTTCAGGCAGAAATTATGTTACTCAAAGGGCTAAACCCAAGATGTACTTTTCAATAATACTGTATATGAAATACATGTGATTAGAATACTGACTGTTAATTGGAAAAGAATGATGAGCGATGCCCCAGTTTCATCATACTTGTATTCATAAAAGCAAAAACCACGAGAATAAACTATTTTCATTAACGAAAGTTGCCTCAGCTTTGGACCGTTTCATCGAATATCCTTGGTAGTATTAGGTATCTGCTGTGACATAGTTTAACAGTTTAGCTCATGCTAGAAATATTTGTAGGGAGTTAACAAATATTAGCTTGTGCTGAATTCGTCAGTGCAAGTGTCGACCGTAGAAAATAGCGATATTCTGAACAGATTATAGAAAACGTTGAGCGGAGAAGATAAGAGTATGCTAAAGGGATTATAGAGGATATTGAGCGTAGTTGTTTCGTAGGGATAAAAAGGTAGGAAAACATTAGAACATGTGTCAGACTGACTTCAGAATGATGATTAAAATTTCGTTACTTCGTACTACAATAGAACCTTACTAATCCGTCCCCTATGGGACTGATAGCATGGTCGGAACGCAAAAAAGATCTGATTATCAGAGGACCACTTTCATTGAGACATAACGTCACAATACTGTACAGTACAACTGTAATTTTCAGCTGAAAATTCTGTCTGAAACATTGCTCCACTTTAAAACAATAACAAAACGAAAAGAAAACGTTGAGACACTAAGGAATCTTACACGAAGTTGAAAGGTACAATAGTGCCGATAATGCAAAGTGTATCGTACAGTGAGACGTTGTTACTGTGAGTAAAAGTTTGACATCCGTACATTCGTTATTACAGTACTGCGTTGACACAGAATTGATTCGCGCTTCACAACTGAAAACATAACAAACCATACGGTAAAAAAATGTTCTGTTCTTCAGCAGGGCGAAAAACGTCTAATTTTCTTTTGTTCATCAGACGACGACCTTGATTTCGCCTCGATTTCCCAACATTTCCTAATACACAAAGTGTCTATTGTAGTAGACGTAGAGCTACGTTCGATGTATTGAACGGCTATATCAAAAGCATTTTAAGGATTTACGTGTGATAACCGAGCCGCAGGTTCATCGTCTTCGTTGTCGTCCTCATGTTTCTCGATCCTATCGGTTGTTTCAGTTACAGCGTCAATGATTCGGTCGTCAATTGATTCAGCATCTGTTGTGCTGCCAGAGTCAGCCGATCCGACCCAGTCACTAACGTCATTAGGCTCATTATCCGGTTGTAGACGCAGCGTCACACGTTTACGTTTAATTGTTGCCGTAATTTATTTTTACAGTCTTTAATATATAAGAAGAGCACTGTCACTAATTTGTAAGTCATCGACAAATCCAGACCTAACTGTAGCAGCGGTCCGTGTCCGTAAACAAACGCTGGAAATGGGACGGTCGGAGTAAGCGGGGACTCGGACCATCCGAGGTCGGATTAGTAAAGTTCTACTGTAGTCAGATTCTGTTTCACTGCGTATTAACTAAGCGACCGTCGATCTGTAGAAGCAAACTCCACAGCTACACCGTCAATAATTCAGTATTCGAACATTCTAAAACAAAAAGAACAGCGGGTGTTTGGTGGTACAGTGGTTTTAGTGCAATGGGAGATGGAAACCTCGCGTGAAAAACTGGGATGTCAGCATAATAATTACGACATGATGTAAAGATATAGCTACTCTAAGAACGTACCCTAATATTTGTAGAAAAGTGACAGTATTTACCTTCTGTGTTTGTCGGCTTCTTCTGTAGAACTGTTCTCATCAGGCCATGAAAATATAATCTTACCTACTCAGCGTTTTATATTTGCAGACTGGAGTCACTGTGAGGCTGATGTAACGCCATATATCTTCAGCTTGTTCCCGGAATGTAGATGTTAGCATACAAAACAAAGCAGGGCGTAAGTCTTTCGTTTGCAGTGGCCAATGTCAACCGACCCGGTGTGACTGCGTAATATCCTGTTCTGGCTGAACTGCGAATCAACGAGTGACGTCATTTCTCTACTTTGTATACGTTCGTAACTGAGAAACTCTCACTGTAAGACTCTTTTTGAGTAATTGATGACTGTTTCCAGCGGGTGCAATAAAAGGGCTGTAGCGATCCTCAGAAAGATTATGCTTGCTTGTGGCTACACCAGTGATACAGTACAAACATTTCTTTTACTGAAGTTTGACTGCAAAACTTGGATTGTTTTGATTTTAACATGTCAAAACTACTCCTGTTTTTGGCCTGTTTGTGGTCTCGTGCCTGTAATTTGTTTTGTCTTTCCGAGAGACACTCCATTTTCCCTTATTTTACCTCCTGTTTAGCTTTGTTTAGCCATCTAAAATGGATGTTTACATTGTGCGGTTAACTGTAAGGAGAACGTACATTAATGCATATTTACAGATTTAAAAACTCAAGCTGTCACAATTTTTTCCACTGTAAAATTTTAAAAAACAGCAGTAGAAGTAAATTACACATTTTTGTGTAATCTAATCACACTTTTTCTGAAATTTAATCATAATCAGTACATAAAAATGAAAATATGAGCACAATTGGCTCTGAGCACTATTGGACTTAACTTCTGTGGTCATCAGTCCCCTAGAACTTAGAACTACTTAAACCTAACTAACCTAAGGACATCACACACATCCATGCCCGAGGCAGGATTCGAACCTGCGACCGTAGTGGTCGTGCGGTTCCGGACTGTAGCGCCATGAGCACAATTAAAACCTACAGATTTTTCTCTGTACTCTTACAGTTATTAAGAATCTCTTCATAAAGACAAACGTCTTTAATAAATAAAATCGAAGCAGCTCTCTGACTCAGAATAACACTCACATACTGGAGAAAGATAAATGTTGATTCTATACAGATATAGAGAAAACAGGCGAAGTTAACATGGATTCGAAAGGTTTAATGACGCATAATATTCACCTTCCGTTTGTTGTGACACGTTCCACATCTGTTATCAGTAATGTTTTCCGCGGATCTTGACCTAACGTACGTAGTCTTTATACGTCAATTTCAAATCGAGGACACTTCCTCTAGAGGCTATTTGTTTCGCTACTACGTCAGTCTCCTCATTATAGCGGATTCCGGTGTGGGAACGCACCCAAAGCAGATGGACAGTCTGCACCCTTCGCTTGCTGCGAACATATTCCAGCATCACATGTAATATATAATAACGATTGATTATTTTATGCACTCTCCGGTGCTGAATCTTTTTAATAACACTCTCGGCGTCGAACCCGATTAGTATCTTTAGGAAGGAACCTGAAGATACAAACTTGACTGCTTTCAAATTTCCCAATGTCTGCACGGTAAAAATTGAAGTGTTTTAGGTGTTTTGAAGAGCTTACGGCTTTAGAGCTGAGGGCACAGAAAAGCACATCCAAGTGTATTCTCCTTGGGAAGTTTCGGATCCATCTGAATATGCACAGTTACAACTAAGTCACTGAGCTTGGAGGTGATAGAAACTGCTATTTGTATTTATACTTTACGAGTTTGTCGTATTAAAATTATATACTGTAATCTGGTAGCTGAATGTGTCACGATCATATACAAATAAAGGCAAATGCGAAGAATATATTACAGAATGTAAGATAGGAGGCCACTTTTTAAAGTTGGTACAAACGGCCAGAACTTTACTTCTCTTGGGGGCAATCTACAATTCGTAAATGCAGTCTATACTTTTATGGAAAGCTATCCATGTATGCCAAGCCTTGAATAAAAAACTTATCTGACAGCATTTGACATCTACAGCTACACTAACAGGCGTTTGTAGGAGCTGAACGCATGGCTCCTGAACAGCTGCGAATGGCTCTGTGCTGAAGAGTAATTTGGCTACATAAATCGTACACACTTCGTGATTGTGTCTCAACCCATAGTTCGGTGGAGATCGAATAATCCCTCGGCAGATAGTGAGTAGAATACTTTGATGCGCTTCCCACGACAGACAGTTGAGTAAGAAAATTATATTTAATATTGCTTCACGCTTTTCAACAGTGGATTGTATATGAATTGTCCAGCTTACCCGTGAGCGAAGTATTATTTCGAGGAAGTGAGGACGAGATTTTATCTGAAAAATGTGCATTCCACGTATGACTTGAGCATTCGATTTGTAAAAATGTACGATGATTGACTTCTCAACTGAAATCTCCAGCCCGTTGGTAGACACGCAATCATCCACCTGTTCTGTGGTAGTAAGTAATTCCGATTCGGCCTGAAGATACGAATTCGCAGTTGGATAAACACATACGCTGAGATGACAAAGGCCAGGGGATGGCGATATGCACATATAGATATGACGGGAGGTATAAAACGGCAATGCATTGTCGGAGCTGTCATTTGTTCTCAGATGATTCGTTTTAAAAGGTTTCCGATGAAATTATGGCCGAACGGCGGGAGTTAACAGACTTTGAGGGCGGAACGGTTGTTGGACTTGAGGCATGGGACATTCCATTTCGGAAATCGTTACGGAATTCAATATTCCTAGATCCACAGTGCCAAGAGTGTGCCGAGGATACCAAATTTCATGCATCACCTCTCACCACGGACAATGCTGTGGCTGACGGCCTTCCGTTAACGACAGAGAGCAGCGGCGTGTGCGTAGACTTGTCAGCGTTAAAGAAAAGTGAACTACCCGCAGAAATGTAGAACATACGACGGACGTATCCGTTAGAGTGTGCGCCGAAATTCGGCGTTAATGAATTATGGCAGCAGAAGACCGAAGCGACTGCCTTTGTTGACAACACTACATCGCCTGCAGCACCTCTCCTGGGCTCGTGATTATATCACTTGGACCCTAGACGATTGGAAATGGAAAAGAGTTCTGATATCAATTGATCAGAGCTAATGGTAGGTTTCGAGTGTGGAGCAGAACCCCAGAAGCTATGGAACTAAGTTGCCAACAAGATACTGTGAAGGCTGCTGGTGGCTCCATAATGGTGTGGGCTGTGTTTACATGGAATGGACTTGGACTTTTGGTTCCGCCAGGGTAGCCGAGAGCGTTCTAATTTTGTTTGTTGTAACTGAAAGACGCCTTTTGTCCATGTAAAAAAAAAAAAAAGTAAAAAAAAGGCGTTGGGTTAGTAAGCGAAAGGTTAAGAGTTCAAACCTTGTGCGATGCTAAATATTTTCTTTATTTAAAAACAATATCGAAGTTTCTACAAAAAAATAAAAAAAAGGCGCTCAGTCCGGAACCGCGCGACTGCTCGGGCCTGGGTTCGATTCCTGGCCGGGTTATTTAAAAAAAAAAAGTTGGTAGAGCACTTGCCCGCGGGAAAAAAAAAAAAAAAAAAAAAAGAGAGCGCTAACGCGCTGCTTCCTGGACTCGGATACGCGCGCTGGCCCCAGATCGAATCCGCCCGGCAGATTAACGACGACGGCCGATGTGTCGGCAAGCCTGTATGTGGTTTTTAGGCGGTTTTCCACATCCCGCTAGGTGACTACCGGGCTGGTCCCCTCGTCCCGCCTCAGTCACACGACTCGCAGACATTTGAAACACATTCACATTATTTCACGATTTACACTAGAAGCAGACAGCTGGGGTACACTAATTCCATCCCAGGGGTATGGGGTGGCGGCAGGAAGGGCATCCAGCCACCCCTAACATTAACCATGCCATATCCGTACTTAACCCTGCTGAAAATGCGTCCAATGTGGGATAAAGGCGGTAGCAAAAGAGAGAAAGAAAGGACTTGGTCCTCTGGTCCAACTGAACCGATTGACTGGAAATGGTTATATTCAGCTGCTTGGGAGGCCATTTGCAGCCATTGACGGACGTAATGTCCCCAAACAATGATGGAATTTTTATGGATGACAATGCGCCATGTCACCTGGCCAGAATTGTTCGCGACTGGTTTGAAGAACATTCTGGACAGTTCGAGCGAATGATTTGGCCACCCACATCGCCCGACATGAAACCCATTGAACACTTATGGGGCGCAATCGAGAGGTCAGTTCGTGATCAAAGTCCTGCACCTGCAACACTTTCGTAACTGTGAGTATCTGTAGAGGCTGCATGGCTCAATATTTCCGCTGGGGACCTCCAAAGACTTGTTTAGTCCATGCCATGTCGAGCTGCCGGGCAAAAGGAGGTTAGACACGATATTAGGAGATATCCCATGACCTTTGTCACCTCAGTCTACATCTCTGCATACTATAATATGTTTGTGGGGAGAGTGGTTGTTCGTTCTAAATCAAGAGCCAACAGAGTACACACAAAAGAACGTTTTGGTAGCAGGGACATAACAGTGACGTTGCTTTATACCCTGCTTTTTTCTATAGAGCACGTACGTTTTCTAATGGTCAAGGTAGTATAAACAAGAATATTATCATTGTTTCTTTGGACGATCTTTCAACGTTTTTGTCTGAAGCGTGGTCTATAGTATCGATCTTCCTCTAGACACCATTCTTACTCTTTCGGAGCCCTTTTACAATTCTGTACATTGCATCAGTTAGTTTTCGTCTTACACCCCCACAAAACACAGCTTCGTTATAGACCATCTTCTTTCAACAGACGGTCGTTTCGCCGACTCAGTGGTATACTACAACGACACGAGCGTACACTCAATTTCTATGCTAAGTCACAACTAGCCTCACACTTTTGTACGCTTCTGTAAAGCCCTCCTCTCACTGGAAGTGGAAACGTGCGTGGACTAGGAGCTGGCGACGTCACAGCGTGGAATTCCACGTTCCATTACACTGGCAAGCGCGAAAATAAGAATCAGACATGTCGCTTTGTCCGTTGTAAATAGCCTGAAATGTTTAAGTTCAGTTCATCTCAAACGCTATGGGTCTCCCAATGCCTTTGTGCTATGAGGTAGCAGTAATAGCTGACGATTAAGTGCAATTTTTGCACTGATCAGACTTGCCTTTGATCCAGTGGAACAACGTGGTGCAGTTCACCCGCCACAGAAATTTTACATCAAGTTTAAGTTAGAATAACTTGCCCATACTTCGTGTAAAAGTAAGGGTGATTGTTTCTTTATGCGAGTACGTTTTTCAATTTCTTTACGCCCTTGATTTATAAACTGAACGTCGCGCCCTTTGTTCTAATTGTAAGAAGAGCCACGTGCTCAACCTCTCCTGTATAATCAGTTTCTTTCGTTGTGACCTTAAATAATTACTTGTTATGATATTATTTGACAATTCTCGAAGTTTTCATGCAAGTGCGGAAACCTGGCGTAATAAATTGTGTGGAACCAAGTGGGTGTGGATTAGGTGGAGGCCTTCAGCCGGACCAGATTATTCCTCATCGATTTGATTTATACGGCTGCTATTCTTTGATAGAAATGTGCTCTCTGTGCCCACTTTTCCTTCTTTGCATTCGAGTGCTGTTGGTGGTTCTCGCCTGAGTCCATCTTTTGAGTCTCAGCTAAGTAACTGGTTCAAATGGTTCAAATGGCTCTGAGCACTATGGGACTCAACTGCTGTGGTCATAAGTCCCCTAGAACTTAGAACTACTTAAACCTAACTAACCTAAGGACAGCACACAACACCCAGCCATCACGAGGCAGAGAAAATCCCTGACCCCGCCGGGAATCGAACCCGGGAACCCGGGCGTGGGAAGCGAGAACGGTACCGCACGACCACGAGATGCGGGCCTAAGTAACTGAGTGCATGGCCATTTCCTTATTATTGCATGTCGTTTTCCTTCCGTTGAATTTCACAAATGTTACGATCTTCTCATTAAAGAGTAACAAGTTACTTTGTTCCAGTATAAGGCAACCGTTTCCTCTTATAATGTAACTAATTTCCTCCATTATTGAGCACTGCTAATTGAATAAACCAGTGATAAGTTGTATACCATCAATCCTGCGTATTGTTGCATGATCGTTAGGTCAATACCTGATTTCAGTTGTAAAATCAATATGAATTCTCTGTTATATCTTTTGATGAGTCATTGCATAAGGGCAGTGATAAATGAGAAGGTGAAAGTCACTTAAGTGATCAAAAAAAGAGGGGGAAACAATTGTAAATACATTTTTATAAACATTTTCCAGTTCGGTCGGTTCTCTTGTCTTAAGAGTCGCTTTAGGCTGGTGGCGACCCTGAAGCGCTATCATATTAGTTGTGAGTCTGAACGCCCCCAAGGTACTAAAAGTAGTATACCGATACATTGGTCCTAGGTCAAGTTGCTAGTGCAGACTCCGTGCAAGACCTAAACATCCTACTTATACATAATTATATTTATCAGATAATGAAATCTGTAGTTACAGTCTTTCAACACACCGTTCCATATAACTAACACGTTACTCCCATGTTGGCGTAGCATACTTGACAGCGATGTAAATTATAAAGAGGAAACCAGTAGGTTCGCGTATAACTACTTCTAATTTTTTTACCATCTGTTTTTTTAAATATTGTAGGGTCTTTCTTATTAATTTAATAGGAGACGGTGATATTAATTATTAATTTGTTGCACTGACCAAAGACTGGAATGATTAAGTGACTAGAAGTCTTAACGTGAGTGCCAATCTATTTCAGAAAGTAAACACAAGTTAGTCATTGGAAATTCTTGGTATTATGAAACTTCGTGTAAAATATATCTAACTATATCATGGTTTTATGGGCTTCTTCACATTTTGATTTTGCCTGTAAATATATTTTTCATTGATGGTTAGTAGCTTCGAAAAAATCTCCTGTTCCATTCGAATGAAATTACGAAACGAACCTCGATCTTCAAACCTATGCGATTAAGTACATTACTGTACTTCAAAGTGATGGTAGTCAATACAGCATTGAGAATATGAATATTGTCGATGCGCAACGGACATTAGACATAATACTTTAACTCTGTTTAGTTTAAAAGCGAAAACATTATAAAGATTCAACTTCTACTAGTACGTATCTTAGCATATGTAGTGGTCCTCTACCTGCAGTTCGCTATTTAAGCCATCGACAAGTCCAGAATCCTCTTCGCGATGTTATCCGCTCTTCTTCGACGATAGCAAACGGAGCTAACGTAGCTATTTCACACGCTTCCATTTTCGTAAACAAACTGTGTGATTTGCGCGGCAGATGCAGCCGAGAACTGGCCCAGGAGATCGCAGCTGTCGGAAAATTTGATGATGAGGAGCACGTAATGTTCCGTGAGATGTAGCAGGTCATTTGAGAGGGCGCAACTACCACGATGGATACCATATCTGTCAGGTTTCGTGATGAGAAACGCGGCCCGCGTGAGGACGTTTTAGAAGAGAACGAGTCGACAAGTAGGAAGCGATGGCAGCAACACCGCCCTCAAACTTCTCATACTCGCAGAACTGCAGCAGGAAGGAGGGAAGACGGCATGGCACTGACGTCACCGCGGCGCCTTGATTTCTAATGTATGCAACCCTCGACGTTTGACTCGTACTGTCTCCTTTTCTGATTTATAGTTGAAACCCGTTGCTAGTAAACAGAGTATTGGTCTTCGATAACAGCAAGGGACCACTGAGCTTAAGGCCAGGTCCTCACTCAAAATGGCCGAATATTCGATTTTTATTAATCGCGTTTTTTGAAAGGTACAGGGTGACAATTATTGAACTGTATGAAAAAATTAAATTAATTACAAACTAGGCGTGCATACAATTTATTCAACACGTTAACGTCACTACAGTTGTTCTAATTTAGGTTATGACGTGCTCGATATGCCTGCCATCATTGCGATGATGTGGCGGTGACGAATAGCCAAATTCTGCATGACCCGTTGAAGTGTCGGAATATCAGTGCTGTCGATGACTTCCTGAATGGCTGCTTTCAGCTCAGCAGTGGTTTTGGGGTTATTGCTGTACACTTTGTCTTTAATACAGCCCCACAGAAAGGAGTCGCATGTGTTCAGATCTGGAGAATATGGCAACTAATCGAGGCCCTTGCCAGTGGCCTCTGGCTACCCCAGAGCCAGAATGCGGTCCCCAAAGTCCTCCTCCAGGACATCAAACACTCTCCTGCTTCGATGGGGGTCGCGCTCCATCTTGCATGAACCACACATCTTGTCGAAATCAGGGGCACTTTGGATAATGAGGATGAAATCATCTTCCAAAAGCTTCACATGCCGTGCAGTAGTCACCGAGCTGTCAAGGAATATCCCATCGATTATTCCGTGAGTGGACATTGCACACCACACAGTCACCCATCGAGGGTGAAGAGACTTCCCGATCGCGAAATGCAGATTCTCAGTCCCCCTATTGCGCCAATTTTGCTTATTGATGAACCCATCCAAACACAAGTGGGCTTCGTCACTAAACCAAACAATATAATGCGCATACTAATTCCCATCATGCCGCACAGCCAACCGTGCAGTGTGAATGTACTAATGCAAATCGTTAAGAAATTATGACGATTTTGTTTCATACAATTCAATAACTGTCACCCTGTATATGCGTCTAGAATTTTGGGACGGAAGCGTTTTTTAATCTGCGCATTACAAAAATTTATGTTCGAAGCAGTGTGACGGTTGCCGTGGGACGCTTTCAGCCAGAGACTCCTGATTCCACTAGAAAAGTTGTCGTGCCGTGACGCAGTGTTCACAAACTGACTTATATTACAGTATGCATGCAAAACATATTCGCCGAAAAAGTCGACGAACAACGTGTGCAGGCTGCTGTACGCAGCTTCCCCAGCTCAGCTGGGTCGGCTTTTCTCGCGAAGAAGACCGAGGTAATTGTTCTCCAGGAACAATTCGAGATACAGCAAGGGTTGGTAGACGGTCCTGGAATTGAAGAATAAACGTAAGTAACGAAAACAATTTTTTGGTCAAATTTTGGTCAAAATTGATCAAAACATAATTTTTGGCCCGCCATATTGGATTAGAGGCAACGGCCTTGCCGCAGTGGATACACCGGTTCCCGTGAGATCACCGAAGTTAAGCGCTGTCGGGCGTGGCTGGCACTTGGATGGATGACCATCCAGCCGCCATGCGCTGTTGTCATTTTTTGGGGTGCACTCAGCCTCGTGATGCCAATTGAGGAGCTACTCGACCGAATAGTAGCGGCTCCGGTCGAGGACAACCATCATAACGACCGGGAGAGCGGTGTGCGGGACCACACGCCCCTCCTGCCCGCATCCTCAACTGAGGATGACACGGCGGTCTGATGGTCCCGATGGGCCAGTTGTAGCCTGAAGACGTAGTGCTTTATATTGGATTAGCCATTTTGAATTTCGAAAATCTAGTTTTTGTGCAGATTGAACTAATAATATATATAAAAGTTTACCCTAAACTGTAAACAGATTTTTCTCAAGGAATGATTCAGCCTATCAACTTCTACATTTGATCCCCGAAAGTAAACACTTTTCTTAGTAGCTTATATCTATAACATAGGAAATATCTTGATGTTAACTATCTTTTGTAAAGCCGTAAAGAGTGAAGAAAATCACAAAAAATCGAATTGTTGTTAGCACCATATCGTTAAATTTAAGGTTAATTTATTCTTGTTAGGTATAAGCTCCCATACAGTTAATGTAGTATCTACTGATGTTATACATTTTCGATTTCGGATAACTCCTGAGGGGCTACACTGCATGCTGTCTGCGTACTTCAAACTCTCAGGCCTTTGATCAAACCATAATTACGGGCCCCATTTTTTCGTGTTGAAAATCTAACATAAAGTTCAAAGTATGATCAATCATAATCCCCAAACAGACCCTTTCTAAGTCTTTTCATTGTCTCAAAAAAATTTCCAAACTTTGCCTATTTTTTGCTCATTTTAATAAGAACCCGGTCTCAATGTTAGGAAATGCTTATTATGAGGGCGGCGCCAAAGCTGCGAGCCAGCGAACTTCCTTCGATTCTACGTTGCAAGACGGACAACTAGCGCAGTGCTGGCAAGTAACCTGCGAATGCTAACAAAGCGCTTTTCACTCGTTCTTCCCTACCGTTAGCATCTGATACAGTGCTGTGTTCGCTGAGTGAAGTAGGGATGGTGGTTATCGCTGAAACAACCGGTTTTTGGTTACGTCTCTTTTTTCAACGCCAGTTTAACCGGACTGTTAAAACAACTCCAAACTACCGATTTATGAAATAACCGATCTTTGGGTTTTTATTCCCATTATTTCCTGTAATAAACGTAGAAATCGAATGCAGTTTCGAGATGCCTATGCAACTGTTTTCAAAAAGACAGTGGAAACTAAAAAAGATCACCCAGGACGGTGGATCACTCGGCTTGTGGGTCGATGAAGAACGCAGCAAATTGCACGTCGACATGTGAACTGCAGGACACATGAACATCGACGTTTCAGACGCACATTGCGGCACTGGAGAGCACATGACGACCTGTTTGGTAGTGACCACTTCCCCATCTTCCTGTCACTCCCCTTACGTCATGCCCAAGGTTGCCTACCCATTGTAAGGTGTATGCTTCGCCGGCGATGGGCGAGGCATGACAGAATCTCTGAGCAGAGAGTAGTTTATTGTTAATCGTTGCTTGTCGCGAGTCTGCGCTAGTCTGCGCGAGTCGACAGTAAAAGTCAGTCTGCGCTAGTCTGCGCTTGTCTGAGCGAGTCTGCATTAGTAGTCAGTCGGATACAGTAGTAGTCGGTCGGCTTTAGTAGCGAGTGGACAGGAGTATTCTGCGGGAGTCGGCATGCGTCGGCTGTGTGCTCTGGTCGCGACTCTGGTCAGGACTCTGGAGGATGAGTATTGTTGTAGAAGGTAAAGAAGCAGCCTTGCGCACATTTAGTAATGTATGTTAATTGTAATTAATTTTTGTTCAGAAAAAAATGCCCCAATAATAATTTTTATAATATAAAGTAACTTTTTTTAAAGAAAAGTATTCATTTCAATTTAAAGAATTTTTCCAATGCATTATCATTGCTTCCAAGAATCAAAAAAAAAAAAATTCGCCAGCATTGCACGAAGCTGTGTCGAAGAATGTGTACATAAGAGCAGATATATAATTGCAGTTTTATTGAGGTAAGAATTTTTGCTTGTTTTATTCAGAATACAGGGCCGAAGGTCAGCGCTGCTGTCCTTATAAAATTTACCAGATATTATTATTTCTGTTGAGAGGTTACATTTGGTTCGTGGTTTATTATTTAATTAATATTACTGTTGGTTTATGGTCAATTTTCATTGCTTAATTTTTGTGGGGAGGTTACGCTTGGCTCCATTCTCAATTTTCATTTAATTTATTTTCTGCGGGGAGGTTACACCATATGTGCTTTAAACAAGGCAGACTGGGAAAATAATTAAATAGGCAAATAAAAGAAAACTTAGTCTGTCCACTGTTCCCTTCTTCTCTCGAGAAGTGATAAGTCGTTGACTGCTAAGTGATAAGTGGTTGACTAGTACAAAAGCTCACCAGTATTGTCCTATTGATTCTAACTTTTTGTACCTCTGTTCGCAAATAATGAGGTAATCGGGGATCATTCCACTAATTGAACATTTTCCGCATAATTTTTTTTTCAAGGGCTACAAGTAGGTAAACGCATGTTAGGTAGGCACAGCCATTAATCAGCCGCTTTCTACTTTTATCGTAAACTATGTATGAAGTGTTAAGTTTTCTCCTTATATCATATCGCAAGTTTGTTGTCGCTCCTCCCGTTTTTAATCTTTTCAAGTAAATGGAGCACAGTACTTCACTGATAGTACACTTTGCAAAATACTTCCAGATTAGGGATGACGCCAACCTGCAATAGAACTTATGTCTGATGACGACAGTGAGAAAATAGCATATACGAGGTGCGACAATAAAGTAATGTGACTGATGTGAAAAAAAATGTTGCTTACCGTTTTAGTCAAGTTTAGTGTTGTCTCCTTCAACGTAGTTCCCTTCTGATTGCACACACTCTTTCCAGCGCTTCTGCCATTGATGGTAACATTTCTGGAACTAATCTTCTGTAATATCCTCCAAGACCCTCGTCACAGCTTTTTGGTCATCTTGTGTTGTTTGAAAATGGTGTCCCTTGACCGCCGTTTTGACTCTTGGAAATAGAAAAAGGTCGCACAGAGCGATATCTGGTGAACAAGGTGGCTGTGGTAGTACTGAATTTATTTATTTATTTATTTATTTATTTATTGAGGTTAAAAATTGCTGTACTGACAGAGCAGTATGGGATAGCGCATTATCGTGATGCAGAATCCAATCAGCAATCTTGGAATGAACACAAAGAACTATTTTACGAAGTCTTTCTAAAATTTCTTTGTAGTAATATTGGTTAACTCTTTGTCTAAAAATGGTTCAAATGGCTCTGAGCACTATGTGACTTAACTTCTGAAGTCAACGGTCGCCTAGAACTTAGAACTAATTAAACCTAACTAACCTAAGGATATCACTCACATCCATGCCCGAGGCAGGATTTGAATCTGAGCGCCTAGAACCGCACGGCCACTCCGGCCGGCCGAAACAGTGCTGTACAATTTCTTACTCAATGTGTTTGTTGGCTCGTTCTTGTCAGAACTGTTATTAAAATAGCGCTGATGGCTTTTCCAATTTTCTGTAATGACGCAGTATTTCAAAGCAACGTAAATTTTACGAATACAGAGAATTCGTTCTTTAAAAAAGTACTGCTGCTATAGCTAATTGATATTTCAGTTTATCTACCCTGCTTTTAGAAAAAAATAACAAGACCAAGCAAATACCGAAAAATACTGGGCATTCAGAAGTAAAATACTGGTATCGGTTTTACCCGGTCCGTTTTTTCTTTTCCGCCGTAGAGTGACGCACATTCGGTTGTGCGTTACCCCTGTGTAAACCAGACTTAAACACAGCACACTCCCGCCGTTTCACTTCTTTTCTCCGCCCTCATGTGCTCCACCTAGATCAGGGTTGTAATCCCGTCTTCTGTTCGTGGCCCTGAGAGGCTTTTACTGGCGGTGGGCGGATGCAGCGACGGGGGTTGGCGCGGGCCGCACTTCCGGTTGCTGCGTGGAGCCGCTTCCGGCAACAGTGACGTCAGCGTAGGACGCCAGATGTGGGCTCAGCACACGGCCCGCTGCCCCTTTCTGAAGTTTCCACTCCTCTAACAGTATCGTATACGAGTTGTCAGGAACAGAGAGGGAGCAGAGAGTGGACAACATTGTGGGCAGCGGTTTATATCACCGGGTTTGACGCACTTGTTTTTCGGATCCTGATTACGTTTAGAAAAATTTAGGAATTTGTGGTAAGTTTCAGTGGGAGCAAACTGAGGTCATCGTTCCATAGGCTTACACACTACTTAATCTTAAACTAACTTACGGTAAGGACAACACACACACACACACACACACACACACACACACACACACAACCGAGGGAGGACTCGAGCCGGCCGTAGTGGCCGAGCGGTTCTAGGCGCCACAGTCTGGAACCGCACGACTCTACGGTCGCAGGTTCGAATCCTGCCTCGGGCATGGATGTGTGTGATGTCCTTAGGTTAGTTAGGTTTAAGTAGTTCTAAGTTCCAGGGGACTGATGACTTCAGATGTTAAGTCCCATAGTGCTCAGAGCCATTTGGAGGACTCGGACCTCCGACGGGGGGAGCCGCGCGAGAAAACTATCGGACAGTTTCTCGGATAAGTCAAACTTTGTAACAGAAGACAGTTTAAAGAAACGAATTTAGAATTATATTAATACCTTCAGCTGCTAACGGGCGTTGATATATATCAACGGGGACAGGTGAAAATGTGTGCCCCGACCGGGACTCGAACCCGGGATCTTCTGCTTATATGGCAGACACACTATCCTTCTGAGCCACCGAGGCCACAGAAGAAAGCGCGACTGCAGGGACTACCTCGCGCACGCCTCCCGCGGGACCCACATTCTCACCTTGAATGTCCACACACTACATTCGTAGTGTCCCACCCCAACACACTCATTACTCGTGGAAGACATTCTTACCAAGTCCCATAAGATTTCGGGGAATATATGTGTATCCGCACTGAAGAAGAAGGTCATGGCCGGTGTTGCCAGAACTATATACTTACATGGATATGGTATCTGTTCTTTCGAACATATCCGAACCGGCCAATAGTGTGTGGACCTACAAGGTGAGAATGTGGGTCGCGCGGGAGGCGTGCGCGAGATGGTCCCTACAGTCGCGCTATCTTTTGTGCCCTCGGTGGCTCAGATGGACGAGGAAGGCGTTGGCAAACCACCTCCACTAGGACCTTGCCTAGTACAGCGGCACGGGTCTCCCGCATCATCCCCTACGCCTCTCGGACAGTGGGACCTCATTATCATCCCAATCCATCTGCCTGGAAATGTTTCATTGAGGAACCGACGAACATGCACCGGCACGGTAGCTCAGCGTGTTCGGTCAGAGGGCTAGCTGCCCTCTGTAATAACAAAACTGAGTTAATCCATCAACAACGAACTGAAACGAGTGTCTTTCGACATCCGCCCAGAGCAGATACAACGAACGATAGCCGGCACGGTAGCCCAGCGTGTTCGGTCAGAGGGCTGCGTGCTCTCTGTAATAAAAAAACTGAGTCAAAGAATCAACGATCAACTTGAACGGATGTCTTGTCACGTCCGCCCAGACCAAACGCAACGAACAATATCGAAAAAAAAAGATGGTTAGAGTGTCTGCCATGTAACCAAGAGATCCCGGGTTCGAGTCCCGGTCGGGCACACATTTTCACCTGTCCCAGTTGATATATATCAACACCCGTTAGCAGCTGACGGTATTAATATAATTCTAAATTCGTTCTAGACGGCTGCAGGTCATCAATGGTGTCTGTTCTTTTGGACATGTCAGAAAGAGCAGACACCATATCCATATCAGTCCGCAGCTCGTGGTCGTGCGCGTTCGATTCCCGGCGGGGTCAGGGATTTTCTCTGCCTCGTGATGGCTGGGTGTTGGGTGCTGTCCTTAGGTTAGTTAGGTTTAAATAGTTCTAAGTTCTACGGGACTGATGACCATAGATGTTAAAGTCCCATAGTGCTCAGAGCCATTTGAACCATTTTTGAATCCATATAAGTATATAGTTTAAAGAAATGTCAAGATATTTTTTCCAGCGTTTATGCACCTGCAGAAAGCCTTCGAGAATGTAAGGTATTATAAACAGTTCAGTGTCGCACTACAGAGGCAACAGAGTGATCTATAACGTGTACTAAACTCAGATGAGAATAATAAAAAAGGACAAGTTCTTGTTAGAAGACTGTTGTGAAGGTTTCCTGCTTTTCCTAGGTTATTGTAAAAGGATAATCTCTGCCTTAACGTGCGCACCTTTATTTCCCTCTCACATTGCCGCGCAGCTTACCAGCGTGCGAATTAATTATGGCGCTGCCAGAAGGGACATGGAGTATAATAAACACAAATGAAATATCGAACAAAAGAGACGCCACTAGGTTTTACCACCAAGAAAAGGACGAAAGAAAATTCTGATGACAGGTGTTCCAACAGAATAGTGAAGATAATTTTTATTTTTTATTTATTTTTGTTCATAATGCGGGGCCACGGTCATAATATATTTCTTTAAAGTCAGTACAGCCATTAGACTGTTGTTTATTTACAGTGTTACATTTACTCTTACACAATCATGTTTTAGGGTTCAAAGTGCCATTATCAAGTATTCTAAATTGCCTCAGATGGCATTGTTGTTGTTGTGGTCTTCAGTCCAGAGACTGGTTTGATGCAGCTCTCCATGCTGCTCTATCCTGTGCAAGCTTCTTCAAATGGGTCAAATGGCTCTGAGCACTATGCGACTTAACTTCTGAGGTCATCAGTCGCCTAGAACTTAGAACTAATTAAACCTAACTAACTTAAGGACATCACACACATCCATGCCCGAGGCAGGATTCGAACCTGCGACCGTAGCGGTCGCTCGGCTCCAGACTGTAGCACCTAGAACCGCACGGCCACTCCGGCCGGCCTGCAAGCTTCTTCATCTCCCAGCAGATGGCATACTGTCGTATTAAAATACACTATTTGACACATTGTCTAAGAGTCGATATTTCTGGCAGAGCCTACTGCTTTGTTTCATTACTGAGTACACCATCTTGACTCTGAAGAACTGCACACATGCATGCAATTACGGTATCGTAGGCAACCGCAAACATTTTTTCTCGAAGGTACTGACGGTTCTGTCTTACAGTGCGATACATTTATTAACAGCTATTATGATAATTTTTTTCATTTATCTCGTTTTCACTTGGCTGTCGCTTATTCGAGGGTTGACTGAAAAGTAATACCTCCACCTTCGTAACTCTTCAACAGTTGGCAGCATTGGTATGCGGCAGGTATTGGCTTGTTCCGTAGCCTTTTCTCTACAGCTCCAGTTGGCGGGAAGCCTTAGCATTGAACGGATGTGTTGTTACAATGTGAAGTATGGAAACCTGCGCAGACGGTCGGCCAATGCGATTATAAGTAACGTGCAGTCACTGAATTCTTGAGAGCAGTAGGTGTCACCCACAGAGGCGGATTTATAAATTTTGCGCTCCTAGGCACACCATATTATATGCGCCCCCTTCCCCCGCAATAAAACATGTTTTGAATAATAACTTTTACCCGAAAACTTCACAATTGCCGTTTTGGGTGGGAGCGCTATGAGCTGTTTCCGTACTCTGCTGTTCATTGTTCTGAAGGACGCGTCAGCGGTCTAGTCGCGCTCAATCGAAATGTAATATGGTTCCTCAACTGCACTCGTTGTACGGCAGTGGATAAAACGAGCTTAAAACTGCATTCACATTCTTCCGTCGAAAGACAACAGGAAGTAACACAAGGAAAATAACTTTTCTTTTATGGCCTAAAAATTCAGAAGAGTGTATAGGACACAACGGATTTTTGTTATACATTCACTTTTAATACGTTCTTTTACATGAAACCGTTGAAAATGAAAACAAAAAAGTTGTGTTATGATCTAAAAATTGAAGCGAACGTGCCATACATTATAATTTAATACGTACTTTTACAGAGATGCGTTCAAACTGTAGTTTTACGATCTAATAACTTGAATGTGTAGCAGATAAAAAAAACACGTTCGGTATTAATACGTGAATCTATAGGAAAGCGTAAGAAATGAATATGAAATAAAGAACTAATAACTAAATACAGACGAACAAACACACAACTGAATTTGCTATTACATAATTTTACAGACTAGTGTGGAAAAATCAAATTTGTTTTATAATCTGATAGTTAACGTGTAAAGCATTAGGGTCTGAGTAGCTAGATGCTGCATTATAAGTGTACACAATACCTTTAATCCATGTAAGGGCTGAAGGGTTTTGTACTGCAGCTACTGCTCTCACCATAGCTCTCTCTAACGGTATTAGCAAAGCTTTTACGTATTTATCGACAGAACTGAACTACGTTATTTATTAACACTTTTTCATCTGAGCGTAGTCTCCGATAACATACATTTCCGCGATAACTATACACTTCAGCAGACGCCAAGAACACGCATCAGTTGTAATATACTGTACTATGGTATCAGTATGACTTGACTGTACAGCGCCGAGCGGCCTGGGTCATTCGGGTATTGTTTAGTATTGTCGGGCGCCTTCGGTCACGTCTGCACGTAAACGAGGTTAAGTTCCGCGTTCTGCCATCGGCAGTTGTAAAATAAACAGGTAATACGTATTTTGTAAATCCAATAAATGTGCTCTAAGTTATAATAAAAACACATTATAATCTTAAACTTTTAGAACTAATATGAATAAATAAACAAACTCACCAGTCAGCAAAGTTGATGTCTGGCTCTGGCAGCAGAAAAATCGCTGATAATATCTTCATAGTTCAGGCGGTTATCAGTTAGGAGGTAGGCTTCGATGAGAGGAATGGACAAGACGTTCAATCTCTCCTCAGACAACGTAGAACGTAGGTAAGATTTCAGTCTTTTAAGAGCCGAAAACGAGCGCTCTGCTGAACAATTTGAAAGTGCCATACATAGAAATATTCTAAGAGCAAGGTCAAGATTCGGAAATACGGACAGCAACCACCGAGATTCACAAGCAAAATGTTGACAGATTAATTCAGGACGATCGTCGTATTACTCAGAGAGAAATTGCAAGCACAATCGGCAATTCACAAGAACGTGTGGTTCACATTATTGCTTTGCCTTGCTATCGGAAGATCTGTGCACGAAGAGTACCCCGGATGCTGACTCCTGAAATGAAAGCGCACAGACTTGAAATTTGCCAGCAACTCCTCTCGCGTTACGACAATGAAGGTGACGCCTTACTCTATTCAATAGTGACAGGAGACGAAACGTAGGTACACCATTACGACCCGGAGACGAGATGTCAGTCTATGGAATATCGACACAAAGACTCGCCCCAGAAAAATAAATTCAAGATGCGGCCCTCAGCTGGACAAATCATGGCCACAGTGTTCTGGGACGCAGATGGTGTAATTCATGTTGATCTCCTTGATCGTGGAACAATTCAGAGCATTACACCATAAAATGGTTCAAATGGCTCTAAGCACTATGGGACTTACCATCTGAGGTGTTCAGTCCCCTAGACTTGGAACTACACTCCTGGAAATGGAAAAAAGAACACATTGACACCGGTATGTCAGACCCACCATACTTGCTCCGGACACTGCGAGAGGGCTGTACAAGCAATGATCACACGCACGGCACAGCGGACACACCAGGAACCGCGGTGTTGGCCGTCGAATGGCGCTAGCTGCGCAGCATTTGTGCACCGCCGCCGTCAGTGTCAGCCAGTTTGCCGTGGCATACGGAGCTCCATCGCAGTCTTTAACACTGGTAGCATGCCGCGACAGCGTGGACGTGAACCGTATGTGCAGTTGACGGACTTTGAGCGAGGGCGTATAGTGGGCATGCGGGAGGCCGGGTGGACGTACCGCCGAATTGCTCAACACGTGGGGCGTGAGGTCTCCACAGTACATCGATGCTGTCGCCAGTGGTCAGCGGAAGGTGCACGTGCCCGTCGACCTGGGACCGGACCGCAGCGACGCACGGATGCACGCCAAGACCGTAGGATCCTACGCAGTGCCGTAGGGGACCGCACCGCCACTTCCCAGCAAATTAGGGACACTGTTGCTCCTGGGGTATCGGCGAGGACCATTCGCAACCGTGTCCATGAAGCTGGGCTACGGTCCCGCACACCGTTAGGCCGTCTTCCGCTCACGCCCCAACATCGTGCAGCCCGCCTCCAGTGGTGTCGCGACAGGCGTGAATGGAGGGACGAATGGAGACGTGTCGTCTTCAGCGATGAGAGTCGCTTCTGCCTTGGTGCCAATGATGGTCGTATGCGTGTTTGGCGCCGTGCAGGTGAGCGCCACAATCAGGACTGCATACGACCGAGGCACACAGGGCCAACACCCGGCATCATGGTGTGGGGAGCGATCTCCTACACTGGCCGTACACCACTGGTGATCGTCGAGGGGACACTGAATAGTGCACGGTACATCCAAACCGTCATCGAACCCATCGTTCTACCATTCCTAGACCGGCAAGGGAACTTGCTGTTCCAACAGGACAATGCACGTCCGCATGTATCCCGTGCCACCCAACGTGCTCTAGAAGGTGTAAGTCAACTACCCTGGCCAGCAAGATCTCCGGATCTGTCCCCCATTGAGCATGTTTGGGACTGGATGAAGCGTCGTCTCACGCGGTCTGCACGTCCAGCTGAGGCGCCAGGTGGAAATGGCATGGCAAGCCGTTCCACAGGACTACATCCAGCATCTCTACGATCGTCTCCATGGGAGAATAGCAGCCTGCATTGCTGCGAAAGGTGGATATACACTGTACTAGTGCCGACATTGTGCATGCTCTGTTGCCTGTGTCTATGTGCCTGTGGTTCTGTCAGTGTGATCATGTGATATATCTGACCCCAGGAATGTGTCAATAAAGTTTCCCCTTCCTGGGACAATGAATTCACGGTGTTCTTATTTCAATTTCCAGGAGTGTACTTAAACCTAACCCACCTAAGGACATCACACACATCTATGTCCGAGACAGAATACGAACCTGCGACAGTAACAGCCGCGTTGTTACAGACTGAAGCGTCGAGAACCGCTCGGCCACAGCGGCCGGCGTTACATCACAACGCTGCGAACTCTGAAACGACGGCTAACAAGGGTCCCAATGGAATAGGAAAATGTTTTCCTGCAGCTTGACAATGCCAAACCACACACTTCACGTGCCACCACAGCAGAACTTCAGAGACTCAATCTCACCATCATACGGCATCCTCCATACAGTCCAGATTTAGCACCGTCTGACTTCCATCAGTTCCCGATAATGAAAGACGATCTGCGGGGACATCGTCATACTTCTGATGAAGATGTTGAGAGAACTGTGAGACCTTGGTTGCGGAAACAGAGTGTCGACTTCTTCCGTGACGGCTCCAGAAAACTTGTTCACCTTTGGCAGAAATGTATCCAATTGCCTGGTGATTATGTGGAAAAGTGGATGTTCGTAATTAAAAATCACGTTCTAAAAATTATTTCTGCGTTTGATTTATCAAAATATTCCCATCCAGACCCAGTTAACGAAGGTGGAGGCATTACTTTTCATTCAAAACTCGTATATAAATATTCTTAAGCAACACATGAGCAGAAGACACTGTCCAAAAACATCTGCAGCCATTGAAAATGATCGTAATGGCCCGAAATCAGTCATGCCAATAAAATACAACTTCTAAAAAATGTTACTGGCTGGTTACTATCTCCTACATCAATTTTAAATCGATTCTTGTTGTCATGTTCTCCACGTTTCCTTATGATTTCGCGAATCGAAGCTATTTAGTGGCGTACAAAACACCTTCAAGTAGAGAACGCGGTCGCAGATGCGAGGGCGGCCAGAGGTAGCTACAGTGGCGACTGCTGCCTCCGACCTGGCACGGCATCGCGGACACAGACAGCAAACTTTGCTCGTCGCGCCGACATCTGGCTTCTGGCAGCTGACGGCCGCCGGATTCCATAAAACTTTACGCCCGGCGCCCTGCAAATATCGAAATCTCTGAACGCAGTCTCTTGCCTTCTCACGTTGCGAACAACTTCACCGAGAGGTCAATGCCAAGTCAGAGATGCGAGAAGCTCCTCCTAAGTTTACCCGCACTGCAATCGGCAGTTGGCTCTACTGAGCTACCTCAGTGTGAGGAAGCTAACCGTCTTTTAGAATTCTTCCACTGCTGACCCGACCGGAACTAATGCAGCTGGGTCCCAACTTTGAAAGTTGTGAGCATTAAGTGAAGTCTAGAAAAGGGGAAGTATTTAGCTGTGTTTCGTAATTTAATATTAGATCAGGAGTGTGAGCCAAATGTATGCTGATTTGCAGTGATTTTAATAAATTGCATTTTTGGCCTCTGTTTCCTAAGTGAAGGACGTGGGACTGTGGCTAGTAGCTGTGGCCCTCACTTAGTACGTGCTCAGCAAATGTGGACTCATAATTCAGAAAGTTGCTACGTTTTTGCCTGAGTAATGAATGTAAAACTTACCACAGCCAGTACAGGTCCCTGTTATAGCCATACAGGATCTCTGTATTTATCTTTCTTCCTGTCAGTGAATAATATGAATTAACTGGTCACAAGAAAGACTAGAGAGAGAGAGAGAGAGAGAGAGAGAGAGAGACTGAGATGGGCGAGTAATGGCTGAGTGGTAGTAGAACATTTTACCGTTTCCTGACTGATCTGGAGGCTTGGCGGTGATCATCCATCGAACTTCCACCATTGAATTACCAGATGTCGTATCGTGACTAACAAACAAAAGACAAATCGGTGAAAAATGTCCCTATATCTAACGCGTATGAATATGTTGTCTTCACTGTCGCCTCAAGAACATAAAATTTATATGTTAACTAATGAGCCACCACGACTTCGTACAGGTGTCACTAACTATCTACGACCGGACAACTTGTTTGTAATACACTACTGCCCATTAAAATGGCTACACCACGAAGATGACGTGCTACAGACGCGAAATTTAAACGACAGGAAGAAGATGCTGTGATATGCAAATGATTAGCTTTTCAGAGCATTCTCACAAGGCTGGCGCCGGTGGCGACACCTACAACCTGCTGACATGAGGAAAGTTTCCAACCGATTTCTCATTCACAAACAGCAGCTGACCGGCGTTGCCTGGTGAAACGTTGTTGTGATGCCTCGTGTAAGGAGGAGAAATGCGTACCACCACGTTTCCGACTTTCATAAGGTCGGATTGTATCCTATCGCGATTGCGGTTTATCGTATTGCGACAATGCTGCTCGCGTTGGTCGAGATCCAATGACTGTTAGCAGAATATGGGATCGGTGGGTTCAGGAGGATAATACGGAACGCCGCGCTGGATCCCAACGGTCTCATAACACTAGCAGTCGAGATGACAGGCATCTCATTCATATGGCTGTAAAGGATCGTGCAGCCACGTCTCGATCCCTGAGTCAACAGATGGGTACGTTTGGAAGACAGCAACCATCTGCACGAACAGATCGACGACGTTTGCAGCAGCATGGACTATCAGCTCTGAGACCATGGCTACGGTTACCCTTGACGCTGCATCCCAGACAGGAGCACCTGCGATGGTGTACTGAACGACGAACCTGGGTGCACGAATGGCAAAACGTCATTTTTCCGGATGAATCCAGGTTCTGTTTACAGAATCATGATGGTCGCATCCGTGTGTGGCGACATTGCGATGAACTCACATTGGAAGCGTGTATTTTTCATCGCCGGCGTGATGGTATGGGGTGCCATTGGTTACACGGCTCGGTCACCTTTTCTACGCATTGACGGCACTTTGAACAATGGACGATACGTTTCAGATGTGTTACGACCCGTGGCTCTACCCTTCATTCGTTGCCTGCGAAACCCTACATTTCAGCAGGATAATGCACGACCGGATGTTGCAGGCCCTGCACAGGCCTTTCTGGATACATAAAATGTTCGACTGCTGCCCTGGCCAGCACATTCTCCAGATCTCTCAACAATTGAAAACGTCTGGTCAATGGTGTCCGAGCAACTGGCTCGCCACTATACGCCAGTCACTACTCTTGATGAACTGTGGTATTGTGTTGAAGCTGCATGGTCAGCTGTACCTGTACACGCCATCCAAACTCTGTTTGACTCAATGCCCAGGCATATCAAGGCCCTTATTATGGCCAGAGGTGGTTGTTCTGGGTACTGATTTCTCAGGATCTATGCACCCAAATTGCATGAAAATGTGACCACATGTCAGTTCTAGTACAATATATTTCTCCAATGAATACCCGTTTATCATCTGCATTTCTCCTTGGTGTAGCAATTTTAATGGCCAGTAGTTTACCAGAGCGCTTTCTGTGTCTGTCCTTTGATAGGGAATGCTCGCAGCCAGAAGCCTCAGTGTTATGCAAAAGTGTGAAGCAAGCAGGCAATCATGTAACGGAGACGCATCTGTGCTTCCTACAGTAAACTGAGAATGTTTGAGAGGGGTCAAATTACGACCTCCTGTGTAGCGGGATGGTCCTTTAGGAGAACTGCCACACAAGCTGGATGTGCTGCGTCAGTTTTGCAACGATGTTGGTATCAGCGGTCACGTGAATATTCTCACACCTGTGGACGAAGTTCTGGAAGTCCACGCTGCACAAACGCCTGTCAGGATCGTAGTATTGTAAGGGCAGCAGTGGCAGATCGTACAGGTAGCACATCACAGGTAAGAGGGCTTATGAGCCCAGACGTGTCAATACACTGTGGGACTACTGGCAAGCAGACATCTAGCTCGTCTTCCACTCACGCCACAGCATCCACGTTGACGATTCGAATGGTGCCGTTAGAGGATCACTTGGAATGGAGCGCTGTGGTCTTCAGCGATGAAAGCAGAGTGATGGTCGTTTGCGCGTATGACGTAGACTTGGTGAGCGCTGTCTTGTAGAGTGCCTTCGTCCAAGAGACAATGGACCCCACCCCAGGCCTTATGGTCTGGCCTGCCATAAGCTACAACTCTCATTAACCTTTGGTATTTCTGGAGGGGAAGCAAACCGCGGTCGGTACGTGCAGACTGTTGTTAGACCCATTCTTTTGCTGCTCTTGCAACGGGAAGGTAACGTGTTGTTCTAACAGCATAATGCTTGTCCACTCACTGTCCTTGAAACTCAGAGTGTCCTTCAAGACGCGTAGAAGCTTCCCTAGGCAGCGCAATCTCCGGACTTGTCGCCAAGCGAGCAGCTTTCGGATGTGATGGGACGAGAAGTGACTCGTCCGACTCGTCAGCCAATAGCTCCTACAGAACTACGTGAACAGGTCGAGAAGGCGTGAAAGGACGTATCCCGGACAGTATTCGCCATCTGTACGATCGAGCTGATGTCAGTGTCAGCGCCTGCATTGCCACCCGTGGAGGTTGTACCACATATTGACATGGGCGTTTCAGCATGGGTCGGTAGCTGGAACTTCAGAACCGCTTGTGATATTGATCTGTAAATGTACTCCATATGCACTGTCGCAACAATAAATCTTGAGTGAGCTGGGAACCTCTAAAAGAGTGTATTAATTACTTTCCGGCAGTATATTACACTTTGAGAGGGGATATACGGGGTGCTCCAAAAGTCTCTCCGCAGTGCCGTGTGATAGCCGCGCGTGTCGTGTGCCGCACTGAATATACCGAAATGAAACTCAGTGAAGTACAAGTTATTAAGAATATTCATTTTTACTTACAAATTTTCACATTAAATGTTGAAAGTGTCCCCCTGCTGAATACACAATTCAGTTCGCCTAATCATGTTTCCAAACGCAAGCTGTAACATTCCGTCTGTAACAGAAGCAGTGGAAGTGGGTATTGCAGTTTTCAATTCATCGATGGATTTTGGATGGTTTTTATAGACAGCTGCTTTCGCTGCACCCCAGAAGAAAAATTCAGGTGGTGTTAGCTCAGGCGATCGTGGAGGACAAAGTCCCTGTGAAATTATGCGATCATCATAAACATCAGAGGCCGGCCGCTGTGGCCGAGCGGTTCTAGGCGCTTCAGTCCGGAACCGTGCTGCTGTTACGGTCGCAGGTTCGAATCCTGCCACTGGCATGGATGTGTGTGATGTCCTTAGGTTAGTTAGGTTTAAGTAGTTCTAAATCTAGGGGACTGATGACCTCAGATGTTAGGTCCCATAGTGCTTAGAGCCATTTGAACCATAAACATGAGCAAGCAGTAACATTGAAACGCGAGCTGTATGCGCGGTTGCACGATCTTGTTGAAAATAACCGTTCAGTATTTCACTTAACACAGGTTCTCCTATGAGTGGGTACAGAATATCACTGCAGTATCGTTGTGCGTTTAGTGTTTCGTTATGACTGGATGTTTGTGTTGTTCTCATCATTTCATCATCATACATGAAAGTGGCGAGTTTGGACAGAGCAAAGGTTGGCAATTTGTACGGGCGCTGATAACCACGCAGTTGAGCGTCCCACAAACCAACCATCATCATCATCATCATCATCATTGTTTCGTTGAAAAATATGGGACCCACAATCCGACGTCTAGAAATTGCAATCCGAACTCCTATTTTCACAGAATGAAGTGGTTCCTCATGAATAAACAATGGATTTGGAGTACTCCACATACGAGAATTTTGCGAGTTGATGTACCTGCATAAATGAAACCACGCCTCATCAGTGAAAAACGTTTCACTAAGAATATCCCTTCCATTTTGTTGAACCAAATTTTTGAACCATTGACAATAATCCAGTCTCTTTCCATTATCAGTATTTTTTAGTTGTTGCACGACTGTCCCTTTGTAAGGGAAAAGTTCTAATTTTTTCCTTATAGCTGTGTGGGCCGTTCCGACATTAACATCGATTTCCTGAGCGAGTTTTTTTACTGACTTGTTGGGACTCTTAGACATTTTACCGGAAATATCGAGTAGTTTATCCTCAGACAAAACACTAGGACGACCACTTCTCGCTGCATCTGTCACTAAACCCGTACTTCGAAATTTTGTTAATCAAATCTCGCACAGTATCGCGATGTGGGAGCGTTGTCTCCGGGAAAACTGAATTAAATGTTGGATGAACTGAAACTGTGTATTTACCGACAGCTTTGAACACTTGTTCGATTAAAAACACACGTTCTTCAATGGTTAGCATTTCAACAATGACAAAAAGGAAACAAACGAACAAAGGAGCTAAATTTAAACGTTCACGTCAACACGTAACGACACACACCAACGATACTACTGGCGCTGACTGAGATAAACGAAACAGTGGAATGTTGGGAGAGTCCACTTGAAGGGAAGTAACACAGGCAAGCGAACAATCATACGGCACGCGCGACTAACAATCAAACGGTACTGCGGAGAGACTTTTTGAACACTCCGTATTAAAATCACCACCTCTAAAAAATATTTCTGTAACTGATGAATGATATTCTCAAGTTTCCGTTTCTTTCTCTGTCTTTACGGAGAAACACAATAAATCGCCATACAAAAGTGTGAATATGATGACTAATAACGTTGCCCATTACGTTCTTTGACTTTGAGCCACTGAATAACATTTTTTCTCCACCGATTTCATTCACACTACACAATGACTCCATCAGCCAGATATGAAAGAGTTTACCAAATGAAAATGAGATTGGGGCGGAATCGTAGAAAGGTACATTCGATCTGCGACTTCCAAAAAATATTATAAATGAAAAGCTTAGTACTTTGTATGTTCTACAGAAAGAATGTATTTTGTTAACAGCTTACAAGGCCATCATCAGACTTCAACAGACTATCTTTGTGAAAGAAGGAACAATGTCGGTGAAAAACGTTGAAAAAGATATTGGTCGTCCATAGTGAGGCATGAAGACAGAGTAAATGTCCTCTTTGACAATACGGTGGTAATTTCGATCAAAAAGGTTAAAATTTAAACGGTAAATAAAAATAAAGAGAGCAAACCATAAAAAACTTTATTAACACTGAACTCGGGAAAACAGTGTGTATATAAGAATTGAAATTAAATTAAAAATCCGAATAAAATAAAATTTATATCTGTGAAGGGTACTGAAGAATAGGTTGAACAGGTATTACATATGGAAAATGGTACACAAAGAATAAAGGATAAAACTGACAATTATAACAACAGGATACATGGAGTACATAGCAACCACAATAAAATAAATAAATACAGGAGAAAAGGGAAACAGAATACAACAAGCAGCTTGGGAAACCTTTGAAAGTTGTGAGCATTAAGTGAAGTCTAGAAAAGGGGAAGTATTTAGCTGTGTTTCGTAAATTAATATTAGATCAGGAGTGTGAGCCAAATGTATGCTGATTTGCAGTGATTTTAATAAATTGCGTTTTTGGCCTCTGTTTCCTAAGTGAAGGACGTAGGACTGTGGCTAGTAGCTGTGGCCCTCACTTAGTACGTGCTCAGCAAATGTGGACTCATAATTCAGAAAGTTGCTACGTTTTTGCCTGAGTAATGAATGTAAAACTTATCACAGCCAGTATAGGTCCCTGTTATAGCCATACAGGATCTCTGTATTTATCTTTCTTCCTTTGTTACTCACAAAGAATTTTATTCTGTCAAACTCTTCAAACGCTGACTTGAGACCTAGTTCTAATGTAACGGGGATAGCTCCGCATGTAACAGCCGCTAGAGAATATGATATTACGTCATAATACTGGACAACATACGTAGTCAAATTCACAACTATCTATTAGACAATGGGATTTAAACCCTTGACACTCCACCTTGCTATTAATACTTCTTAATTAACATTGCTTACTTGTGCGGCGTCCTGTCATATGGCCAAGATCAGAGATATAACGTACATGACACGGATATCCGTTTGGCTGAACACCGATGAACTTGTCGCATAGCCAGTGATTGAAAAATCACCACTGGATGTCATTCAAATATCAAACTACCACAAGAGAGCTGTTTCTGTAGCCGACCTTTACATTTCTGCAAGACCAAAGTAAATAATTCAGCCTCAGATTCAATATCCACTTCTCGGAAGTACACAGGGACACATACAAGTATAATATGCTATCGATATCTGTCATTGAGCCACGTGATCGTGTCCGGTATCATTTCTTCGAAAGGGCGTTTACTTCGATACGTATATCATGCAATCAAACGTAAAGCTTTTGAAGCGTAACAGACCTTCATTTTGGTCGCTATTACGAGCATGGTACCTGTTCCTTGTCCAGAAACTAGGTCACGTGTCAGTTACGTACACATCTGCAGCTGTAACTACATTAAGGAGTGAAAATTTATTCGCTTGTCTAGTTAAATGTCAGAAGCATACACGGGTCTGCACTAATCAGAACAGTTGGGGAATCAATCATCAATCAAGTTATTCTGATAACTTATTGGGGGGGGGGGGGGGGGGAGGAGGAAGTAGCGTACCACGGACATCTTGCGATGCAGTCATGTACAAAGTAATCTTTACGACATATTTGTTGAAGAAGCTGTGGAGTTTGCAGCCTTACGGTTTGGAAGACGCAGGCAAAAACACAAGCTGTTTGAGTCTCTGCGTCCCGCATTGCCGCTAGGAATCGTTATCACGCTTAACACAGCGAACTAGTGTTGCCAAACGCGTTACTGAATAAGCGACACACATTTTGAAATTTTCTAGAAGTATAGGATGTAACCATTATTGTCTCCATGGTCCTCTTTCTTCGAAAGCCAACTGGATCTCAGTTTTAGAAGCGGAAAAATGAATTTTGGTTAAGATGAGAAGTAAAGTAATATTTTGTTACAGTAGTATTTTTCCATTTACGACGACAAAAATGTCCAAGTGCAAAACAGTTTAGCAAAAAGAACCCCAACACTTCAGTAAGCAACAATCAGAATTTCTCGTTTCTCATGTCGTTCTCTCATGTACATATTACGGAAAAGAGTATTGCATCCTATTCTTTCTACGTATTCATTATTTTCATCGTAATACCTATAAAATGTCTCGTTCAAAATATGCATAAGATAACATGTTTCTCAGATAAATACCCAATTTTTTTTGCACCCCAACAGTTTCTTTTTCTTTTTTGTAGCTTTACTAACCACTGAACAAGGCACCAGGTAAACTACCAAAATGGATAATAGCTTTAGAATAAATAATTCTTAAAAGTGACTGGTACTTGATTTTTTCCCGTAAACCAAAAGCCTGATTTAAATACTTTCGTTTCACTACTTTATTTCATACTATCGTTTCTGGGACTCAATCATCAACTGTCTTTATATTCATAATACGTCATGAACAGATGCAATGTGTAGCCAAATAGCTAAATACATTATTTGTTTTCACACTATCAAACTGTAAAGGTTAATCACACACATCGCGTAATTTAATATCCACTTATATATTAAGAAGGAATAATCATTTCAAAACCTTGCATAAATTAATGAGGTTATTTTTAAGTGGGACAGGATATCCCAAACATGGTCCCAAACATGGCAAAGTGAAATTTAGTAGTAAAGTTTATATAACTGAATCTGGGGAGTTAAATGACTCACACAGTATAATTCTTATGCTGGTTATACTAAAACGAAATTTGTAATTACATACAAAATGTGAATATCCATTTGCAATGTCGCGGTTTACTATGTTCTCATCTCAGAAATAAAGCGGAGATTCCTTCTTCCGCGGTCCGGTCCAGAGACTTCCCTGTTAAAAGCCAACGATCTTCCTCTATTGGAGAAGCTGTAGTAGAACCAGTAGTATTCTACGAACCCAACGGGTGTAACAAATGTTTTCAGTATCACGTTAACTGATCGACTGATCGAAAGATGGTTTGCGAGTGAACACTTCGATATATTGGTGCTAGTTCGACACAAAAAAAACCACTGCCAAGTCGGTGTTAATCTGAAATTCTAGTTTCAACATTCACACGCAATCAGTCACTCGTAATAGCCAGCTTATGGTAATTAACTGAACCCGTTACCAAAACGGTTTATCAAACCGATTATCTGTGACAGAATGCTTGCTCAGTATTACACAATCTGAATGCTTCAGATGTTCATTTTCCCCTTCAGACTTGTGTAACATGCCACGCGGATTTTAGTTATTCAAAAGCCACACTATAAATATTGAAATCGTAATTTCATGTGATCGTTTTCCTCCCACGTTCGCATTCACTTTGCAGCATTCCACGGTCAATTTTAATCATTATTCTGCAAAATCATTACATCTATTCAGAGTTCCTTATATCTGCATCCCAACATAAAGACGGTTGATTTCCGATCTGAAACCTGTAGACTTCGCAAAGCAACTCTTTAACCCAAGAAGTACACGCGAACGTACTGTCCTCTAATTTCCTGATGCAGATCATACACAATCCGACATTAGTATTAAACAGCGCAATCCTGCATCTTTTACTTTTGAACAACCACAACTTAATAGCTTTTATGATAAATTTACTAAATGCCAAATTTAGAAACTCTACAAATATCAAAATAACTCCCTCTTTAAATAACAGAATTATCGTAAAATGTTTCTTGCCTTTCCAGTCCCATAAACTGGCTAGTTGTACGTTACAAAATTCCCATGAGAGTATAATTCACTTTCCTTGTCTAGTCACATTTCTCATGCTAACGTGTACTCAGTTAACAAACATAACAATTATCACTTAATATCCTAGTTTCCATTCACACCATCTTTCACATTAATAAGCATAGTAGCAATAATTAATGGCAGCCGTAATAATCACAATAACTACAGTTTTACTTACAAAATGTGTTTTTACTACTAGAAATTTTTATAATCCATAAGCAGCTCCATAAGATATGCAAGACACTCATAACTACTTGCAGCTAGCTACTGGATCAGGGTGCATCTGTCTTGCATTAACCATGACTCATTGTCTGAAGCAATTTGCCTGCTACCATCTCTTACTTACGTTAGGCGTGATATGAAGCATTACACCTCATATTGACCAATATTTTCCTTCTTTATTGTATAATACACCGATTAACTATCATAAATACAAAAAGAAAAATCTTCGATGTCTTTAATGATCCCCATAGCCGAATAATATTAAAAGTAACAAAACAAGTTCTTTCTAACAAATTGAAGAATGAATATTAGCTACAACCTTCTTTCTGTTTATACGAAGACACGGATTCCATTGTTCAAAACCGTTGCCATTGAAGGAATATGGGAATCGGTGAAATCTCTTGCGAAAAAAAGGTTTATATAACTGATGCAACTAAAACGGTTTTCATTTAATACGAAGTTCACCATTCCTCATTCTAGGCGTTTCTACAACATTTCCTGACACAGATCCCAGTCTCGAGCCATCAGTAAGCAGACATCCTCGATTAGATATACATAACGAGACATTTCGACGCCGATACTTCTGAATGTCTACTCAGCCATTTTTTTCAGGTTTACTTTCAACAGAACGGCCACATTTTGGTCCTTCAGTACTCCGCCACATTCTTCTTTTAGTACCACATCTAGCATCTCATCTCCATCTACTTCCTTTTCCCTCTCTGTAATATTGTCTTCATGTGCGTTTCTGTTATACGTAATTAAACTCTCGCCCCTGTTGTGTACGACTCTGTATTCAGTGTTAAGGATAAAAACAGTCTTACGAGTAAAGTCCCGCTCACCTTGTCAGACCCATGTTCAAAAATGGTTCAAATGGCTCTGAGCACTATGGGACTCAACTGCTGTGGTCATTAGTCCCCTAGAACTTAGAACTACTTAAACCTAACTAACCTAAGGACATCACAAACATCCATGCCCGAGGCAGGATTCGAACCTGCGACCGTAGCAGTAGACCCATGTTGATTGTCTGCAACTGTAGTGCAGACTGATGCTTGTGGTCCGCAGCTCGTGGCCGTGCGGTAGCGTTCTCGCTTCCCGCGCCCGGGTTCCCGGGTTCGATTCCCGGGGGGTCAGGGATTTTCTCTGCCTCATGATCACTGGGTGTTCTGTGATGTCCTTAGGTTAGTTAGGTTAAAGTAGTTCTAAGCTCTAGGGGACTGATGACCATAGATGTTAAGTCCCATAGTGCTCAGAGCCATTTGAACCATTTGATGCTTCTGTTTCATCCCTACGTCGCTGCACCGATCCGGCGCCTAAACGCAAAAAATGGTTCAAATGGCTCTGAGCACTATGCGACTTAACTTCTGAGGTCATCAGTCGCCTATAACTTAGAACTAATTAAACCTAGCTCTATATCCAGCTGACGAATAATACTGTATTTCTGCCAGTACACTACACCACTTCTCGCTATATCTCCTTTCAACCTATCCACAGGTCTTTTTAAATTTTGTAACCTATCTACTCAACTAAGAGAACCTACAGCCCACGCTTCGACTCTTAAAACTCCAGTATTGTTTTTCGTGATGACTAGATCCTCATCGGTAGTCACTGCCTGGACTTTCAGAATATTTTACTCCAGAGGACGCCATCATCATTAAATCACACTGTAGAACTACATGACCTCGAAGAAATAACGGCCAGAGTTTCTCCTTGCTTTCAGGCGTTCGCAATATCAATTCAGCAAGTCTGTTTCGGCTATCGTTACAAGACCAGATCAGTCAGTCATCCAGACACTGGCCCCTGCAACTACTGGAAAAGCTGCTGCTCCGCTCTAGGAACTATATGTTACGGTACGTTTATGCTACAACCTCGTTGCCCGTCGGAGCCTTTACCATGCAGCTGTTCACATCTCTAGTGCAGTAGACAACTTACACTGGTGCGAGGTGCCGGCCGGTGTGGGCGAGCGGTTCTAGGCGCTTCAGTCTGGAACCGCGCGACCGCTATGGTCGCAGGTTCGAATCCTGCCTCGGGCAGTCCTTAGGTTAGTTAGGTTTGAGTAGTTCTAAGTTCTAGGCGACTGATGGCCTCAGATGTTAAGTCACATAGTGCTCAGAGACATTTGAACTATTTGAACTGGTACGAGGTAAAGACGACTTTGTTTGCATCATGGCGCCATAAATGTAATTATTGGCCTGGAAATAGAGGTGCACTCTTTGAATACAGAACGTCTACATTGCAGATACTCTCAACGTCCTAACGACATGTCAGACTTGATCAATACGCTTTTTCGTAGAGTTACGAATGTCGAAACAAATTTTCCAGTTTATCTTAAATATTTTTGAATCAAAAATTGTTAAACATATCAATATTGTGAATCCAGTTTCTATGGAATACCGATTGGTGTTGTTGCCTACAAAGAAGTAATATTTCATTAGATTTTATTCACGACTATTTCATGTACAATATCTGCCACATGGAGATTTTTGTCTTGATATTTTACCAAATAAAAAGATGGGTCAGGTAAAACAGGGGAATTAATTTCCAAACAATATTATATGATCGTGTAAAACTCAGTTGTGGTGATCTGTTTCCCTCTGGTTCCAGACAGCTTTCCGTTCAAATACGTCTGAAATAAATGCCTGTCTGCAGTCTTTTCTTGTAATTTTCACTCTTGAAATTATCTCCTAGGCTCAGAACGAACACTAGTGTCTACATATGGTGGTTTCGTTTGTAGGATACTGCGAAAATGCACCATTCTACATAAACGAGTTCTTACAAATCACCTGTATGACCCAATCTACAAAGAAGCTCAAATTTGTACGGTCCATACCACTTTAGACTATCAGTAGATATTGAATGTGTACAAAGCAGAGTTCATTTCACCTATGGGTGAGTGTCACGGAAATGCCGGGAAAGCTAAACTGGCAGACGCTTGAAGATGGATGCCAACTGAAATGCCACTGATGGTGGCACAAAAACTATCCAAGTAACAGAGACTGAACAAGTTTAATTCTCAAAAATTAATATCATTTCTACTCCAACGTGTATTGAATCAAAACAAAAAATAAATTACTCCTTGAAACAGATAATAATACTTCTTGTTGCTCGCGGTCAGTTACTTTTGTCACTAAGTCTAAGTTCATTATACACACACTTTATAAGAGACAGCCCTGTAGTGAGCAAAACTGTCTACTTTTGGCGTCCAGCCGTTTTAAAGTTAAACAGGAATAAGTTCACAAGCCCACAACTCTGCCACAACGACAGAGTCCCCATTTTCTTTGGCGAGACGGCCATGAACGATAAGTCCACCGCTGGCAGCTTCCAGGATCACGAAGGCGGACACGAATGGCAGCGACGTCATGGCGACACCTCTCAAGCGAGAATCCTGATTGGTGGAATCCTTGCGGGATCAGCGCCTGGCCCAGGAAATCTCACTCGGATTGAAATGGTCTGGTCTGGCCCGGGCACTGTACTAAATACCACTTGGCGCTAGGATACAGTCGAGCCTACTATATCGATCAAGTCTCTTGGGGAAGAGAAAACATCTGCGCAGCGTGCAGCCTGTAACGACGATTGGGTCGCCTGCCGGCGCACTGTCAGAGCACGGCCACTTGTCTTCCAGAGAACTGTCCCCTGTGTGTGTGTTAGCGGTACAGCACCAACTATCCTCCAAAGGTCCACCTACAGAATTTGAAGACCGTTTATTGAGGAATCTAGGAATCTGCAACAGTCGTTGCTGTAGGGATTGTGAAGGCAAAATTACAATTCACAAAGAGGCATTTGAGGAGTAATTTTCCCATACCTCGTACTCCGTGGTTTTGAAAGGTATGAATGTTGATACAACTGTATGATGCATGGGTAACCCAAACGCATAAATAAGGGGCAGTTGTCTTGACAATGACATGTAAAGTTTCAGGATGGCTGACAATGGTCACTGCCCTTCACACAAAGCAGCTTGATACCCTTCCATGACGAAGATCGTAGCAAGCAGCACTGGCACAGCTTAGAAACACTAGTAAGGCTAGCTGGGCTTGTTCCATAATCGACTTGTCCTACCAAAGATGTGTAAAGAGCCAGGCTACACTATAAAAATGTGTCGTACCATCAGTCTGGCCTCTCCACTGACGCCAGTCCATCAGGGTTGCACCTGTGGTATGGCAGCCCTGCAAGCCACCCAACTGCGACTACGCCCTCTTGATGGGGTTATTGAACTGACGTCTTAATACTCATTCTGTTAGAAGCACACTAGTTTTCAGTTTTCTGCTTTAAAAAAATTGCAACACATCTAATTTTAATTTTGACATTATCAGAACTCATTTTCAGACATCAAAGAAGTTTTGCTTAACCACAGTTCCCACAACTTCTGAAGATAGACGTTGACTGCGGATTTTGTATCACAGACACAGTCCCTTTGACTGTTCAGAGATGTCACTAAACCTGCCCAAAGATGTAAACAAACACGCATGAGCCGCGCCTATTACACGGATGGGGGCCGACAGCCGATCGGTGCCAGTCACTCCACCAGGAAGGAGGCACACAGCTCGTGTTGTCTGTAGTTCAACCACGCCTAGACCGTCAATACCGCAGTTCAATAGCGCCCGCATTGTTACTTTGTGCCAGGAAGGGCTCTCAACAAGGGAAGTGTCCAGCCATCTTGGAGTGAACCAAAGCGATGTTGCTCAGACATGAAGGAGATAGAGAGATACACAAACCGTCGATGACATGCCTCGATCAGGCCGCCCAAGGGCTACTACTGCAGTGGATGATCATAGTGCTCAGAGCTATTTGAACCTTTTTTTGCCCTACAAACAGTTTTTACCCCAGACCAATTTGCCTCTTTAATTATTGATTGACCCTCGTATAAAGGTATAAGTAATGCAAAAATGAAATGTATTTACCGAATAGTATCTGTAAAATCGTTTGAGAAATATTGCAGGCCATGCACTTTGATTCTGCCAGTACAGCGTGTCACCAACCGGCGGAAAGCGAGAAAACGATGTTGGCCACCTTTCTCGAACAAACGAATCAACTCGCCCAGCGCTTCGGACGAAAAGTGATCACTGTGCAGCGGCCACCGTACCCTGCTCGGACTCTGTAACACGTGATCCCTCGGCACCCGTTGCGCAGTGCGACAGCCAAGTCACTCTGCCCTGACGCTTGCCTCTGCCTGCCTAGCTGGCTCGACACCGCAGCACGCGGCCCGCTGCTGCAGCGCGCCAGGCCACGCGGCAAACCGTGCGCCGCTTGCCTGCGCCACCGGCGCGTGAGCGTAAACAGCCAGCGGCAGCGGCGCAGTCGGCACGATCCGCGCTCGCACGGAACTCGCGCGCCGGAATGCGGCTAATTGATTGCACGCCAGCGCGGGCCTCATCAGCGACGCGCGGCGCGCGTTTCGCACCGCGTCATGCGGGTGGGCTGCCTTCTGCGCTTCCGCCAGTCCTACGGGACCTTTAGCTCCAGCAAAACCAGATATCTGGAAGGGTGCGAATCCGAACGTATTGTTGAGGGTTGCATACTTCAGAAATCAAGTCGCCGCCACTACGGCAGTGTTTTATATTGGCTTGCTTCCTCCCGCTCTACTTCCGCGACTACGACGAGTGAGAACGGTGGCGCTCTTGTCGCTTCCCACTAACGACTCCTCCTCTTTGACTGAAGTCCGCTGGAGTGAGAGGCTAGCCGTGACAGTACGGAAGCTTAGTGCACGATCTCGCTGTTGTAAGGTATCAGTGACGGGGTGAAATGCTCGATTATTTTCACCATATGACCTTTAAAATAGCTTTGTTTCGTGAGACTGTGGAGGGTGTAAGACGATAATCGAGTAGTGCAGTATATACTGATACAAATGTGCTCCATTAGAGGAAGAGTGATGTTTGAAAAAAAGTCGATTCTTTAGTACCTGCTTCAGACGAACACCATACCAAATTCCTCCAACGCAAACAATGTGGTTGTGTTCTTATTCCACAACCAATATGACAAACTATAATTATGTGCCCAGAATGAGGTTTTCACTCTGCAGAGGACTGTGCGCTGATATGAAACTTTCTGGCAGATAAAAACTGTGTGCCGGACCGAGTGAAAATCTCATTCTGGAAACATCCCCCAGGCTGTGGCTAAGCCATGTCTCCGCAATATCCTTTCTTTCAGGAGTGCTAGTTCTGCAAGGTTCGCAGGAGAGCTTCTGTAAAGTTTGGAAGGTAGGAGACGAGGTTGTGGCATAAGTAAAGCTGTGAGGACGGGGCGTGAGTCGTGCTTGGGTAGCTCAGTTGGTAGAGCACTTGCCCGCGAAATGCAAAGGTCCCGAGTTCGAGTCTCGGTCCGGCATACAGTTTTAATCTGCCAGAAAGTTTCATAATTATGTGCTCCGCCAAACGTAAACAATAGAACAACGCCACTGTTATGTCGCTGCGACCAAAAAGCTCGTTAATTGCGAACTTTTGGTCTTAGTAACCTGCGTTTATCGGCTGATGACGAGTTCTCTAGCTTATTATTCATTTCTGTCACTTTTTAAAGACAGCTGTAAATTTGTTGTGATAATTAATCACCAGTTAGAGCATAAGCTTCATCATCCTGTCCTGTTTTATTGTATAGTCATTCTCTGAATAAAGATTTAAATATGGTTCAAATGGTTCTGAACACTATGCGACTTAACTTCTGAGGTCATCTGTCGCCTAGAACCTAGAACTAATTAAACCTAACTAACCTAAGGACATCACACACATCCATGCCCGAGGCAGGATTCGAACCTGCGACCGTAGCGGTCGCTCGGTTCCAGACTGTAGCGCCTAGAATCGCACGGCCACTCCGGCCGGCATTTAAATATGAAATGCGAACAAATGTAGTACCACATACGTATATAGATGCATATAAACATTCATATGCATGCATACATACATATTTATACCAATACAAAAGTATACAGCTACATACTTAAGTATACATTCATACACACACACACACACACACACACACACACACACACACACACACACACACGATCGTATGTAGGGGCCAACGGGATATACGGGTCCTGTGGCGTGCGCTACACCACGTGACACTACAGGCCTTATGAGTTGCAGCAACCGTCTCTGGCGGGAAGCAAGATACTATTTCAGATGAGTTTAATAGTTCTAACTCCGCGTTTAGATACATGCAAGCTGTCGACAAGACAAAGTAAAGACCTTCTGTGGTTACCTCTTCAGTGACATACTGATTTCCCATGGGTTTCGGACGGAGTTGAGCGTTCGTGATGTATGTCGGGTAAGGCAACTAGTGTGACGTCAGAAGTTCGTTGCGAGCCTGTATTTCTCGTGGGCCCCAGTGCATAGCGAGTCATGCAGGCGAGCGCTATTCACGTGGATTCGCTACGCAGATCCAGTGCTCTTGTGTCCGGAATGATGCCTTGTGCTTCAGTATGCTGCAGCAGACGTCACGAGTAGAATAGCTAAAATACTTTCGGCAGCACTGGAAAGTTGATGGGCCTGTAACTTTGTGGAGATCGCGCATCTTTGACTTAGGGACAGTGTCGATACCCTCGAGTTTCCAGGTGCTGCTTATTAAGCAGATTGCAGTATGGTGTTGAAGAGGTTCGCATGGTAATCAGTGCGGGTGCGATCTGAGTCAGCATGAAATTAGAGACTAAATCAGCTCTTTCAAATTTCTATTGGTTGACCTGAACACTGGCTGCCGAAAGTGGTTCAATGTCGTCGAAGTTTGTTGACCAGAGCGATGTTTGCGGAGTCCATGGGATCTTATATTGGACTGAAGTGGCCGGCCGAAGTGGCCGTGCGGTTAAAGGCGCTGCAGTCTGGAACCGCAAGACCGCTACGGTCGCAGGTTCGAATCCTGCCTCGGGCATGGATGTTTGTGATGTCCTTAGGTTAGTTAGGTTTAACTAGTTCTAAGTTCTAGGGGACTAATGACCTCAGCAGTTGAGTCCCATAGTGCTCAGAGCCATTTGGACTGAAGTTCACAAAGACTTCTTCGATAGCTTTGGCTTTGGCGTGCGGGGTCTCTGGTAAACGTGTTCAGAACATGCAGTGGAGGCATGCAGCGACTGCAGCTCAGGAAACGCAGCGGGGCTTGCCATTCCGTACCACCAGCGAGATATATATATATATATATATATATATATATATATATATATATATATATATATATATATATATATGGAGGGTGTTACAAAAAGGTATGGCCAAACTGTCAGGAAGCACTCCTCACACACAAATAAAGAAAAGATGTTATGTGGACATGTGTCCGGAAACGCTTAATTTCCATGTTAGAGCTCATTTTAGTTTCGTCCACCTACGCTCAACGGAGCACGTTATCATGATTTCATACGGGATACTCTACCTGTGCAGCTAGAACATGTGGCTTTACAAGTACGACACACTATGTGGTTCATGCACGATGGAGCTCCTGCACATTTCAGTCGAAGTATTCGTACGCTTCTCAACAACAGATTCGGTGACCGAGGGATTGGTAGAGGCGGACGAATTCCATGGCCTCCACGCTCTCCTGACCTCAACCCTCTTGACTTTCATTTATGGGGGATTTGAAAGCTCTTGTCTACGCAACCCCGGTACCAAATGTTGAGACTTTTCGTGCTCGTATTGTGGACGGCTGTGATACAATACGCCATTCTCCTGGGCTGCATCAGCGCATCAGGGATTCCATGCGACGGATGGTGGATGCATGTATCCTCGCTAACGGAGGACATTTTGAACATTTCCTGTAACAAAGTATTCGAAGTCACGCTGGTACGTTCTGTTGCTGTGTGTTTCCATTCCATGATTAATGTGATTTGAAGAGGAGTAATAAAATGAGCTCTAACATGGAAAGTAAGCGCTTCCGGACACATGTCCACATAACATATTTTCTTTCTTTGTGTGTGAGGAATGTTTCCTGAAAGTTTGGCCGTACCTTTTTGTAACACCCTATATATATATATATATATATATATATATATATATATATATATATATATATATATGTGTGTGTGTGTGTGTGTGTGTGTGTGTGTGTGTGTGTGTGTGTGTGTGTGTGTGTGAGATGGTGAGCTCGGCGATGACGTTATAGGATCTGCTGGTAAGTTTAAAACGAGCATATGGAGCGCTTTTCTGATCTGTAGTGAGTGTTACTTACCCGCCAACTTTGTCCAGTCATTTGTACCGGTTGGGCAAAATGAAACTTTTCCAGAAAACTTTCTAAGGACCTCAAGGTATGCAGTCCAACTTACGTCATCCACAATTAAGGCAGATGATGTGAGTCTGGTGGCCTAGCTTGAGGTCCACGAAATGTTTTCTGCGCCAGTTTTATTCTGCCCTTTCTGTACTTCTCTACTGGATTTAGAAAGCAATCTTCGCTTTATGTTTATCTCTTTACTTCGCCACGGCCGCCACGACAACACCGGCTGGTCAATCCTCCGTGCAGGCGACGCCGCTGACTCACGTTGTCCTCCCGCTTAGCCGCCACCAGCCAATCGTCTTACTCAGCCGTTGCCTCCAAGTCTTCACGTGTTCAGCTCCTCTCAGACAGGGTGACTCCGGTTGCCCCGGTCACTTGAGCTCGTCGACACTGGCGGCGCTAGCAGAGAAGTCCTACGATCCCCACGCTCTCTTGCCACAGCGAGAAAACTCCTCCATAATAGCGTCAGCTGCTGAGAGGGACAGAACTTTAATTTTGGTGCGAAATGAGGGCAGAAATCTCACAGACAATGTTTTAGATCTGGCGTTAATATTTATTTTCAATTATAAAGACTAGTGCAGCTTTCCTACCTAGTTCAACCTGGCACAGCAGTAACAGGTTTCACAGATTGTACTACATATGTTGGGAGATTTAGTGTCATGGGGGGAGGGGACGGTTGCAGTGTAAAAGCGTCGTTCTGATCTTCTTCAGTGTGTGTTTAATGCAAAGAAATTGTGTTTATTTACCAGCCGGTGCCAGCTCCATTACTCTCAGCGGCCTGACTGTCCATGACAAATAAAGAGGTACTTCTGCTGTGAATATTGGCAAATGTTCAAAATGGTTCAGACGGCTCTGAGCACTATGGGACTTAACTTCTAAGGTCATCAGTCCCCAAGAGCTTAGAACTACTTAAACCTAACTAACCTAAGGACATCACACACATCCAAGCCCGAGGCAGGATTCGAACCTGCGACCGTAGCGGTCGCGCGGTTCCAAACTGTAGCGCCTAGAACCGCTCGGCCACTCCGGCCGGCTTGGCAAATGTCAAATTCATTATGAAAATAGGTATTGTTTCGTCCTGCATTCTCTTCGGGTGTTGAGATACGACTGGTAATATACTGCCTACAACTCTAGATAATATTTGACCTTCTGTTGACACGTAACTTGTTACAGACTTGCGCCCTTAGTGTTAGTACTGCAATTAATAACACAATAGTGCAAAGCTAGACACCGCGAGGATACTTGACAAGATCGTGATGGAGCAACAATTATCTGTTGTCTTTATCATGTAATTATTAATCTTTTCTTATTCTAACGTAAGTCGTTTTCGCTATCAATGATATATTAATATTTCTACATTTTAATAGCTTGGTGAATAAACAAGTACTGTTTCATGAGATCCTCGTATTTTAATAATAATGTGCATTTGTTGCTAATTAATAATAAGTACTGATGTTTTGACGCCTGCATCTTTAGGCTTTGAGTAGTAGATGACAGTTCCCAAGCCGTCAGTTATGACCGACCCAAGCGTCAGGGAAGCACTTCAACTTACCACAAGGAGCATGCTTTTCAACACTAGAAATGCCTCTCATCCTGAAGACTACATACGACGCCCACACATATGGCGCCTACCTCAGCAACGTTGGCGGCCATATCAAGAAGGACAGAGTTCGACGGGAATGGCAGCTCGCACACAAACCTGTCAGCAAGCGGCTGCCCACCAGAACGCAACGTGGCATCCCGCACTACACGTCGCTGGTGGTACGGAATGGCAAGCACCGCAGCGCTTCTTGAGCATGCGGTCCCCGCATGTCGGCACTCCATGTTCAGAACACGTTTACCAGATACCCGGACGCCAAAGCCAAAGCTATCGAAGATGTCTCTGTGAACTTCAATCCAATTGAAGACTCCATGGACCCCGCAAACATCGCTCTGGTCAACAAACGTCGACGACATTAAACCACTTTCGGCAGCCAGTGTTCACGTCAACAAATAGAAATTCGGAGGAGCTGACTTAGTCTCCAATTTCATGCTGAATCAGATCGCAGTCGCACTGATTACCATGCGAACCTCTTCAACACCATACTGCAATCTGGTAAATAAGCAGCACCTGGAAACTCGAGAATATCATCACTGTCCCTAAGTCAAAGATGCGCGATCTCCACAAAGTTACAGGCCCGTCAGCTTTCCAGTGCCGCCGAAAGTATTTTAGCTATTCTTCTTCTGCAGCATACTGAAGCACAAGGCATCATTCCGGACACAAGAGCACTGCATCTGCGTAGCGAATCCGCGTGAATATCGCTCGCCTACGTGACTCGCTATGCACTGGGACCCGCGAGAAACACAGGCCCGCAACGAACTTCTGACGTCACACTAGTTGCCTTACCCGACGTACTTCACGAACGCTCAACTCCGTCCGAAACCCATGGGAAATCAGTATGTCACTGAAGAGGTAACCACAGAAGGTCTTTACTTTGTCATGTGTTATCGACAGCTTGCTTGTATCCAAACGCGAGGTTAGAACTATTAAACTCGTCTGAAATAGTAAATCGCTTCCCACTGGAGACGGTTTCTCCAACTCATAAGGCCTGTAGTGTCACGTGCTGTAGCGCACGCCACGGGACCCATATATCCCGTTGGCCCCTACGTACGCTTAAGTGGAAGCACGCGGCTGGCACTTTCCTACCCGGTATCACGCGGCGCTCGCTCAACGAGCGCGGGGCAAAAGCAAATCCCAACCTAACTCGTGAGGGTTCTTTCACATCCGCACAGATCCGGACTGGCGTCTATCGAAGATCTATAGGGAGCCCAAGTCTGTTCATCTTGTGCACATTGGACTTACAATGATTACCATAAGTTCGACTGGCCATGTATGCTGACTACGTGATGCTGCACTCAAAAAACCGTGTCTCCTACATCGTCCCAGGACCGATTCTAACAGGCTGTAGAACACTTCCCTGAATGGACATCGATGTGTAGGCTTGTGTGTAACGCAGCGAAAATGCAAACAGTCATTATGACGTGGTGGAGAGTGCCTGCAGTATTACCATATGTCGACGTCGGAGGCAGCCCCATCACATGGGGTGCAACAGCTCGCTATCTTGGAGTCGACTGGACAGGCCTCCAAAGTGGCGCCAGCACTGCATAGGTTGAAAGATCTCCATCCAGTGTTGAATACGAGGTCAGCACTGCTACCAGCGATTGGCCTCGACTTTTACGAAAACCTCACAGGACGTCCAGAGGAGCTGTATGGGGAAACGCCGCTGATACACATACAGAAAATTTCAGGAGATACAAAAGAAGGCCTTGGTCCTCCATCGTTCTTGGGAATAACCAGCCGCTATGACAAAGGTTTTAACAACACTACATGTGAAGCTCGACGATGCCAACAGTGTAGAATAAAATGCGAAATATGACTACAACTTGAAGGGGACAATCTGCTTTTAGATAAAAAAAAAAGGGACAACAAAGCACTCACGAGCTTGTTGGAGAAAAGCTGCGAATTAAATAGGGATACAGTGTCTTCACTGATCTAGAAAATGCATTTGATAGTCACCTGGAAGAGCCTCTTCAATAACTTGAAGGATACAACGTAGACTGCAGAGTAGTGAAAGCAGTATTATACATATAGAAAAACCGAAGTGTGTGGGTAGACATTAATAAAGAGCTATTCAAAGCTAAAATAAGAAAAGGTGAAGACATGAATGAACATTATCACCATATTTGTTTAACATTTTCACTATCGCCGATACATCGAAAAAGCCATGAAAACCTTCAAAGCAGAAACGTCTGCAGTTGAAAGGGCCATCAAAGCACTTAAGAGATTGTTGGAGAAAAGTCGCGAATTAAATATGGATACAGTGTCTTCATTGATCTAGAAAATGCATTTGATAGTGTCACCTGGAAGAACCTCTTCAATATGTTGAAGGATACGACTTAGACTGCAGAGAAGAGAAAGCAGTATTACACATATAGAAAAACCGAAGTGTGTGGGTAGACATTAATGAAGAGCAATTCAAAGCTAAAATAAGAAAAGGTGAAGACATGAATGAACATTATCACCATATTTGTTTAACATTTTCACTATCGCCGATACATCGAAAAAGCCATGAAAACCTTCAAAGCAGAAACGTCTGCAGTTGAAGTGAGTGAAATTATCATTCACTACATAAGTTATATGAGTGAAAAACATACGCAGAACGAACATTTTAAATTCCCTGATAATGAAAAAAAGTAGCGAAAAAACGAAATCTATGATAGAAAGCAAATAAAAATGAAAAGGACGTCTGACAACAAATTTGAAAGAAATGAAGTGGAAAAAAGTTGGTAGACTTTGCAACAACAAAATTTGCTACAGTTAAAAGAAACAGCTGTTAGTGAGCAAGACGTTTAGTACAGAAAAGAGAAACAAACTGGTTTTTAAGACATTCATTGGAAGGGTCCTCGTTTATCGGTGTGTAAGGTACACACAGTTGATGACAGACGGAAAGCTTTCTGAAGCGATGGAGGAATGTTTTTTTAGAAGAAAGTAGTGGTGACCAGATGAACAGAAATAAACTTCAATGAAGATGCTTTGAAAGAGAACAGCGAGCATAGAAACTTCATAGAAATCGTTCACAAAAGGAGAAGGAAACATTTTGAACATTTATAAACTCATATTGAGTTTTAGCAGATAGCTACATTAGATGATAAAATTTTGGAAAAGAAAACCAAGGAGTGAATGGAGCAAGTGAGAAAACAATAGGATGTCTGTTGGAGGTTACACATTTATGAAGAAATGAAGAGGGCAGTGCTAAATATAAAGAGTGGTTGCTGCAGCTGAGCAAGGTAATGATGATGATAAATGATGCCGCTGGGTGCAGGACATAGAAAGAAATGTAGGCCCTTGTCACACCTGAGTGATGACTCAATAAAGGCGACATGCAGAACAGTGTTTCGGCATGTTGGCGCCTGGTGGGCGGGTCGCGGCTGGGCGCCGGCGAAGCAGGTGAAGGGCACTCCGGGGCAGCGCTTTCTCCTGGCCGGTCGCCAGGCAACCAGTGGACGCCGCGCCGGGGCAACCAGCTGGAGTCACCCACCCACCGCTCAGGCGCTGGCTGCCCGTTCTCCACCGAGGAGCCAGCCAGCAACCACCAGGCTTCAACGCCACCTACATACCAACAGTCACCTAATCGTCACCCACGAGAAAGACGGCAGCAACCACCTAGATGCCTCACCCCATCCCTACCCCAGTCTCTAGGTGTCAACAATGAGCTAGATGCCAACCACTACATAGGGGCCAGCAATGAAATACACCCTAACAGCTAACGAAAACGCAGCACCAACTTGGTGCTAGGAACAAATAACCATCCAGGCCTCAACCACAAAATAGTCAACAGAAACTAGCAAGATGTCATTTATTTTCTAGATACCAAGCACCATATAGGTGCCAGTCGCTACTTATACGCCATCCACCACGTAGAAGTCACCCAATAACTATATCGCACGACAACTGCATGTCAACAGTAGCTGTACTCTACAGTGACACAACGTCATAGTACAGCGATATGCACATATACAGATGGCGTACACAAGGTATAAAAAGGCATTGCATTGGCGGACCTGTCATTTGTGCTCAACTGATTCATGTGAAAAGATTTCCGAAGTGATGATGATCGTACGACGGGAATCCACAGACTTTGGGCGCTGAATGGTAGTTGAAGCTAGAAGCATGGGACAATTCCGCGACCCACAGCGTCAAGAGTGTGCTAAGAATACCAAATTTCACGCATTACCTCTCACCACAGACTACGCAGTGGCCGACGACCTTCACTTAACGACCGAGAGTAGCAGCGTTTGCGTGGAGTTGACAAGCAGCACTGCATGAAATAACCGCAGAAATCAATGTTTGACATTCGATGGACGTATTCCTTAGGACAGTGCGGCGAAATTTGGCGTTAATGGATTATGACAGCGAAAGACCAACGCGAATGCCTCTGCCAACAGCACGAGATCCCCTGCGGCGTCTCTCCTGGGTTTGTGACCCAAGCGGCTGGAAAACGGTGGCCTGGTCAGATGAGTCCCGATTTCATTTGGTAAGGGCTGATGATAGGGTTCAAGTGCGGCGCAAACTCCACGAAGCCATGGACGCAAGACACTGTGTACGCTGGTTCCATAATGGTGAGGGCTGTATATACATGGAATGGACTGGGTCCTATGGTCCAACTGAACCGGCCATTGACCGGAAATGGTTATGTTCGGCTACTTGGATGTCATTTGCAGCCATCCATGGACTTCATGTTCCCAAACAACAGTGCCATTTTTATGGATGACAATGCGCCATATCATCAGGCCAGAATTGTTCGCGATTGGCTTGAAGAACATTCTGGACAGTTCGACCGAACGATTGGCCACCCACATCACCCGGCATGAATCCCATTGAACAATTATGGGGCATAATCGAGAAGTAAGTTCGGGCACAAAATCCTGCACTGGCAACTCTTTCGCAGTTATAGACGGCTATAGAGGGTGCATGGCTCAGTATTTCTGCAGGGATCTTCCAGTGACTTGTTGAGTCCATGCCACGTCGAGTGTCTGCGCTACACCTGGCAAAGAGAAATCCGACGGGATATTAGGAGGTGTCCCATGACTTTTCCGTCACCTCAGTATACTTCAGAACTGGGTACGAACAGCCATCTCTCGGACAAATACTCCCGGAGACAGCTACAAACCATCCTCTGACAGGAAGAGAACTTGAAGCTTGGTAGTGGCTAAAACCACCTCTGTACTCGGAGCATCTGAGGAGACAGTTCAAAGGAATGATGACTGACAGCACGTGGCACAGATCTCATGATGTTGCCAGGACGTACCACGAACCACCTTGGGCAGCCAACGAAAGAGTGACTCGTAGTTTAATTGCCCTCACATCAACTAATAAAACAGTTATAAGGGGACAAGTAATGTGGCGGATGTTTGCTTTCATCCATCCTGATCAGTAACAGCGCTTCATGCCTGGTGCCAACTCCAGCGGAGGAATGGCAGACAGTATCTCACTTCAGAAAGATTTGTAGTGTCGGACAAATGAAACGACTCCGCTCACATCTGGTGGATGACACCCTATGTCGTAAAATCTTGAAGACAACCGTGAATATCTGTCAGACTTAAGAAGGCCATGTTTCGTGAGTCCAGCATCGAAGGCCAGGGTGCTGCAGCGCTCAGGATACACACCCATGGACTGCGATTGATGGGTCACCCCTCATCAATTAGAGATAAAACTACGAGTATAACACGATTACTTGGTAATATTTGTACTTTTTACGTGCCATTACATCTGATATTTTTAATTAATTTTAACGGGTGTCTGTAGGTACACAGTAACTTGCTTTTCTCAATTTCAATGTCTTCCTTCCTGTATCTTTCCTCTTCCTCCTCCTCCTCTACATCATTTTCTTTTCATTTATTAATGGGTTCTGGACATCACACATAACAGCAAGCCTCGGACGTTTTGACATTTAAGTTTCAAACAGTTTGGAACCAGTGAAAAGAAGCTTGTGATACAACTGTCAATATAAAAAACAGTTAAACCAGTTTTATATGAAATTAAATTCGTGATACAAGGAAAACAAAATAAATTGGTTAATCTGAAGGGTGGTTTGGTGAGCATACTTATCGATGAACTATATTATAATGTAAAAAAAAACATGTTTCCTGTACTGTGGTTTGTGCTATTGCTTTACAGTCCTGTACGTGATTATTCATTTTTTTCTCTTTTTTGCTAATGGATTTTGGGGCTGTACAGATAACTATTTACAAAAGAAGGAAAATTTTTAGTAACGTAGTACGAATTTAAGTGATGATGATAATAGTAGTAACTGTAAAACACAATCAGCGGCACATTCTAGGGTGGACGTCGTATGTAAAAACAGCAAATAATAAAAAATATGAGATGGTTTCATCTTGTGCAGCCGACGAAACAATGGCCCGTACTTTAACTACCCCCACATCGACTTTTAAGTCAGTTCTAAGGGCACAAGTAATGCGGGGGATACCTGCGTCCATTCATGGCTCTAGAAAGTCGTGCAGTTAGGCAGGAGTCGAGGAAATAACATGGCAGATAAAATGTTTATCAATGTCTTGTCAGAGGAACCACGCGGTGGGCGGTTGTTGTTGTTGTTGTGATGGTCTTCAGTCCAGAAATGCATTGATGCAGCTCTCCATGCTACTCTATCGCTTGCAAGCTTCTTCATTTCCGAGTAACTACTGCAACCTACATCCTTCTGAATCTGCTTAGTGTATTCATCTCTAGGTCTCCCTGTACGATTTTTGCCCTCCTCGCTTCCCTCCACTACTAAATTGATGATCCCTTGATGCCTCGGAACGTGTCCTACCAACCGATCCCTTCTTCTGGTCAAGTTGTGCCACAAATTCCTCTTCTCCCCAATCCTTTTCAGTACCTCCTCTTTAGTTACGTGATCTACCCATCTAATCTTCAGCATTCTTCTGTATCGCCAGATTTCGAAAGCTTCTATTCTCTTCTTGTCTAAACTGTTTATCGTCCATGTTTCACTTCCATACATGGCTACACTCTATACAAACACTTTCAGAAATGACTTCCTGACACTTAAATCTATACTCGATGTTAACAAATTTCTCTTCTTCAGAAACGCTTTCCTTGCCATAGCCAGTCTACAGTTTCCTCTCCGCTTCGACCATCATCAGTTATTTTCCTCCCCAAATAACAAAATTCATCTACTACTTTAAGTGTCTCATTTCCTAATCTAATTCCCTCAGCATCATCTGATTTAATTTGACTGCATTCCATTATTATCGCTTTGCTTTTTTTGATGTTCACCTTCTTTCCTCTTTTCAAGACACTGTACATTTGTTCAAATGCTCTTCAAGGTCCTTTACAATGTCATCGGCAAAACTCAAAGTTTTTATTTCTTTTCTACGGATTTTAACTCCCACTACAAATTTTTCTTTTGTTTTCCTTACTGCTTGCTCAATACAAAGATTGAATAACATCGGAGATGGCCTACAACTCTGTCTCTGTCTCATTCCGTTCTCAACCATTCTTTCCCTTTCATGCCCCTCGACTCTTATAACTGCCATCTGGTTTCTGTACAAATTGTAAACAGCCTTCAGCTCTCTGTATTTGACTCTTGCCACCTTCTGAATTTGAAAGAGAGTATTCCAGTCAACATTGTCAAAAGCTTTCTCTAAGTCTACAAGTGGACAGTTATATGAATATTAAATTTGTTAATTTAACCTGGCAAGTATATGGCCAATAGATCACTCTTTCATGTAACCATGCAGTCCACTTACATTAGTCACAAGTTACATCTAATGTAGAATCCAACATTTAGATCTTACAGTAAAATAAATAATGCAAAAAAGATTACATCTGCTTATTAGAAGTACGACAAGAAAGACACATTACAGGCGGGCCGATTTACACTACGAGCTCTAGCACCAAAGGACATGGGAGACGGGCTGACAAAGGGAGGGAAGAAGGAGCATGATAAAACATAAATAATAACGAAGATAGGGGAAAATTGCCATTACTGGTTAAGAAACGAAAACAGACCGAAGGGTAACTGGGGAAAGAGTAGTACAAACTGTAGTGATGGAAATAATAATAACTGTAATACACAGCCTGCCGTTCCCTCTAGGGTACAGGTTATCTGTAAAAACAACTAATAAAAGATACCGGTTTGTTTCTCCTTGTACAGCCAACGAAACAATGACCCGTAATTTAACTGCCTCCACATCGACTTTTAAATCAGTTCTTACAGGCACGGTTTGACAGAGGGAAACTAGCCATATATATTGGTTTTCATGGAAACATTATGAGGTTCACATGAAGAACTGTTTAAGGAGCAACATGGCATTTAATCGAGTGCAGAGCGCAGGGTAGCATTTTCGAGAGACGGTCAGCAGCGACAGAAACTAACTTCGCTGATGCTTTTGTTTTGTGGATGTACACAGCTAGGATGCCAGGTAAGTGACACCTTCCGTTTCGATTATGATGAGATGAGAAGTATTTAATCAATATTTGAGCTCTGGGGTGTATGCGCACCAGGATGCCATGAAGAACACATACACTACCTGATCAAAAATATCCAGACACCTGTTAGTGCATGTTATTGCGGGTTCCGACCACCCTTCGCCTTTACGACGGCTCGAGTTCTGCGGGGGACACTTTCAGTGGTATGTATGATTGTCTGTGAAGAAATGGCAGCCTATTCTGCCTCAAGAATTGAAACCAGATGTAAATGTCGTGTGACTAGCGCCTCCCGTCGGGTAGACCGTTCGCGGGGTGCAAGGCTTTCAATTTCACGCCACTTCGGCGACTTGCGCGTCGATGGGGACGAAATGGTGATGATTAGGTCAACACAACACCCAGTATCTGAGCGAAGAAAATCTCCGACCCAGCCGTGAATCGAACCTGGGCCCTTAGGATTGACATTCTGTCTCGCTGACCACTCAGCTACCGGGTCGGACACTGAAACCAGATAATGTAGTGATGTTTGACGTTGGGATTTGCAGCAAAGTCGACGTTCTATCTCAGCCCAAAGGTGTTCCACTGGGTGCAGCTCGGAACTCTGGGCAGACAAGTCCATTTCAGGAACGTTATTTTGCACAAATCATTGCCTCACAGACGCTACTTTACGAAAGGTACGTTGTGTAACTCTATACAAACAATCAACAACATCAACAACGATCCCAGCTGCTTCTCCACCGTACGCAGTGCTGTTAACGATGTTCGTATCGTTCCGGTCCTAGCGTTTACATAAGTGGAATTAGGGGACCAGTCCCCAACCAGGAGAAAAATCCTCATACTGTAACACCACCTCCTCCTCCGTGATACACATGATCGCAGGTAATGATTTCTAGGTATTCGCCAAAACAAACCGTTCAGCCGGATTGGACTACACCCCAACCAGGAAAAAGATCCTCATACTGTAACACCACCTCGTCCGTGCTGTGCTACAGATGATGGCAGGTAATGATTTCTGTGTATTCGCCAAACCAAACCATTCAGTCGGATTGGACCCCAACCAGGAAAAAGATCCTCATTCCGTAACACCACCTCGTCCGTGCTGTGCTACAGATGATGGCAGGTAATGATTTCTAGGCATTCCGGTCATCCACAGGCGTCGCACTTTATATGACTCAGTCGCAGCGTTGCACTGACTATAGAAATGCATGGCTAATGAGAAGCTGATCGATTATTCTGATCACTTCTTTTTAACTCCCTATGCGCAGTCATTGTGCTAGCTGGACTGCTAGTAGCAGTTTAGAGTTCCTGAATGATTCCTTCAGCTGATTTCATGCGAATTTTCCGCAACCATTCTCTGCAATGCTCGGAGGTCCTTGTCTATCAGTACATGAGATCTGCCACGTCTTGGTGCAGCTGTGATTGTTCCTTCGCGTTTCCGCTTCAGTATGACGTCAGCAACAGTCCACTTGGGCAGCTTTAGAAGGATCGAAAGATACCTGATGGTTTTGTTACTCGTATGATATCGAGTGATGAGTCTACGTCAGAGTTCAGCGACCTCTCCTGATCGACCGCCTCTGCTGTTACTGCTTCTCTACTGACATACAATACTCCCTGTCTCCTTTTATACTGGCGCGTCCGCCACTAGTGGTATCTAGTGGTCAATTCCGCATTACATAGGGTGTTCCGGATACTTTTAATCAGATCATGTAGTTCTCGGTAGTCACGTAGGTTGTCTGGCCACAGAGCGAGATGGCACAGTGGTTTGCACACTGGACTCGCATTCGGGAGGATGACGGTTCAATCCCGCTTAACCGCGCGGGGTAGCCGCGCGGTCTGATGGCGTCTTGTCACGGTCCGCGGGGCTGCCCCCCCCCCCCCTCTCCCCTCCCGTCGGAGATTCGAGTCCTCGCTCGGGCATGTGTGTGTGTGTGTGTGTGTGTATGTATGTGTGTGTGTGTGTGTGTGTGTGTGTGTGTGTCGTCCATAGCGTAAGTTAGTTTAAGTTAGATTAAGTAGTGTGCAAGCTTAGGGACCGATGACCAAAGCAGTTTGGTCCCATAAGATCTTACCATAAATTTACATTTTTTTCAATCCCACGTCCGGCCATTCTGATTTAGGTTTTCCGTGATTTCCCCAAATCGTTTCAGGTAAATGCCGGGATGGTTCCTTTGAAAAGGGCACGGCCGTCTTCCTTCCCCAGCCTTCCCTAATCGGACGAGACCGATGATCTCGGTCTTTGGTCTCCTCCCCACGAACATCCCAATCAACCTTGTCTGGCCGCAGGTACCCTAACTGGCCGCATAAAGCAATGGCAATGCCGAATAGCCGGATGTTGCACATGCAAGGCACACAAGCTTTCATTGTTAGTTATAATTATCTACAGCTTTCGCTACACGCGTCATGTGGAAATCCGAGTGACTGCGCAAATTTACGTTTCATATGCAGTGGAAATATATTTCGAAACTTCTGTAGGTCATGGAGGAAAACGGATGTCTTTCTGCATGTGGCTAGAGTATTTTCTTCCCAGGTGACATGGCCGTCCAAAATACAGTGTATCTGAAAATGAATATCGCGGTTTTAAGGCTTTGTAGCATTTATTACTTTCAACTTGCAATTACAAATAACATCTCAGATGAAAGAGCAGCCCGAACAGTTTTGCTTCTACATCTACGCGCGATGGGGAGAACATGAAACGACCAAGACTGACTGAAGGACGTGCTGAACGAATGAGAGTCTTTCACGCGTAGCCCCAAGAAATCAGTTCACAAGGCTAGTCGTGAATTAGCAATTCCAGTGACGTCTGTATGGAGGCATACAAAGAGACGCTTAAAATTACGTCCGTATCGTTTGCAACCGTTACAAGCTCTTAACCTTACAAACTGCGCTTTACGTGGCAACTTTGCAAACGAAATGTTGCTCCATGACGATGAAGTTTTTCCTGGATCGTATCGTCTTCAGTGACGAATCGACATTTCACCTAAGTGGGCATCTGGGGATCAGTAAGTCCCCACGAGATGGTACAGTTGCAAAAATACTCCCCTATATTGAATGGTTTCAGTGCCATATCCTGGCAGAAAGTTTATGGGCTTTCCTTTGTCGGTGAAGCAAGTATAACTGATGTTTATTATCTTAATGCGCTACAACTATGGCGCTTTCATCAATTTGAACGAAGCTGAACCACAGAACTTTGTTTGGCAGTAAGATGATGCACCGCCTCATTGGCATAACTCAGCACGCGACTGGTTAAGCGTCGTTGTACCCGAACCCTCGGTTGGCCGCAAGGGGCCGGACGACAGAGCTTGTTTTGCACGATCTTCACGTTCACCCTACCCGACGCCATGCGCTTTATTCGTGTTCATAAAGGAATACGTTTATGTCCCACCGCTGCCATCTGATCTGCCCGACTTAAGAAACAGGACAGAAACAGTTGCAACAGTTATTCCAGGCACACTGATCAACATTTGGGAAGAACTGGCCTATCGACTTGATGTATGCCGTGTGACGAATGGTGCTCAGATAGAACACTTGTCTTCACAGCGCGTAAGCGCTGTAACACATATGTAGGAAGAGGCCGCGCGCAAAATCGCGGGTAGGGGAAAAGGGGGTGGGGGCGGAGGTCTTGGTGCTCGGCTCCTGTCTGAGATAGGTACACAGGCCAAAAAGTTTTTGTTTTAGCCCGAGACAGCGGCCATTTGTATTCCCATTCGAACATCCGTTTTACTGTAGCTGTGTTACTGTACATTAAGCAAAGTTTGAACGACGAACCGGAGAAGACGCCAGGCAAATTTTGCGAATCGATTAATTCCTTTTGCAACAGATTTTCATTGGTGTGAATTCAATGCTTGTCAAATGATACCATTTGTATATGCACCGTTCGGAATTTACGTGCAAAAACAGTCACCCTCGTTCGGATTTTGCATGCGAAAGCACTCTTAAATCACTCCGGACTGGAGCGAGATTGATGACTCTTATTTGGACCACTAATGGATCAGCATTGGTGTAAGATGATTTTCAACCGTTTGAAAAAATCGCGCTTCCTTTGGATTTTACGACCAAAAACCGCCTTTTTCTGGGCGTTTTATGAAGCGCTTCAGTTCTCTACTTTAAACTTATACGAATCGGTTCAAACTTTGACCGGAAGTAGATAAATCGTTAAAGTCGAAACTAAACTTTCTGTATCGTATAGTCTTCATCTGTTATCGAGATAAGCTGGTTCAAATTCGAGCTAAGTGTAACATGTAAAATTAATTGTTACGTGAACTGAAAGCGTGGAAACGTTTTAAAATGAATAAAATAAATAAAAAATACATTCTTACGATAAAATTGAGAACTTGTTTCCAAAAACTTTTTTGTGAGTTTTTCTACGCCCGCCAGTTGTGTTTCAAAATTGTGCGAATCGTTTCAGATCTTGTGATATAATAGAAAAAAACATATTACTACTGGTTGTCCTGCTGTCTTGTGAAAGCCTTATCCATTGCCACGATATAAGCAACATACCGAATCAATCGCTGCCCGAGTCAACAAAAATGTACATCGGTTGCCAAACTATGATGGTCTAATATTAAAATTCTGGTAGAGATTATTGAAAACCAGAATGAGAAATGTTCCTATAGAAGAACAAAAAAAGGCGAATATGTCCTAGACAGATTTAGGGATGCAAAACAAGGGAATTAGCTTTTTGTCTTGCATGGCAGCTTTAAGGACATTTAAATCAAAACATCTTGACATATTTGTGCTTTTTCGCGAGTTAACATTACTTCCCCAGTGCAGTGTGCACTGTTAGCTGCAAAGTGTTGGGAAAACTGCATCTTAACGTTATAGGCTGAAGTTGCTGATCCTGTGCCCAGAATCCATAAGATTCGCCAGTAGTAATCAATATATATCACCATATGGCTGAAGAACATACATTTGTAGCTGAAAACGTTTTTCTGGGAGGATAACATTTCTGGGATTAGATTCATTCCTGGGGGAAGGTAAAAGAATTTTTTAGATTTCTGGGTTGGGGAGAGGGTTGATTTTTTTTCCCCCTCGAGGTGACCATTTCTTGCCCAAACGCACCTCGTGTTACATATAAGGTTAGGGGTGTAAGAACGTGTGGGGTACTGAGGTGGAGAGGAGTTTGTATCTCTTTAATTCAGACGAATTTGCATGAGAACGAGACATGCACTCGAACCCCTCCTTATCTACCAGCTAATTAATTATGCGCACAACGGTAACGGAAGAAAATGATGGTGGCCGCTGCTAGTTGGTAAAATAGGAAGTGCACACTCACAATAATTTGCTAAAAATCGTAATCTACTCAGAAAAAAGAGAACTTTATCATAATAAACAACAGGAAATGGGATTCTGCATATATCTACGTAATGATATGCTGATTAAATATTACAATGAGATTTATAAATGCACATGTTTGTCGACACACACAGTAGGTTAAAGGATAGGGTACACTGAAATATTACGAGAATAAGAGTTGGCTCGAGAACAAGGGGCTCCTACTCTCTGTGATGCAATAGATTGACGATAATGACTGAAGGTCCTAATGAATCAAATATTAATCTCCCGACTATATAGCAGTATTGCAGTTAGTAGTGAGAGCTCAAATGGGATCGCATGGAGAAACAAGCAAGGTGGACTTGTAGCAAAGCGAACGCGCCTGCTGCTGAGGGATTCAGTATAAAATTGATAAGATCCTACAATGCCAGAGCCGAAAAATACTATACCAGTACTGAAATCTGCAGCATGTCGTCGGTAGGCAGCGTCCTGATGATGTAGGCGCCGACTTCTGCCGTGCAGCGACTCTGAGTCAACCCCTGACCTCGAAGACTGTCCTAGAATTCTAAGTTCTTCCGAAAAAGAGCGACCAAGTCGCAAGACTGTCCGACTCGGACGAAGATCAGATCCCGAATCCTCTGCCCGCGCAACGCAAGGGCGAAGCCAACATTGCTCTACTCCCTACTCTCCTCGAAAACCGCGAATCAGCATTCAGTGCTGATTCCAAAATTTCCCCACACTGTCTCGGAACATCATTCGCGCCAATAGCGACCGTTCCCTCCAATTTCGAGCAGGGCTTTATGACGTCAACTAGCCTCAGTTTAAGTTGACCAGTCATGCCTTTGCTATTCAGCTGAGGGCACTGAACTTGCCGTTTGACTGGCTACGAAAACAACCTGCCTAGACTTCCGGCCATCCAGTGCAAGACAGTCGCATTCAGCAGGGCAATACCCACAAGTATTCTCAGAATCAGGAGGACAATGCAGTCAGTCGGTGCCAGGAATCATCGTTCCAGACGCGCCGGAACGGTAAACACATAAACTGCGGCGACACTCAGACGCCTCGCAGGTCGTTTCGCCCTGCATACAATAGGTGAAACTCCACCGACGTCAGTCGTTCCGCCAGGCGCTTAAGCCTATCATACAAAACCCTAAGAATTCAGGGAAGTGCAGTCCCCAAACGGAAATGCCGTGTGCCGCGTCCACCGATGCTTGCCTCGCAAAAGCCACCCAGGGAAGTAACCCAACATGCATAGGAATCAAGTGAAAAATATTTTTTTGAGCTCTCAGTACGAATACTCTCATTACAATAACCTTATTCGGTCTGTTACTACCGTGCAATGACATAGAACATTAATGTTCAAATGTGTGTGAAATCCTATGGGACTTAACTGCTAAGGTCATCAGTCCCTAATCTTACACACTACTTAACCTAAATTATCCTAAGGACAAACACACACACCCATGCCCGAGGGAGGACTCGAATCTCCGCCGGGACCAGCCGCACAGTCCATGACTGCAGCGCCTTAGACCGCTCGGCTAGTACCACACGGCTAGAACATTAATAAAACTGATGAAAAAGAGAGGTGACATTCAAAAGAGGGCATGGAACCTCTCAAGCAAATAGACACACATTTATGTGCTTAATTTAGAAACTATCCTAGAGTGGGGATGCCTGCAGCCTAAACCTTAATGACACGTAAATGACGCGTTGTGTCATATTGCACGGCATGGCAAATGCTATGTTGATTCAAAATTATGATGACATGAGTCATGTTATACGACGTGACGTCGTGTATCATGTTACTTTAGTTGACATGATGCATTACATGACATGACATTGCTAATAATACTAACCCGTAAAAAAGTGCAAGTATGCCAAGATGTTTTGATATAAATGTCAGACAAAAAGAGCTAAACGAAACGGACTGGCGGATTAAACCTGTGTTCCCGACCGAGACTCGAACTCGGGACCTTTGCCTTTCGCGGGCAAGTGCTTTACCATCTTTTTTTTTTTTTTGTTCCATCTGCTCGGGGCGGACGTCGTAAGACATCCGTTTAAGTTCATTGTTGATCGATTAACTCAGTTTTTTATTATAGAGGGCAGCTAACCCTCTGACCGAACACGCTGAGCTACCGTGCCGGCATCATCTGAGCTACCGAAGCACGACTCCCGCCCGGTCCTCACAGCCTTACTTCTGCCAGGATCTCGTCTCCTACCTTCCAAACTTAACAGAAACTCTCCTGCAAACCTTGCAAAACTAGCACTCCTGAAAGAAAGGATATTCCGGAGACATGACTTAGCCACAGCCTGGGGGATGTTTCCAGAATGAGATTTTCACTCTGCAGCCGGCTGTGGCTAAGCCATGTCTCCGCAGTATCCTTTCTTTCAGGAGTGCTAGTTCTGCAAGGTTCGCAGGAGAGCTTCTGTTAAGTTTGGAATGTAGGATACGAGATACTAGCAGAAGTAGGCTGTGAGGACCGGGAGTGAGTCGTGCTTCGGTAGCTCAGATGGTAGCGTGTCCGGTCAGAGAGTTTAGCTACCCTCTGCAATAAAAAAAAATGAGTGAACGGATCAACGAACAACCTGAACGGGTGTCATCGGACGTCCGCGACGAACAAATTCAACGAACAATAGAGAACAAAATGAGATTAAAAAAAAAAGATGGTAGAGCACTTGCCCGCGAAAGGCAAAGGTCCCGGGTTCGAGTCTCGGTCGGGCACACAGTTTTAATGTGCCAGGAAGTTTCATATCTGCGCACACTCCGCTGCAGAGTGAAAATCTCATTCTGAAAAAGAGCTAGTTCGCTTCTTTTACTTCCCCACCCCTGCCAGGGCACATTGGCCTTTTTGCGCTATGACAGGAGAATTTTCCATTGTGGTAACGAAACCAGATACTCATTTTGAAACACCCGGTATGGTACTGGAATGCTGTCGAGAAGGCGTCACGCAAAAGACGGACATCGGAAAACTTTTACAGAATTCTTCGAATGGACAAAAATCCCGCACTCACTGTGCGTACCTACGGGACTGGAAGGAGCGAACGCAGCGGCAGTGGTTGCAAGTCGCAGCCGGCGGAACCGGCCGCTGTCCGCCGCGGCAGGCGTGCGGGGGCTCCGTATTTGGCGCGGCGCGGCGCACAGTGCGGCCCCGGCGTTCGCTTCCGCCGCTCGGCAGGCGCCGGCGTCGGGTCTGACGGCATTCCTCCCGCGTGCCTCCGCGTCACGCCGGCGGCCCGTAACAATGGCGCAGGCGGCCGGCCGGGCGTTGGGCCGGGCTGCATCAAAATTCGGGCGGGCGGATACCGCGCCCTTGACTTCAGCCGCTGCAATCGCACCGTCGGTCTGCGTCTCCCTTATGAAAATTCTGGTGTGTATGTGTGTGTGTGTGTGTGTGTGTGTGTGTGTGTACCAGTGCAGTTAATGAAATATCAATATGTCGATATTTCCCTCGGAAAATAACGATAGATCGATCCGCTCCACAGAAGACAGCGATACATATCTACGGCATTTCCTCCTCTGATATCGATCTATCGAAATCGAGACTGCGATAACGAGTGCCGATGATTTTACACTACTGGCCATTAAAACTGCTACACCACGAAGATGACGTGCTACAGACGCGAAATTTAACCGACAGGAAGAAGACGCTGTGATATGCAAATGATTAGCTTTTCAGAGCACTCACGCAAGGTTCGCGCCGGTGGCGACACCTACAACCTGCTGACATGAGAAAAGTTTCCAACCGATTTCTCACACACAAACAGCAGTTGACCGGCGTTGCCTGGTGAAACGTTGTTGTGATGCCTCGTGTAAGGAGGTGAAATGCGTACCATCACGTTTCTGACTTTGATAAAGGTCGGATTGTAGCCTAGCGACATTGCTGCTCGCGGTGGTCGAGATCCAATGACTCTTAGCAGAATATGGTGTCGGTGGGTTCAGGAGGGTAATACGGAACGCCTTGCTGGATCCCAACGGTCTCGTATCACTAGCAGTCGAGATGACAGGCATCTTATCCGCGTGGCTGTAACGGATCGTGCAGCAACGTCTCGATCCCTGAGTGAACCGATGGGGACGTTTGCAAGATAACAACCATATGCACGAATAGTTCGACGACGTTTGCAGCAGCATGGACTATCAGCTCGGAGACCGTGGCTGCGGTTACCCTTGACGTTGCATCACAGACAGGAGCGCCTGCGATGGTGTACTCAACGACGAACGAGGGTGCACGAATGGCAAAACGTCTTTTTTTTCGGATGAATCCAGGTTCTGTTTACAGCATCATGATGGTCGCATCCATGTTTGGCGACATCACGGTGAACGCACATTGGAAGCGTGTATTCGTCATCGCCATACTGGGGTATCACCTGGCGTCATGGTATGGTGTGCCATTGGTTACACGTCTCGGTCACCTCTTGTTCGCAATGACGGCACTTTGAACAGTGGACGCTAAATTTCAGATGTGTTAAGGCCCGTGGGTCTACCCTTCATTCGATCCCTGCGGAACCCTACATGGACGACCGCATGTTGCAGGTCCTGTACGGGCCTTTCTGGATACAGAAAATGTTCGACTACTGCCCTGGCCTGCACATTCTCCAGATCTCTCACCAATTGAAGACGTCTGGTCAATGGTGGACGAGCAACTGGCTCGTCACAATACGCCAGTCACTACTCATGATGAACTGTGGTATCGTGTTGAAGCTGCATGGGCAGCTGTGCCTGTACACACGATCCAAGTTCTGTTTGACTCAATGCCCAGGCGTTTCAAAGCCGTTATTACGGCCAGAGGTGGTTGGTTGTTCTGGGTACTGATTTCTCAGAATCTATGCTCCCAAATCACGTGAAAATGCAATCACATGTCAGTTATAGTATAATTTATTTGTCCAATGAATACCCGTTTATCATCTGCATTTCTTCTTGGTGTAGCAATTAAAATTGGCCAGTATTGTATATTATATTTTTCCGCAATTTTCGGAGATTATTGGAAGTAGTTCTTTTCAAATTGTAATAGGACATAAATTAACTTTTACTGTGTGAAAGAGTCTTACTACTTTTCGAGTTTTCATAACTTCCAATCTTTCTCTTTAATTATATGTGGCACACACGAAGAACACCGATTGCTTTTGGGGGGGGGGGGGGGGTGAGTAGAACAACAGTATTTCCTATGTGAAGAAACAGCTCAAACGTTTCGTTGAAAAAACATCTTTTAACGCAACTAGTGAGCTATTTCTTCCCTTCAATATTCTTCAAACACAGTTCTTAAACTGTTAGGTCGCTGGCATTTGCAGAAATGAAAAAACGTTGACATGAAGCGTTCCACAGATATCCGATATATGACGAGACCGATCGATAGACCCATCGGACACCTTTTATGGTGACACATCCATTTACCAATGTTAGCAAAGTGGTTCTCGCCAAGTGTAAACGTGCATAGTTTTCATTTCAATTCCTGCTCTTGCTCTAAGGGTGATGGTCAGGCTACAAGCTTGTTGATTTTCAGAATATCTAATAATAAATAAATATTTAAATATACAACTCTAAAACCGGCAGTATATCTACAGTGTGCAGTTGTAATGTGTGGCGATTTTTTGATAGTCACGTACTTCGGTTTTTTTCCCTTCCGATGTATCGATATTGACCTATACGTTTTTGATATATCGAGAGCCGATAGTGATACATTTTAAATATCGATAGACTATATGGATTACCGATAATTTCAAAAATATCAGCAGCCCTAGTGTGAAGTGGTCGGTTACTACTAGCCGACGCCATCCCACAGGGGAATAGTTTAACCAGACATGTCGGAGCCTACCCTGAGATTTTTTACACGGGAAGAATACACCGAAAGAAATGCACTCTCAGAATTTTAGCCGTTAATACGAACTGCAAGTTTTAAAAAAAATGAAAGTAACTCAGTTTATCACACGAAGAGCAGCTTGTAACATTGATATTTACGATACTGCAGTGCCTTTTGTTATTCCAAATTCCGGTGAAATATACCTTCGGACATCCATGCTTGTGCAAAGGAACTTTGGATCGTAATTCAGGATAACACAGGTACTGCAATGTCGTATTTATTCGCAATCACCGAGCAAGCGACTTTGAAAGTGAAATGTCTCCCATGTATGGGAATATACATAATGGATGTACGAATATAGACAGGTTGTAGACACATGGTTGAAGACAATATGGAAGTTTGAGTCTGGCAGTGGTTGTGCTCGGACAGCTAAATCGGTTATAGAAGTGTTTCTTTGTGTTTCTTCCTTCCGTGCAAAAAAAAAAAAAATAGTAGAATGCTCGCATGCTACGCTGGCGGACCAGTTTCGATTCCCGGCCGATGCATCATTTTCAAGTGGTCTAGCTACATAAGTAACCTTTACTGAAGAGTAGTCTTGATATTTGTTCCTAAGTGGCAAATACAAAACTATGAATATAAAAGCGATTAAGGTGGCCGCTCGCGTAAAAAAATTAGAAAAAAGACGATGATGGAAAAAAAGAAAAAGAATGCTAATGCAACCGTCGTGATGAGCAGGAAATCCGTCCGGCACAAATTTTCATTCTCGTAATTCCATTATACAGCTAATGGTAGTGCTTACAACAGCGGTTTGTACAACTCTTCCTGCCTAGCGCGCGATCCGGCGAATAAACGGAGACAGCTGTGGCAAATTTTGTTTTTCGGGCATCCACAGCTGTAGAACTGAGCCATGATGGGTAGGACCGCTTCAACTGTATGATAAATTTTAATTTCTGATCCCACTAGTTCCGCGGCGTGGGAGCCCATGTGCAGATCCTCTAGACGGTCACAGCAGACTTCATGTTGTCACGACGATGTTTAACCCTCAATTTTACTGTATCGGTATGATGTTCCCTGCATTCTGCTCTATTTTAAATGAGTCTACCGACATCTCGACGGTTAAACAGTTTTATCGCAATTGGGTCATCTACCGCTTATCGTTTGGAATGAATTATGAATCTGTATCCCTGAAGATGTAGCTCCAATGCTGCGAAACTAGTTGGATCAGAAATAAAGATATACCATACAACTGAAGCAGAGACAGCTGTGACAAGAGAACATAGCACCGCGTAGAGCGAAGTACTAAGTGCACCCAGGCGAATTTTAACCACTTAACAACACCAAAAAGATCTCAAATCGTTAATTTTATTAATAGCTTGAAGTTCATAGCGACAGTTAAACTGTTGCAGATGTAACTGTTACACAAGTGGCTGGCAGATGAAACAAAATCTAGGCAGTGTATTACGTTACATTGCAAATGACTTCCATCAGTCGGAACTTTACTTTGTTGACATGAAATATTTTATAAAAATTCCGGTGGTACCGTTCTTATGATAATTTTCCACTAATGTATATTTTAGTAACAATGAAACAGTTCCTTATTTATTCACTGAAGTCATCGTAAAAATGCGAAGTGTGTATTGGATGACGAATACAAACATTTTCCTTCCACAAGGCACACCCAGTAAAAGACAGTTCATTGCATTCAGGCACTTCACAGTAATTGATAGTTTTATTTAGATAGAACTAAAAGGGAGTAAGAAATGGTCGTGGCCGTTGTTCTGCAAATTGTGCTGTGTACCAGTCGTACTTGATCAAATTGGTAAAATGTGATGATGCAAACTGACAATGCACAAATGACTGAAGTTTAACAATACTTTAACGTTGATGAACCTTGAAATGGCAAAGACCTATCAAACATTATGTTATCCAAAAATTTTATGAAAAGCGCTTTAAAAATATCTTTACTGAAGGGCTTAATCACCATATTATTACAAGGTCAAATACGAATTAAATTAACAGTCTGTTCATCCTCTTAAAGAGAGAGTTGTTATTACGTCCAGGCTAAGAGTCCAACAAAAGAAATGAATTATTTGCTGTAACAGGTAAGAAACCGTTTTGGATGTAGTACTGAGAATTATTCTCTAGCATTTTCCCAGGTTTTCTTACATCGGTTACAAGATTTTTGCAACTAAACAGACAGGTTTTTTTAAATTTTTGGCCATAATTTTCCTTGACGATCCTGAAAACAGACATAAAGCTACGCAAACAGTACTGCACTGATACTTCTCACTGACATCGTTGTATATGAATCTATCTCAGCATTCACCAGCTGCACAAGCGACTTTGTATCTTCTTCGCTCGAAATAACAAAAGTGCTATTTACACGCAGGTCTTGCACGAAATCTGACTGACTGACTTTAGACACAGCATTTTAGGGAGTAATAAAAAGCTACGAGTTTGTCTATACTCTATAGTACTACCTATTAATAACAACTCCTCCATACGTATACTTGAATTAAAAGTCGTAATATTTCGACTTCCTTTTCGGTATAATTTTCTGAATCTAGGCTGGAAATCAGTAATGTTCATCTAATTTGCAATTCAAAGCCGCCAGTCTCATAGATCTTGCTCGGTAATGGTGTATTGACTCTCATGAGCGTTTCTAAACCTTTCAAATAGTTTTTCTCCCACGCTTTTGTGAGTTTCATTTTGGTATATATTTTGTATATTTCGTACTGTGTGCAAATCTTTATTCCATTCATAAAATTCACGTTCAAATTTTGTGAAACAAAACCGGTTTCGCAGGCACCTTAACTTAAGTGTTTCTCCTTACTTCATTTACCTAAAAATTTACTGTATATTCTTTGTCACTGAAAGCTATTATTCTCCATGTTTTCTTTGCGCTCAGGTTATATTGCCTTTTTGTTCTGGACCTTATTTAGCACAATTATCATCGTTCGAACCACAAGTCACCGAATAGTCAGAGTTACTTCCTCTTTCCCCTAATGTTTACACAATTTCTAACTAAATGTCATCATCCGAATGAATGTCCAAGAAATTAACTAATAAATAAACCTATGTTGTGTATTGTGTATTAAACCGTGGACCCAGAAATGACAGGGAGCCTTCGTCCCGCCATAGCCCTCAGTGGCCCTCAACCCCACAACAGGCCACAGAAGTCCACCCACCCCACCGCCGCCCCGCACCGAGCCCAGCGTTATTGTGCTGTTCGGTCCCCAGTGGACCTCCCGGGAACGTCTCATACCAGACGATTGTAGCCCCAAATATTTGCGTGGTGGAGTAATTATGGTGTACGTGTACGTGGAGAGAGTGTTTGGGCAGCAATCTCTGACACGGTGTAACTGAGGCGGAATGAGGGGAACCAGCGCGCATTTACCGAGGTGGATGGAAAACCGCATTAGAAACCATCCACAGACTGGCCGGCACACCGGACTTCGATACTAATTCGCCGGGCGGATTCGTGCCGGGGACCGGCACGCCTTCCCGTTCGGGAAGCAGCGCGTTAGACGGCGCTGTTAGCATACACTCCTGGAAATGGAAAAAAGAATACATTGACACCGGTGTGTCAGACCCACCATACTTGCTCCGGACACTGCAATGATCACACGCACGGCACAGCGGACACACCAGGAACCGAGGTGTTGGCCGTCGAATGGCGCTAGCTGCGCAGAATTTTTGCACCGCCGCCGTCAGTCTCAGCCAGTTTGCCGTGGCATACGGAGCTCCATCGCAGTCTTTTAACACTGGTAGCATGCCGTGACAGCGTGGACGTGAACCGTATGTGCAGTTGACGGACTTTGAGCGAGGGCGTATAGTGGGCATGCGGGAGGCCGGGTGGACGTACCGCCGAGGTGCTCAACACGTGGGGCGTGAGGTCTCCACAGTACATCGATGTTGTCGCCAGTGGTCGGCGGAAGGTGCACGTGCCCGTCGACCTGGGACCGGACCGCAGCGACGCACGGATGCACGCCAAGACCGTAGGATCCTACGCAGTGCCGCAGGAGACCGCACCGCCACTTCCCAGCAAATTAGGGACACTGTTGCTCCTGGGGTATCGGCGAGGACCATTCGCAACCGTCTCCATGAAGCTGGGCTACGGTCCCGCACACCGTTAGGCCGTCTTCCGCTCACGTCCCAACATCGTGCAGCCCGCCTCCAGTGGTGTCGCGACAGGCGTGAATGGAGGGACGAATGGAGACGTGTCGTCTTCAGCGATGAGAGTCGCTTCTGCCTTGGTGCCAATGATGGTCGTATGCGTGTTTGGCGCCGTGCAGGTGAGCGCCACAATCAGGACTGCATACGACCGAGGCACACAGGGCCAACACCCGGCATCATGGTGTGGGGAGCGATCTCCTACACTGGCCGTACACCACTGGTGATCGTCGAGGGGACACTGAATAGTGCACGGTACATCCAAACCGTTATCGAACCCATCGTTCTACCATTCCTAGACCGGCAAGGGAACTTGCTGTTCCAACAGGACAATGCACGTCCGCATGTATCCCGTGCCACCCAACGTGCTCTAGAAGGTGTAAGTCAACTACCCTGGCCAGCAAGATCTCCGGATCTGTCCCCCATTGAGCATGTTTGTGACTGGATGAAGCGTCGTCTCACGCGGTCTGCACGTCCAGCACGAACGCTGGTCCAACTGAGGCGCCAGGTGGAAATGGCATGGCAAGCCGTTCCACAGGACTACATCCAGCATCTCTACGATCGTCTCCATGGGAGAATAGCAGCCTGCATTGCTGCGAAAGGTGGATATACACTGTACTAGTGCCGACATTGTGCATGCTCTGTTGCCTGTGTCTATGTGCCTGTGGTTCTGTCAGTGTGATCATGTGATGTATCTGACCCCAGGAATGTGTCAATAAAGTTTCCCCTTCCTGGGACAATGAATTCACGGTGTTCTTATTTCAATTTCCAGGAGTGTATGTTTCTTTTCAAGAGAAGTAGGTGATTTCGATTGTATACCAAGTTCGTCTTATTTTATTTTCGCGAGGTTGAAAACATTAATTGAATACCACATTACTGTGAAACTCTGGTGCCTGCACCAAGATACATGCTAACAGCAAGCATATACGAAGAAAACACAAAGAAAATTAATTTAGTTTTACCTCCATTGTTATCACTTAACGGTACCGCAAAGAGAACTACTGTACTAATTATTAAGGATATTAAATGAGCTGCCAATTCGGGCGAATAGTGACTATCAACAACTGTGTCAGTGAAAGTATCAATGGAAACTGAAATTCGCTGTACGAATTACCACCGCGTTGTACCGTGTTATCCGATTACCGATGTGTCGTTAATCAAGGATAGGTGCCTGCCATGTCACGTACGGGCTATCTACTACAGCTACAGTAGGGGTGTACATTTTATCAGCCACCTTCCTGACTACGAAGCTGACAATTTTCAACATTCTTTCACAAATAACTGCAGTGAGTCATAGCAGTTAAAATTTTGAAACACGGTTTCTTTCGATGTATTCTTCCTGTATAAAAATATCAGGGCAGGTTTCGACACGTCGGATCGGAACGTTCCCTTGTCAGACTCATTATCACCCCCCCAAATGGTTCAAATGGCTCTGAGCACTAGGGGACTCAACTGCTGTGGTCATAAGTCCCCTAGAACTTAGAACTACTTAAACCTAACTAACCTAAGGACAGCACACAACACCCAGCCATCACGAGGCAGAGAAAATCCCTGACCCCGCCGCGAATCGAACCCGGGAACCCGGGCGTGGGAAGCGAGAACGCTACCGCACGACCACGAGATGCGGGCTTATCACCCCCCCTCCCCCCCCCCCCACATCTCTCACTCTTTTTTCCTACATTTGCATATCAACTCTCTAAGTCACTATACAATAAGTAGCGAACTATTATTTGCTATCAAAATTAGAGGGAAATGCCCTTACCCCTAAAAGCGGGCCCCCAGTCTGACTGTAGGGAGCCTACATCCGGAGAGTTCAGCAGGACAAGAATTCTTGGAAAAGTAGATTAAACTTGCTTCGGATGTGAATTGTTAGTCGTGGTATCATGACATTTATTGAAGTGCTCTGACATCTACATCTACGTGGTTACTCTACAATTCACACTTAAGTGCCTGGCAGAGGGTTCATCGAACCATTTTCATACTACTACTCTCCCATTCCACTCTCGAATGGCGCGTGGGAAAAGGAACATCTAAATCTTTCCGTTCGAGCTCTGATTTCTTTTATTTATTATGATGATTATTTCTCCCTACGTAGATGGGTTTCAACAAAATATTTTCACATTCGGAAGAGAAAGTTGGTGATTGAAATTTCGTGAATAGATGTCACCGCAAAGAAAACCGCCTTTGTTTCAGTGACTGCCACCCCAACTGTCGTATCATATCAATGACACTCTCACGCCTATTGCGCGATAACACGAAACGAGCTACCCTTCTTTGCGCTCTCTCGATGTCCTCCGTCATTCCCACCTGGTTTTGTGAAGTTCCGACACCAAGAAGAAATGTTCTGAGAACAGTACACCGAGGGCCATGATTGCATCATACAACATTCTGCCATTGTCACAGAAAATCGCCACTACACCCACCTTCAGGCAAAGCAATGTTTAGTGCTATATATACTGCACGGATCAGTGTTTGCTGAAATGTTCACATTGTGTTGATTTGTATTAATTTAGCGCCACGAGCTTTAATTTAATGCAGTTCACGCAACTTCATAGGATCCTGTTCCTGCTAAAAAATAAATTCGAGTTTTTCTAAGTCAAAATTAAAGTGACGGACTACATAACTGAAATTATTTAAAGGAATTGTCAAATTTCATGGAGCAGTAGTTTTAATTTTGCAAGTATCTTTCGTGTGAAATGTTCCACGTGGTAATCAAAGTTCTTAAGTTCAATATAAATAATATTCAATTAAAATATCAATCAGAAGTGGAACTTTAAAGAATTTAAAATCATTTCGAAATATACGAGTATAAAATATACTCATAGAACAATGGCGACAAAACAAAGTCCAAGCCATAACAATTTAAATGCCTACAAAATTGATTCTTAGATAACAGGTTTGCAAATTGTGCTTTGATGTGTTTTCTTCTGTTACGTACATATGTAACTACTGTTTAATGTTGAAAGCGTGTTGTGAGACAGGACAGTTTTAGGGTTGCTCTATGATATAGTCAGTCAGAAAGTTTGTGTAAAGCAAGTTAACTACTATTGAAATATTTGTGCTCTTGCAATTATGAATTTCAGTCACTTATCTAAACTAAAACAGATTTAGGACCCCCATGTACAACTCACGTTACGTGCAATGCAAAGGCTTATTTACATTCTTTGAAAACAGATAGTGTTCATGTTCGTTGAAGTAGGAGCTAAGTAACTATTTCAAAATCACTGTTCATCGGTACTGAAGTTTCAGGGCCACCGTATGTCAGACATATTGGTACTTTTCTCCCGTGAAATGGCACAGTGTAATTAGCATTGTTCTTTACAAACTAAAACACTGTACGTTGGTGTGAAGCAGTTCGTTGCAACTGTACTTAAACAGCAAGCACCTTAGTTCATGACTAGTTACTTTACCAGTGCATGCTACTGTTTTTCGTACCCATTTGCTAAACAGATTTCTAATTGAAATGACGTTTAATTCAGCAGTTATTTTACTCCGTTTGCCATATATTCTTTGAAATTCCATTTGCGTAATTTAGGATTCCGGTCACAGTGATTTTAGATGATCACAGCTTTTATTTTTCAATTAAATTCGTTGGTCGATTCCCGTTCGAACAACTTTCCAGTCTTTCAAAATTTAACACTTCATGTGACAAATTAAAACCCGATTACTTTCCATAGGCATGCACCATCACGGCCAGTTCTAAAATCCTCTCGAAGGGGTGCCACTGTAGGGTGGAATCGCTAGTATTATGGTAACCCTCTATGGTGTTACAGCTAATTGCAATGGAAGAACGGCAGCTGTATGATATACTGTTCCCGCAGCGATGGACACCACATCACAGTACGTTGTTTCGCCGCAGGGTTGCTGCATTACGCAGTGTTGTGTGCTGTACGCTTTAGTTACTGCATATTACAGCTTTCGTCACTGTTGTGAAGGTATTTTCACAGAAACAAGGCTGATTGGGGTAACAAAACGAATAAATCAAAATTACGTTATTACTCTGTAATGAGCTGCCGGAGACCGTGGTACCCTTGTACCAAAATGCTCATGAGCTATCCTAGAAGAACCTCTTCAGAGTTTCTCTGTGGAGTTCTCATTCAATCATTAATGAAAGAACCTAAATAGAGCATATTAGCTGAGGCTAAATTAACGTATACCCACAAGTGGAACACAGAAATTAACAATCAAGTTGCATAACTAGGTGGGTATTTACATTTCGGATGAGTGAAGGGTAAAAACCGCACAAGTTCGAGAAGGACTCGAGCTGTGATGGTTCCGTAAAACTTAATTATCGACACTGCCGAAAAAGAATTAGTACTCCCTTTAGGAGGTTTCCAATTCCCTCAAGATTTATTGTTGCAACAGTGCATATGGAGTGCATGAAATGATTACTTCTGCAGATCAATAGCACAAGCAGTGCTGAGGTACAAAGTACGGATCCATACTGAAACACCCGTACTAGTGCGGGGTGTTGCCTCCACGGCCGGCAATGCAGGCTCTGACTTTGGCATCCAATCGATTATACAGATGGCGAATACTGTCCTGGGAGACGTTATGCCTCACCTGCTAGACCTGTTCACCTTGTCGTTGACTGACGAGTCGCACGAGTCATTTCTCGTCCCACCATACCTCACACGTGCTCAATTGGAGGCAAGGCCGCTGACCACAGAAGTTGCTGCATGTCTTGCACAGCAGATTTGAGTTTCACGGGAAGTGAAGGGGCGACCGTTATCCTGTTGGAATACCGCATCACTTTTCTGGTGCAAGAAAGGCAAAAGGACGGGTCTAACAACATTTTGCAAGTACCGCGCGCTGGTTAGCGTCCCCTCCAGAAACACCAAAACTGTAAGAGACCATAATGCCTGTGTTGGGGCCAGTGTGTCTTCGACGAATGCACTGTACGAGACAGCGTCCACCAGGTATACGTCGTACGCGCAAACGTCCATCACTTGCATGCAGGCGGAATCTGTTTTCATCGCTGAAGACAACAGCGCGCCATTCCACCTTTTAAGAGGCTCCGGAACGCCCTATACTTGCAATGTTAAAATAACGCTTATAAATTACATGTTTCCTCACAAAGTATTTGAGGTAGGAAGTTGAACTTTTTACAGATTATTTATTGGAATATGGGCTACAACTTAACACAGGGATTTTACAAAATTTTAGTTCAGTTATTGAAGATGATTTTTTTTCAATTGTAATGAAAATTCACAACATTTTTTTGCAATTTTTTATATTCAAAAATATACAGTTTTTTGGAAAAAGGCTGTGTTAAATTATGCAGAAGGTACTGTGTAACATTTACTGAAAGTTTGAAACAAATATGTTTGGAAGATCCTTAGAAAACTTGTAATTAGTATGAGAAAATAAAAGTTTTGGGAATCGAGCGACAAAGATTGGATTAACTTTTTAGTGCATTCCAGGTCCATAGGATGGATTATCTTCATCCTCTGCAAACTCCTCCTCCAGCTTCCTCTTGTTCCTCCTCCTGTTTACTCTTGCTTGTATTTCTAGACTCTTTACAGCCCTGTCTGCAGCCCGAAGGCGTTCCTTGTCTAAAGCAAGCATCGCTCGTTGTTGTGTTCGTAGATTTTGCTACCATTTTCTTCAGTTGCAGTTACTGCAACACTGTTCCAAAAGGTGGTCATGTATGAACACTTATCACATTTCAGTTGTAGCAAGTCCTACGTGCTTTATTATGGAGAGTTCCAGACCAACTTCACTACAATGAATACATCTTACACAGTTTGAAAAAATTCCTTTGAGAACCGACATATCAAATATTTCATTCACATCCGATTTGCCCCTAAAACATTCATAGTTTTCACTCATTGAACCAAGCTTCTTCTGTGAAGTATTTTCTTTCCCACTTTGACTGCTATGGGCAGGTGTACTTGAGAGGTTAGGTTTACTCACTTGGTTATCGTCTTTATTGTTTACAGTAATAACACATACCTCTGGCTTTCCAACATTTCTCCTTTTCTTAAAAGCCTTCAGGGGATTTCTAATAACTTTACTTTTACTCATTATTATACTTCAACAAAACAGAGACTCAAGAAACAGAATTAATTACGAATATTTTCGAGATAACGACAGAGTAAATAAACATGAAACAATCGACAATCACACCAGCGATATATATTGAACCATCACAGGTTAGCCACAACACATACTTTATCTCACATCACTAAAATGTACCTGATGAACACGGACGTTAATAATAACACCATTTGATAGCAGTTTAACAGCGCCACAGTGGGTCACGCCCATGTAGAACACATTTCAAAAAAAATTTAAAAATAGTTGTAGTCTTCGGAATTGAATAAATTATATATCTATTAAAAGGTAATAGTCTGCAGATTCAGAAAACGCAAAAAACTAAAAATTGAACTTTTCATGATTTTGAGCCTTTCCGGAGCCCCTTAAGCGATCCTCTCATAACACCAGTCGAACCGTGCACGGCGATGCTGTGGTTTGAATGGCAGACGGGCTAGAGGTGTGCGTCTCGTAGTCCTACTGGTAATAAGCGGCTTACAGAACGCGCTTACACATCTGAGCTCACAATCCCTCTTATCTGTGCTGGGGTAACTGTACGATCTGCTACTGTTGCCCTTACAACACGATTATCCTCGCGGGCGTCTGTGCTACGTGGACGTCCAGAACCTTCTACGGGTTTAAAATGGTCATGTGACCACTGATACCAGCACCGTTGCACTACTGTCCGATTTGTGTGGCAATTCTCCGAAAGCAACAGCCTGCCACTCGGGAGGCCACAGTTTGACCCCTTTCAAACTCTCTAATTTGTCTGCAGAAAGTGCGAGTGCGTCTCCTTGGCATGCTTGCTTGCTTTTCACGTTTGTACCACTCCGAGCCTTCTAGCTGTGAGCATCCCCTATTAAAGGATAGACAGAGATGGTGCTTTGGCAGCTATGTCATTACGCTACACCTTGGCGGACGGCGCTGAAGCCATTATCAGTACAGCTACTACCCTCGAAAGGCATATGATGTCATCGAATCAGAATCGGTATCGTCTTTCCAGGTGTACTATATTTTTCCATCATTGTATATAAAGGGTGTTACAAAAAGGTACGGCCAAACTTTCAGGAAACATTCCTCACACACAAATAAAGAAAAGATGTGTGGACATGTGTCCGGAAACGCTTAATTTCCATGTTAGAGCTCATTTTAGTTTGGTCAGTATGGCTTCATTCCAACGTGATCAAATTGTTAATTTTCACAATCAACATGTGTGGGCTGACGAGAATCCGCACGCAATTGTGCAATCACGTCATCAACACAGATTTGGGCCCCATGTTCTTCCACCTAAGTTCAATGGAGCACGTTATCATGATTTCGTACGGGATACTCTACCTGTGCTGCTAGAACATGTGCCTTTACAAGTACAACACAACATGTGGTTCATGCACGATGGAGCTCCTGCACATTTCAGTCGAAGTGTTCGTACGCTTCTCAACAACAGATTCGGTGACCGATGGATTGGTAGAGGCGGACCAATTCCATGGCCTCCACCCTCTCCTGACCTCAACCCTCTTGACTTTCATTTATGGGGGCATTTGAAAGCTCTCATCTACGCAACCCCGGTACCAAATGTAGAGACTCTTCGTGCTCGTATTGTGGACAGCTGTGATACAATACGCCATTCTCCAGGTCTGCATCAGCGCATCAGGGATTCCATGCGACGGAGGGTGGATGCATGTATCCTCGCTAACGGAGGACATTTTGAACATTTCCTGTAACGAAGTGTTTGAAGTCACGCTGGTACGTTCTGTTGCTGTGTGTTTCCATTCCATGATTAAAGTGATTTGAAGAGAAGTAATAAAATGAGCTCTAACATGGAAAGTAAGCGTTTCCGGACACATGTCCACATAACATATTTTCTTTCTTTGTGTGTGAGGAATGTTTCCTGAAAGTTTGGCCGTACCTTTTTGTAACACCCTGTATATAGTTAATCCATAATTTTTGATGAATGAGTTTGCGAATATCAAAATATGTGACAGAAATAGCGTTATCTTCTGGCTGCATTGTCTTACAAGCTTAAATTTTTCATACCGCCAGACTGTAAACTATAGTATTTGCCATAACTTTCATCTTGATTTTCGTGATAGAAAGGGGTCTTGACAGACGTACAGACAGACAGACGAACAACGAATGTCAAAAATTATTATTTATAGAGTACCAGGGTGGTTTGAAAAGTTGTCGGAATCACCACGAGACGTCAGCGCTAGCGCAACGAGTTGTTACTTGATACTCAATGGATTGTTGCCTGTAAACACGTGCCACGTCAGTGCTCTAGGAAGGGAGCTGTGGCAGTGACGTCGCTCTGTTGATGTTCCCGCGTATGATTCGCGAAGATGGAAGAAGCCGATATTCGAGCAGTGATTAAGTGCTTCGTAAAGAAAGGTATGAAAGCAAAGGACATTCAAGCCGATTTTCAGAATACACAAGGGGACTTTGCTCTTTCATATTCAACTGTTGCCAAGTGAGCAAATGAATTTAAATTTGGTCGCGAGAGGTTAGATGATGATCCGCGCAGTGGTCGGCCAAGATGTGTCACTACGCCAGAAATCATTGCAAAAGGGCACAAAATGGTCACGGAGGATCGCCGATTGGAAGTGTGTGAAATTGCTCACACTAGCCAGATGTCATCTGAGAGGGTATATCATATATTAACTGAAGAATTAGAAATGAAAAATTACCTGCAAGATGGTTGCCACGACATGCCACACATGTGCAGTGACCATGGCAAAATTACACGAACTAAGGGATGAATTGTTGCTACACCCGCCTTATTCACCTGATATGGCTCCGTCAGATTTCCATCTATTTCCAAAACCGAAAATTTTTCTTGGTGGACGAAGATTCACTTCAAATAAAGAATTGATAGCCGGAGTTGACAACTATTTTGCAGGCCTGGAGGAAACTTAATTTCGAGATGGGATCAAGGCACTGGAACATCGTTGGACCAAGTGAATTAATCTACAAGGAGACTACATTGAAAAATAAAAGAAGTTTCAGTGACATAAGTACTTTGTTTCTATTCCGTTCCGAGAACTTTTCAAACCACCCTCGTACAATTACAAAATAACCATTTTTTGGATTCTTTTCCTTTACTTATATTGTGAAATCTTGCATGTTGACAAATATCGTGACTCTAGATCAACGGGAAATACCCTGTAGGTTTTGATGAGTGAGTCTACGAGTAACAAAATATGTGACATAAATGGGCGTATCTTTTGATTGCATTGTCTTAGAAACGTGCCCTTTTTTACACTGCCAAGGCACCTTAACCTTTATATTTGTCATAAATTTCAACTAGATATCTCTGCCCGTTCCTGAGAAAAAGGGGCCTTAGCCGACGGACAACACGTAAGAAGAAGCAATCGACCTTGCGATACTGTCAGTATTGATAATTATAGTTTTGGGTATTGATATTGACACCAAAGATCGAATACAATCATTTACCGGAACGTCTCCATTCGTTGCCAGTGTTACAGCTTTTACGACCTGGGCCCGCATCTCGTGGTCGTGTGGTAGCGTTCTCGCTTCCCACGCCCGGGTTCCCGGGTTCGATTCCCGGCGGGGTCAGGGATTTTCTCTGCCTCGTGATGGCTGGGTGTTGTTGCTGTCCTTAGGTTACTTAGGTTTAAGTAGTTCTAAGTTCTAGGGGCCTGATGACCATAGATGTTAAGTCCCATAGCGCTCAGAGCCATTTGAACCATTTTACGACCTGGGGCAGCGGGAGTAATACTGCGTCCAGCTAGCTCAGAATTACTCGGTCAGGGTCCCCTGCAGCGCCGGATGGGAACCGTAATTCTCTGTAGGTAGTGTTCTGTCTCAAAATATGCCCCGCCCCAAACGCTAGAGCGCCAGATTGCTGCTCGCCCAGCACGACAGGGCAGCGCATTACGCAGCCATGTCCGGCCCTGCGTCTTTACGACGCGTCGTAACGCGGAGCGCTGGACCTGCGGGCAACACGACTCGATTGGCTGTGGCTGCAGACTCCCGACTGTTGTCTGGTTTCATCCGCCTTCCATTGTGCCCCGCGAACGAGACGACGCCTACTGCGGTCACTGCCGCGCGGAGTGGCCGCGTGCTTTGAGGCGTCCTGTCACGGACTGCGCGGCCCCTCCCGCCGGAGGTTCGAGTCCACCCTCGGGCATGGGTGTCTGTGTTGTTCTTAGCATAAGTTACTTTAAGTAGTGTGTAAGTCTAGGGACCGATGACGTATGCAGATTGGTCCCTTAGGAATTCACACACATTTGAACATTTTTAGTACGGTCACTCCGCGAGAGGTCCGTAGTCACAGGGGCGAGGGCACGGCAGGAGCATGCGTATGGCTCTCAGCACTATGCGACTTAACTTCTGAGGTCATCAGTCGCCCAGAACTTAGAACTAATTAAACATAACTAACCTAAGGACATCACACACATCCATGCCCGAGGCAGGATTCGAACCTGCGACCGTAGCGGTCGCTCGGTTCCAGACTGTAGCGCCTAGAACCGCACGGCCAATCCGTCCGGCGAAGCATGCGTAGCACGAGTATTATAGCCGATTCCCAGCGCGGTGAAGAACAGCCGTCTCATTGCTAGCTGGCCAAGGGTCGACGTTAGTAGTTCAAGTGGTAGCTTTCGCACTTACTCAAAATGTCTACAAGTTGCTGCAACTTCTCTTGGCGCAGGGATGATAAAGTAGATTATTCCACAAATTTAGTAGTTGACCTTTTCGTTAACACTGAGGAACATCAGTCGTAACAAATGCGTACGAAAAGGCCCCTCGCAGAATCGCGGTTTTGGTGGGGGGCGGCCTTGGTTTTCGGTTCCTATTTTAGCTAAGAACATCGGGTAAAAAGTTTTTGGTTTAGCCCGGACCAGCGACCATTTTTAGAGCCATCGAACACCTGTTTTATCGTAGCTATGTTGCAGCATACTAAGGAATGTCTGAACGTCCAGGCTAGTTGTGCGAATTGATTAATTCCTTTCGCAAAGGATTTTAATTGGCTGAAATTAATGCTCAGCTAATATCAGGATTAGTATATGCACCGTTTGGACTTTGCGTGCAATAAAAGTCACCTTCGTTCGGATTTTCCGTGCAAAAAACGCGTTTTTCTGGGAGGTTTTAGGAATGCACCGGTTCTATACTTGTACAAATTGGTTTAGACAGTGCTCAGTAAGCGCATCAAGTCAAACCTAAATTTTTTATCTGATAATATTTATCCGTTGTCGAGATACGATGGTAAAAATTCCAGCTAAATATAGCACGTAAAATTCGTTCTTATGTGAGCTGAATGCGCGGAAACGGTTTACAGTAAATCATATAAATAAAAAATTGCATTCTTTTAATAAAAGTGAAAATTCTCCTTCAAAAACCTAGTTTTATTCGGATATTACGTGCAAAAACCCGTTTTTGTGAGCTTTTTTACTCGCACCATTTCTACATTTCAGACTTTGGTGAATCTGTTCAACTTTTGTAAGAAAGTAGATAAGTACATGCAATTAATCGTGATCCTGTTGTTTAGTGAAAGCGTTATCCGTTGCCACGACACGAGCAACATGGTTCGAAAGACAATAAAAGAATCCCTATACCGGATCGATTGTCGCCTGAGTCAACAAATATCAACGTTGGTTGCCGAGATACGGCGGACTAGCGTCAAAATGATGGTAGAGTAGTAGTCTGGAAACAGAATGAAAAATGTTCGTATTGTAGCAAAAGAAAAAAAAGGTCGGATTTGTCATGGGCAGAGTTAGGGATGTGCAAGAAGAGAACTAGCTTTTCGTCTTTTCTGGTAGCTTCCAAGACGTTTAAATCACAACATCTTGACACATTCACGCTTTTTTGCGAGTTAACTCTACTTCCCCAGAACAGTGAGCTCTCTTGGACCCACCGCTTGTTACTTGTGTGGTGAGGAGTGTAAGGACAAACTGACACAAACTTTTGCGCTTCTAGAGAATTTGATGCATCCAAATAGTAAGTATCCGAGAGTGATAGGGGTGCATCTACAATAGGAAGTATCCCGGAGTTGGGATGCATGCATCCTTGAATTTAATGACACATTGTGCCATATTGCACAAAATGAGAAATGCCATATTGGGTGACATGGCATGTGTCATGTTATACGACACGACATCATGTATCATGTTACTTTGCTCGACAAAACGCAATATATTTCGTGACATGGGAACTAATACGAACAAGTAAAAAGGCGCGAATATGTCCAGATCTTTGGATTTAAGTATCATTGAACCTGCCAGATAAGTCGTAAAGCTAGTTCCCTTCTCTTAAATCCCCAGCTCTGCCCAGAACATATTCACCATTTTTTGTGCTACGATAGAAACATTTTTTTATTCCGGTACATCTGTATTTCTCAGCGGCTAAATCTGTCACCCAGTCACCCTGCCATGTGCTGGTTGACTATCAAACGGCTTCTAGGGGCAACAAAAACTTTGATTTTCAGTACTTCATATAATTCATGGCCGAACTTAAAATTTTAAAATGCTGTCACTATCCGTAACCTTACGTTAAGGGTTTAATACAGTGAGTCAAGTATTACAGTTAGTCAAGTATTACAGTTACAAACTGTGTATATGTTTTGTTGCTGTGTTACTAACAGTGCACAAATTCCCTGGCAACATTAATGCCGTATTTGAGAAAGACAGCAGACAGCGACTTCCAACAAACTCTACAAATAATTTCAAACCTTTTCGAAACTTTTTCTCATTGAAATTCCGCTCAAGATAATGAAAGAAAAAAAAAGTTTATCGCTTCTTACGGTCTCACTGTTCATTCATCCTAAGACTTCAACACCAGGTTCAAAAATGGCTCTGAGCACTATGGGACTTAACATCTGAGGTCATCAGTCCCCTAGAACTTGGAACTACTTAAACCTAACTAACTTAAGGACATCACACACATCCATGCCCGAGGCAGGATTCGAACCTGTGACTGTAGCAGTCGCACGGTTCCAGACTTGAAGCGCCTAGAAGCGCTCAGTCACACCGGCCGGCTAAAATTGTAAAATTCTGCCACTATCCATAATCTTACATTAAAGGTTTAAGATAAGGAGTCAAGTATTACAGTTAGTCAAGTATTACAGTTACAGTGTATATGTTTTGTGGCTCTGTTACTAACAGTGCTCAAATTGTCTGGCAACATTAATCGCGTACTTGAGAATGAGAGCAGATAGCGACTTCCAACAAACTTCACACATGACTTCAAACCTTTTAGAAAATTTTTTCTCATTGAAATCCCACACAAAATAATGAAAGGAAAAAAAAAAGTTTATTGGTCCTCACGTTTCCCACTGTTCATTCACCCTAAGACATCAGCACCAGGCATAACGTATAAATTTATTACTTATTTACTTTTAAGTACTTTCGCAACATATTTTGCAGACAGTTTCTACCTGTCTACATCTACATCATCTATATCATACTCCGAAAGGCACTTGTCAATGTGTGGCGGAGGCTACTTCTGGTAACACTATCTGGTCCCCATTTCCTTAATCCATTGACGAATGGCGAGTGGGAAGAATGATTGTCTGTCTGTAAACCTCTGTATTAGCTTTAGTTTCTCGAATTTTCTCATTGTGCTCATTTGCGAGATGTATGTGGGAGGATGTAAACAACTTCGTGATGCACAACGCTTCTCTTGCAGCGTCTGTCGCTGGAGTTCGTTGAGCATCTCTGTATCACTTTCACAGCGACAATACGACCCTGTGACGAAACGAACTGCTCTTCATTTAATCTTCTCTATCAGTTCTATTATTCCTACTTGGTACGGGTACCTGAATGACGAGGAATACTCGAGAACCGGTCGAACGAGTGTTTTGTAAGCCATTTCTTTTGTGGATCAGGTGCTTTTCCTTAAGATTCTCCCTATGAATCTCAGTCTATCATCTGTTTCTTCTACTATTTATTTTATGTAGTCACTCCACTTCTTTCGCTGCTACAGGGGTGCTCTCTGCGTTCCGTGCTGGGCGCCTTTTGATTTTTATGGAGGACATTTTCGGGCTCCAAAAACGTCACAATACGCGAGCACTGAACATGTTCCTTAATTCCGCAATAGTGTGACGTCAGCTATGTAGTTCTATAATTATATGCATTTGTCCTACGATCCTTCTTGAGAACGGGAATGACCTGCGCTTTTTTTTCCAGTCGCTGTGTACCCTTCGTTGCTCTAGCGACATACGATAAACTGCTGCTAATTGGGGAGCAACTTCTCCCGCATAATCTTTGTAGAATATTATATATATATCTCATCTGGTCCTGATGCCTTTTGTAGTATCACGTTGAGAGAATTTGATATTTCATTGTATTCTCTGTCTTACGACGCGTGTGCGAAAGTGGTCGCTAAATGTTTACTTCGCATATGTTTTGAAATGTAATGCAAAATTTTTTTTTACTTCCGATCTGGACAGACTACAAAAGATATACATCGAATTACATGTCAAAAATTGACACTCAAAGATGTAGTGGCTGCGAATGGCAGCAGCGATACTAAAAAGAGACTGTTGTACCTTGTATCTCTGGCTTTGTTACGGTACGTTCACATAAAAAACCAACTCCAACAAACAAAAACGTACAACTGTTCTTAAGTTTGGCAAACTTGCAACTGTTGTGAGTTTAGCAAAATTACAACTGTCGAAAAATGATGACAACAGTTTCAGATTCTTGCAAACATACGTTCGGCGTTTTTACTTTTGTTACAGAAAAGCAATGGAAGTGGATTCTGACTGTGAAGATTTGCCATTTGTTATGGTGGGAGATGATGCTTTTGCTCTTTCAGATTACATGATGAAACCATACGCATGAAGGCAAGAGAAAAGCAGTCAAGAAACAATGTTTAATTATTTAATTACCGAACATCTCGCGCTAGAAGAATTGTGGAGAAATTTTTATGGAATACTGTAAGCAGTTTCTCGGTGTTTTAGAACAACTATGCACGTAAGTCCTGTAAAACCAAACATCAGTGACTTCTGCAATTGTGTCTTTGCTCAGTTTTCTTAGCAAAAAGAAAGAAAGTGCCACGGTTTACTTACTACTTGGCAGTTTTGATGTGAAAGATCCAGAAACAGGCAGGTTTCGGATGGCAGTTGGAGGATGTCTCCGCAAAATAAATGTCTTCAGAGAAAGGAGACAACGCAGGAGGAACCGCAAACAAAATAAGGGATGCATTTGCAATCTACTTTGTATCGGGTGTTGGTAAAGTGAAACCGCAAGAATAGATAAATATCGAGTGAAGAGACAAATATAATTAAAAATTCCTCATAGCTTTAGTTATTCACAGCGTAAACCATTGATCTGCAACTACCTTGTATCAGATTTTGACAAAATGATATGAGAAAAATAAATAAATTTCCGGCGAAAATTCTGTTGTAATCACAAAATTTCCGACCAAAAGTTTTACAGCTTCAGTTACGTTAGTGAATGACATTTTACTTAAGATTATAAATATTTTTCTCCCTGGTTTGTTCACGCGTTCCAAGTACTTCATACGCTCGTAAAATATCCATTTCGGAAGGTAGATCTCAGTTCTCCCAGACCCACTTTTATTGTTGACCATTTTACAATGCTCAAGATTTTACTGTGTTTTCATATGTGTCCATTTTGCCCACTGACCATAAACTACAAACTCGAGACGAAACTTCCCTCAACTACCGGAGTGGCCGAGCGGTTCTAGGCACTTCAGTCTGGAACCGCGTGACCGCTACGGTCGCAGGTTCGAATCCTGCCTCGGGCATGGATGTGTGTGATGTCCTTAGGTTAGTTAGGTTTAAGTAGTTCTAAGTTCTAGGGGAATGATGAACTCGGATGTTAAGTCCCATAGTGCTCAGAGCCATTTGAACCATTTTGAACCCTCAACTAGTTGTTCAGACTGGCGACTTCAAACAACTGGTGACGATAGTTGAAAACTAAGTCAAACTTCGGGTTGAAAACAGTTGGCAACCGAGTTTTGGTGGAACTGGTTTTCAGTGTGAAGGTACCTTTAGCCGACTTGGATGTAATTTCTATATATATCTTTTTTTCTTTTTGTCTTCTTCCCAGCGGGAGATCAGATAGGTATATATTGTCGTATGAAATGGATAGTCCACCACTGCAAACAGAACTGTGACTTTAATGTTTGGTGTCTATATAGAAAAGATGGAAGTATTAAAAAACCAAAGAGCTCATCTTGTAGAATAAACGGAGAATACAATCATCGTCAAAGACAAAAAACCAGGAACAGATAGTTAATTCTTTTAAGAATCCGACACTTCACATTGGACATTATACATGTTTAAGTTTTACCAGAAAGATTTACATCGAATTTATAATAACACGGATCAAAACAGGGACGAGTGACATTGCCGTCTTTACTCAAAAGTAACATCCAGTAGCTCGCACTTGGATTTATTATCGCTACAACTATTAAGGATGTGCTGCCATTTTTAATTCCCCTCCCGTTTTTGAGGTTGTGCAGGACCGTCAATACTAAATCACTGATCGCCACATCTCTGTGAAGTCCCGGGATCGACACCGCCGAGATTCCGAAGAAGAATTCTTCCTCCAGCGAATCATTATTGCTGGAGATACAAAAATAATATGAGAATCTTCAAGATTTTTGTTAGGAGACGTCCTGCAATTAACTTCACAAACATTCGCAATATTCTTGTTTTCTTTTTTTTTCATTTTCTTCTCTGCACAGTCGCCCAGTACACATTCATTCAAAAGAGAATTAGTACATTATTGCAATTATCTTGGTGAAGGGATATTCTACTTTCACTACTAAACGATTGTATTCTATTCCGCTGTCACTTACCCCAACAACTGCCATTTCCATGTTCGTACTATGTCCGAAAGGAGGAACCGTATTCCGATCTTCCGCGGTACAACTATTTCGGAAGACCGAATTCGGTATTTTTGCCTTCTCTCTGTCATCTTCCGTGTGGGTGCTACTCCTGGTCTCTGATTGGCCGAACAGATGATTTTGACTCCCTTTTTGATATTACGTAAGACCAACATCTCTTAGGATTTTTAATCAGATCGGTTTGCACCCTTTTACTTTCAAAGCCGTGTATGCTTCTCTCATTGCTCTCTTCACGCTTCAAAAAATGTTCAAATGTGTGTGAAATCTTATGGGACTTAACTGCTAAGGTCATCAGTCCCTAAGCTTACAAACTACTTAACCTAAGTTATCCTAAGGACAAACACACACACCCATGCCCGAGGGAGGACTCGAACCTCCGCCGGGACCAGCCGTTCACGCTTCGTTCAGTTTTTGTTTATCAACTTAGTAACGACGTCTATTGAATCCGTGATGAAGCACTTCTTGTGTTTACGTTGCAGTTTCTAATATGGTCATTACCGCAGACCATTGAATGTAACTGCAAAATTATGTCACTGCACGGAACATACTTCAGGAGTAATTAAAACGGTCCTAAACGGCTTCGTTCTCGCTGTCACGGCTGTTGCTCGTTTATTTAAGACAGTTGTAAAAGTTAGCAGAGCATGTAAATCGTTGACGTGAGCTACGGTATCTCCGATTGTAACTCACAAGTGGGAGTGACACCAGTACTCTCATTAAGCTGTTTATAAAACACTACTGGTCATTAAAATTGCTACACCACGAAGATGACGTGCTACAGACGCGAAATTTAACCGACAGGAAGAAGATGCTGTGATATGCAAATGATTAATTTCTCAGAGCATTCACACAAAGCTGGCGCCAGTGGCGACAACTACAACGTGCTGACATGAGGAAAGAGTCCAACCAATTTCTCATACACAAACAGCAGTTGACGGGCGTTGTCTGGTGAAACGTTGTGATGCCTCGTGTAAGGAGGAGAAATGCGTACCATCAGGTTTCCGACTTTGATAAAGATCGGATTGTAGCCTATCGCGATTGCGGTTTATCGTATCGCAACATTGCTGCTCGCGTTGGTCGAGATCCAATGACTGTTAGCAGAATATGGAATCGGTGGGTTCAGGAGGGTAATACGGAACGCCGTGCTGGATCCCAACGGCCTCGTATAGCTAGCAGTCGAGATGACAGGCATCTTATCGGCATGCTATAACGGACCGTGCAGCCACGTGTCGATCCCTGAGTCAACAGATGGGGACGTTTGCAAGACAACAGCCATCTGCACGAACAGTTCGACGACGTTTGCAGCAGCATGGACTATCAGCTCGGAGACCGTGGCTGCAGTTACCCTTGACGCTGCATCACAGACAGGAGCGCATGCGATGGTGTACTTAACGACGAACCTGGGTCCACGAATGGCAAAACGTCATTTTTTCGGATGAATGCAGGTTCTGTTTACTGCATCATGATGGTCGCATCCGCGTTTGGTGACATCGCGGTGAACGCACCTTGGAAGCGTGTATTCGTCATCGCCATACTGGCGTATCACCCGGCGTGATGGTATGGGGTGCCACTGGTTACACTCTCGGTCACGTCTTGTTCGCCTTGACGGCACTTTGAACAGTGGACGTTACATTTCATATGTGTTACGACCCGTGGCTCTACCCTTCATTCGATCCCTGCGAAACCATGCATGATAATGCACGACCGCATGTTGCAGGTCCTATACGGGCCTTTCTGGATACAGAAAATGTTCGACTGCTGTCCTGGCCAGCACATTCTACAGATCCCTCACCAACTGAAAACGTCTGGTCAATGTTGGCCGATGAACTGGCTCGTCACAATACGCCAGTCACTACTCTTGATGAACTGTGGTATCGTGTTGAAGCTGCATGGGCAGCTGTGCCTGTACACACGATCCAAGTTCTGTTTGACTCAATGCCCAGGCGTTTCAAGGCCGTTATTACGGCCAGAGGTGGTTGTTCTGGGTACTGATTTCTCAGGATCTATGCTCCCAAATTGTGTGAAAATGTAATCACATGTCAGTTCTAGTATAATATATCTGTTCAATGAATACCCGTTTATCATCTGCATTTCTTCTTGGTGTAGGAATTTTAATGGCCAATAGTGTTCTTTGATGACAAGCATTCACTATACAGTCACAGATACTTAATCCCGTAGTGCACAACGTGGCCACAGTAACGACTTGTCGACCAAGATTAACTCTACTGCAGGTTTGGCTTAACACAAGATGCTTCAGATTGAGGTAAATAAATGTCTGAAATTCGTCTTATATTTATACGCAAGACAACACACTTATACACTCGCAGTCACTCTTACAATAATGATTATAAATAAATACACACAGCGAGGTAAGTATCCAAATGATGGGTATTGTAAACAGAAGGTTGATTGTTGTTTCTATAAGCGAGTATGCTAACAAGTAGTTCAGTTCTGCTAATTGTAATAGTTACGAAAAGGGCAAGTAATCTGAGATGCGTTATTGAAACATGCTGTCAATTCAGTTCTTCTTGATGTAACAGTTGTAAAAAACGAAGGTGACCTGAGATGCGTTTTTGGAATAAGTTGTCAAGTCGTGTAGTGGAAGTTAAGTTAGATACAACAAAATGCTGTTATTATAGAAGCTGCTTGCATATGGCGATGTGAATCCTAACTGGAGTTTGATTAGATTAATTGATATTCGGAGTAACTCTGTTAATTACTTCTTAAAGGATCACTGAATTACCCGTTTATTTATTGTTTGGATAAATATTCTCTCTTAACATCAAATAAACAAAGGTGGTTTTAATGACAGTTCTGTCCTGGACTTTCCATTGTTTGATGGTGATGAGTCTGATACATTCACTTGTCTAACCTGGTGTCGCCACTGCCGTGAAGAAAGTTCGCTGGAGCAACCACTCTGCTCTTCTTGAAGATCGTTGATCTACAGCAAGATGGCGATCGCGATTTCGTTAATTAGAAACTTCATCGTCAAAACTGAAACACAATGTCGCGGCCATTCCGTCGTGCCGTTTAGTAGCCAAACACTCTGTAAGAAACTGTTTCCAGCAAGGATATGGGAATGTGTCGGAATGATAAATTTTAGCACACACGATGACTGTAACTCTTCTAGAAATGATGACAATGTTTAATTATATATTTAAATAGTGGCCGGCAATATATTACTTCATTCAAACAAAATAAATGGTTGGAAGCTTGGTCTTCACACTGTTAATACACCTTTAGAAAATAAGATGCCGATCAGTCCGAATTCGTAGTGCTGTAGAACAGTGAAATTCAGTCTCTGTTTTTTCTTCATCGCATCGCAACATGTTAAGGAAGCTGTAATCTTACCTGTAGCGTGGAGCTATTTTTGCCTTCATCTTTGATCGCACCATATTACCTTCGTTAACCATTCCTCCCAAATACTTAAACTAATTTACTCTTTGACATCCTTCGAACTGGTCATCACCTCTCCACCTTGTTTTGCTTCTGGCATTCATTATATATCTTCTTTTTTTACCTTATATCCCCCAGGCTAATGGCGCCCGCTTCCCCTTCCAAAACTATATAATTTTCCGGCAACTATCCTCCATTTCTCCCAACCATGGCTAGTCGCCCGAAAATGCCATATTTTGAGTCAATCTGTTGAAAACAACACCATCTAGTTTGCATCTGGTTTTCACGTGACAACCTCCATAGCCAAGATAAATAAAGTCGGTGATACAGAATCTCCATACTTGAAAGATTTGCCATTAGCTTTTATTTTGCAGTTGGTATTGCTCAGGCTCATTTGCACTTGTCTTATTAGCTTTGGTGGTATTCCCAGCTCCCGTAATGCCTTAAAAAGACCGTTACTGTTCACACTGTCAAAAGCAGCTTTAAAATCCCTGCACTGTTACATTGTACTCGTAATAATTTTCCTTTATTACTCTGAGGGCAAACATTGGATCTCCTGCTTTCTCCTTCGTGAAACTGCACTGGTGTTCCCCCCCCCCCCCCCCCTCGCTCCCAATGCTTCCTCATATGGTCGTAATTTCTTGTTCAGTAAGTTAGCCAGTATTTTGTAGTCAGCGTTCATTTATTGCAATTTTTTCTAGCGCCCTTCTTACATAATGCTATAATGATGAACGTGTTCCAGTTTGTTGGAATTTTTTCAGTTCTCCGTATTATCCGAAAAGGTTTTCCATTTTCTTTAATACCTCCCTCCTATCATATTTGAAAATATCACTTTGTATCTTATCTTTTTACAAGCAGACAAACCAGGCGTTGTCCAGGTATTTATTTGTAGCTGTGGGCCCACCACCGCACCACACAGCGTCTAGCATAGTGCTAATGTTTAAGGCGTCATATATCCGGAACCGTGTGTCATGCAATTACATAATTTCTTAGGTACATTCAGCGGCATATGTGAATAATGTCTGCGATATTTATTGTGAACAGAGTAAGTAGCAAAGAGAGAAATTTAAACGTCATGAACCAGCAGTTTTTCACACTTCTCGTTGTTTATGATGTCATATCTTCTGAACTAATGTCGTACAATGATATAACACTGAAGAGTCAAAGAAACTGGTCCACCTACCTAATATCGTGCAGGGCACCCGTGAGCACGCAGAAGCGCCGTAATACGACGTGGCGTGGACTCGACTAATGTCTAAGTAGTGCTGGAGGGAACTGACACCATGAATCCTGCAGGGTTGTCCATAAATCCGTAACAGTACGAGGGGTGGAGATCTCTTCTGAGCAGCACGTTGCAAGTAATCCCAGATATGCTCAATAATGTTCGTGTTTCGGGACTTTGGTGGCCAACGGAACTGTTTAAACTCAGAAGAGTATATATACCTGGAGCCCCTCTGTACCAATTCTGGACGTGTGGGCTGTAGCATTGCCCTGCTGGATTTGCCCAAATCCGTCGGAATCCACAATGGACATGAATGGATGCAGGTGAACAGACAGAATGCTTGTGTACGTGTCAACTGCCAGAATCGTATCTAGACTATCAGGGGTCCCATATCACTCCAGCTGCACACACTACACACCATTCTTGCTGGTTCTATTTCCCGCAGCGATGTCGGAGATTCCTGATATTCACGGTACACTCGTGAAATGGTCATACCGGAAAACCCCCCACTTCATCGATACCTCGGAGATGCTGTGTCCCATTGCTCGTGCGCTGACTACAACACCACGTTCAAACTCACGTAAAGCTTGATAACCTGCCATGTAACCGATCTAACAATTGCGCGAGATACTTGTTGCCGACCACAGTGTCATATTGTGCCTGTTTGCAAATCTCTGGGGTTCTCATGTCTATACCAGTTTCTTTGGCGCTTCAGTGTACTTTCCCCTTTAGAAATCTCGCTATCTCATTATCGTAACAAACACTGTACACTAGTTTCAATTTCAGTTATTTACCTTTCATCTGGTGTGAACTAAAATTAATCATTATCTTATTACTTACCTCTAGCATACCAGTATGTATTCCCATTTATTAGACGAAACAACTAAAGACGAGGGCAGCGGTGCACGAAGCGCGAAAAGGATGAAACTCCTTCGAAATTTCTTTAAAATTATTGTGTTGGTAACATAATATTACGATAATTCTTTTTATTATTAGCACATGACAAATAAAGCGTAATTATTATGTCATCTACATAACTCATTTGGACACCTTTTAATTGTAGGAGTGATGAAAGCTTTCATTTTATCGTTTGAATGAACAATATAGCATATTGAGAAATGAGGATTTAGGTTTTGGTGGTGGCTCTCGAAATTACGCTAAGTTCAACAAGTGCTACACGTTATACGGTTGGACTGACGCAAAACGTCACTTAAACCTATTTTTTGGGAAATTTTATCCTCTTTATTTTCTTAAATATTCAACATTCGCAAAAGTTTTGCCGTTTACGAGTTATAAGCGAAAAACAAATAAAAATGCAATTTTTCGGTTTTTTTTCTTTTTTTATTTAATCCCGGCCGAAATTTTGGTGGGACTTGGAAAATTCATATTTAGCGACCTCGAAAGCATGCAGAACACTTGCCAAAAGAACTACTCCAACAGTTTTCACTAAGAATCACCATTTGACTGGATTATCTCCATATACTAAAACAAATTCGCAGGTACCCCAGAGCGCGAGTCCTACTCGCACTTGTACTTTTTTGTTTTTTTAGTTTCGTCTAAAACTGCGCACTCACCATGGCAAATATTCCTGTCTCAATATCAGAGTTGTGGATCGTGGCTCTAGAGTTATATCCTGTGTGCCGGTTATTAGCGCCAAGAAAACAATAACGCCGAGTTCGTAGACTATGCTCGATATCTTTCTTCTGGTCCCTCTAGTGTAGCGTAAACGCTTGTTCATAGATATAAGCGGATAGTAGTGAACAAAGCGAATTGCCTACGAATGCTCTTTGACTTGTATCGCTTCGATTCGTTCCGGTGTAAACCACGCTTTATTTTCAGAATTTTAGCAACGAAACACGAAACAAACGAGCAGCTACACGATTACGTCACAGTCTCGCGCCTCACTTTGCACTATCGATGCTTCACTCTCGACTCTCATAATAACGATCACCTACTCACACACTGTAACTCTATGATTTAACAGATACATTTGCAATTTATAAAAACTGACCACTTAACATCATGAAAGAAAGGAAAATAAAATTAAAACTTATATTTACATAGGCTTCACAGAACCGTATCGTTATATTAGTAAGTTCCTCTTACGCAAATTTTATCGTATGAATTATTACCGCCTTGGTGACTTCAAGGCTCTCATCGAGTTCTTTGGTTGTTATACCCAAGTGTTGCTTCGTGTTAATACCAATACCAATAACATAAAACTATCATCATTTAGTTTCTCGCCAAAAGCAAGCACAAGCTACCACGAAGGGTAATACGAGCATCTCAGTTATGGTTTCTTAACGGTTTCTCTCAGCAGAAAAGTAACTTTATATGGACTGGTAGCAGAAGGTCGTCATTAACCCAACTATTGTTCGCTGGCGTCTGCTTCTGCATTTTCTGCCTAGCAATTCTTTCCCTGTTACTCGCTCACGAATGTAGTAAGTGCCTGCGTATTGTTGACTGTAGTGCCTTACTCTCTGCCTTTGTTGGGATAATTTCCGCAGCGTTGGATGGACTCTGTGGCAAGGCAATTTCTTCGCTGACAACCAATGTACTGTTCAACGATTCCGCATTTCACCGCCCCTCCCCCTTTCTTTTTGTAAGTGTTTTTGAAACTATCAGCCACAACTGCTCAGATCCCGACGTTCCCAGTCCTCTCTGATTAGTTGCTAATTACGCGGCTAGGAACTGTTAGAAGTTGCCGATTTCAAATAATTCAGTGCTTTTTTATATATCTTTCGGTAATATTTAGTTTCGCTTATTAAACTGACTCACTGGTTTATAACTGCACCAGAGAATTTTTGTAAATCATCTATGACTAATTGCTGGTTCATTTATTGTGGAAGCTTAATAATCTATTGCGCAGCTCAGCTTTTTTTTCTTAATTATACTCACTCATAGCTTCTTTCATCACACGGGATCTCTGTTTTCTCCTGTTCCTCTTTTAATCATATTATTAATACGCCAGCGTCATAAATTGACGGATGCCAATGAACCTTATAAAATTCGAAAGTTAGTTTCCCATCGATATGAAAAAAAAAAAATCATGTGTACGTAGCCGTTAAGAGACATAATAGGAAGTAGACAGACACACATGAGTAAAGTTTTCCCTACACTGCTACCAAATTGCACCCAGCGTTCGGATCAGATGGTATGGTAGAAATGACACAAGAAAGCAACGTTTCTTGAAATTGCATTCTATAAAAAAATAAAAAATAGTGGCGTTCAGTGTTTAGATGTTGCAAATGGTTCATTTGTAGTAACAAATGCATACCGTGCAGCTTCAGTGCCACAACTGCTAGGTCATTTACGTTGTCAGCAGTGGAACACAAAACATGGCCGGCCGGAGTGGCCGAGCGGTATTCGGCGCTACAGTCTGGAACCGCACGACCGCTACGGTCGCAGGTTCGAATCCTGCCTCGGGCATGGATTTCTGTGATGTCCTTAGGTTAGTTAGGTTTAAGTAGTTCTAAGTTCTAGGGGACTGATGACCTCAGAAGTTAAGACCCATTGTGCTCATAGCCATTTGAACCATTTTTTGAACACTAAACATCGTGATCGTGGTAGCGAAGGCTTCGGGGGTAGGGGGGGGGGGTGGCAACACAGACCGTACATAACGTTAATGGCGTCGTTTTTCGCTTAATTTTGTCTCAGAATAATCGGCAATAACTTTGTGTTCAACTGTCGCAGTTAGCTCAGAATTTGAAGTAAGTTCTTAATTTTCAGTTTTAAATAGCTACGACTTCCCTTATTGTATGGAAACTGTAATTGTCTTAGGCTATTCCTCGAAGAACACGAACGGGTTCGAGTGAAAGACGGAGAGCTAGAGAGAGAGAGAGAGAGAGAGAGAGAGAGAGAGAGAGAGAGAGAGAGAGATATTGATTCTTGTATCGACTAAGCAATATTGGATTTTTGTTCTGAAAGATATATTTAAATGTGCACTGGACGTAATGCCAAATAAGTTTCAGAGCTACAGTTGCGGTTTCATGAATTTACAGTGATACCTCTGTAATGCAAACATTTCGCATCGAGGTTACTTTACGTGATACAGCGGCTTTCACATTGTGTTATCATAAGGGAAAAGTTAATTTGTCAACTGTACCACAAAATTTATTTTTCAACTCACTGTGGCAACGATTCACTTCAAATGATCGAACAATTAAGAGGAATCAAAGAATTGTTTCAATAATATTCGTGCGAATTGCAGCATTTGCTATCGTCAGTTGTGAAACTGAGTGTATTACTTTAATCATAGATCGGGTCTAGTGACTACTATGTTTGGTCGTTCACCATGTTATGCGCAAGTTATATTTTTACGTCATTAACACACTTGGCGGAAATTCGACCAAAAGCGATTCTGGTCCGAATTAAAGGAAGGGAGGAAGATATGTCTTTAAATACTCGTCGACAGAATGGTCATTTAGCATTTTTCCGTACTTCGTAGTAATTACTTACTTTTTAGTGTACTCGTGGACCCGACCGGTTTGAAACCTTCATGTGGTTCACACACGCTGAGGTGACGAAAGTCATGGGATACCTCCTAATATCATGTCGGATCTCCTTTTGTCCGACACAGTGTAGCAACACTACGTGACATGTTGCTCTGCCTCGTGATGACTGGGTGTTGTGTGACGTCCTTAGGTTAGTTAGGTTTAAGTAGTTCTAAGTTCTAGGGGACTGATGAGCATAGATGTTAAGTCCCATAGTGCTCAGAGCCATTTGAACCATTTTTGAACTACGTGACATGGATTCAACAAGTCGTTGGAAGTCCCCTGCAGAAATATTCAGTCGTGCTGCCTCTAATGCTGTACGCAATTGCGGAAGTGTTGCTGGTAAGGATTTTGTTCACGAACGGACCTCTCGATAATGCCTCATAAATGTTCGATGGGTTTCATGTCGGGCGATCTGGGTGGCCAAACATCCGCTCGAATTATCCAGAATGTTCTTCAAACCAATCGCGAACAGTTGCGGCGGATTGTCTGCCATAATAATTCCATCGTGGTTTGGGAACATGAAGTCCATGAATAGCCGCAAATGGTCTCTATGTAGCTGAACATAATCGTTTCAATGATCGGTTCAGTTGGACCAAAGGCGCAGTCCATTCTGTGTACACACAGCCCACACCATTATGGAACCGTGACCACCTTGTACGTTGGCAACCTGGATCTGCACCTCACTCGAACCCTACCATCTGAAATCAGAACTCATCTGATATGGCCACGCTATTCCCGTCGACTGGGCTCCAACCGATATGATCACAATCACAGGAGAAGTGCTGCAGGCGATGTGGTGGTGTTAGTAAAGGCACTTGCGTCAGTTGTCTGCTGCCATAGCCCATTAACCATTGTATTGCTCATCAGTGTGGGATCCGTACCAGGTCGGGTTGACAGAGGAGATACAGAAGATCCAAAGAAGAGCGGCGCGTTTCGTCACAGGGTTATTTGGTAACCGTGATAGCGTTACGGAGACGTTCAGCAAACTCAAGTGGCAGACTCTCCAAGAGAGGCGCTCTGCATCGCGGTGTAGCTTGCTGTCCAGGTTTCGAGAGGATGCGTTTCTGGATGAGGTATCGAATATATTGCTTCCCCCTACTTATACCTCCCGAGGAGATCACGAATGTAAAATTAGAGAGATTCGAGCGCGCACGGAGGCTTTCCGGCAGTCGTTCTTCCCGCGAAACATACGCGACTGGAACAGGAAAGGGAGGTAATGACAGTGGCACGTAAAGTGCCCTCCGCCACACACCGTTGGGTGGCTTGCGAAGTATAAATGTAGATGTAACGCCAAATTTCACCGCACTGTTTTAACTGATGCGTTCGTCGTACGTCCTACACTGATTGCGGTGGTTATTTCATGCAGTGTTGCTTCTCTATTAGCACTGACAACTCTAAGCGAACGCAGCTGTTCTCAGTAGTTAAGTGAAGGCTGTCGGCCACTGAATTGTCCATGGTGAGAGGTAATGGCTGTAATTTATTACTATAGGCACACTCTTGGCAATGTGAATCTCGGAATATTGAATCCCCTACCGACTGCTGAAATGGAATGTCGCATGCGACTACCTCCAACTACCATTCCGCGTTCAAAGTGTATTAACTCCCTCCGCGCGGCCATAATCACGTCGGAAACCTTTTCACATGATTCTCCTGAGTACAAATGACGGCTCTACCAATGCATTGCCCTTTTACACCTTGTGTTAGACGCAGTAGCGCCATCTGTGTGTTCATATCGCTATCCCATGACTCTCTGTGAGCTCATTGTAATGTAAACATTTAAGTACCACACGTTAGTCCTCCGTTCCTTGCAGACATGTTAGAAGACCAGAATTCTGGAAACATCCCCCAGTCTGTGGCTAAGCCATGTCTCCGCAGTATCCTTTCTTTCAGGAGTGCTAGTTCTGCAAGGTTCGCAGGAGAGCTTCTGTAAAGTTTGGAAGGTAGGAGACGAGATACTGGCAGAAGTAAAGCTGTGAGTACCGGGCGTGAGTCGTGCTTCGGTAGCTCAGATGCTAGAGCACTTGCCCGCGAAAGGCAAAGGTCCCGAGTTCGGGTCTCGGTGGGGCACACAGTTTTAATCTGCCAGGAAGTTTCATGTTAGAAGACAATAATGCAGCTGCAGGATCAGTATAAAAATTTACGTACGCTCCAAATGCAAGCGACCGTACTCACCTTCAGAATCACGTAAGGCATGGACGCTGCCATTCTCCTGTATTGTCGAACCTGTATATGGAACAAGAGCTGAAAGAAGGCAAACAATATGTTGAAGATGCTAGGTAGTTGAAGAGACGAGATGATAGGACATCTTTAAGACATTAGGAGAAAGCTTCGGCGGTAACAGAGGGAGCCACGTAGGCCAAATATTACAGGCGAAGTAAGAGATTTGAGTGTACAGGGTTAACCAAAATGAACGCATTGGGACACCACACTGCGATTCCTTGCATGCGACCGGTACAAAAATATATGTCACAGACTCTCGTTACGTGCTTATTTTCGGTAGATAATGGACAACAAGGAATGGCAATTTGGCAAAACAATACCATAGCAAGTACCGCCATACCATACTGAAGAGCTATGCAACCCAGCTAGTGCAGTGCGTTTTCCGTTTGAATACACGAATTCGGGAATTTTGTTATACAGGATTTACAGCAGGTCTTACAAAAAACACGTGCAGTTATAAGTTTCAGAGGGAGGCCATGCTGACAATGAGTAAGGGAAGCATGGAGGGTGTATGCTTAGAAGTGAACACAGTATACGGTTATAGGCAAAATACGTTTCTAAAGGCGAAGTAATAAAAACGACTGCACTCTCATTTGTGTGTTAGTACTAAAAATGGTATGTGTTTTTTCTTTACGAGACGTGAAGTAACTGCTGTACAATGATTGACAAGGCAGGTAGAGCGGCTGTACAAATATATACACTACTGGCCATTAAAATTGGACAAATATATTATACTAGAACTGACATGTGATTACAAAAAAAAAAGTTCAAATGTGTGTGAAATCTTATGGGACTTAACTGCTAAGGTCATCATTCCCAAAGCTTACACACTACTTAACCTAAATTATCCTAAGGACAAACACACACACCCATGCCCGAGGGAAGACTCGAACCTCCGCCGGGACCAGCCGCACAGTCCATGACTGCAGCGCCTTAGACCGCTCGGCTAATCCCACACGGCATGTGATTACATTTTCATGCAGTTTGGGTGCATAGAACCTGAGAAATAAGTACCCAGAACAACCACCTCTGGCCGTAATAACGGCCTTGATACGCCTGTGAGTCAAATAGAACTTGGATGGCGTGTACAGGTACAGCTGCCCAGGCAGCTTCAACACGATACCACAGTTGATCAAGAGTAGTGACTGGCATATTGTGACGAGCCAGTTGCTCGGCCACCATTGACCAGACGTTTTCAATTGGAGAGAGTGAAAGGTGGCTACACTGAGCCACAGCGCCAGAGATCGCTAGAGAGCATTGTTCCGCCGCCTCCACTGGCAGTGTTTATTGAGATGTCGTAGTGGGCAGTAGAGATGGGGGATCCGCTCTTGAACTAATTCATAGAGTTCAATCTTTCAAAGGAGTGAACAATCAGTGATTCAGAAAAAAAGAACGGTAGCTCCAAACGTTTCCCAGGCAGAGAGAGAGAGAGAGAGAGAGAGAGAGAGAGAGAGACGGAGCATATCAGCAGCGCCTCTGCTGGTCAGAGCACAGTGCACGCCACACAACACAGCCAGCGCCGGCCTCTGCCCTGCTTCTACCTTGGCTGCCTGCATTGTGCAGTGCCCCATTGGATTTTGTGTTTCACATATGCCGGGCCGTCTCTGTGCGTCGTCTGCCGTGTGCACTGTGCAGTGTCTGGCGCAGCTTAACTTCGCATCGCACTCTGTCGGCGATCGTTTCAGTCGCACGTCCTGCCCTCTGGGCAGTTGATGCCAGCAACAGGACAGAGAGCCACCTAGCGGATAACATAGGAACTACTTGCAAAAACCTGCTCGCAAGGGAGCGGACGATTTGTCTCCGAGCGGGTGAGCTCCCCCCACCCTCGGAACTCGCCCGCTCAACGCTCACCCCACCGTCTCGACTCTAGCCAGAGCGTCGAGCAAAGCGACTCTGGTGTCACTCTGGTCTCTGCGGTCTCAGCTCACGCAGTAATACAGCTCGCGGCTCGACCTGCTCGACTCAGCGCCTCTGCATCGGAGTTTGTCCCCACTGGATATTGTTCTTCATAGTAATACCGCTATGTATATTACATTATTATGTTATGTATACATCAATTGTTTTTATTTTATTTTTATTTGTTTAAACTGATTAGATTAGGTTCCTGATGACTACTCTTACTATAGGATTTTTATTATGGACACTCGAATTTACGCTTTAATTACGAGCGAACCGATAAACGTATCGCAAAATGTGATACACCAATATTTTCCTTGTTTTATTCTGCGTAAGGCTATATGCAGCACTTTCGTTTTACAGTCAAATTTATATTTTTTTTTCTTATTCTGGTACGGATTTTGCGATTTTAGGCGTCTTCGAAAGGAAAAATATATGGCTTGCGATGTATTTGTATGAGGTTAATGAAATTTTAATACATTATAGCCAAATATATTGTTAATGTAAATCTCAAGTTACAACATTTTCCGATCACCCAAAAAACCACGCTAGTGCAAAATAAATCAATAATCAAAAACTTTGTCATATCGTGGAAATTTCAATAAACAATACAAAATTCTTACTCATTATCTATGTTACTTCAAAATAGGATCAAATAAGATCAAAATACAGGTATAGTACTGGAATAAACCAAGTTTAAAGGGCAATGTGCCTTTCATTTATTTTCTTTTGTAAATGAGTGGTGAGTCATGAAAAACAGCTAATTCATTTCAGGGAGTGAACAGTTCTGATCCAATCTCTGAAAAGAACAGTTTTGCCCATCTCTAGTGGGCAGTGCTTGTCCAGGACTCGTAGTAGTCAGTTCGTGTTCAGATGTGCTAGTAGGGAGTGCTTGCTGAGATGTGATACTGAAAAGTACTTGTTGAGATGTGGTAATAGCGAGTCGGTGTGGAGATATATTGTAATGATTAGAGTGATTTTGGTCAATATATGAAGGTAACGAAACTTGATTTATTTTTCATTATTTCCATGTTTTAAATAATGCGTCATTACAGGTTCAGTCAACAAAGCATCTGGCTTGTGTTCTTGGATTAGAGTGTAATTCTGGTTCTCTTGAGTAATTATGGTATTTTTATTTTCTTTAATTAATTCAGTATAAATGATATTTAAAATTTCTTGTGTTGTTGAAGAAGAACCGTGCCAGATGCGTACGTTGAGTCATACTTCCAAACACAGAACAGTTATACTTGTGCTTTGATTTCGTAGGTTTTATAGTTGCTGGGGACTTAATTAATTAATTGTGTTAATGAAAATTTCCATTTCATTCTTTGTTGTTGTTCTAGCAGTCAGATTGCGTAATAATACTAGTCAGGGCCAACTGTTACGAGACTTCGTAATCGGACAGACAGCTACTAAAGCAAAAAATTAAAATTATTTGCATTCTATTTTAATTAAGTCCCCATGCAAGAGTTGTGTAGAATGTGCTGGCCAGGGCAGCAGTCGAACATTCTCTGTATCCAGAAAGGCCCGTACAGGACCTGCAACATGCGGTCGTGCATTATCCTCCTGAAATGTAGGGTTTCGCAGGGATCGAATGAAGGGTAGAACCATGGGTCGTAACACATCTGAAATGTAACGTCCACTGTTCAGAGTGCCGTCAATGCGAACAAGAGGTGACCGAGACGTGTAACCAATGGCACCCCAAACCATCACGCCGGGTGATACGCCAGTATGGCGATAACGAACACACGCTTTCAATGTGCGTTCACCGCGATGTCGCCAAACACGGATGCGACCATCATGATGCTGTAAACAGAACCTGAATTCATCCGCAAAAATGACGTTTTGTCATTCGTGCACCCAGGTTCGTCGTTGAGAACACCATCGCTGGCGCTCCTGTCTGTGATGCAGCGTCAAGGGTAACCGCAGCCATGGTCTCCGAGCTGATAGTCCATGCTGCTGCAAACGTCGTCGAACTGTTCGTGCAGATGGTTGTTGTGTTGCAAACGTCCCCATCTGTTGACTCAGGGATGGAGACGTGGCAGCACTGTCCGTTACAGCCATGCGGATAAGATGCCTGTCATCTCGACTGCTAGTGATACGAGGTCATTGGGATCCATCACGGCGTTCCGTATTACCCGTTGAACCCACCGATTCCATATTCTGCTAACAGTCATTGGATCTCGACCTACGCGAGCAGCATTGTCGCGATACGATAATCCGCAATCGCGATAGGCTACAATCCGACCTTTATCAAAGTCGGAAACGTGATCGTACGCATTTCTCTTCCTTAGACGAGGCATCAGAACAACGTTTCACCAGGCAACGCCGGTCAACTGCTGTTTATGTATGAGAAATCGGTTGGAAATATTCCTCATGTGAGCACGTTGTAGGTGTCGCCACCGGCGCCAACCTTGTGTGAATGCTCTGAAAAGCTAATCATTTGCATATCACACCATCCTCTTCCTGTTGGTTAAATTTCGCGTCTGTAGCACGTCATCTTCGTGGCGTAGCAATTTTAATGGCCAGTAGTGTAGCAACACGTCAAACAACACATTACCATGAATAATAGAGTGTAGGGAAATCACTGGCTTTTGAAACAGCTTCAGCTGGCCGTTCGGTTCTAGGCGCTACAGTCTGGAACCGAGCGACCGCAACGGTCGCAGGTTCGAATCCAGCCTCGGGCATGTGTTTGATGTCCTTAGGTTAGTTTGGTTTAATTAGTTCTAAGTTCTTGGCGACTGATGACCTCAGAAGTTAAGTCGCATAGTGCTCAGAGCCATTTTTGAAACAGCTTCTAGTCGTCTCGGAATGAAGAACTACAGGTACTGTGTGTGTTCAAGCGAATCTTACCTCATTCTTCGTGCAGAATAGGTCAAGTTCAAGTGACGGTGACGGAGGTGAACAGCGATCACGCCCCCTTCTTTCCAAAGTAGACCACGAAGGTTCAATAACATTGGGAACTGGTGGCTGTGAAGGCCAGAGTAGATGTGACAGTTCATCCTCGTGTTCGCAAAACCAGCCCTGGACAAGGTGAGCTTTGCAAACAGGGCCACTGTCGTCTTGGAACACAGCAACACCACTGTGACAAAAATTTACCACGGGTTGGACCTAACCAGCCAAAACTGTCACATAATCCTTGGCGGTAATACGAACTTGCAGAGTAGCCAAGGAGCCCACAGAACACCACGACATGGCTGCCCAAATTATTACCGAACCCTCATCATGTTTCACTGTTGGGATATAAACTCAATCAGAAGTTGAAAACAGAGTGAAGCAAGACTCATCCGATAAGATGAGTTTCCTCCTTTGCTCCATTTTCCAGGTTCTATGGCCTCGGCACAACTTTTTCCCCTTACGGGCATTTGAATAACTGACGAAGTGCTTTCCAGTATCAGCTTGCCCTGCAGTTCCCTGCTTATGGAGCGCTCCCTTCGTGTTCTTTTGATGCGGACAGGGTGCGCGCGTGCGATATTCAGTTCTGCAGTTACTTTTGCAGCTGTCTCGTCCTCTTATCTTTCGTCACAATCCTCTTCAGTGAACGTCCGCAGTGTGACTTAACGGATGTTTAGCAGATTTCCTTGCAAGCAGGATTATTTCAGATTTATTGCCTCAGTACCTGCCGCGCGGGGTAGCCGTGGGGTCTAGGGTGCCTTGTAACTGTTCGCGCGGTTTCCGCCGTCAGAGGTTCGAGTTCTCCCTCGGGCATGGCTATGTGTGTTGTCCTTAGATTAAGTTAGTTTAAGTTAGATCAAGTAGTCTGTAAGTCCAGAGATCGATGACCTCATCACTTTGGTCTCATAGTCCATACCACAAATTTTCAATTTCCACTTGCCTCAATACCTCCAATCTTAAACAAAGTTTTCCCTTCTACATGATCAAACGTTCCATTCAAAATTTTGTACGTACAGCTATGGTTCAAACGGCTCTGAGCACTATGGGACTTAACTTCTAAGGTCATCAGTCTCCTAGAAGTTAGAACTACTTAAACCTAACTAACCTAAGGACATCACACACATCCATGCCCGAGGCAGGATTCGAACCTGCGACCGTAGCGGTCGCGCGGTTCCAGACTCTTACAGCTATGCTAGCGCTTTTGACCACCAATAAATTGTTGCCAGACATTTATTACTCTGTAACGCTTGTAAGTATCCTGTTTGTATGTTGGCAGCGCTATATATTGTGTTAATATCGCTGACAGCGCAAGAGATTCTGTGGTTTGACGGACTAGCAAATAGCGAGTGGATAGGGAAGTGAATGGACATGATATTCTTAGTGTTGGTAGGACATGCATTGTAAAGTGAAATGAAATGATGGTTGTATAAGAAAATACGGAAGGAATGATGGTGGATATTTGGTTGATAATGTTAGCGCAGTGGAATTATTGGTAACTATATAACTTTTGGTACTGGATGTCACGTGACTGTCGCAAAATTTTCTAATTAAATTGTTTGCTCTTCAAATGGCTCTGAGCACTATGGGACTTAACTACTAAGGTCATCAGTCCCCTAGAACTTAGAACTACTTAAACCTAACTAACCTAAGGACATCACACACATCCATGCCAGAGGATTCGAACCTGTGACCGTAGCGGTCGCGCGGTCCCAGACTGTAGCGCCTAGAACCGCTCGGCCCCCCCGGCCGGCCGTTTGCTCTTCAACATCATCTTTGTTTCACTAACCATATGTCTCGTAGTAGTTAGAGTCCGTAGTAGATAGAATCTTTTTATTTAGCTGGTTGTAGTTGTTACTTGCTGTAATTGCGGTAGTTCGTGTTATGAAGATTTTCTGTGAGGTAAGTGACTTATAAAAAAGAAGGGGTTTGCACTGTCGGGATTCGTGATTGGAATGAGTTTAGCGAATTAACAGAGTTGGAGGTAATTTGATATTTCTTTAATTATTTTTTTTTTGGGTTAGTATTATTTTTAGGATTCCTTGCAATTCAGGTCCATTCTTTTGTGTTAATTATTGGAAGTCATGGTGTCAATTAATAGCAGTCAGATTGCGTTGGGCTTGTATATTGTGGGTAATAAATGCGTAGGTTAAGTATGAGTTGTCTTTGCCAGGGAAATTCTGTACGTTAGTGTTTAATAAATATGATTCAAGAGATAGTTTCACGCTTCCAAAACGCCATGGTTTGTTTTGTACGAGTATATCTTAAATGCACTAGTCCAAGTGTGCGTGTTTGGAATTCGCTTTAAAACCCCGCTTTCCCTACAACAATTCCAGTGGCTTAACCAATACGTCATTTGTCTCACTGTACCATTAAAATCACAATATGAAATTACGCGTTTACTTTTGAATCCATAGATCGCTATATACTGGTACAAACCGATTTTTAAACGAATTTAGCTGAAACGTAGAATCTATAAATTCCTCTATGGTGTGAGGTACCGCTTTTTTATTTTTTTTATTTTTTTAATCTTCAACTTCCGGGTTATAAAATGAGTAGCTTAGCGCGACATTCCGGCTATGGTGGCCGATGTTTATCTCTCTTTTTGTTGTGTTATGTTATCTTTTTTTCCCCAGTATCTTGAAATGAGTACAGCTTTCTCACCATAAACCGCAGAAAAAGGTCGGAATAATAATATCTGCGTCGTTAATTGTAAGCACAAACTACTCTTAAACGCCTGAGATTCGCGCGCGTGATTAAAATTCTTCGCATTTTCGCTGACATTTTAATTAATAAGGGAGAGCGCTCGCTTCATGCATTTAAGAGCGCAGAATTAAAATGAGGCGGGCCAATAAATATTCAGCACGTTGTCGCTTCATTAATAACAGTCTTGTCGCGGCGCGTCACGGCCTGCTAACAGCTGTCCATAGGCCTTTACCAGCCGCTGTCAAACAAGTGCGGACTATCAAACGCAGTCGCACCACACTGGCACCGCGGTGAAACGAAACTCACTTTTGTTTTACGCTTGTGCCCGAATAACGAGCGTCGTTTAGCCTTCTGCAGAAACACTGAACTCCTGTGACGTACGAGGTGTGGCTATAAAATCGTGGAACATCAAAACAACAGAAATGCAAGGTCCATGTTACGATATGGGAACAGTGACCGACAGTAGCGCTCCTAGTGTAAGTGGGCTGCTTCTGTGTTGGCAGCGTTGTGTAGCGCTTTGCATTAGATCTCTGGCTGCGCTTCTTTGTAAGAGACTCTGTGGCTGGTTGGACTCGTTGTTGGAAGTTAGTCGCTAGCAGTAATGGAAGTACCGTAGGACATTTGGCGGTGAACAGCCAGCAGTGATGGATGTTAGATGTGAGAAGTTAGCATTGATGGAGGGTAGAGGTCTGAAGCGTTAGCGTAGGCCAACGATCTGGAAGTATCGACTTGGAGATTGAAAATTATTCATGATTACATATCTTTGTACTGGATGTCAATGACGATTTATATTCGTGTTTGAACTGGAGGTCACATTATTAAGGTAAAAAATACATTATTTGGTTTGCAACGAAATCTTTCCTTTGCTGACCACATGCCTATTAGTAGTTAGGGTCTTCAGAAGTTAGAATCTTTTATTTAGCTGGCACTATTGACGCTCGGTGTATTTCAGTAGTTCGCGTAATGAAGATTTTTGTTAGGTAAATGTTTAATGAAATGGATAGGGTATTCTCAATATTGTTTCTTATTTAGGTCCATTCTTTGGAATTAATTACTTGAATTCAGGTTATAATTTTTTGAGCAGTCAGATTGCGTTTCGCTAGAATATTGTGAGTCAGTGTTGACATAATAAGAAAAGGTAAAGCAATTCGGTACGTTCAGTTTGACTTAGCTGTTTCAGAATCAAATAACGTAGTTTAATCTTCTCAGTCATTCAGCAATTTAAGTACACATTCACACATTTAAATAAAGAAGTTTCGCTAGTAGCCTGGCAGTGCACTTCGAGTTTGGAAAAATATGGTGCGATAATCTGTTTTCTTGTTTTGCAAAATACAAGTACTAGATGATAATATATTTCTTTTATACTTTATGGGTGGTCTGATGGTGAAGCGTATTATTTTTAACACTCAATATTGCAGTTTCGACCACATGGCTGTTAACAAGTGGAAATTAGGTTCCTGATTACCACTTTCTTGTGTAGTTTTGCACTCTTTGAATTGTATTGTAAATATGTGGCTCGTATCCTACTTCATTTTTGCTCTCATTCGTAATGCTGGGTGGGGTAAATGACTCCGTATTTTTGTTTCGCATGAAACGGAAGCAGGTTTCGCCTCATGATATACTGTGGACTCACGTTTCTTTGTTACAAATCTGTGTGCGGGATGCTCAACTTACAAGCATTGTAATTATAGTGTCGTATTCTACGTTATTTTTGTTCCCATCCATTTTTCGTAGTCTCGCATTTAATGGAGGCCACTGAAAGTTTTATAGGTTTCTGCTAAAATGCATTGTTTGTAGAACCTGTTAATAACGTGTGAAACTTGTGCGTAACTACTCCCGCATTTTCAGCATTTGCAAGGAAGAATGCACTGGTCACCATAACTACAAAGCCTACTCCCTTACATCTACATCCGTACTCTGTAAGGCACCATGAAATACATGGCACTCAGTGGCAAGAGGCAACATCATTCAAAGCGGAATTACATACTCATTCAGTCACGAGAATACCAATACTGTCAAATCCTTCTAACATTTCGTTCTCCGTTAAATTCGAGAAATTACGGAAAACGGTTGCAAACCAAAATAAAGATGAGTGAAGGCAATATACTTACAATGCATTTAAATCGAGCTGTTCATAGACAGCCAACGGCCTTGCTGGGGTGGTAACACCGGTTCCCGTTAGATCACCGAAGTTAAGCGCTCTCAGACTGGGCTAGCGCTTGGATGGGTGACCGTCCGGTCTGCCGTTTCGCAGTTGGTAATCGGGTGCACTCAGCCCTTGTGAGGCAAACTAAGGAGCTACTTAACTGAGAAGTAGAGACTCCGGTATCGTAAGCTGCCATACGGCCCGGAGAGCGATGTTTTTACCACATGCTCCTCCATATCCGCATCCAGTGACACCTGTGGCTGAGGATGACACGGCGGCCGGTCGGTACCGTTGGGCCTTCCAAGGCCTTTTCGGACGGAGTTTGTTTACAGACAGATACGTAATCAGTAACGAATACACACCATGCATCGAATCCAACCAGATTCGGTTTTATATGAAACAAAACAAATGTGGAATCATTAATCCCACAATATATTACTGAAGGCTGCAGAAAGTAATCAGAATACGAGCAACATATTTACAACGCAATTCAAAGAGTGCAATAGAGAAGCACACTGAGAGGAAACCTGCTTCTTTTAACTACGGCCGAAGTGGCCGTGCGGTTAAAGGCGCTGCAGTCTGGAACCGCAAGACCGCTACGGTCGCAGGTTCGAATCCTGCCTCGGGCATGGATGTTTGTGATGTCCTTAGGTTAGTTAGGTTTAACTAGTTCTAAGTTCTAGGGGACTAATGACCTCAGCAGTTGAGTCCCATAGTGCTCAGAGCCAGCCATTTTAACTACGAAACGAAAACAAATATGGTAGACTAGAAATCAGCCAATAAGAAAGCGAGATGATGGACTGATAAACTTGCAGCGATTCAAGTGGCCTGGCAGCGAACCGGGATCGTGTTACCGGAAGTCCCTATACGAGTTTCACCACCGTGTATAAAATACCAGGACTGGTGCTGTCACAGAGTAAGTACGCATGCGCCAAAGGAGAACGCCCAATAGCTGTGAAGCGTGAAGCCTTCTCAGTCGAATGTGGCATCTCAGTGTCTGTAGACGAATCAGTGTGACCGTAGCTCAAAAATGGTTCAAAATGGTTCAAATGGCTCTGAGCACTATGGGACTTAACATCTGAGGTCATTAGTCCCTTAGAACTTAGAACTACTTAAACCTAACCAACCTAAGGACATCACACACATCCATGGCAGAGAAGGATTGGAACCTGTGACCGCAGCAGCAGCAGCACGTTTCCGGACTGAAGCGCCTAGAACGCTCGGCAACACCGGCCGGTGTGCACCTAGCAACTTCTCGATATTAGTTTGCGTACGAGAAGTAAATTTGAATTCTACACTTTTCATTATCATGTAAAACTATAACCTAAACACATACTTCCGGAAAGACTTCCCAACATCGAAATTAATGTTAAATGTTAATATATTTTCTCTTTTTTAGAAACGCTTTTCTTGCTTTTGTGAGTTTGCGTTTACGCCTCTCTCCATATAGGCCATAGACTTATTTTGCTGCCCAAATAGCAAAACTCATCAACTACTTTAAGTGCCTCATTTCCTAATCTAATTTCCTCAGCATCAGGTGATTTAATTCGACTACATTCCGTTATCCTCGTTTGCTTTTGTTGATGATCATCCTATTTCCTCCTGTCAAGACACTATCCATTTCGTTCAACTGCTCTTCCAATTCCTTCGCTGTCTGTGACAGAATTACAGTGTCATCGGCAAACCTGAAAGTTTTTATTTCTTCTTCCTGGACTTTAGTTCCTACTCCAAATTTTTCTTTTGTTTCCTTTACTTCTTGCTCAATGTACAGAGTGAATAACATCGGGGATAGGCTACAATCAATCCTGTCTCACTCCCTTCTCAACCACTGCTTCCCTTTCATGCCCATTAAGTCTTATAAATGCCATCTAGTTTCTGTACAAGTTGTAAGTAGCCTTTTGCTCCCTGTATTTTCCCCATGGAATTTGAAAGAGAGTATTCCATTGAACATTTTCAAAATATTTCTCTAAGTCTGCAAATACTACAAACCTAGGTTTGCCTTTTGTTAACCTAAATTCTGTAAGAAGCCGCAGGGTCAGCTTTGCTTCGTGTTTTCCTGCATTTCTCAGGAATCCAAATCGCTCTTCTTCGAGGTCGGCTTTTACCAGTTTTTCCATTCTTCTGTAAACAATTGGTGTTAGTTTTTTTGTAACCGTGGCTTATTTCGGTAATTTTCACACCTGTCAGCACCTGATTTCTCTAGAATTAGAATTATATTATTCACCAAGTCTGAGGGTATTTCGCCTGTCTCATACATCTTGCTCACCAGATGGAAGAGTTTTGTCATGGCTGGCTCTCCCAAAGCTATCAGAAATTCTGACGGAATGTTGTCTACTTCAGGAGCTTTGTTTCGACTTAGGTCTTTCAGTGCTCTGTCAAATTCTTCACGCAGTATCTTATCTCCCGTCTCATCTTCATCTATGTCATCTTTCGTTTTCATAAAATTGCCCTCAATATCTCCCGTGTATAGACCCTCTATATATTCCTTCCACCTTTCTGCTTTCCCTTCTGTGTTTAGGACTGATTTTCCATGCGAGCTCTTGATATTCATACAAGTGGTTCTGTTTTCTCCAAAGGTCTCTTCAGGCAGCATCTATCTTACCCCCTAGTGATATATGGTTCTACATCCTTACATCTGTTTTCTACCCATCCCTGCTTAGCCATGTTGCATTTCCTGTCGTTCTCATTTTTTAGACGTTTGTATTCTCTTTCGCCTGCTTCACTTCTAGCATTCTTATATTTTCTCCTTTCTTCAATTAAATTCAGTACTATTTTATTACCCAAGGATCTCTAATATCTCTCGTCTTTCTCTCTTCTTGATCTTTTGCTGCCTTCACTGTTTCATCTCTCAGAGCCACCCATTCTTCTTCTACTGCTTTCCTTTCCCCTCTAATTGTCAATCGTTCCCTAATGTTCCTTCTGAAACTTTCTACATATTCAGGTTCTTTCAGTTAACCCAGGTTCTATCTCCTTAAATTCCCACCTTTTTGCAGTTTCTTCAGTTTTAATCTACAGTTCATAACCAATAAATTGTAGTCGGAGTACACATCTGACCCTGGAAATGGCCTACAATTTAAAATATGGTTCCGAAATCTCTGTCTTACTATTACATAGTCAATCTGAAACCCTTCGCTGTCTCCAGGTCTCTTCCAAATATAATGGATATCCTGAGACAAACTGCATGTCCGCCATATTGGAGTAATATTGTGAACATTTATTTGCAGTTCCCAACCGAGTTCTAGGATGTATTTGAGAAAATGTAGCAGCAAGCTACTTAATGTTCGCTGCTCGATAAATATGATGTTACGATGGAGTTCTGCAATATAGTGCATAAGTGAACGTGTGGCAAGTGAAGCTTAGAATGCAAAAACAGTGAGTGAAACCTCTGACACGCAGGGAGAATGTTAGATAATTAGGGCAACTAGTAATGTGCGCCAAGATATCGTCATACGTCCAATACATGTAGTTCCACAATTGATAAGATGCACAGAACAGTGGACGTCACTCTCCCCCCCTCCCCCTCATCTCCCCCCTCTTTCCCCTTTTTCACCAGTTTCTCGCAAGAAGCGACTGCGTCAGTATTACATTAGACATAGTTTGTAAATTATCTATTTGATAACCTCAGATTATTTTAGTTACTTTAGCTCTCATATGCGTACTAAAACACGTCCGATGCAAATAAAAGAACATGTGCTGGGACGCGCAGCGAGGTACTAAAATAAAAAATTATAATCGGTGGCAGTAAAAAAAGATAATTTATTTTGAACTTTAACTGTAGTTCCTTCACATTCGTATCAGTTCGCTAGATATTTTAATACTGTCGACTCATTTATTAATCTATAACAAAATGTCTGCATGAACAAATACAAAGCAAAACTTTGGTCTTTTCTCACATAATTCAGTATTCCTACATTTCCGGAAAGCTTATGACACAGTTCCCCACTGTCGACTGTTAACGAAGGTCCAAGCACACGGGACAGGTTCCCAGGTGAGTGGTTCCAAGACTTCTTCAGTAACAGAACTCAGTGTGTTCTCCTCGACGGTGAGGGTTCGTCAGAGAGAAGGGTCTCGTCAGGAGTGCCCCAGCGAAGTGTGATTGGACCGCTCTTATCCTCTTGTATACATAAACGATATGCCTGATAAGGTGAGCACCAGTCTTTGATGGTTTCTTGTACGGGACACTATGCTGTAGTGTACGGGACAGTATCGTTTTCATGTGACTGAAGGGGAGGATACAGGCTAAGACAACGTTTGTATCTGAATGAATGGCAGCTTGCTCTGAACGCATAAAAATGTAAGTTAATGCAGTTACATATCTGTGCCTCGTGAATCCAAATGGGTAACCCTGGAGCGAAGAAGACATAGTTTTCGCTAAATACTATCGAGAAAATTTAGAGCACCGGAATTTGTGACTGATTGCAGAACATTTCTATTGCCGCCAATGTACAGTTAGCATAACGGCCGCGAAGACGAGATAAGACATTAGGGCTCCTACAGAGGCATATAGACAGCCGTTTTTTCTCGCTCCATTGTGAGTGGAACAGCGAATTACGGCTCGCGGAGTGTATACACTAATCAGCCAGATCATCATGACCACCTACCTAGTAGCCGGATTGTTCACTTTCGGCACGGATAACAGCGGCGGTACGTCGTGGCACGGAAGCATTGAGGCCTTCATAGGTCGCTGGAGGCAGTTGGCGCCACATCTGCACACACAAGTCACCTTATTTCCGTAACTTCCAGGGCCACGTTCAATCACATCCTAGATGATTTCGATCGGGTTCAGGTCAGGCGCGTTGGGGGGTCAAGCACATTAATTGGATCATACAATGAAGGCTTTCACGACCGAATGTTTCAGCTTCCGAGAGTTCTTCCGGGTTGTATGGCCGTGATCCATGAAACTCTTCTGTCCCTGACGTTTCGTCCAAACCTACGTTGGACATCTTCGGAGGTGCTCCTGCTTGTGCTGAGTCTTGCCGACTGACGAGTCGGACGTCGAAGAACGGCCTAAATACCGTGGAAAGTGGGCGTGGTCTGGATTTCACGTGATAGCAGAAATAAACCTTGCCAAGGATAAAATATAACTATCGAGCATAGCACGTCAAAGATAAAAACTTCTCATCGATTCTATAGCGCCACTGTCCATATATCGCCGAGTTTCATGGCTTCTTTTTTCGGTTAAAATTATCCCCATGTTTATATATTTCGATGGCTTCTCTATATAGCCGTGGATAATAGTTCGTCATTGTACATAAAACTTCGGTTTCCGAAAATTTCACTACGTGATCACCCGACTGAAGAGCATGTTCCGCCACGGCTGACTGGTCTGTTTTCCGTAGTTGGCAAAGACTTTTATGTTCCTTAAACCGTGTATTCACACTTCTCTTTGTAGTTCCAATGTAGACTCTACCATATCTACATGGAATCTTATACACACCACTTGCAGACAGAGGGGGACGTTGACCCTGGAGAAATTCTTTTGTAATTTAAATAGTATAAATGCTAAAATCCATGGAAATGGAGAAATACAATGCAATATCCCTCTTGGATGTCTTCGTTATGATACGGACTGATGGCAGCTTGAAACATAGAGTCTTTCGGAAGGTTACACATACCGACGTATTCTTTCGTAAGGATTCCAATCATCATCCACAACAGAAAAGAGGTGTAATTAAAAGTCTAGTGCACAAAAAGGATTTGTGCGCCGGAATACCTGGACGCCGAGTTAAAACATCTAAAGCAGGCTTTTGAGAAAAATAGGCACTCTAGTAAGGACATAGAGTTTTGTGACCGAATAACAGGAGGCCTAAGGACAACGATAGGACACAGCGATGGAAGAACTTTCTCTACCCTTCATCAAAAAAGTAACGGATCAAGTCAGCAAGATTTGAAGGAAACTGATTTTCAGACCAAGTAAGAAAATAGTCCAAGCACTTCGTTCTGTTAAGGATAAACGTCCCCCTCTGTCTGCATGTAGTGTATACAAGATTCCGTGTATGTGTGGCAGGGTCTACGTTGGATCTACAAAGAGAAGTGTGAATAACGGTTGAAGGAACATAAAAGTCTTTGCCGACTAGGAAAAACAGACAAGTTAGCTGTGGCGGAACATGCTCTTCAGTTGGGTGATCACGTAATGAAATTTTCGCTAACTGAAGTTTTATGTACTATGACGAATTATTAAACACGGCTATATAGAGAAGCCATCGAAATACATTAACATGGGGATAGTTTTAACAGACAAGTAGAAGCTATGAAACTCAGCGATATATTGACGGTGGCGTTACAGAATCGATGAGAAGTTCTTATCTTTGACGTACTATGATCGATACTTATATTTTTCTCTAGAAAAGGTTTATCTCTGCTACCACGTGAAATCCAGACCATGCCCACTTTCCATGGTATTTAGGCCGTTCTTCGACGTCCGACTCGTCAGTCGGGAAGACTCGGCACAACCACTAGCACCTCCGAAGATGTCCAGCGTAGCTTTGGACGAAACGTCAGGGACAGAAGAGTTCCATGGACCACGGCCATACAACTCGGAAGAATTCTCGTCACATTAACTGTAGCTCGCCACTGTGTTCCTCGAATCGCCCCATCACACCCCTGGCCTTATGACGTGGCGCACAATCTTGTTGAGAAATGCCGCTGCCGTCGGGAAACATGATCGTTGTGAAGGGGCGTAAAGTGGAATTAAATGGAACGGCATGTAAGAATTGTAGTGATAAAGTCGAACGATTGACTACAGCTTATTGGGAGGGTTTTAGTAAAGTGTGGCACACCTGTAGAGGAGACATATAGAACCCTAGTACAACCTATTCTTGAGCACTGCTGGAGTGTTGGGATACCCACAATGTGGGACTGAAGGAACACATTTAAGGAATTCAGAGGCGTGCTGCTAGATTTGTTACCAGCTGCGTCGATCAACACCCAAGTATTACAAATGTGCTCGTGAATTCAAAGGGTATCCGTGGAGCGAAGACGGCGTACTTTTCGCGAAAAAATTTACAGAAACCCAATTTGTGGCTGACTGACGAACATTTCTACTGCCGCCAATATACACTCCTGGAAATTGAAATAAGAACACCGTGAATTCATTGTCCCAGGAAGGGGAAACTTTATTGACACATTCCTGGGGTCAGATACATCACATGATCACACTGACAGAACCACAGGCACATAGACACAGGCAACAGAGCATGCACAATGTCGGCACTAGTACAGTGTATATCCACCTTTCGCAGCAATGCAGGCTGCTATTCTCCCATGGAGACGATCGTAGAGATGCTGGATGTAGTCCGAACGGCTTGCCATGCCATTTCCACCTGGCGCCTCAGTTGGACCAGCGTTCGTGCTGGACGTGCAGACCGCGTGAGACGACGCTTCATCCAGTCCCAAACATGCTCAATGGGGGACAGATCCGGAGATCTTGCTGGCCAGGGTAGTTGACTTACACCTTCTAGAGCACGTTGGGTGGCACGGGATACATGCGGACGTGCATTGTCCTGTTGGAACAGCAAGTTCCCTTGCCGGTCTAGGAATGGTAGAACGATGGGTTCGATGACGGTTTGGATGTACCGTGCACTATTCAGTGTCTCTCGACGATCACCAGTGGTGTACGGCCAGTGTAGGAGATCGCTCCCCACACCATGATGCCGGGTGTTGGCCCTGTGTGCCTCGGTCGTATGCAGTCCTGATTGTGGCGCTCACCTGCACGGCGCCAAACACGCATACGACCATCATTGGCACCAAGGCAGAAGCGACTCTCATCGCTGAAGACGACACGTCTCCATTCGTCCCTCCATTCACGCCTGTCGCGACACCACTGGAGGCGGGCTGCACGATGTTGGGGCGTGAGCGGAAGACGGCCTAACGGTGTGCGGGACCGTAGCCCAGCTTCATGGAGACGGTTGCGAATGGTCCTCGCCGATACCCCAGGAGCAACAGTGTCCCTAATTTGCTGGGAAGTGGCGGTGCGGTCCCCTACGGCACTGCGTAGGATCCTACGGTCTTGGCGTGCATCCGTGCGTCGCTGCGGTCCGGTCCCAGGTCGACGGGCACGTGCACCTTCCGCCGACCACTGGCGACAACATCGATGTACTGTGGAGACCTCACGCCCCACGTGTTGAGCAATTCGGCGGTACGTCCACCCGGCCTCCCGCATGCCCACTATACGCCCTCGCTCAAAGTCCGTCAACTGCACATACGGTTCACGTCCACGCTGTCGCGGCATGCTACCAGTGTTAAAGACTGCGATGGAGCTCCGTATGCCACGGCAAACTGGCTGACACTGACGGTGGCGGTGCACAAATGCTGCGCAGCTAGCGCCATTCGACGGCCAACACCGCGGTTCCTGGTGTGTCCGCTGTGCCGTGCGTGTGATCATTGCTTGTACAGCCCTCTCGCAGTGTCCGGAGCAAGTATGGTGGGTCTGACACACCGGTGTCAATGTGTTCTTTTTTCCATTTCCAGGAGTGTACATTTAGCATAATGACAACGAAGACGAGATAACAGAAATCAGGGCTCCTACAGAGCGAGTGGAACAGCGAATTAGGACTTGCGGAGTGTATACACTGGTCAGCCAGGACATTATGACCACCTGCCTAATAGCCGGAATGTCCACCTTTGGCACGAATAATAGTGACGATGAGTCGTGGCATGGAAGCATTGAGCCCGGGGTGGGTCGCTGGAGGGAGTGAGCACCACATCTGCACACACAAGCCACCTTATTTTCTTAAATTACAGGGAGGGGAGCGATGAGTTCTGACGCCACGTTCAGTCGCATCCCAGATGTGTTCGATCGGGTTCAGATTGGCAGGTTGGGGGGCCCACACATTAATTGGAACCCTCCACTTTGTTCATCGCACCACTCCATCACACTCCTGGCCTTGTGACATGGTGCATTATCTTGCTGAAAAATGCCCCTGCCATCGGGAAATATGATCGTCAAGAACGGGTATACGTGGTCTCCTTGGCCGTCATGGTGTCTTGCACGAGCTCCACGTGAATGTTCCCCAGAGCATAATGGAGCCACCGACGGTTTGCCTTCGTCCGGCCGTACATGTGTCAAGGAGCTGTATCCCCTGGAAGATGACGGAGTCGTTCCTCCCATCGGCAAGGTATCGGTATTCTTCAAACCATGCAACGCTCTGCCACTGCGCCAACTCGCAATGCCGATGGTCATGTGTCATATCAGTCGTAGATGCTGATGTCGTGGGTTTAACATTGGTACATGCGAGGGTCTTCGGCTGCGGAGGCCCATCGTTAGGAGGGTTCGGTGCACTGTGTTTCCAGACACACCTGTACCCTGTCCAGAATTAATGTCTGATGTTAGTTCCGGCACAGTTCGTTGCCTGTCCAGTTTTACCAATCTGCCCAGCCTGTGACGTCCGATATCTGTAAAGAGGGGTGGCCGCCCAACCCGACAACGTCAGATGTGGTTTCACCTTGGTTACGCCAGGTGTTGAAGACACTCACCACAACACTCCTCGAACACTGGACAAGTCGTGCAGTTTCCGAAATGCTCGTGCCGAGCCTCCGGGCCATCACAATCTGCCCTCGGTCAAACTCTGATAGATCGCGCGACTTCCCCTTTCTACACGCGGACAGCACGCTGAGTGATACTATATGCACCATGCTTTTGTGTGACTAGCAGCTATTGTTCGCCAGTTGACGTTGCTATCGCCTGGACGGGTTTACATCGATAGCAGGTCGGTGGTCATAATGTTCTGGCTGATTAGTGTGTACGCAGATGTAGATGTGGACGTAATAGAATGTAGTCAAATTAAATCAGGCAGTGCTGGTTGAATTGGGTTAGGAAGTGAGATAGTGCCGGTAGCGGATGAGACAAATATCACCGTCAAATACTCGCTCACCCACCTACTTCTGACTGCTTTTCGTGGCACTGTGGAGACAGAGTAAGTTGATTCTCCCCGGAACGCCGAGGGTCGCGCTGGCATCCATTACGCCGTCTGCGCTTTCGGCTGGGACTGAGGGACTCCATCAGCGCCGCCCGGCAGCTCGCAGCGAGTCGAGACGCGGCGATACGCTTTGGGAGTCACTCAGTCCCGCATGTTCCGGCAGAGGCGACAGCCGAGCAGCGACGATCCGCCTCGTGCATAGCGTATGAGTGGAGGCGTCTCCTGCAAACTAGAGGCAGCCAACAGCCAGCCGGGAGGCAGGGACTGATACCCCACCCACACTCGGGCATCGCTGCCGACTGCAGAGTTACCAGCAGACTCGCTGGGAATTCGTACCGCGTCATTGCGCTGTGCTATCTCCTATTTGGCTGAAAGAGGTGACGCGAGCGCCTTCTTCCCGCAGTCCCTTCAAGTGGCAATGGCGTTTATCGCTAAACGGTTACACCCATTTATTTTCGTCTCGAGTATGTCCCTAGTTTTGAAACAGTTCTATATATCCAGTTGCAAATATAATCCATTTCCTGTTACTTAATGCTTTAACTCCACTGATAAACGTAATCTTTGAGAAAAATTTGAGGAGTACCAATGAAGGCGAAGATCGTGATTCATGCAGGAGTACGGTTGCGATAGAAGTCGATACCAATATGTGCTGCAAAGATGGCTAAGTAGAAGCAGAGTGGCAACGCGGCTGTGAAGCGAAACATCACGAGCTGATGACTTCGTGCATCGCCACTTTTGTATGGTATCAATTGTTCACCATAGAACAACCTTGAAATTAAAGGTTTCGGTGTAATCCTAAGTTTATAGTATGACAGTAAAGTTTTGGGTATATCAATCAGATTTACCTTCTCTTCCAAGGAACACTGTGGACGTACTCCTTGTACACTAGCGCAAGTTTCGTGTGCCTTGTCCCGTTTTTAATCTTTCAAAGGAAATGGAGCATTACACTTCACTGGCAACGAACATCGTAAAATACGTGCAGACTAGGAATGCTGCCATTGTGCAACACAGCTGATGTCTGAGGGCGACAGCGAGGAACTACCGTATAGACTGGGTGGGTGTAAGACTTGCACACTGCACGTACAGATAGAGTGCGCATAGAATAATACGGCCGGTAGATGAGCAATCGATAGGACACGCGTGGGGAGAGTGGTAGTGGTGGGGGTTGTAGGCAGGTGCTGTACGGGAAATGAAGAGTGCTGCAGGGGACGTGCCGTTCTAAACTGAGGCCTACGCTCGAAGTCTTCGTAAATATTAAGTGGAACCCTTCCATGCCCACACATGCATGGTTACCATGACAAAAGATCTAGTGTCCCCTCTGCTTTGGTTAGCATCTAAGAAGAAATCTGCTGCAAGTGCAACAACAAAAGCAGTGATTTATTTTCGCCTGAGCTATTAACAATTTGTAACTTTCAGAGAAGTGTCATGAGTAGCGAATTTTGAGTAAAACCTACATTTTTCTTGTCGCCATGTTAAAATTTGCTTCTTTTGTCAAAACACAGCGTAGCTTACACAATGTCATCACACTCACATGTTGTACAGACACAACTGCGAGAGAATTCTGAAACAGTGGTTTATTGAGGGGCTGTGGACAAGTAAGTTCAATACCTAATGAAAAACCACATCCTTGGTACGAAAATAAACGTGTGTCTTCACTTATGCTGTTCGAAACTCCAAGGAATTTCGCATTTCACCAGCTATCAGTAGCTATAAAAATTTCATCCTTTCATCGAAAAAGTCTGTAGTTAATGGAATAACATGGTAGATAATGGGATTCAGCACAATAACCACATGACAAAATACTCTCCTCTTTGAATGCTATCACTTGCCAAAATCTCATTTCAATGTCTCAATCTGTTTAAGGATATGAGAAATATTGCAGATATTTCATTCTGGCGCGCTCGATCGCAAATGAGTGTGCTAAATCAGATCAGTTCTCTCGAGATGGATGACACACAGAGCCCTCCACCCACATCTAAAGAAAACTTTAATATGATAGTTAAATTTGATACGCAGCAATATATTACGTAATATGCACCAAACGCAAAATCATTGCTATCCCTAGTTTTCATTGCACACTTTTTCGAATTTCGAGCAGTGTCGTACGTGCACGTATCATAATCACTATATGACCATTAAAGAAATGACAGGCACTTTATCGTGAAGCTGACTTATAAAGCTATAAGTAACCCAAAAATGAATTTTTTATTGTAAAATCGTTTGAGAAAGACTGCAGGATGTGCGCCTCGATCCTATCATCGTAGCGCGCCACTGACCGGCCGAAAGCGGGCAACCATTTTGGCCTCCATTTCCGAACAAACGAATGAACTTGCCCAGCACTTTGGTTGGAAATTGGCTACTGCGCTTCGGCCATCGTACCCTGCGGGGACCGTGCAATAAGCCGCGCCACACGGCGTCAGGTGCGTTGTTGTGGTAGCAATGCTGTACCGATTCTTAGGTCACGTGTCTGTTGCTAGTATCCAAACGTCGGAGTTGTTATTGGTATTGTACTGATCGCATTTCCGGCTGTATGTAATAAACCAATACACCAAAGCAATGGGCATTTTACGAATAAACATTGCCCACTAAAAAAAATATTTAAAAACTAAAAATTTCAGCACTGCTGCTATGGCAAATTGATGTGCCGATTTTTTAATACGATATGAAAAAATCCTGTTAAAACCTAGACCAAGTCAGCATGAAAATCATCGGTTACTCAGAGCTAAAAAAAAAACGGTATCGGTTTTAACCAGTCAGTTTTTCCCATCCCTACCTTAAAGCCGACCTCAGACGGTACGTGAAAGCGGTCGTGGTCGTGGACCTTTTAGAGTTTTTTGTGACATCACAACGAGGACTTCCACGTTCCAGAGCATACAGAAGCGCGAGAGACTGAATAAGACGCGTCAGATTTGTGCTTTGTGGAGAGGGATATGACCAATGAGATGCGAGATGGGTTGTACGAGACGAGGAGAACTTAGGAGACAAATTATTGGCCTACGTCGTTTGCAGTTGAAGCTTGTATTTGGCCGGTTTTCATATTACCAGCAACCCCACCCACAGTTCATTAAAGAATCAAACTCCCAAACATAAAACCGCTTCAGATATGTGATTAGTTTACAAATGAGTTAATGCGTAAAAGACTTCCAGAAACTGGAAAATTATGCAGCTAGGTTGTGTAACGCATCAACTGACGGATGTAAATAGAAATAGGTGAATTCCACTATCTTCTTTTAGGCAAAGAAATTACGTCCCAGTTCGCTGAAATAACATGAATCTCTGTGTATAGAATAGAACTTATAATTAGCTTGGATTTCTTTGGTACAACACCCCATATAAACCATGGGTTATAATGAAATTTAATTACTTTATCAGTACATATCTGAAATGAGTCACTAAACTACCGAGAATAAATATCACATGAACATCAGAATTATTGTTGAGTCTGAGCGTGTTTAATTTGTGTCGCTTACCGTTTCAATTTTGCTTGATATTGCCATTGGTTGGCATCGAAATGGTTACCAACTGATAAATCTGACTCAATACTTCAACACTGAATCACTAATGAAAGCTGTCATATGTCTTGCACTTTCCTATGCGCTATGCCAGAGGAAAATCACGAGTGATATGGCGGACGGAACACGGCATTCCTGATCAGCCGAGTGAAATATCGCCTTACCAACGGAAAAAAACTGGTTAATTACTCGTGTAATAAACGGGAGAATTACTTTTGCTGAGGGGGAATTGGTACGAACATTAAACAGAGCTATATGTTTCCTCTTTAATAAATATGGGAACACCTGTTTTGTTTAACCTCCAACTTGACGTTGCTCTCAGACGTTGGAAACATGAGCTGTAGAAACAATGTAGAAGATATGGAGGGAGTGAAATTGATAAGTACTCTCATGTATCATGACGACCAAGTGATTCTCAATATTTATGTGCATATTTGACAATGGGGACTATTTGAACTTTGTAAGACAGCTGTTCAAATGGTTCAAATGGCTCTGAGCACTATGGGACTCAACTGCTGTGGTCATAAGTCCCCTAGAACTTAGAACTACTTAAACCTAACTAACCTAAGGACAGCACACAACACCCAGCCATCACGAGGCAGAGAAAATCCCTGACCCCGCCGGGAATCGAACCCAGGAACCCGGGCGTGGGAAGCGAGAACGCTACCGCACGACCACGAGATGCGGGCTAAGACAGCTGTTGTTATGACCTTCAGTGTGAAGACTGATCTGATGCAGCCCTCCACGCTAAACTACCTGCGGAAGTCTATCCATCGCTGCATGATTACTGCAGTTTACATCCATTTGAATCCGTTTACTGTAGTCAATCGCTGGTCTTCCTCTTCAGTTTTTAGCCCTTGAACGTCCCGCCCCCCCCCCCCCCCCCCTCCCTATCACCTACACTACTGGCCATTAAAATTTCTACACCACGAATATGACGTCCTACAGACGCGAAATTTAACCGACAGGAAGAAGATGCTATAACATGCAAATGATTAGCTTTTCAGAGCATTCACACAAGGTTGGCGCCGGTGGCGACACCTACAACGTGCTGACATGAGGAAAGTTTCCAACCGATTTCTCATACACAAACAGCAGTCGACCGGTGTTGCCTGGTGAAACGTTGCCGTGATGCCTCGTGTAACGAGGAGAAATGCGTACCATCAAGTAACCAACTTTGATAAAGGTCGGACTGTAGCCTATCGCGATTGCGCTTTATCGTACCGCGACATTACTGCTCGCGTTGGTCGAGATCCAATGACTGTTAGCAGAATATGGAATCGGTGGGTTCAGGAGGGTAATACGGAACGCCGTGCTGGATCCCAACGGCCTCGTATCACTAGCAGTCGAGATGACAGGCATATTAGCCGCATGGCTGTAACGGATCGTGCAGCCACGTCCCGATCCCTGAGTCAACAGATGGGGACGTTTGCAAGTCGACAATCATCTGCACGAACAGTTCGACTACATTTGCAGCAGCATGGACTATCAGTTACGTTTTCGGTGGGGGAAATGGTACGAACATTAAACAGACCTACATCTTTCCTCTTTAATAAACATTGGAACACCTGTCTTGTTTAACCTCCTGGCTGCGGTTACCCTTGACGCTGCATCACAGGCAGTAGCGCCTGCGATGGTGTACTCAACGACGAACCTGGTTGCACGAATGGCAAAACGCCATTTTTTCGGATGAATCCAGGTTCTGTTTACAGCATCAAGATGGTCGCATCCGTGTTTGGCGACATCGCGGGTGAACGCACATTGGGAGCGTGATGGTATGAGATGCCATTGGTTACACGTCTCGGTCACCTCTTTTTCTCATTGACGGCACTTTGAACAGTGGACGTTACATTTCAGATGTGTTCCGACCCGTGGCTCTACCCTTCATTCTATCCCTGCGAAACCATACATTTCAGCAGGATAAGGCACGACCGCATGTTGCAGGTCCTGTACGGGCCTTTCTGGATACAGAAAATGTTCGACTGCTGCCCTGGCCAGCACATTCTCCAGATCTCTCACCAATTGAAAACGTCTGGTCAATGGTGGCCGAGCAACTGGCTCGTCACAATACGCCAGTCACTACTCTGATGAACTGTGGTATCGTGTTGAAGCTGCATGGGCAGCTGTACCTGTACACGCCATCCAAACTCTGTTTGACTCAATGCCCAGGTGTACCAAGGCCGTTATTACGGCCAGAGGTGGTTGTTCTGGGTACTGATTTCTCAGGATCTATGCACCCAAACTGCGTGAAAATGTAATCATGTCAGTTCTAGTATAGTATATTTGTCCAATGAATACCCGTTTATCAACTGCATTTCTTCTTGGTGTAGCAATTTTAATGGCCAGTAGTGTAATAAACTGGTCTTTGATGCGGGCAAGATGTGTCATAAAAATCTTTTTTCCTCCCCGTTCAGTTCAGTACCTCTTCACTAATCATCCGACCTGCCCATCTAAACTTCTGCATTCTCCTGTAAAAAATTTCAGAAGTCTTTATTCTCCTCTTACCTTTACTTTATCTTGCACATTCACTTCCATATCACCCCACACTCAAGACAAATAGTCACCAAAAAAGAATGTTCAAAAAATTAAATTTGTGACTATAGACTCAGTATGTTTGACACAACAGCAACATATTGTTAGCACAACACTTGAAAAGTACATAAAACAAAAACATAATTTACCTTTTTATATGAAGCTGAGAATGGGGAAAGAAACGGAAGCGATTGGTGGGAATTCGTGACTTCCGACAGCGCAGGGCATTGTGGTAATGCAGTGGCAAAAGTAGAAAATTTGTGTCGGATCGGAACTCGAACCCGGATTTACTGCTGCTCGTGAGCGGCTACATTAACCGCTTTTTTTTTTCATTTTGTTCGTTGGGTTGGGTTGTTTTGAGGAGGGAGACCAGACAGCGTGGTCATCAGTCTCATCGGATTAGGGAAGGATGGGGAAGGAAGTCGGCCGTGCCCTTTCAAAGGAACCATCCCGGCATTTGCCTGGAGCGATTTACATTTTGTTCGTTGTATTTGGTCGTAGCGGACGTCACACGACATCCATTGAAGTTCGTTGTTGATCCTTACAATCAGTTATTTTATTACTGAGACCAACCAGGTCTCTGGCCAAACTAACCGCTTCGGCCATCCGGACACGGTCCCCGAGCAACTCAGATTTTCAACTTACTGTACGCGGTAATGCAGTCTCCCTCGTCCACTTACCCCTACTTGCAAATTATTGATTCCCTTGGGAGTTAGGACGATACCAGTGCATCCGCAATGAAGTAAATCAAGCAGTCGTCACACTTTTACAGAAATGAATACATTTGAGTACTGTGCGGCAGAACAGACACCACTCAAACAAATAATTTTACTTTTTATTGTTTCTAAATTATATTTAACCTTGCTTTACTTGGACCGAATTTCACTTCTGCTTCGCCTTGTCCTTCCTCCATTTGCCAGAGTGTCATCTCCTCATAAGCTCCCCTTGTATTACACATACTTCACCTTATCGATGAACTGATTGTCAGATATATATTTTGTACCGTAATTCCAGTAACACGTCTAGTAAGAAAGCGGCATAGAAATTGTCCAAAATGGCAATGAGCATAACTAAGAAGAAATGAGGAGTACCTCCATGATTCCCTGCGGAACATACCGTTTCCTCATGTAATACTCCAAGCGTTAGGTGCCACCCCCTCTAAGGTGAGAATGTGGTGCTTTCTATGTCACGGCTTTGACGTGTGACCTCTACGCAGATGTTGGGATAGTGCTTTTCCAGGTGAACTCTCCGGTCAATACACCGTTGAATTTCATTGCCGCGCCACATCGGCGGGAAGCGCTTGCCAAGGGTTTCTCGTGCGGAAATTATGACCTCAACACTTGCCGAACGTTCACGAGAATCGTAAAGGGAGTGCCTCTGCGGTAGGTTGCTGGGTGCTGCGTTTGAGATATCTCCGTGAGAGTGAAAACTTGTAGATAACCATCACACTATGAAATTGGGGAACAGTGTTAGTAACGTGGCACTGTGGACGAATCTGTATTTTTGTTCCAACACAGTCAAGCAGCTGCAGGACAGGACACTCTGTGTCACCCAATTTTTGAAGAGAGAGGGAAAAAAGACAATGGAAAATCAATCTACCACAAGACGTACTGTAAGAATTCATACGTCAGTTTGCTGGGGAGAATTATCGTTCATTGAGAAACAAGACGTGACTTCGGCAGTCCAAAATGATAGCTTACGGAGAGTAAGGCTCACAAAATTCAACAGAAAATGTTACGCGACTGTCATGATGCTTCCAGGTCGCTCGGAAATCGTCCCAGTCGACAGCACTGACAGCTTCGCAGGCTGAATGAACATGGGGCCGCACTTGGTATGGTCAATATTCACCGTACATGCCACTGCAAGTTGTAAAGAGGTTTAGAACCATGTGTAGATACACCACCACCCATTTTTCTTTCACAGAAAGTCTACGTCTGCAATCACTACATTTCTCGCACTTCGAAACTATCCACGTCAGTTTCAGACCGTTTTCTGACAGTTCAAAACAAGCTTATAGACCATTCCTGCGCAGAAGATCACTTTTCTCTCAACCGAGGATTTATTTACTGTGCAAAGTAATCCGTACATGCCAAGATAAGCGTTGTCGGTGAGGTGGTATAAACTTTGAAGTTTTTCACGGTTAGGCATTGAGCGAAGCATTAACTATGTGCCGGAGCTCGTCAGTGTAAAATGAATAATTTTTAGGTCCTGACAGTGGAGACGAAGGTTTTAAACAGTGCAGCGATATCATGTAAACATTGTTCTGATCACCGAATCAGTGTCACAGCCACGTATCACGAAACACAAAACTAGTAACTCGTATAATGGAGCTTAGTGCATCGGCAGGTCGGTGAAGATACACTCGAGACGGTGTAATGACCTTTCGAATTCGACCCTCAATTTCATCCATGTTGTAAGCTGAGCTTAGGAGGAAAAGAGGAGAAGACTGAAATTCAAGTTGCCATCGATAATGTCTTCATTAGATACGGAGAATACCCTCGGGCTGAAAAACGATATGAAAGGTAATCGGCAGTGTCCTTTTCAAAGGGCCTCGAAGGCCCAACTGTACCGAGCGACCATCGCCAGTGGTTCAAGTGAAAATTGCAATCGGAAATGGATCTACATCTACATGACTACTCTGCAATTCACATTTAAGTGCTTGGCAGAGGGTTCATCGAACCACAATCGTGCTATCCCCCTACCATTCCATTCCCGAACAGCGCACGGGAAAAACGAACACCTAAACCTTTCTGTTCGAGCACTGATTTCTCTTATTTTATTTTGATGATCATTCCTACCTATGTAGGTTGGGCTCAACAAAATATTTTCGCATTCGGAAGAGAAAGTAGGTGACTGAAATTTCGTAAATAGATCTCGCTGCGACGAAAACCGTCTTTGCTTTAATGACTTCCATCCCAACTCGCGTATCATATCTGCCCTATTACGTGATAATACATAACGAGCTGCCCTTTTTTGCACCATTTCGATGTCCTCCGTCAATCCCAACTGCTAAGGATCCCACACCGCGCAGCAATATTCTAACAGAGGACGAACGAGTGTAATGTAAGCTGTCTCTTTAGTGAACTTGTTGCATCTTCTAAGTGTCCTGCCAATGAAACGCAACCTTTGGCTCGCCTTCCCCACAATATTATCTATGTGGTCTTTGCAACTGAAGTTGTTCGTAATTTTTACACCCAAGTACTTAGTTGAATTGACAGCCTTGAGAATTGTACTATTTATCGAGTAATCGAATTCCAACGAACTTTTCGGTATTTAGCGTCAACTGCCACCTGCCACACCATACAGCAATCTTTTCTAAATCGCTTTGCAACTGATACTGGTCTTCGGATGACCTTACTAGACGGTAAATTACAGCATCATCTGCGAACAACCTAAGAGAACTGCTCAGATTGTCACCCAGGTCATTTATATAGATCAGGAACAGCGGAGGTCCCAGGACGCTTCCCTGGGGAACACCTGATATCACTTCAGTTTTACTCGATGATTTGCCGTCTATTACTACGAACTGCGACCTTCCTGACAGGAAATCACGAATCCAGTCGCACAACTGAGACGATACCCCATTAGAAGTCGCTTGTGAGGAACGGTGTCAAAAGCTTTCCGGAAATCTAGAAATATGGAATCGAGATCCCCTGTCGATAGCGGTCATTACTTCGTGTGAATAAAGAGCTAGCTGCGTTGCACAAGAACGATGTTTTCTGAAACCATGCTGATTACGTATCAATAGATCGTTCCCTTCGAGGTGATTCATAATGTTTGAATACAGTATATGCTCCAAACCCTACTGCAAACCGACGTCAATGATATAGGTCTGTAGGTAGATGGATGTTTCGGGAAACACTGTTTTCGTACATTTAATTGTAGCCATCTCAAAATCTAGCACTACAGTTTCTGGTGAACACCTAGGCGTCGTATTTTTCAATCCAGAAAATGCCTTTCATTTGCATTTTGACTTTTATCAGGGAGCAAGCAAATAAAATAGAAAATACCTTCCTCGCTTCCTCGGTGCTTCCATTGTCAAAGTGTATGATGTACAGTTGTCTAAATTGTTTCGAATGTTGGTGAGGAACAGACCCATTGTCAATTTTCAAAAAACTATTACCTTCAGTTAATTTCAAAATGTTTTCGCTCAGTTGAATCTTCGAACCAATGCAAGGGTTCTGCGTCGTCCCAATAGTTTCTCTTCTAAATTAACTTCTCTTCTACATTAACTTTTTTTTTATGTTTAATTTAACACGTTGTAGTGCGTTTCGAACCTATTCTGCCAATCTTGAAGAGTTTATGCATACAGAAAATTGTTATTAAAATTAAAGTGTCTTAAACTAAATTAGTATAAAACTTTTTATTTATTTTTCGCTGCTGGAGTGGCTGTTCAAGTATTTGGAGGAGGGCAGTGGTTGCCCAGAAATTGATGTGCACTGAAGTCTTCTGCTTGTGTGGAGGTGTATTTCGTTGTTTATTATGATTGACACCAGAGCCTGTGTAGGATGCAGATACTTTTGCATCAGTTGTTATGGTGCGAAAATTATGTGATACACATTTTTATACGACAGTTGTTCACTTACGGTTCGGACTTGCCAAAGTCTCTTTGCGTCATTGCTACACTGGCGGAACTGTTGTGTATAATTACACTATTGCACTATTTATTTTGGCACTGTTTTTTTTTTTTTGACGTAACTCACTGCACAAATTTTTCTACATAGATATAATCAGTATACAATAATACAATATGGCAGCCTGCAGTGGGTATCGACTGTCGTATTTTACAGCGCTATTCGCGATACTGAGCGTATGGTACTCATTTGTTTCGCTCTGATACATCTTAAATCTGTTGCCTTAGAACTGGCTTAAGACTACTGGAAAATTTGGAGTTTTTGAAACTGGTTATCTCATAAAAATATTATCTCCATATTTTGTATTGTGAATGAAATTTCCACTTTTCCACGATATCCATTCCTTTACTTTTTCCGATTGCGTGCAAAATTTCAAAGGATATGATACTTCGATTTTCAAAGGGTGACCTGTGTATTTAATGTTTGTTGCTACTGCTGATTTGTTACATTTATCCTGTCTGTAGCAATCTACATGTTCTTTAAATCGAGTTCTGGGATTTCTGCCTGTTTTCCATACATATAACGTTTGTTGCAATGGGTGCAGGTAATTTTGTAAATGCCAGATGCATCAAACGATTTTATATTACAGTTTTTTATATTGGTGCTGAAGATGATTTTTACATCTGTGTTTTTGAATAGTCTTTCTAATTTGTCAGACATTACACCAAGATTCGGCATTTTTTTTAAACTGTTGGGGTGCTGTCAGTTGTGAGTGCAGTTTGATGTTGTTTGTTCAGTTTAATTTTTATTTGTTGTGACATCGTATTAATGAATCGAGTATCATATCCATTGTCTATTGCAGTACGTTTTATGATTTCTGTTTCTGTTTGAAGTTCTGTATTTTGAAGTGTACATTTGTGGCCTCTGTATAGCATCGGTGTAAATGCAGATTTTTTTGTGAGAGGTGGTCTGTGTGGAGGATTTGCGATACTGGTGTCCGCACGAGTAGATTTTCTGTAAACACTGAAAGATACCTTTTGGTTCTGTTTTGATATTTTCATGTCAGTAAAAGGTGTGGTGTCCTGTTCACGCTCAAGGGTGAACTGGGTGCTTTTATGCAGGCTACTGAACATATTAAAAAGGTGTTTTACTTCCTTATCTGTGCCATCAAATAGAATGAGGATGTCATCTACATATATTTTATAGAATTTAACTTCGCTTGTAATGCTATCTTTTAGTGTCGATATCTTATCCTCCTAAAATATTTCTGCTGTTAGGCTATTAAGAAGACTTCCCATTTCTTACTCTAGGACCAGCTTGTAAATTTTTTTATTGAAAAAAAAAATAATTATATGAGGGTTGTAACCTCCCCACAAAATGTAAGTCAATTCAATGATAATGAAATCTCAGTCACAATAAAAATGCAAATAGACCGAAATGTCGATCTTAGGCCCTGTTCGCTAATTAAACTCAAATTCTCACCTCAGTAAATCTGCATCTGCTCTTATTTTTCGCCATAGCTGCGAGGAAATACATCGCAAATTTTTTTTTTAATTTAAGGGAAACTTTTCTTTAAGGAAATGTAAGGGAATATTCTTTCAAAAAAGGATTCTTTGTTAAAAATGGTTGGTCTAAAAATAAAATTATTATTGGGGCAATTCTTGAACAAATTAGTTACAGTTAATTTACATTACATTATCAAATGTGCGCAATGCTGCTTCATTACCTTAATTAAAAATATACCTCGTCCTGCATCTTGACCAGAGTGCCATGTCGACGCCCGCCGACTCCTCACACACAACTGCCGACTCCCTACATGCAACTGCACTCTCTCACAACTCGACCGCAACAGCACTCTCGCGCAACTCGATCGCAACTGCACCGCGACTGCACTGAACTCTCGCGCAGTCAAGCGCAGACTAGGAACAATAAATAGCTCTCTGGTCAGAGACTCTGCAATGCCTCGCCATCGCCGTCACACAACATACGTGTTTCAGGGTATTGAAGAAAGTGCATCTACAAGTTCTATTACTTCCAGTCTGCTCAATGTGTTGTTTTCCAATAGTTTTTTTCTTGTTACCTCAACTGTTTCCCCAAGGACTGGGTGTTTGTGTCGTCCTCATCATTTTATCATCATCATTCGATGACAGTGAAAAAATTGGGATTTTGTACGGGCACTGATGACCGCGCAGTGGAGCGCCCCACAAGCCAAACATCATCATCATGATCATCATCATGAACAACAACTACTTCATCTACAGGTATAGTGCTGTACAAATGCACAATGTCTAGGGATAAATACTTAACTTGAGGAGGTATAGACAGGTCATTCATACTTTTAATAAGTTCATAGCTCTTCTTTATGGAATTTGATTTTTCAAATGTGTATTTATCAACAAGTAAGTCTTTACTTTTGTCGTTAATTTATAACTGGGACTATTAGTTGATTTCACAGTAGGCCTGATTGTTACATAAGGTTTGGCTGTGCACTGAGTCTAGGGGCTGAGGGATTTATTACAATAAGGCCCTGTATTTCATTCTTAGTGAAGAGGAAGCTACCGTTGTTGAGCCATTTTCATTCTTAGTGAAAAGGAAGCTACCGTTGTTGAGGCATTTTCTGATTTTAGCCTGGCACTTCGGCGTGTGGTCAGCCTAGACTTCATGTATGTAGTTTCTTGCAAGGAATTCTAGTGTTTTTAGTATTTAATCATCCTTAAACATTACAACAGTTGTGCAACGTTTATTAGATTTTATTACCAGAGTATCATGGTTTTACAGTTTGTTATTGGCGGATTTAACTACATTTATTTCAACATTATTTCTTTTTGTTTGCTTTAGCAGCCATGTGTTTTTATATAATTTTATTACGTCTACATCTACATCTACATAGATACTCCGCAAGCCACTGTACGGTACGTGGCGGAGGGTACTCTGTACCACTACTGTTGATTTCCTTTCCTGTTCCGCTCGCAAAAGCTCTTACGCGCAATGTATGCTGGCGGCAGTTGAGTCATGTGGCAGTCAGCTTCAAATGCCGGTTCACTAAATTTTCTCAACAGTGTTTCTCGGAAAGAACGTCGCCTTCCCGCCAGGGATTCCCATTTGAGCTCCCGAAGCAGGCCCGCAACACATACGTGTTGTTCGAACCAACTGGTAACAAATCTATCTTCCTTCAATCGCTGCGCGGTCTAAGGCGCTGCAGTCATGGACTGTGCGGCTGGTCCCGGCGGAGGTTCGAGTCCTCCGTCGGGCATGGGTGTGTGTATTTGTCCTTAGGATAATTTAGGATAAGTAGTGTGTAAGCTTAGGGACTGATGGCCTTAGCAGTTAAGTCCCATAAGATTTCACACACATTTTTCCTTCAATCCGACGTGGTACAGATCCCAAACACTCGAACAGTACTCAAGAATAGGTCGACCAGCGTCCTGTATGCGGTCTCCTTTACATGTGAACCACTCTTTCCTAAAATTCTCCCAAGAAATAGAAGTTGACCATTTGCTTTCCCTTCCACTGTTCTCACATGCTCGTTCCATTTCGCATCACTTTGCAACGTTACGCCCAGATATTTAAACGACTTGACTATGTCAAGCAGGACACTTGTAATACTACAGGGTGACAATTATTGAATTATATGAAATAAAATCGTCATAACTTCTGAACAGTTTGCGCTAGGACGTCCAGACTGTACGGTTGGTAGCAGGACATGATGGGAATTAGCACGTGGATATGGTTTGGTTTGGAGACGGAGCCCACTTTCATTTGGATGGGTTTGTCAGTAATCAAAATTGGCGCATCTGGAGGACTGAGAATCCGCATTTCGTGATCAAGTCGTCTCTTCACCCTCGACGGCCGACTGTGTGGCGTGTGCAACGTCCAGTCACGGAATAATCAGTGTGGTATTCCTTGATGGCACGGTGACTACCGAACGGTCCCCACGATCCAAAATGACCCTGATTTCGACAAGATGTTGTTCATGCAAGAAGGAGCTCGATCGCACGGAAGCAGGAGAGTGTCCGATGTCCTGAAGGAGCGCTTTGGAGGCTGCATTCTGGCTCGGGGTACCCAGAGGCCACTGGCAGGGATCTCGATTGGCCGCCATATTCTCCGGATCTGAAGACATGCGACTCCTTTTTGTGGGGCTATATTAAAGGCAAGGTGTACAGCAATAACCCCAAACCATCTCTGAGCTGGAAACAACCGTTTACGAGGTCATCGATGGCATCGATGTTCGGATACTTCAGCAGGTCATGCAGAATTTCGCTTTTGCTATGCGCCACATCATCGCCAATGATGGCAGGCATATGGAACGTGTTATAACCTAAAATTGAATATGTATAGTGACGTTTACATGTTGTTAAAATGTGTGTGCACGCTCTAGTTTGTAAATAATTTACGTCTTTTTTCCATATAGTTCAATAATTGTCACCCTGTATATCCGAACTGAAAGACCTGAGTCGAAACAAGGCCCCCGGAGTAGACAACATTCCATTGGAACTACTGACGGCCTTGGGAGAGCCAGTCCTGACAAAACTCTACCATCTGGTGAGCAAGATTTATGAAACAGGTGAAATACCCTCAGACTTCAAGAAGAATATAATAATTCCAATCCCAAAGAAAGCAGGTGTTGACCGATGTGAAAATTACCGGACAATCAGTTTAATAAGCCACAGCTGCAAAATACTAACACGAATTCTTTACGGACGAATGGAAAAACTAGTAGACGCCGGCCTCGGGGAAGATCAGTTTGGATTCCGTAGAAATACTGGAACACGTGAGGCAATACTGACCTTACGACTTATCTTAGAAGAAAGATTAAGGAAAGGCAAACCTACGTTTCTAGCATTTGTAGACTTAGAGAAAGCTTTTGACAATGTTGACTGGAATACTCTCTTTCAAATTCGAAAGGTGGCAGGGGTAAAATACAGGGAGCGAAAGGCTATTTACAATTTGTACACAAACCAGATGGCAGTTATAAGAATCGAGGGGCATGAAAGGGAAGCAGTGGTTGGGAAGGGAGTGAGACAGGGCTGTGGCCTATCCCCGATGTTATTCAATCTGTATATTGAGCAAGCGGTGAAGGAAACAAAAGAAAAATTCGGGGTAGGTATTAAAATCCATGGAGGAGAATTAAAAATTTTGAGGTTCGCCGATGAGATTGTAATTCAGTCAGAGACAGCAAAGGTTGGCTCTGAGCACTATGGGACTTAACATCTATGGTCATCAGTCCCATAGAACTTAGAACTGCTTAAACTTAAAGTAGTAAAGGAGTTTTGCTATTCTGGTAGCAAAATAACTGATGATGGTCGAAGTAGAGAGGATATAAAATGTAGACTGGCAATGGCAAGGAAATCGTTTCTGAAGAAGAGAAATTTGTTAACATCTAGTATAGATTTAAGTGTCAGGAAGTCGTTTCTGAAAGTATTTGTATGGAGTGTAGCCGTGTATGGAAGTGAAACATGGACGATAACTAGTTTGGACAAGAAGAGAATAGAAGCTTTCGAAATGTGGTGCTACAGAAGAATGCTGAAGATAAGGTGGGTAGATCACGTAACTAATGAGGAAGTATTGAATAGGATTGGGGAGAAGAGAAGTTTGTGGCACAACTTGACCAGAAGAAGGGATCGGTTGGTAGGACATGTTCTGAGGCATCAAGGGATCACCAATTTAGTATTGGAGGGCATCGTGGAGGGTAAAAATCGTAGGGGGAGACCAAGAGATGAATACACTAAGCAGATTCAGAAGGATGTAGGTTGCAGTAGGTACTGGGAGATGAAGAAGCTTGCACAGGATAGAGTGGCATGGAGAGCTGCATCAAACCAGTCTCAGGACTGAAGACCACAACAACAACATATCCGAACATTACAGCTTTGTTGTTTCTACTCATCCGCATTTAGAGCTACCGGCCACTCATCACACCAACTAGAAATTCTGTCTAAGTCGTCTTGTATCTTCCTACAATCACGCAACTTCGACACATTACCGTACACCAGAGCGCGTCATTAGCAAACATTCGCAGTTTGCTGTCCACCCTGTCCTCCAAATCGTTTATGTGTATAGAGAACAACAGCGGTCCTATCACACTTCCCTGGGGCACTCCTGACGATACCCTTGTCTCTGATGAACACTCGACGTCGAGAACAACATACTGGGTTCTATTACTTAAGAAGTCTTCGAGCCACTCACATATCAGTGAACATTTTCCATATGCTCGCACCTCCGTTAACAGCCTGCAATGTGACATCGTATCAGAAGCCTTCTGGAAATCTATAAATATGGAATCTGCCTGTTGCCCTCCATTAGTCTGTTGACCTAGTGCTGTTTGTTCAGCGCTGTTAAATTTTGTAAAATCAGCAGCTAGCTTTAGTGAGCATTGGTGTGTCTTCCGTTCTTGTGATGCTTCATGTCCTTGTTTAAGAGTATCATTTCAGTCCGACTGAACTGTATGTTAGTTGTAGTTACAAGTCTTAAATAAAAGTGACTGGTAGTAGAAAATACAAATAAATAATTAAATCTTCTCCTCTTCCTTTAAACGATGCAGTCTTCAAGTTCTCGTAATTTGACACATTATCGAGGAAATCTAAACAATGTTCTTTCAATGCTCTTCAAAAATTTAGAAGACAGGCACTGTCTTTTCTTTGTGGACTCTTTTTCTTGTAGTTACGCATTCGTTTCTTAACCTGCACATCTGCTTCGTCAGGAGGGCAACAGTGTTGCTGTTGAGCCATGATTCTGTCATTTGCATTTTGTGAACGGTTTCGGAATTTACTCTGTTCGTAATTCATGCACGGTCAGTACATGTACTCAGCGCATTTTCTGTACACCCGGTAGTGATGACCATCCTTAAGAAGACACGGCGTCCTTTTCGTTGTTATAGTTATTTCCATTACCCGCAGTGTACAGAGCTCAAGTAGCTTAGGCCTACCCTGCGATACTTGACAGAAACATAGACTGTCGGCGAGGATACTGCCTTGGCGATGAAAATACATCCGCTGCTGGTAAAGCTCTGGCTGGAAAACCTATAGTGTTAAACTGTTTGGCTGTAAGTCTAACGGTACCTGCGGCACCTACAAAAGTGCAGATAACACCGCGATTGGAAAGCCCAATTAACCTCCAAGACTACACTCGGTCGCTTCGGGGGCCGCCTCGTGGACACTGATGGCGCCTGCTGCTGTCCCTCTGATGTCACCCACTGCCACATAACTCCCTGCCGGTCTCAGCGCCAGCTGCTGAGCGGGCCTCAACGCCAACAGTGCCCCGATTGTCACGCCACAAATTAAATGCATGTAAGTTTCCATTTGGAGGCTGTGGCGAATGCACCGTTACGTCAGGCCCTCGTTTCTACAACTTTTTTCCTCGCCAGCCATCTGTCACTTTCGTGGTCATACTGCCATGCCTGTCTGCTTATTAAAAGGCAAGGGTTGTTTTCAGACCTATGAAAACGACGCTGATATTTCAGTAAGGATTGCACCTTCTGATTTGCGTAGGTCGAGAGGAACTACTCTACGGTTTAGTATGTTTCAAAGGAATCTGAAATGGAACGAGCACGTAAAGATTGTACTAAGGAAGGCGAATGGTCGATTTCAGTTTCCTGGGGGAGTTTTAGGAAAGTGTGATTCATCTGTAAAGGAGACCTCGTTTAGAACACTAGTGCCAGCGTTTCTTTATTACTGCTCGAGTGTTTGGGATCCCCACCAAATTGGATTTAAGGGAGACACCTGAGCAAAACAGAGGCAAACTGCTAGATTCGTTACCCATATGTTAGATCCATGACTAGTATTACAGAGGTGCTTCCTGAATTCAAATAGAAAACCCTGGAGGAAAGACGACGTTCTCTACGCGCAACACTGTTCGGAAAATTTAGGGAACGGGCATTTGAGGCTGACTGTAGAAGATTTTATTTGCCGGCAACCTACATTTCGCGTAAGAACCACGAAGACAAAATAAAAGAAATTAAGTCTCGTACGGAGACATACAGACAGTCGTTTTCTTCTTGCCCTATTTGCGAGTGAAACAAGAAAGGAAATAACCTATAGTGGTACGTGGTACCCTCCGCCACGCATCGTCCAGTGGCTTTAGGGGTATGTACACTGTGTGATCAGAAGTATCCGGACACCCCCGAAAACATACGTTTTTCATATTAGGTGCATTGTGCTGCCATCTACTGCTAGGTACTCGAGATGAGCGACCTCAGTAGTCATTAGACATTGTGAGAGAGCAGAATGGGGCGCTCCGGGGAACTCACGGACTTCGAACGTGGTCAAGTGATTGGATGTCACTTGTGTCATACGTCTATACGCGAGATTTCCAGACTCCGACACATCCCTAGGTCCACTGCTTCTGATGTGATAGTGAAGTGGAAACATGGAGGGAACCGTACAGCACAAAAGCGTACAGGCCGACCTCTTCTATTGACTGACAGAGACAGCCGAAAGTTGGAGAAGGTCGTAATCTGTAATAGGCAGACATCTATCCAGACCATCACACTGGAATTCCAAACTGCATCAGGATTCCACTGTAAGTACTATGATAGGCGGGAGGTGAGATAACTGGTCCAGCGGCTGCTCATAAGCCACATATCACGACGGTAAATGTCAAACGACTCCTCGCTTGGTGTAAGGAGCGTAAACATTGGACGATTCAACAGTGGAAAAACGTTGTATGGAGTGACGAATCATGGTAGACAATGTGGCGATCCGCTGGCAGGGTGTGGGTATGGCGAATTCCCGGTGAACGTCATCTGGCAGAGTGTGTGGTGTCAACAGTAAAATTCGGAGGCGATGGTGTTATGGTGTGGTCGTGTTTTTCATGGAGGGGGCTTGCACCCCTTGTTGTTTTGCGTGGCACTATCACAGCACAGGCGTACTTTGATGTTTTAAGCACCTTCTTGCCTCCTACTGTTCAAGAGCAATTCGGGAATGTCGATTGCACCTTTCAGCACAATCGACCATCAGTTCATAATGCACAGCCTGTGGCGGAGTGGTTACACGACAACAACGTCGCTGTAATAGACCGGCCTGCACAGACTCCTGATCTGAATCCTGTAGGACACCTTTGGAATGTTTTGGAACGTCGACTTCGTGCCAGGCCTCACCGATAGACATCGATACCTCTCCTCAGTGCGGCTCTCCGTGAAGAATGGGCTGCCATTCCCCAAGAAGCCTTCCAGCACCTGACTGAACGAATGGCTGCGAGAGCGGAATCTTTCGTCAAGGCTAAGTATGGGCCAACACCATACTGAATTCCAGCATTATCGATGGAGGGCGCCACGTACGCGTAAGTCATTTGCAGCCAGGTGTCCGGATACTTTTGTTCAGATAGTCTACCTAGATGTAGATTAATCGAATGAAAGGCAACATTTGATTCTGTGGCAGTTGTACCTTAGTTGTACGTCTATGCTGAAGCAAAATTATGCCCATCTCGTGCGGGAAAAATAGAATTTTGCTTGAAATAAACGTGTCGGTTTGTCCATGCGTGGTAAAAATGCCCGTGCAACACAAGTGACAGCGAGCAAAAGTCTGTTGCCTGTAACGTAAGATCTGATATATCCGTGATGAGGCCACGGGAGAGCCCGATCTTCAAAGGGACTTTTCTGTTGCGATTTCACGTCAGTAGGACGGTACCAAATTTCCAAATTAATTAACAGCGGTGTTGCTGCCATCTCAGAGCTCGGCTGATACCATATATCAGATGTATAGGATAATGAAAAATCCACAATTATTAGACTGACGGCATTTATTCAGAAATATTCAGTGAAGTGTAATGTAGTCGACCGACTCTTGTTATGGGCGATTAAGTAAATTACTTTATTCTGTGATTCTTGAGTTTCTCCCGGCGTATTTGATATCCTGTATTGTACAATGTTGAGGTAGAAGAAACGCAAAAGGTTAAACCTTGATTCCAAGAGTAGATTGGAGTAACTATCCGAGCAGACTGAAGCTCCAAAGAGGAAGAGTACAAAATCTTTTCTTTTTTTTTCTTTTACGACAACGACCTACCTTCAGGGCACAACTGCAGACTGTTTCTGCGCTGCTGGATCAGCGCTTGTGCGAGAACGTGTACGAAGGAAAGTGGCTTAGTCAGAGCCCAGTGGCTGCTTGCAGGGTGTTGATAAAATCGCTGCTTCCAGAGTGTCGATCTCAGCCGAACCGCGGAACGTGTTCGTATGGCTGTATTGGAAGCGTTTAACACTCACATAGCAAAGATACGACATCGAGTGGAAAGGTGGTCCCGTTTCAATGCATGCGCCACTGAAAACTGAACGTTTCTTTTAGAAAAGATGAGCATTTTTGGCAGATAAATAGAAGAAAATTTCTGCCAGCTGTCTGGTAAAACGGTGCGGACAGAAACCAATCATTAAGATGCTCTCAATATCAGTTACATGACAGAAAAAATAATCTGAAATAATGAGACTTCCGGTCCATTTTTTTTTCCTTGTTCGTAGTAGACGTCACAGTCTATGGATTTACAACAGCTTTCGACAAATTTCTCCCTGTTCTTATTGTGGCAACTACTTGGAAAATCAACCGAAAGTGAAGTTAACGGATTTTCAACTGCTAATCGTTTGTAAGAAACGGTAGTTTCCCTATCTCAATAAAAGTGCTTTCCCTGCATGAAACGATGGTAAATTTTTTACGTACCATGGAATTGTCTTTCATATATTTGAAAATAAGTGACAGATGAAAGGTAACAACGTTAAAGGCAAAGCTGTCATCAACCTGCAGGTTGGTTTGAGCAACACATTGCTTTGTTAAACATGGTCCGTTTGGTTGTGTGACATTGCGTTCATCCCATCTTTGAACTAACCAACCCAACCAGTTACGACTTATCGTGGATTCCCAACCATTGTGAACCTCGGAATTTTTCACATTAACATAGCAAGAGGTCATAAAAGTTGTAAATGGCAAATAAAAATTTAGAACTGAAACAGGAATCCAACCCTGGAAAAATTTAAAGACAGATGTAAAAAAAAAAAAAATGTTTCCAGAGGTAACATGACACCCTCATATTGCACGATTTGTATCGCGATTTTCGTGTAAGGATGTCCAATTCCTAAAAACTACGCCTGCAAGTGATTTTCACATTACACTGCATTCTGCGTGAATGGCGTGTGTTTACGCTTAAAACATTAGTTGTGCGGAACGTCAGTCGCCGTAAAACGTTACCACATACGACAGTAACAGCAGCAGTAGTAGTACAGCGTAGGCCAGAGGTCACAATCGGAAGTGTTTCATGTTCTTGTATTGAAACAAGAAGCAACATGAAAGGCAAACAGCAACACGAAACGAGTTCCTAGCTCTAGCAAAAATTGTATTCAATAGAAAAAGAGACGTGCTCGAATGGAATAGCACACAAACGAATATTAATACGTATTTATTATATATTTTGAAGTCGCTCTGTATGGTGATAGTCGTTCTTAGCGCAGAGTTGGATTATTTTTGCCCATCGCAGCATTTCGACAGTGGTCATTCTCAGGGTTGTCTTTCACCCAGATATAAACATTTCGATACCGGGAGATAAGTTACACAGCATATTGATCTGTCATCATAACCTTACGGCGAGGCGCTAATTTTGAAAAAGCAAGTAACTGTTAACAGGAATCATGTCACGTATTCATATCATGATCACTTATTGATGCTGCCGTTTCGAAATGAACGGTAACCTTATTTTTCATCCAATGACATACGGAGATTCTGGGAATGTTCCTTGCTGCCGACCGCTTCCTTGTCTACTTTTCTGGTGAACGAATTAATGACGCATTTAGGCGTTTAGTGATTTCATCGTCGTTGTCCTATTTCTTGGCTCTTCAACTGCGTGGTGCATCTGTCACAGACCCAGTTGCAAAGGTGTTCCTTTCCAGTTTCCGAAGGTCAGCCTCCGTTGGGGCTTCCTCTTTGAAGCAATTAAAAAAGTTCTTCCTATTTTCGTCATATGACTCATCCGCTCGTTCCTTTTCATGCACCCACACGCTAAGAAGAAAACCACCTTCAGCTGTGAACCTGCTTGTATTCGCCATTATAAGACAAATGTTTACAACAGTATCACCTTAGTAGCAAAACACAACACGATCACATGCCATAGCATTCCCCAGCACCAAGCAAAACAAGGCGGTTGCATGCTGCATGTTCGTTGAGTGACGCCTGTATTGTTGTAATCCGAGTCAGCTCTACCAGAATATAGACGTACTACGGGTAGAGAACATACCTACAATAGATATGCAAATCCATGTAACCGCGAAACTATGGTTCAAATGGCTCTGAGCACTATGGGACTTAACATCTGAGGTCATCAGTCCCCTAGTACTTAGAACTACATAAAACAAACTAACCTAACGACATCACACACATCCATGCCCGAGGCAGGATTCGAAACTGCGACCTAGCAGCAGCGCGGTTCCCGAACTGAAGCGGCTAGAACTGCTCGGCCACACAGGCTGGCTGCGAAACTATGTATTAAGATACTTGAATACGTTCCAATTGTGGCTTCTGTCCCACCCTATAGCTGTAGTAGCAGCAGTTGTTGTTGTTGTGGTCTTCAATCCGTAGACTGGCTTAATGCAATTCTCCACGCTGGTGTTTTCCGTGACGTCTCCTTGTATCTGAATAACTGTTGCAACCTACATCAGTTTCAACAACCTCGACCTCTCTCTCTGCAATCTTCGTTTCAACATTGACTCCCCCCACTCCCCCACTCCCCCCTCCCCCCCCCCCCAGGAGAGTGGCCTGTCAACCGATCCATTGTTTGGCCGGCCGGAGTGGCCGAGCGGTTCTAGGCGCTACAGTCTGGAACCGCGCGACCGCTACGATCGCAGGTTCGAATCCTGCCTCGGGCATGGATGTGTGTGATGTCCTTAGGTTGGTTAGGTTTAAGTAGTTCTAGGTTCTAGGGGACAGATGACCTCAGAAGGTTCTGGCGCTGCAGTCCGGAACCGCGGGACTGCTACGGTCGCAGGTTCGAATCCTGCCTCGGGCATGGGTGTGTGTGATGTCCTTAGGTTAGTTAGGTTTAAGTAGTTCTAAGTTCTAGGGGACTTATGACCTAAGATGTTGAGTCCCATAGTGCTCAGAGCCAATTGAACCATTTGACATCAGAAGTTAAGTTCCATAGTGCTCAGAGCCATTTTTTTTGATCCATTGTTTTTAGTCAGGTCGTGCTGCAAATTTGCTTTTTTCCCAGATTCTGTTTAATACCTCCTAATTAACTATCTGATCTACGTAGAGAATCTTCAGTACGCTCCCATGGTAGAACATTTCAAAAGCTGCTACGCTCTTCTCGTTTGTACCGCTTATCGTCCACGTTTCATTTCCATATAAGGCTACAACTCAGAGAAAAAGGTTCAGAAAATATTTACTAACAGCGGCAGTCCCCCACTCTCCGAGAGTTCTATTACACTTTAGTTCTGGTATGTGATCTACCAACTGGCCTACAGCACGTGAGAGCGCTTAGTTGGGTTCATCGTCCCAGGGTTGGTACCACACAATATAGCGAATATAGGTGCCTTCTTTGAATAATGATCTGATAATCACTGGATACCTTGTCTCGGACGGCTGAGAAGGACATCAAAGGAAAAGCAGCGAACGTTGTTATAATTAGCAAAAGAACACCAAACACCTAGAAAAACCTTCAGTCACAGTAAGGCAGAATGTCGCTTTCTTAAAAACGCTCACGAACCTGTCCAAGTTGTCCTTCCTGGTCCTTAAAGCAAGCAGACATGTAAATCATCAAAATCGCCCATCAGAATATCACCAAAGTTCCACTACGATCACTAAGCACCAACAGTTGAATTTAACGTCATTACATATTCTCGTAATTCTTTACAGCGACGTGCCGTTTAAATTCTCTGAGAATCAGACATTAGCAACAATCCATTAACTTCAGTGTAAAACAAAATAATCTTGGTGCATTTGTCTTGACCACATAATAAAGAGATGAGACCTTTACAGGAGACTGAACAGTCAAAAAAATATGAAAACATAAATTCACATTTAAAATTTTAGAAAGCATTCTGTAATTGGAGCAAAGCAACGATCGGTATAAAACGCTAAAGATCAAATAAAAACAGTCTAGATCGCGTTTTCAGATTTTTATTCCTTAGCAACCGGTTTCGGCCATTTCCTGGCGGCAGAAGGAGCGAGATCGTAGAAATAAGGATGTCAGTGGGTGACGTCATTATTTTCTTGCCGCCACCGACAGCCATGATAGCGGGAAAAAGCCTGAAGGTGGTCTGCGGAAAGTGCACATGCACATGCTAGACTTACAGTTTACGCTGTCACTTTTGACAACAAACGGCACGTGCGCGGTGTCCTCAACTCAACAGTTGCGGTCGGAACAGTGTTGTGTGTCCTGGTGAGTGCATTATGTCGGAAATAAGTGACTTCGAAAGTGGGGAAACTGTTAGTGCTCTTATGGTGGCGGCTTTCGCAGACAAGGCAGCCGAAGTGCGTGGTGTCTCAAGAGGTGGCGTGTCGAAGATTTATACCAGATGGCTCTGAGCACTATGGGACTTAACATCTATGGTCATCAGTCCCCTAGAACTTAGAACTACTTAAACCTAACTAACCTAAGGACAGCACACAACACCCAGCCATCACGAGGCAGAGAAAATCCCTGACCCCGCCGGGAATCGAACCCGGGAACCCGGGCGTGGGAAGCGAGAACGCTACCGCACGACCACGAGATGCGGGCAAGATTTATACCACATACAAGGAAAGCGGAAAAACATCTTTCGCTAAGTCACAACGCGGACGCAAGTGTCTGTTGAGTGCCATCATCATCATCATCATCATCATCATCATCATCATCATCATCATCATCACCACCACCATTCGCGACAGTGGCTTGTTTGGACATTGTAAACTTTGGCCTGTGTAAAAAGTTGGGACATTGGACGGGCGCTGATGACCGCGCATTTGAGCGCCCCACAAACCAAACACCATCATCATCTTCCCTTGTTGACGGACTGTCACAGATGGTCATTGAAGAAGACTGTGACGGAAACTAAGACGACGACAGCTGCAAACGTCACTCCAGAACGGAATGTTGCACTCGCAAACCCTGTCAGCACCAAAACAACACGAAGGGAATTCCATAAATAGGCAACTCAAGGACGATTTGGAATTCAAAAACCATTCATGAGTGATGCAATTGTCTCTAAAAAGAGAGTGTGGCGCCATAGCTGTAGAATCTGGACTATGGACCAATGGAAGAAGGTCATTTGATCGGATGAGTGATGTTTCACACTTCTTTCAATTTCTGAGCGAATTTACGTCTCAAGAGTGAAACATGGCGGGGGTTCGGTGACGATATGGGCAGCCAAATCGCGTCCCATCGCCCCCGTGGTTATTCTGCAAGGTCGCATTACTGCCAAGTATTATGTCACCGTTTTGGCTGGTCGGGTCCACGCCATGGTACAATGTTTGTCCCCCAAAGGTGACTACGGTTCAATCCCGCGTCCGGCCATCCTGCTTTAGGTTTTCCGTTATTTCCCTAAATCGCTCCAGGCAAATGCCGGGATGGTTCCTTTGAAAGGGCACGGCCGACTTCCTTCCCCGTCCTTCCCTAATCCGATGAGACCGATGACCTCGCTGTTTGGTCTCTTCCCCCAAACAACCCAACCCAACACCAAATGTGATGCTTTATTCTAAGACGACAGCGCCCCTGTTTACGAAGCTCGCATAGTGGTTTTGTGAGCATGAGGATGAACTTTAGCGTCTCCTCTGGTCGCCACAGTCATCAGATTTCAATATTACTGAGCCTTTGTGGTCTACTTCAGAGACAAGGGTGTGTGATTACTATCCACCTCCATCATCGTTACCAGAACTTGCCACGATTTTGCAGGAAGAATGGCGTAGTATTCCACTGAAAACCATTCGGGACCTGTATTTATCCATTCAGAGACGACTGGGAGGTTTTCGAATGCCAACACGTTTTCTATGGCGTATGAGGCATGGTAATGCGTTGTAGTATTTCCATATTTTTGCGCATACCATGTATTTCAGTATTCAAACTGTAGCCAACAGAATATTCTTCGCGGCCCATCTCATTATAGCTGCGCCGCCAGCAGCCCACCTGCTAGTGGATGGCTCTCAGTCCACCGGCACTCCAGTAGTGTTGGCCCGTTCCGTTAAAATAGCGTTTCTGTAAATATTGTCACAGTAATTATTGCATGGAAGCTCCCACCCCCCACCCCTTCCCCCCAGGTTGTCGTCCAGTCATTGTTCCCTCAGCAGTTGTTTATATTCGTAGCATATCGGGACGTTAGCTTGCGTAGTTTATTCACAAACGAAAATTCTAAATTAGCTGCAGGTCATCAATTGTGTCGTCCAAAAGAATAGACACCATATCCATATAATTACTTTTGAGTACATTATGGAGTGAACAGTGATAAATGTGTTACAAATATTTACTATCAGAAACAGTCTTGATCACAATTTATTTATTACGGTGACCGCTTTCGACCACTACTGTGGTCATCTTCAGACCTACAAGTCGTATACAAAGCTTTAATTAGAGTGCTACATACATTAAAGGGAATACATAAAGTTATAAAGCTATAAAACGATGAATTACCAATGAGTAAGAACCTCCTTCTGCTGGAGAATCACTACTGGAGAAACCAGTGCACGTCTTACTATATATAATGGAGGCTCCGCCCACTTCTGACGGAATGATGTCATTACTAACCAATGGGTTATAGGTCGAATAACAATGTAAAATTTCTTAGTTAAAAGAACATTGTCAAGAAAGAAAAATAAACACACACTAAACTTAGCTTATTTAACAGCTATTGTCAATTAAGAAGCGTTAAAAATTGTTCCAAATGGTTCACTAACAGGCCTTGAGAGGGAAACCCATGCATTGTCAAAACGAATTTCATTTATCCTACACGTTTAAATATTTTTAATGCTTCTTAATTGACAATAGCTGTTAAATAAGATAAGTTTAGTGTGTGTTTATTTTTCTTTCTTGACAATGTTCTTTTAACTAAGAAATTTTACATTGTTATTCGACCTATAACCCATTGGTTAGTAATGACATCATTCCGTCAGAAGTGGGCGGAGCCTCCATTATATAGTAAGACGTGCACTGGTTTCTCCAGTAGTGATTCTCCAGCAGAAGGAGGTTCTTACTCATTGGTAATTCATCGTTTTATAGCTTTATAACTTTATGTATTCCCTTTAATGTATGTAGCACTCTAATTAAAGCTTTGTATACGACTTGTAGGTCTGAAGAGGACCACAGTAGTGGTCGAAACTGGCACCGTAATAAATAAATTGTGATCAAGACTGTTTGTGATAGTAAATATTCATATAACGAAAATTCGGTATTGTCGCACTATATTCGATGTCAACGAATTCCTCTTTCCTCAGAAATGTTTTTCTTGCTACTTAGTGTCTGCATTTTATGTTCTTTCTACTTCACTCATCGCTGCCCAAAGAGCAAACATCATCTACTACTTTTAGTGACTCATTTCCTCATCCAAGTCCCTCAGCATCGTTTGATTTATTTCGATTTCCTTCCATTACCCTTGTTTCACTGTTGTTGATGTTCATCTTATAACCTCTTGTCAAGACACTTGTCACTTCTTTCAACTGCTTGTCTAAGTTCTTTGGCGTTTCTGCCGGAATTACAGTGACATCATTAAAAATCAAAGTTATATTTCCTTTCTAAGTTTCTCCTTCCTTTCGTTGACAGCTGGCTGAATTTGCGGACTGAATAACATCGGAAATAGGCTAAATCACTTTCTCACTCCCTTCTCAGTTACTGCTTTCCTTTGATGTCCTTCGTCTCTAATAACTGCAGTCTGGTTTCTGTACAAGTTGTGAATAACCTTTCGCGCCATGGATTTTATCCTTGCTACCTTCGGAGCTTCAAACAGTTAATCCAGTCAACACTTCACACGCTGTCCGTAAATTTACAAACGCTATAAACATAGGTTTGCCTTCCTTTTATCTTATCTTCTCAGAGGGAGTGAAATTTGGAACGTTATCTAGCTTAAAAGTACTGTGGATGCTGGTGGGGGCAATATCCTGATCACGAACGTTGTTTTACGTCATTTTTGTGTCTGTTGAAACGATGGGACGGAGGAGTTATTATCTCTTTTCGATGTTAATTGGAGGAGCAATTTTATATTCGTTTGAGCCTAACGCGATAGACATTCCCACTGGGACACGATGTTGACTGTGCACGCTGATGTTTTCACGGCGTAATAACTCATCCATCAAATTTCGGGAGTGCAAGCGCTGAAACTTTGTTTCTTATTTTTCTAGTATTTCCTCCATGTACTTTGCGGCCTTATTCAGAATGAGCCAACTCAGTCTACAGTACGCTACAGTACTTGCTCCGTCGTTTTAAACCACAGAAAACACATGCGCCAGAGTCGTTCATCGGCGGCAAACAGAATGCATTAAGTGAATCTGTGGCTACGAGGGCGATTCATGCTGGGATAACCAGGACAGTGTTTAGCTGCACTGTAGCGACGTCATTGCGGGTGTATTAAAGAAAGCGCCGGATTCCATGATTTGTTTACGCTGAAACCTCTACCTTTGGTGACTGAAATCTTCGCCAAACTAATTTCAACTAAGTTGTTTCACCACCGACTCACAAAAGGATAGGCCGGCCGGAGTTGCAGAGCGGTTCTAGGCGCTACAGACTGGAACCGCGCGGCCGCTGCGGTCGCAGGTTCGAATGCTGCCTCGAGCACAGATGTGTGTGACGTCCTTAGGTTAGTTAGGTTTAAGTAGTTCTGAGTTCTAGGGGACTGATGACCTCAGATGTTAAGTCCCATAGTGCTCAGAGCCATTTGAACCCAAAAGGATAAAGTCGACGCTAGATTTTTCGACAGATTCATACCACATAGAGTGACCGCTATCGATGAAGTGCTCTACCACAGCCGATTAATTGGGCTGTAAGAGTCGGGTGTAGCAGAGGTGCTCCTTCCGAAGCACTGGATCATAACAATCTGTGCTTTGTCAAAGTCGCTTTTGTCTGTTGACCTGCTAATTTATGAAATTACAATTAAATTAATACCATAAGCTGCTGACAGGCGTTGATATACTTCAACGGAGAAAGTCGAAAATGTGTGCCCCGACCGGGACTCGAACCCTGGATCTCCTGCTTACATGGCAGACGCTCTATCAATCTGAGCCACCGAGGGCACAGAGGATAGTGGGACTGCAGGGATTTATCTCCGGCACGCTCCCCGTGAAACCCGCATTCTCAACTTATAGTCCACACACTACATTCGTAGTGCCCCTGCCATTATACCCATTATTCGCGGCAGACAACCCACCGAGTCCCGTAACAGTTCAGGCAATTCGTGTGCATCCGCACTGAAGGTCATCAGCCGGTTAGCCTTTGACGATATGAAGGCATCTGTTCTTTCGGACATGACCTAAAGAACAGATGTCATCTTCATATTGCTAATTTATGGCCTGTATCTTCGCTAGAATGATTCCCCATTCGTCTCTTCACCGCATATACACTTTCCCTAACGCGTAACGCACCCGCGATGGCATCACGCAACGTTCAGTCTCGCGGTGGGCAGTGGTCGTAACGTTTTGGCTTATCAGTGTGTGTGTGTGTGTGTGTGTGTGTGTGTGTGTGTGTGTGTGTGTTTTGGCTTATCAGTGTGTGTGTGTGTGTGTGTGTGTCGTCGTTCTACATGAATTTTCCACTTGTTCATGTACTTCACGATTTTTTCTTGTTAATAATGAGGCATGTGTGTGGGGTGGGGCCTGTCAGTGATCCGGCGCCCACCCAAACCCTGCTGACTCGTGACGGGGTGTTTTCTGTTGCAGGCTCGCGTTCCGGAGTCAAGCTGGCGTCCTCGGGCGGTAACGCGGCCGCGCCCTCACCCCCGGTGCTGTGGAGCTCCCGCAGAAAGCCAGGTGAGTCCAGTCTAAAAATAGCAGCATTTACACCCGCGTCAGCCGCCCGCATGGGCACCCTTCGTGGCCTCGCCGGTCATAATTCATGAGGTCAAAATAGATTAATCGAACACAGAGGCGTTTCATCCACACAACACATACAGCACATGGAACCTGCCCGCGCTGTCAGCGGCCCAAGCAAATTTTTCGGGGAGAATTTAAGCAGTTTGGAACTGAAAACACTAATATTGTGCAGGATTATCTGCACAGAGTCGTGTAGCGCTGGAAAAAACGGTGTCTACTTTCAGATGTTTGAAGAATACATTGCTCCTAATTCTACTTAATTAAACCACATTCTACGTACTTCAGATTGGAACGAAATTTTTGTTCACATATTACTAACTTCCTCCAAAATTGTCGAAAGTGCCTGCTTTCTTAACAGTGGTAAGGGAATTTGCCTGAAAGTCATTTGTTGATATGCCCTCGCAGCACATATTAAACTGACAGTAAGAATTCGTTTGAATTAAGATTAGTGATAATGCAGCTCAGGTAGCCGTGTTATTGTGTTCCTGCTTTATCTGTCATGTGCCATTACACTCCGCTCCTCTATCATGACGTTATAAAGGAACGTCTATAAAATGACAAGATACTATGTCTCGAACTTAAGATCTGATGATGGTGATATCTAAACGTGTTCTGAGAAATGAAAAATAAAGAAAACATATTTTCTGCCGATCAGGACAAGCGTATTCATCAGTGCTAAAGTGGTCGCAAGCCCCATGAAAAGTTCTTAGCTACAGCGCTGGTTAAGAATTTTCTCATTGTTGTCAAAAAAACGAGCCAAAGGTGAAATCTCGTTTTTGTAGTGGTTAGTCTTATCAACTTAAAAATTTTGCAGAGTTCGGCGTAGAGCGTGTCATCTTCTTAACAAGTATGGCAATTACTTTGGTAGTTAGTTAAATATCATCCATGCCTAGAATTGACTATTATGCAAATGCAGGCTAAGTACCACATCACCACCCTTGCAGTTTGCAGCCGCTTTTCTCCTATAATTGATCGAATCCACTAACTCATTGATTTCTCGGCCGCTTCTTGGTTAAAGTACACCCTGCACGGCAAAATGGGGCTGTCGAGAATCTGTGCCGAAGCAAGTGTGATGCACCACAGGTTATAGATGATGGGGGTGAACAACGGCAGAGGAAAGTGTACGGACGAATAGACGAGCAACTGGCCACCCACATGAACAAAGGGGCTACCAACGGTGTCTTCTCAACGTCCATTCAGCGAACATTACTGCATGTGGGCCTCTGCAGCAGATGCCCGGTTCGTTCACCCATGTTGAATACTGTTCATTGGTGGCGACAGGTGGCCATATGAGATGACTCACGTTTTATGCTCCATCTAACAGAAGGCCGTCGGTGTGTTCGGCGTGAAATGTCTGGAGGAGAGAGCGTTATGGTCTGGGGAATGTTTTCATGGCATTCCCTGAGTGACCTCGTCATTCTGGGAGGTGCAATGAATCGGCACAAGTACGCATCCATCTGGACACCATGTACCCACCATGTACACACCCCTATGTGCAGTTCGTATTTCCTGGACACGATGGCATCTACCAACAGGACAACGTAACGTGTCTGACAACTCGCGGTGTACGTGCGTGGCTTAAAATGTTTAAATGGCTCTGAGCACTATGGGACTTAACATCTGAGGTCATCAGTCTCCTAGAACTTAGAACTACTTAAACCTAACTAACCTAAGGACATCACACACATCCATGCCCGAGGCGGGATTTGAACCTGCGACCGTAGCAGTCGCGCGGTTCCGGACTGCGCGCCTAGAACCGCTAGACCACCGCGGCCGGCGGTGTACGTGCGTGGTTCGAAGAGCAACAGGATGAGTCTGCCCTGCTTCTGTGGACACCAAACTCTGACGCTAGTGCCACAGAACTCCGACCATGCGTGCACGCCACCAGCAGCCCCGGCCTGACTTCATGCTGCGGAGACTTTCTCGCTGCTCCGTCGCAACCGACCAACTGCCTCACACACATCACGACATGGAAATATATCGGCCACACCAAAGAAGGTACAGCAGTGCTAGTATCGATAAACGCTGCTGCTGCCACTGACGGAGGCAAGTGAGGAACTCGTTCAGGTAGTAACTGAGGGAACAATAAGGTGCCACTTGATGGTGACAAAATGCCGAAAAAGAAAAACGGCATCAGCGCGAACCTACCACGGCTCACCACTGTCTGTGAAGATCGTAGTGCGAGTTACATATGTTCTATAGCTAAGGGACATGAAATTCTACAAACGATTAGATTTACAGAACTGTACTTGCACTATGACCGTGAGAATTCGGTGCTGCGGTCAGTGCCTGTAAACGTTGTGACATGGAATAAAATAAGGGCTGGTTGTTCTGCTGCAGAACAGACTGGCGCGTGTTTTATAGGCGCATCGCAACCACAGAGCATCGGCACTGGAGGACCAGAACGAACATGTACCGACAACCCATATCCAGACGAGGTCGATGCGGGTCACTTCAGGTGAATGTGCAGCCACGGAAACACTGGTAAACGTCGTTCTTTGAAGAAGGCTAACATCTACCTTGTCCCATTTGGCCTGGTAATGTCCTGAAATAGGGCGTATGGAGCTGCTTGTAGGAGAGGCAGTATCTCGTGCTCTCTAACCTGCCTGATGTTGCAGTTGCCGTTCAAATTGTCCTCAGTACTTTGGACGCGAGATCGCGTGTTGTAGCAAACGGCGCGCAGAGAATCGCACTTGGCATTTGTCCGCTGTGCAGCTCAGCAATGCAGCCTGAACGGTTGCGTTGACCACCACAGTGTCTAACACGTACGCTGCCAGTTACTTCAGGACTGATTTAAGCGACTGTCGTCCGAAAACGCGTTCAGCCACTCGACACGCCAGTGAAGGCGTTCACGCATCCATTGCAGTCTTAGGCGTTTGTGGTTTCTGGCCAGTGGAAGGCGACGCAGTGCAATTCTTGCCACCAGTCAAGCCCTCAGCATAAGATGTCGAACTGTCGACGCAGACATGTCCACGGCAGCTGCAGTGCTCGACATCGAGCCGACACTGTGGACGAAGCTGTTCTGTCGGTTACGATCATTTGAACAGGATGGTGGTCATCCTGCACGATACTCACATAGTGTGATGCAGTACCCTCTATACATGGATAACACACTCGCATCACTATTGTAGAAGTGTGCCCTGTATGAGTCGCTATGTCATGGTACGATAAACCCGTTTCCCGGAAACTAATCACTCTGTCGCGTTAGGACTCACTCGTACGGTGATATTGCACCCTTTGACGTCGACGAGGCAGAACGGTGATTGTTTGCCCGTTTCCACTTCGTTTGACGGCTCTGCTCCGACTGAGCGTGCCGTAACATTGGCGTGTCTGGTCTCACAGGAGACGGCGCTGCTGAGCCAACGTTAAACCATCACTCTGCAATCGTAATGGCTTTTCCCCCGATTTTGCAGTGACTCAGACCATTCCTCCTGTGTGTTGCTATTTTCACAAAGCAGACGTGTACTTTCACAGGAGCTACTACCGCTCGGCCCACTGTAATACGCATAAGCTCGTCGAAATCAGTTTGTCGTAGGAGCTGACCTCTCCCGTAGTCACATGGTTCGAGGTGTGAGACTAACCCGACCCGACCCTGTCCAGCACGTGTGGCCGGTAACAGCGGCGATAGGATCACGCCGTACTTACCACAGTATTGGAACAGGGGGGGGGGGAGGGGGACATTTTAGGAATCCGAGGGGCTCGTGACTTCTGAGGATTACGGCAGTCCCAGATAACGCCCACCGAGTGTGCTGTGAGAGGCGAGATATGCTGTCGGCCGGTGTCTTCTCGGCAACTGTCAACACAGCAGACCCACCCCAGCTGGGTGTACGCTTTTTACTGCCTCCACCCACCCACCAGAGGGAGAAGGGGAGTCTTCGTTTTCGGAGGGGTCGTTACGACAATGTCTAGTTAGAGGAGATGGCTGCAGAACGTGGGGAGCCGAAGAGGGGCGCGAATATTTTCGTGCGTGTGTGTGTGTGTGTGTGTGTGTGTGTGTGTGTGTGTGTGTGTGTGTGTGTCCCTTTCCGTGGGCCGCTAGACGCTATAAAGTCCTGTAAAAGAGAAAGGGGTACCACAGAAATGTAGGCTGACGGACGATATAAGGGAAAGTTAGAGAAGCGTTACTCCGTGGCAAAGACAGCACTTCTGTTTTATCGCGGCCCGGCTTATACAGAATGTAACGAAGTTCTAAACTGTGGCAGCGTCAAACTGGAGCAGGAAGTTATTCTCTCGGCTGTGTAGATGTGAGTGACGCAGTAAATACCCTAATGGACGTCCTAGATCGTGTTGCGGGATGGTTATTAGTTCAAAAAGAGGGAGCATTTCAAATTAGGTCACAAGTTAGTACAGTATTCCATGCGCTTGGTGACATAATAATACCGTGAATGCGAAAGAACACAATTAAGCACAAGGAGAGATTTGTAGCTTAAATGAGGTGCAAATGTCTGTCGGAAACTTCTTCGCCCTTTTAAATAAAGCTTACGTCAACTGTGCAGCCATGTAACAAAGGAATATAAATGAAATAACTAGCTGTGTGTGAACTGTGTTGTCAATACAACTCAATGCTGGACACTTTTAGTTGTTAAAATCATACGTTCTACGAGTAGGGTGCTGTTGCAAGGTGGCACAATTACGTTTACAGACTTTACTGTCCGACAAGGAAACAGTTTACCGCCGATATTTCTTAATTTATACATCGCCAGGTGTTAAAGAGAACGGAGAAGGCAAACAACTATGGGTGTGAAAATGAATAACAGTTCATATACTTTTAATCTTTGAATATACTGTAATATAAGATTTATTGGTTCAAGACTCTTTGTGTATTACATTAGGCTCGTGTATTTGTGTCGATATTGTCGTAAAGTGTCACATATCTTTAAAAAATAATCTTTGTACAACTATGAACTCTCGCTGAAGTTGTGTGGACTATCTGTTTAGTATTAAGTTACATGCGATGTTAACAGAACCTTCCGTCGGTTCTTGGTAGAACCACATTATAATAATAAATGAAAAGCACCAGTTCGCTTTTGTTCTACAATATTACTTTTATTGCTAACCGGTTTTCGGCTTACAAGGCCATCTGGTGCTTTTCATTTATTATTACATGCGATGGCCTAGGAAGCCGAAGGCTGCTTCATAATAAACTATTAAAGTATAAATATTATTTTGGAACATTAATATTTGTCTTCACGTTTTTAATATAAGATTTTGCACCTCCAAGAACCGACGGAATATTCCACAAATACACTCCTGGAAATGGAAAAAAGAACACATTGACACCGGTGTGTCAGACCCACCATACTTGCTCCGGACACTGCGAGAGGGCTGTACAAGCAATGATCACACGCACGGCACAGCGGACACACCAGGACCCGCGGTGTTGGCCGTCGAATGGCGCTAGCTGCGCAGCATTTGTGCACCGCCGCCGTCAGTGTCAGCCAGTTTGCCGTGGCATACGGAGCTCCATCGCAGTCTTTAACACTGGTAGCATGCCGCGACAGCGTGGACGTGAACCGTATGTGCAGTTGACGGACTTTGAGCGAGGGCGTATAGTGGGCATGCGGGAGGCCGGGTGGACGTACCGCCGAATTGCTCAACACGTGGGGCGTGAGGTCTCCACAGTACATCGATGTTGTCGCCAGTGGTCGGCGGAAGGTGCACGTGCCCGTCGACCTGGGACCGGACCGCAGCGACGCACGGATGCACGCCAAGACCGTAGGATCCTACGCAGTGCCGTAGGGGACCGCACCGCCACTTCCCAGCAAATTAGGGACACTGTTGCTCCTGGGGTATCGGCGAGGACCATTCGCAACCGTCTCCATGAAGCTGGGCTACGGTCCCGCACACCGTTAGGCCGTCTTCCGCTCACGCCCCAACATCGTGCAGCCCGCCTCCAGTGGTGTCGCGACAGGCATGAATGGAGGGACGAATGGAGACGTGTCGTCTTCAGCGATGAGAGTCGCTTCTGCCTTGGTGCCAATGATGGTCGTATGCGTGTTTGGCGCCGTGCAGGTGAGCGCCACAATCAGGACTGCATACGACCGAGGCACACAGGGCCAACACCCGGCATCATGGTGTGGGGAGCGATCTCCTACACTGGCCGTACACCACTGGTGATCGTCGAGGGGACACTGAATAGTGCACGGTACATCCAAACCGTCATCGAACCCATCGTTCTACCATTCCTAGACCGGCAAGGGAACTTGCTGTTCCAACAGGACAATGCACGTCCGCATGTATCCCGTGCCACCCAACGTGCTCTAGAAGGTGTAAGTCAACTACCCTGGCCAGCAAGATCTCCGGATCTGTCCCCCATTGAGCATGTTTGGGACTGGATGAAGCGTCGTCTCACGCGGTCTGCACGTCCAGCACGAACGCTGGTCCAACTGAGGCGCCAGGTGGAAATGGCATGGCAAGCCGTTCCACAGGACTACATCCAGCATCTCTACGATCGTCTCCATGGGAGAATAGCAGCCTGCATTGCTGCGAAAGGTGGATATACACTGTACTAGTGCCGACATTGTACATGATCTGTTGCCTGTGTCTATGTGCCTGTGGTTCTGTCAGTGTGATCATGTGATGTATCTGACCCCAGGAATTTGTCAATAAAGTTTCCCCTTCCTGGGACAGTGAATTCACGGTGTTCTTATTTCAATTTCCAGGAGTGTATATATCAGTTCATTACATCCAGTCTTACAAATTTCCTCTATCTGACGGACACACGTCCAGATTGTCCGCTCTCAAAACGCTGCCATCTCTCTCCCCACATCCACCACTGCTGGCGGTTCACCTCCAACCGCGCAACGCTACGCGCTGTTCACATCCAACAGCCCAACACTACAATAACGAATATTCCAGCAATGCCAACCAACCACAGACTGCACACAGCACAGCCAGTGATTTTCATACAGAGCGCTATGTGATGTTACCAACATAAAAACCTAAATAGCCTACTTACAACTTGTCCCATCTGGTCTGTATGATAGTTTCTCACTATCGTCTTCGGATATCAGTTGTACTACTAAATGGCAACGTCCCTAGTATGGAGATATTTTACGAAGTACAGTATCAATGAAGTACAATGTTCGATTTGCTTTAAAAGATACAGTAAAAATAGAGACCAGCTGATCTGCTGCATGTGTCTACATAACATACCTTTATCTGCTTGTAGCCCTTGGAGACGGACAAATTAACGCGAAAAGTGGTTCTTCAGCCTCAGTTTTCACCCGTTATCACTGACTATACGTGATTTCCAAATAGTTGTATGAACTCCGATTACAACCTGATTTTTGAGCAGAATTTCAAAAAATTAGAATCGATAGGAAAACTTTGGTGATTTTTTGCAGTAGTCAGCCACCTATCACATTTCGAGAAAAGCTACGAACAGTGGACGGACTAAGTTTTCTTTTATTTGCTTCTTTAGTTTAACATTTTGATTCTACATTTCTTGAAATAGGGAGTCAAAATGTTGGTTCGATTTCTACGTTCACTGCAGGAACTAATAGGAATAAAAGACCAAAAATCAGTTATTTTCAGAAACTGGTTTTTATAGCGGCTTTCGTAGTCTGGTGAAATTGGCGCTGAAAAAACTAATATAGCCGAAATCCGGTTGTTTCAGCGACAGCCACCATCCCTGCTGAGGTTGAGGTGCAGATGTCTTGACAGGGCGGCAATGCACGCCGTTCTGTTGTGTGTACAGGTTTGTAAAGTACCAGCCAAGGTGCCACATACCTTTTTCCTACCGAGGAGATGGCGTAGCCATGTCGCTGTGTAGTCGGCGGACGTAAAACAGGCTCCAGCCGAAGATGCAGTAGTAAACAAACCTTCCACTTGAATTACGTGCCCTGAAATTATGACCGTACAGATACATTCCCGAAAGTGGAAAGTGTTACACCACGAAGCACTTCTCCGGCATTCATCAAACTTCGTGGATGTATTCGTCACAAAACGGGTATTAAATGACTAAACTTTCATTCTGTTCAGAGCTGATGTCCATCATGCGGCGTTGACCCCACTCTGGTAATCGTTGTGGCGTGGAAGTAACTGCCTGCGAATACCATCTTGAGGAGTTTCTTGGCAAGCGTAGAAGTCAAGCTGTGTCAGTTCATGAAGAGGGGACTGGTATGAAAGTATAGGTCTTCATATCCTCATTCCAGACATGATCTGTAGGTAACAAAACTGTAGATCGGACAGGCAATTCAGCGATACTTACGGTTCTCAAGTCATTGTTGTGTGAAATGCGGTAGAAGGACGAGGGGTCTCGCATTACACTGCTAGAAAATGCTGTTCCGTATCTTCATCGTGAAAGGAATGACAATAGGGTTTACCATTCATGCCACATATTGACTAGCATTCAGCCTTCCTTGAACGATTCCGAAATTCGTTCGGTTGTCATTTCCAATGGCTCAAATGGCTCTGAGTACTATGCGACTTAAGTTCTGAGGTCATGAATCGCCTAGAACTAACTAAACCTAACTAACCTAAGGACGCTTGATAGGTTCCCGGGACATCACACACATCCATGCCCGAGGCAGGATTCGAACCTACGACCGTAGCGGTCGCTCGGCTCCAGGCTGTAGCGCCTATAATCTCACGGCCACTCCGCTAGATAGGTTCCCGGGGCATCACACACATCCATGCCCGAGGCAGGATTCGAACCTGCGACCGTAGCGGTCGCTCAGCTCCAGGCTGTAGCGCCTAGAACCGCACGGCCACTCCGGCCGGCTGTCATTTCCAATAGTGCCCTACATATTTCTCAGGAGTTGGAGAGGTAACGGTCTCAAGAATCGATGCGTTGTGTGACTTCTCACCAGGTCGTCTGCGGACGCGTAGGCGCTGGTCTGACCGCCACAGACACAAGTGAGCGCAGAATGCCGCTCTAGGTCGTAGTTCACACGTGCTCTTACCTGGTGGGTCATATTTTTCTGTGGTATGGCATCACCGCGACCCATGGCAACTCGAGATCCCAGCCTAGCTTCTAGTAATCTCTTCCCGACGGTTCGCCGGCCGGTGTGGCCGAGCGGTTCTAGGCGCTTCAGTCTGGAACCGCGCGACCGCTACGGTCGCAGGTTCGAATCCTGCCTCGGGCATGGATGTGTGTGATGATGTCCTTAGGTTAGTTAGGTTTAAGTAGTTCTAAGTTCTAGGGGACTGATGACCTCGGATGTTAAGTCCCATAGTGATCAGAGCTATTTGAAACATTTGAACCCGACGGTTCGTACTATACTCTCTGCCTGGATTACAGTTGCTGTCTACATCTATACCTACGCAGGGCGTTCAGTAAGTAATGCAACACTGGTATTTGGTTGTATTCAGGATTCCAATACACCATATTATTCCCCACTCGTTTGGCTACAGAACCTTATTTTTCAGGCCGTCCGCGGTGGCCGAACGGTTCTTGGCGCTTCATTCCGGAACCGCGCGACTGCTACGGTCGCAGATTCGAATCCTGCCTCGGCATGGATGTGTGTGATGTCCTTAGGTTAGTTAGGTTTAAGTAGTTCTAAGTTCTAGGGGACTGATGACCTCAGCAGTTAAGTCCCATAGTGCTCAGAGCCATTTGAAACATCCCTGCATGGAACGCATCTCCGTTACAGATACCGCTTTGAAGGCTACGCCTAGCGCCACCACTTATCGGAAATTCACGCAACTATAAGGGTTGAAGCGCGAATATTCCACGATGTCCCAATACAAATTCTGCATTTTTTCAAACCGAAACTCGCCGACAAAAAATGTGTTATATTACTTGTTGAACGTCCTTCGTACGTTTGTATCAGTACTCCCCAAGCCACCTGACGACGTGTGCCGGACGATATTTCTCCTACCACTAACTGATCCGTCCTTCCCTCTTCCATTCTCGAATGGCGCAAGGAAAGAATGATTGTCGGTAAGCTTCCATATTAGCTCTAATTTCTCGAATTTTCTCGTCGTGTTCATTTCGAGAGACGTTTGTGGGTGAAAGTAATATGTTGTCCGACGCTTCCCGGAAAGTACTCTGTCCAAAATTCAGTAGTACACTACTCGCCATTAAAATTGCTACACCAAGAAGAAATGCAGATGATAAACTGGTATTCATTGGACAAATATATTATGCTAAAACTGACATGTGATTACATTTTCACGCAATTTGGGTGCATAGATCCTGAGAAATCAGTACCCAAAACAATCACCTCTAGTCATAATAACGTCGTTGATACGCCTGTGCATTGAGTCAAACAGAGCTTGGATGGCGTGTACAGGTACAGCTGCCCATGCAGCCCCAACACAATACCACAGTTCATCAAGATTAGTGACTGGCGTATCGTGACGAGCCAGTTGCTCGGTCGCCATTGACCAGACGTTTTCAATTGGTGAGAGATCTGAAGAATGTGCTGGCCAGAGCAGCAGTCGAACATTTTCTGTATCCAGGAAGGCCCGTACAGGACCTGCAACATGCGGTCGTGGATTATCCTGCAGAATTGTAGGGTTTCGCAAGAATCGAATGAATGGTAGAGCCACGGGTCGTAACACATCTGAAATGTAACTTCCACTGTTCAAAGTGCTGTCAATGCAAACAAGAGGTGACCGAGACGTGTAACCAATGGCACCCCATACCATCACGCCGGGTGATACGCCAGTATGGCGATGACGAACACACGCTTCCAATGTGCATTCACCGCGATATCACCAAACACGGATGCGACCATCATGATGATGTAAACAGAACCTAGATTCATCCGAAAAAATGACGTTTTGCCATTCGTGCACCCAGGTTCGTCGTTGAGTACACCATCGCAGGCGCTCCTGTCTGTGATGCAGCGTCAAGGGTAACCGCAGCCATGGTCTCAGAGCTGATAGTCCATGCTGCTGCAAACGTCGTTGAGCTGTTCGTGTAGATGATTGTTGTCTTGCAAACGTCCCCATCTGTTGACTCAGGGATCGAGACGTGGCTGCACGATCCGTTACAGCCATGCGGATAAGATGCCTGTCATCTCGACAGCTAGTGATACGAGGCCGTTGGGATCCAGCACGGCGTCCCGTATTACCCTCCTGAACCCACGGATTCCATATTCTGCTAACAGTCATTGGATCTCGACCAACGCAGAGCAGCAATGTCGCGATACGATAAACCGCAATCGCGATAGGCTACAATCCGACCTTTATCAAAGTCGGAAACGTGATGGTACGCTGTTTGTGTATGAGAAATCGGTTGGAAACTTTCATCATGTCACCACGTTGTAGGTGTCGTCATCGGCACCAACCTCGTGTGAATGGTCTGAAGAGCTGATCGTTTGCATATCACAGCATCTTCTCCTTGTCGGTTAAATTTCGCGTCTGTAGAAGGTCATCTTCTTGGTGTAGCAGTTTGAATGGCCAGTAGTGTAGATCCCTCCGTGATGCACAACGCCTTATTGTAGCGTCTGCCACTGGGATTTGTTGAGGATCTCTGTAATGCCCTCGCGTCGACCAAACGATCCCGTGGCGAAATGCGCCGCTCTTCGTTGCATCTTCTCTATTTCTTCTATCAGTTCAACCTGTTAAGTCTTTGTAAGTCGATCATTATACAAAATGGTTGCGGGACCTCGGCTACTCAGTATAAAATTCCTAATGAAAACACCTTCAGGTATCTACATTTCCAGTTTTATTTTATTTTTTGCACAGGTAAAATGAAATTGGAAATCTAGACTGCTGGAGGTGATTTGGAACGACATTTTCTACCTGGTAAGGATCCCAGATTGATGAAATGTACTGGAGAATAGGTCGAACAACCGCCTTTTAAGCTACTTCCTTCCTGGATATGTTACGTTTCATTAATATTCTTGCTAAGAATCTGTCTGGCATCTGCTTTTCCTACTATTTTTTTTATGTAGTCATCCCACTTACGATCGCTCTGGACAGTTATTCGTAGACACTTCACGGTAGATACTGCTCGAAATCAAATGGTTCAAATGGCTCTAAGGACTATGGGACATTTGAGGTCATCGGTCCCCCAGACCTAGAACTACTTAAATCTAACTAACCTAAGGACATCACACATGTCCATGCCCGAGGCAGCATTCGAACCTGCGACCGTAACAGCAGCGCGGTTCCGGACTGAAGCGCGTAGAACCGCTCGGTCACAGCGGCCGGCGATACTGCTCCCAGCCATTTGTAATCAGTAGGGCAATTGTACAGTAGTAGATTTCTTTCCTTATTTATGCACAATATGTTACTTTTGTTGACGTCCAGTGTCAACTGCCAGACCCTGCGCCATTAATCAGTCCTACGTAGGTTCATCTGCAAATCACTGCTGTCTTCTGGCGTTGCTACCTTGATATAGACAATCGCATCACCTGAGATCAAAGAGCTTCCGATGCTTTCTACTAGATCATTCATATACATTGTAAATACTAACAATCTTACCATACAGCCTTGGGTTACACCAGAAATTTCCTTTACATCTGTCGATTTTGTTCCGTTAAGAGCGACGTGTTGAGTTCTGTCTGCAAGGAAATCTTGAATCCAGTCGCAAATCTAGTCCGATACTCCATTACATCGTACTTTTCTCACTAGTCGGCAGTGTGGGACCGTCTTAAATGCCTTCTTGAAGTCGAGGAACACAGCATCAACCTGAGCGACTATGTCTACAGCGCTGTGGGTTTCACGGAGGAACAGACGGAGCTGAGTTTCTGCTGATCTCTGTTTGCAGAACCTATGTTTATTTTTATAGAGGAGATATTCGTTCTCCAAAAACATCATAATTCATTAGCCTAAAGCGTTCTACAACTGATAGTGCGAACGTCGGCAATAAGCTGCACGTTCACGTCCTCTGTGCATGCTGCGTTGCGATACCCTCCTGAAAGTTCCATTAACGTTTGACACATGCAACAACCAGGACGTACTCACACCATTCCTCATGTATGGGAACGGCTACCGAAAACAGTGAAAACAAGTTCGCCTAAGGATGAAATTTTATGCATCACATTCGACAGGTACGGAAATACTGACTGACTGTGTTCATGTCTTTTTAGTTCCCACCAGTGTGTACTGAAACCTCAATCACCTTGTAACGAGAATATTATTTACATAATCCAAGTGAACGTCCACTAATGATTCTGAGATAACAAACTTTCTTTGTTCATCCTCCACCAGTAAATAAATAAATAAATAAATATCGTCCGAACTGGCCTTAAAGGCCCAACAGTACCGATTGGCCGCCGTGTCATCCTTAGTCCTTAGGCGTCAACAGATGCGGATACGAAAGGGCATGTGGTCAGCACACCGTTCTCCCGGCCGTTGTCTGTCGTCGTGACCCGTGTTGTTACTTCTCAGTCAAGTAGCTCCTCAGTTGACCTCACAAGGGCTGAGTGCACCCATTTGGCAACAGCACTCGGCAGACCCGGACGGTAACCCCTCCAAGTGGTAGCCAAGCCAAACAGCGCTTAACTTCGGTGATTTGACGGGTACCCGTGTTATCAATGCGGCAAGGCCGTTGGCTCATCCTCTACCAGTACGAGAATATTATTTATATTATCCAATTGAATGTTCCCTTATGATTCTGGTAAATAAACTTTCTTTGCCCATTCTTCACCAGTACGAGTCCATCATTCATCAGAAACCGATGTATCACAGCGTTGTATGTCCTTATCAAGTGGACGAGCGTCTCGTATTGCTTCTCAGTTTCGTAAACACGCCTGTGTACGTTACAGCACACGCACGCACACACACACACACACACACACACACACACACACACACACACACACACACACACCGCCATAAACAGACCCGGACAGCAGCCAGCAGCTCGGCACAGATAATTAGATTGTCATGATGAGTAATGCTGCCAAGTGTCCTCGTGCAGTGACACAGCCACACGTTTGCAGCCACGTTTGCGAGTGATTTAGCAGCGACCAGCTCTTGCCGCTTACGTTCTCGACTTTAATCGAAATGCTCACGACAGTACGCAAGCTAGGGTCGACAACAGAACAATGAAGCTCTTAACAGTAGTCGTGAGCTGTCGCTCAAGAACTGAAGACATACACCGCGAAATTACGGCACGAGGCTGCAGTATATATTGTGGGAGTCACAGTATATTGTTACTTACTTGACGCGGCGACCATTAGCATGGAAATACTCTACTGCTAAAGGCGGTTCCTTTGAAGTATACAAGCCAGCCGCATATTTAATGACGGCATGGTGTCAGAGTTCAGAAACATGCTGATGTCATCGTTTTTAAATATGTAATAAGATGTCAGTGGCATCACATTGTGAAGTACAAGGCAGTGGATACCGGTCTTCTGGTCGAAGGTGTGTTTCTCGACTTCCAGAAAGCGTTCGCTAGTGTTCCACAGCGTTCCGTAATGAACAGAATATGATCTTACGGAATGTCAGGCTACCTTTGTGATTTAGTTGCTAGCAAACAGAATACGGCATGTTATTCTTGACAGGAAGAAATCCTCACATGTAAATGTAATTTCGAGGGTACTCAAAGGGAGTGTTATACAACCGATACTATATTCAGAATGGCCCAGAATTGTTGCCACAAACTTCAAGGGTTGTGGAGGGCGTCTTGATGAAAAAATAGAGAATAGGAACCTGTGTCCAGAAGCGTCATCCAACAACGTTAAAGAGCGTCGAAGTTATACGAGTATACCAAAAACGTAAATTTTGAGGGTTCCAGGAGTATAAGAAACTGCAGATGGAAACCTGTGTCAAAATCCGTCATCCACCAAGGCAACAGTACATCGCATTCATAGAAGACAAGGCCTGTCTACACAGTAGCTAGCTCCATCTTTTCCACTGGCGATCGTAGCAATCAGCCGCAATCAGTGAATAACAGATAACATTGGTAGACTTCCGCTTACGGTCCGTGAGCGTACAAGTTATGCTTGGTGCCGAAGAGGTGGCCTGCTTGCAGGCGCCAGCGCCAATAACTTCGACTCTCAGTAGCGTCGCTGGCTGACGTTTCCAGACAGGGTTCGTAGACTTTGTTTGTTCCTCAAGACACACACTATAACCCTTCGAAGTCTGTCGCAACATTTCTGGCATATCCTGTACACACTGCTATGCAAAACTTAAGGATGTAATCACAGAGGTGTCAGGTATGTTCACGGGATTTAACGATTCTTTAAGAAAAGGGGGGGGGGGTTGTATGACGTGTAAGAATGATTGATAACCACACTGAGCATCTTTTGTGATGTTTATCAGATAGCTGTCGCAGGACACAATTGCACATATCTCAACATGCATTCATTTCCAGGCACATGTTTGTAGGACTTTTTTTTTTTCTTTTCAAAGCTTGTGGCCACAATGGTAGCAGGTTGGAGAACATGCATTAATGCCCTTGGAGATCACATACCATATTAAGAAACATGTCCCACCTGTTGTAGTATCCAGGAAAATACCATAAATCGTGGTGACTTCAGAATAATTATTGTCTTGAAAAAGAAGTGTCATTCCTGTTTCTTCGTTTGCGTATTTCTTTCAGATACGTTCTGTGCTATACTCAAGCACTTCTTTCTAGTTATGACCGAAGTTTCATCGAACTGTGTTATTTGGCAGTAACACATCATGCGAAATTCGTCCTTAAGTTTTGCATACGACTGAGATAACAATTTTATTAACTTCAATCAATACATGTTACAACGGTGCAGATGCAAGTCTTATAGTTGCTCAGAGGTGTAATTCAGTGCACTTGCTGGTCGCGAAGTAAATGATCATCACGGATTGACGATGTCGTCGGCAAGATAATCACTGAATCTAACCAACTGGATTTTTTTTACTGATTCCATGAATTCAGAGTCAAACGAGTGGTGAATGGAGGCTGTACACAGCGACAGACTGGTTGCTCGCTGCCGGAGTAGAGACGATGTCCAACAAGGAAGTGGTCAGCGAAGATAGCGATGACTTCCGGCTGTTTCTACTGGCGACGGCTTAGCTGCTCGTGGATATCCTGGAATTGTGATGATCCATACTTGGCAACGCGAACGGAACTGCTTCACAAACTTTTTTTTTCATTTATTGTTATTTCGTCCACCTCTCCCCAAGATGGCGGGGGGTTGACTGTCAACGGTACATTATTCCTTTCTTCAGCAAAGGGAATTAGAACATATAACAAGAATGAGAAAAAACATTAGGCCTGTTTTTCTATTTTACTGTCAAAATCAAAGACCGATAGCTAAAAGACGAAAATACAGAAGCGCCAAAGAAAATGGTATAGTCATGCGTATCCAAATAGAGAGATCTGTAAACAGGAAGAATACGACGCTGCGGTCGGCAACGCCTATATAAGACAAGTGTCGGATGAAGTTGTTAGGTCGGTTACTGCTGCTACCATGGCGGGTTATCAAGATTTAAGTGAGTTTCAACGTGGTGCTATAATCCGCTCTTTCACGAGTGTGTGGATACAGGAAAAGATGCTTCAAGAACGTGACCTACGACAATTGATGACAATCGTTCAACATGATAGAAGTACGAACATTCCGGAAATTGCTGCAGATTTCACCGCAGGGCCATCAACAAGTGTCAGCGTGCGAATCATTCAACGAAACATCATCGATATGGGCCTTTGGAGCCGAAGGCCTACTCGTGTACCCTTGATGATTGCACGATACGAAGCTTTACACCTCGCCTGGTCCCGTCAGCACCGACATTGGACTGTTGATGACTGGAAACATGTTACCTGATCGGACGAGTCTCGTTTAAGTTGTATCGAGCGGACGAACCTGTACGGATATGAAGACAACCTCATGAATCCATGGACTTTTCATGTCAGCAGGGGACTGTTCAGTTTGGTGGAGGGTCTGTAATGGTATGTGGCGTGTGCAGTCGGTGTGATATGGGACCCCTGATACGTCTAGATACGACTCTGATAGGTGACTCGTACGTAAGCATCCCGTATGATCACCTGCATGTCCATTGTGCACTCCGATCGACTTAGGAAATTCCAGCAAGACAATGCGGTCCCCACATGTCTAGAATTGCTACGGAGTGGCTCCAGGAACAGTCTTCTGAGTTTAAACACTTTGGCTGGCCACCAAACTCCACACACACATGAACATTATTGAGCATATCTGGGATGCGTCGCAACGTGCTGTTCGGAAGAGATCTCCACCCCCTCGTACTCCCACGGATTTATAGACAGCCCTGCAGCATTCATGGTGTCGGTTCCCTCCAGTGCTACTTCAGCCATTTGTCGAGTTCACGCCACGTCATGTTGCGACACTTCTGCATGCTCGCGGCGGCCCTAAACGATATTAGGCAGGCATACCACTTTGGCTCTTTATGTAATGTTTAGAAACACACCTCAGATAATCTGAAGAACCTGCAGGGGTGAGAGTGGGGGGGGGGTTGAGAGAGAGAGAGAGAGAGAGAGAGAGAGAGAGAGAGAGAGAGAGAGAGAGAGAGAGAGAGTATTCCGGGAGTAGAGAATATGTTCCATAGGGATCAGGATTGTGGTTTGAAACGATGGGGATCAGTTACATAGAAAACTGAGGAGATTATTGTTGGGTTGGGGTGGATAATGGGAATACAGAAGGTAGGAAAGACAGAGGTTGAAGAGAAATTTCGTGCGTGGGCACGGTAGTGATTAAGAGGAAAGGGATGGGGATGAATGGAAAGGGAGCCGGAGGGTGGACCCCAGATGTGTAGTGGAATAGGTGGGAAGAGTTATAGTTCGTATTAGGGATAAATTCAGGGGCGGATCTCATTGTCTGGGCGAGGGAGTTGGTACAGGTTTCGTTGGGGTAGGATATGTGGAGTTTGTGTAGACGCAGGGACGGTGGAGTGTGTTCGTAAAGGAGTGGCACTGGTTCACTAGCTGTCGAGTAACTTCTTAAATACATGACCAGCGGAAGGTTACTCGGCTGTCCTCCACTGGTCACGTGACCTTTTTGTGGGAAGTAGTCGGGCATCACGAGTTTCCGTGGAGCCTTCTGTAGGCTACCTTGTAAACATATTGTCATATTGGCATGAGTATGTTGGCCGATGTATTTATTTATATGCAGTGTACACCGGCCGGTGTTAAGATGCCATGGTTGGTGGCCACCTGCAGGTGCGACAACCGGGCCGCCTTGGCTGTGTTACCGTCTAGCTCCCTCATGGAATAAGCACTGGGATACACGCCCCCCTCCCCTCCCCCGTTAATCTGATCTTAATCCCTTGCAGCTTTTTCTACGTACTGGACTGGCTTATCGACGACAATCAACGTAGTGCACTTGTTGAAGAAACGTTTGTCTCATACCTGTAACGTAATCCAACACCCGAGTTGGTGATTCTTGGAGAAATATCAGAGGACAGCATGGCACGTATCTCAACAAGTTTTTATTTCTGGGAATATATTTATAGGACTTTTTTTGCTTTTCCCGTATGAATGTGGGAGACTTCTTTTAAACTCCGTCTACGTGTAAGACTGATGATGAAAAACAAAGAAAATGCTGTCTGAAAATTTGAACGAGAATGTCCGTTTAGTCGAGAAAGCACTTAGTTCTAACCTATCATGAAGTTTCATGATAGTAAACTACTGCAGAGTGAAAAGTTTTCCTCTACCTTTGATGAGCATACTCGATAGGATGTCGCAGCACATTTTACTACAGTTCTGAGTTTCTTTCGTCTCCTCATATCTCGCGACTTCATGTTAGCTCTATTTAAGGTACTGAATAGACCAGATCATTTGCTGGTGAATAGTGTAGATTTTGTCCTACATGGTCTTTGCTCTTTATATCATTGTGTAGCATGTACCTGAAAGGGACATAAGGAAGCTAAAGAAAACACTTGAAAACCTGACATAGTTGGCCAGCAGTTCAGTCAGCTGTCGCCAATTCGACTGACAGATGCTTGTGTTGACTGTTTCACCACTCGCCGGGACAAGGATATGTAATGCGCATGCAAAAATCATTACGTGCACGTAAGTTACTAACCTAAACTTTGAAACAGAGAATGCTCGCCGGCCGAAGTGGCCGTGCGGTTAAAGGCGCTGCAGTCTGGAACCGCAAGACCGCTACGGTCGCAGGTTCGAATCCTGCCTCGGGCATGGATGTTTGTGATGTCCTTAGGTTAGTTAGGTTTAACTAGTTCTAAGTTCTAGGGGACTAATGACCTCAGCAGTTGAGTCCCATAGTGCTCAGAGCCATTTTTAGAGAATGCTCCAGAAGGTAATAAAGCGTAAGTGAATTTCCGCGGCATTCAGAGAAGGTAATTACTACACGTCTGTTACGGCGTAGCGTCCTTACAACAGCCTGTAGCCACTTTTGCTACGCCTCGATTGCGCCTCTGGCCAGACGCTGGGAGGTAACTCACTGGCTGGCGCCTTCCATGAGCTCCAATCGTGATAGGTCGCCGTTCGTAGTGAAAGACCGCCGCGGCGACCTGATGCCGTTGATGGTGCATTCCATCGACTTCGCTACGCTTCACGTAACACCAACAACAAGCTATCAGAACTGGAAGGTGTTACCCGCCAAAGGCAACTGAAGACCTGACCGCGAGGGCAGCACCGTCGTGTTTACGTTTTACAGGCAGGGAGGGGAAACAGTGACAGCGCATACTCCTATATCCTTAAAAGCAAGGTGCTGCCCCACGCTACACGTCTGTACATGGATGCAGTGCAGTCCACATCAACTAAACGTGGACAGGCACTTTAGTTCCACAGTACTCCTCAGACCCCCTCACTGTCTGGGATTAATTCACAGAACGGTTTTTAACCGGTTTGCTGCAGAATCCTTTAAGGTATTCTCAGTTTCAATATAATATATTTCATTTTGAGGGAAAAGCTTGTATCTACAAAGCAGCACGCCTTTAGAAAGTATCGTTCGTGCGAAACTCAGCTTGCCCTTTCCTCACATGAGATCCTGCTAACCATGGATGTAGGACAACAGACGGATTCCTTATTCCTAGTTTTCCGTAAAGTATTTGACACGGTGCTACACTGCCGACTGTTAACGAAGCTACAAACATACGTCGTGCCGAGTGTCCGCGCGGTTTAAGGCACCATGTCACGGATTGCGCGGACCTGCCGCCGGAGGTTCGAATCCTCCCTCGGGCATGGGTGTGTGTGTTGTTCTTAGCATAGTTTAAGTAGCTTAAGTAGTGTGTAAGTCTAGGAACCGGTGACCTCAGAATTTTCTCCCTAAGGAATTTACACAAATTTGAACATTTTTTTACAAGCATACACAATAGGTTCCCACGTTTGGGAATGCCTCGAAGACTTACAAGGTAACAGGACACAGAACGTTGTCCTCGATGGCGAGTGTACATTACAGATCAGGGCATGGTCAGGAGTGCCCAAGGCAAGTGTGATAGGACTACTGTTGTATAATATACACTGACGCGTCAAAGAAACTGGAATAGGCCTGCGTATTCAAATACAGGGATATGAACACAAGCAGAACACGACGCTGCTTTCGGCAGAGAAAACAAGTGTCTGGCGCAGTTCTTAGATCGGTTACTGTTGTTACAATGGTAGGTTATCAAGATTTAAATGAGTTTGAACGTGGTTTTATAGTCGGCGAACGAGCGATGGGACACGGTATCTGCGAAGTAGCAGTGAAGTGGGGATTTTCGCGTACGACCATTTCACGAGAGTACCATGAATATCGGTAATCTCGTAAAACATCAAATCTCTGACAACACTGCGGCCGGAAAAAGATCCTGCAAGAATGGGACCAACGACGACTGAAGAGAACTGTTTAACATGACAGAAGTACAACCCTTCCGCAAATTACTGGAGATTTCAATGTTGTGCCACCAACAGCTGTCGGCATGCGAACCACTCAACGAAACATCATCGATATGGGCTTTCGTAGCGGAAAACCCACTCGTGTTCCCTTGATGATTGCACGACACAAAGCTTTACGCCTCGCCTGGGCCCGTCAACACCGACATTGGACTGTTGATGACTGGAAACATGTTGCCTGTTCGGACAAGTCTCGTTTCAAATTGTATCGAGCGGATGGACCTTTCCGGGCATAGGGACAGTCTCATGAATCCACAGACCCTGCATGTCATCAGGGGACTGTTCAAGCTGGTGGAGTCTCTGAAAGGTGTGGAGCGTGTGCAGTTGGGGTGATATGGGACTCCTGATGCGTCTAGATACGACTCTGACAGGTAACAGGTACGTAAGCATCCTGTGTGATCACCTGTATCCATTCGTGCCCATTGTACATTCCGACCGACTTGGGCAATTCCAGCAGGACAATGCGACACCCCACACGTCCAGAGTAGCTAAAGAGTGGCTCCACGTATACTCTTCTGAGTTTAAACACTTCCGCTGACCCCCAACTCAACAGACATAAACATTATTGAGCATATGTTGGGATAGCTTGCAACGTGCTGTTCAGAAGAGATCTCCATCCGTTGTATTCGTACGGATTTATGAACAGCCCTGCAGGGTTCATGTTGTCAGTTCCCTCCAGCACTACTTCAGACATTAGTCGATCCATGCCACATCGTACTGCGGCGTTTCTACGTGCTCGCGGGGGCCTTACACGATATTAGGCAGATCTACCGTTTCTTTGGCTCTATAGCGTACAATAAATGACCTGGCGAACAGGGTAAGCAGTAGTCTGGAGCTGTTTGCTGGTGATGCTGTGGCGTATGGGAAGGTGAGGTCGTTGAAGGAATGTAGGAGGATACAAGATCACTTAGACAAAATTTCTAGTTGGTGCGATGAATGGCAGCTAGTCTAAATGTAGAAAAAATGTAAGGTAATGCAGATGAGTAGAAAAAGAAACCGATAATGTTCGGCTACTGCGTAGTAGTGTGCTGCGTGATTAAGTATCTAGGCATAAAGTTCGTACGACATAGCGTGAAGCCGAATTTTTGAAGGCTGCAATTCATCGTTATGAATGGGTCATTACATAATAAATATAACTACTCGTACTAAATCCGGTTTTGTAGCAGAGCGCAAAGATTAGCGTATTAATCGTGTGGAAGGTTGTTGGATCGATCCTGTTTGATTCTACGAAATATTTCTTATTTCTAAATCTAATCAAAATAATGATTATCTAATTCTGTTAATTGGTTTGAATGTAATCTTTTTATTTCTAATTCTTTGCCGCGTCATTTTCTTTTGTTTGCTCTTATTTTTATGCCTATCATTCTTTTTTCGTCTGGAATGTTTGTCACCTATAATCTGCAACAAAGTGCGAACGAGGACTGTTCATCCGTTGGTAGCGCGGCAGGTCTGTAGCTAGTATGAGGATAATTTCAGGTAACCAGTGATAGCGAGAAATTACAGTTTGCTTTTAACGCTGGAACTAAAATGTTTTCTGTCTTGAGTTTGCTTGTAGAGGTTATTAGCTTCAATTGGTGCGGACAAAGCGATCGCTATTTTAGTTCTGCTGCAGTCTCTTTAGCGCTGTTTTATCGGGTACATTGCACATCACAGCGGCCACTTCCTGAACTTCTCCTCAGTATACATTAACAGCATTTGGGAAGTAGATCGCCGCGTTTGTTTGTCACTTATAACCGAGCACCAGCCGATGTGGCAACACTGTAGTGGCAAGTGACAGACGTCAACTGTCAAGAAATTTTAATCGGGCTTTAGTGCCTAGATGTGTACCTGAAAACTACAAGGAGACTGAGCAGCCAACCAGCTCGGAACAACCTGTGTTCGAACTCGCTCCCAAGTCTGGCAGTCTTGACACATCACTGAATAGCTTACTCCATGACCCAACAACTTCCTTGTTGGAAAGTGAGAAAAAACACTGGGTGGCATCTGTTTACTTGTCTAAACTGTGAATTCTCCTTGCTACGTGATTAACTATTCTACACTACTGACCATTAAAATTGCTACACCACGAAGATGACGTGCTACAGACGCAAAATTTAACCGACAGGAAGAAGATGCTGTGATATGCAAATGATTAGCTTTTCGGAGTATTCACACAAGGTTGGCGCCGGTGGCGACACCTACAACGTGCTGACATGAGGAAAGTTTCCAACAGATTTCTCACACACAAACAGCAGCTGACCGGCGTTGCCTGGAGAAACGTTGTTGTGATGCCTCGTGTGAGGAGGAAAATGCGTACCATCACGTTTCCGACATTCATAAAGGTCGGATTGTAGCCTATCGCGATTGCGGTTTATCGTATCGCGACATTGCTGCTCGCGTTAGTCGAGATCCAATGACTGTTAGCAGAATATGGAATCGGTGGGTTCAGGAGAGTAATACGGAACGCCGTGCTGGATCCCAACGGCCTCGTATCACTAGCAGTCGAGATGACAGGCATCTTATCCGCATGGCTGTAACGGATCCTGCAGCCACGTCTCGATCCCTGAGTCAACATATGGGGACTTTTGCAAGACAACAACCATCTGCACGAACAGTTCGACGACCTTTGCAGCAGCATGGACTATCATCTCAGAGACCATTGCTGCGGTTACCCTTGACGCTGCATCACAGACAGGAGCGCCTGCGATGGTGTACTCAACGACGAACCTGGGTGCACGAATGGCAAAACGTCATTGATTCGGATGAATCTAGGTTCTGTTTACAGCATCATGATGGTCGCATCCGTATTTGGCGACATAGCGGTGAACGCACATTGGAAGCGTGTATTCGTCATCGCCATACTGGCGTATCATCCGGCGTGATGGTATGGGATGCTATTGGTTACACGTGTCGGTCACCTCTTGTTCGCATTGACGGCGCTTTGAACAGTGGACGTTACATTTCAGATATGTTACGACCCGTGGCTCTACCCTTCATTCGATCCCTGCGAAACCCTACATTTCAGCAGGATAATGCAGGACCGCATGTTGCAGGTCCTGTACGGGCCTTTCTGGATACAGAAAATGTTGGACTGCTGCCCTGGCCAGCACATTATCCAAATCTCTCACCAACTGAAAACGTCTGGTCAATGGTGGCCGAGCAACTGGCTCGTCACAATACGCCAGTCACTACTGTTGATGAACTGTGGTATCGTGTTGAAGCTGCATGGGTAGCTGTACCTGTACACGCCATCCAAGCTCTGTTTGACTCAATGTCCAGGCGTATCAACGCCGTTATTACAGCCAGAGGTAGTTGTTCTGGGTACTGATTTCTCAGGATCTATGCACCAATTGCGTGAAAATGTAATCACATGTCAGTTCTAGTATAATATATCTATTGAATGAATACCCGTTTATCATCTGCATTTCTTCTTGGTGTAGCAATTTTAATGGCCAGTAGTGTAAAAGTCAACTCGGTTCATTGCGTGTCTCGGATACGCGAAAAACAGTGCAAACGTTGTCGTAATGCAGAAATGCAGCTATTTAACTGGCATCCAAAAGGGCACGACCATTGCCTTTCGTGCCAAGGATGGAAGCATTTCCCAAACGGCTAAGTTTGTAAACTTCTCGCGTGCCGCTGTGGTCAGAATATACGGCAAAATGAGAGTATCCAAAACGGGCTCCGAGGGAACTGTGGTTGGCCACGGGCCATGGATGACAGCTGCGGGGATGTGGACAGGCGAATATACGGGCAAGTGTTGAGCAACAGACCGCCATGATGTACCTTGGGGCTCCCAGCGGTGTCTCCTTAGTGAGCGTTCATTGTACGTTGCTGCCTAGGGCCTACGCAGCAAGTGCCTGGTTAATGCACGCAAGCTGACTGCTGTTCATCGGCGTCGAAGGCTGTTATTTGCTTGCCAGTAACGCAACTGGACGTCCACTGAGTGGCGACTGGTGGCCCTTCCGGATGAATCACTTTTTATGCTCACTCGGACAGACGGCTGTTGGCGTATTGGAGAATAGATGAGGCGTGAAACCTCTGAAAACAAACACCTTTCAATAGTCGTCGGGAGACTTTAGGTCGGAGGATGGAGCTTTGTGGTCTGGGGAATGTTTCCGTGGCATTCCCTAGGTGATCTAGTCATTCTGGATGGCGCATTGGTTCAACAAAAGAGTACATCTATCATGGGGTAGGTCTGTTTTTCGTTGGCACGATGGCAGCCACCAGCAGGACGGTGCATCCTGTCATATAGAAAGCAGTGTACGTGTGTGGTTCGAAGGGCACCAGTGTGAGTTAACCTTACTCCGCTGCCCACCGAACTTCCCAGATTTAAATCCAGTCGAGGGTCTGTGGGACTACCTCGATTGGTTTGTGCGGGCCTATGGCCGAGCGGTTCTAGGCGCTTTAGTCCGGAACTGCGCTGCCGTTACGGTCACAGGTTCGAATCCTGCCTCAGGCATGGATGTGTGTGATGTCCTTAGGTTAGTTAGGTTTAAGTAGTTCTAAGTCTAGGGGACTGCTTACCTCAGATGTTAAGTCCCATAGTGCTTAGAGCCATGTGAACCATTTCCTGACACCTTCCGGAACCTCACTGATTCTCTTCCCGTACGTCTCGCAACCGTCCGCGCTGCGAAGATGTGAATATTCCGGCTTTTCATAGGAGGTCACATCTAATGTGACACGACAGCGTAAAATCGAAGTACATAGCGTCTGTTAGTGTTTAAATTAATGAAATGAAATTTTGGTAGACGTTACGTACACATATTATATGAAAATAAAATAAAACGTTTAAAGAACGTGAGTACACATTACTGAGTAGGTGCCCGTTGTTAATCAGTGCTATGGGCTCCACGCAACCCCAAACCGGTCACGACGATGACTAAAGCAGTTACCATGCAAATCCGGTCGAACATACAGGTCACATCCTTTCTGTAGCGAACTTTTTTTTATTGCTCTACACTATTTAATACTATTTTTGTATTTCATTACGTATAATACTGCAAATATGGAGTATTTTAAAGCCTTTAGAACCGTCACTTAGGACTAACATCAGTTATGACTCAATGGATTTGTTAAGTAAATAATGTTAATAATAAAGAAGATCTAGCTATTCTCCCAGATTCAATGGAAAGAGCCTACAGACACATAGAATTGCTGAAAAAACAATCTGAAAAATCAGGTTCACTGATCTCCTTTGAGAATACCAAATTTATGAACAAAAAAAGAAGTTGACCAGCTTCTCGCGCACTGACGGTTCTGTGCAAACTTAATAATGTATAGAGACAGTACATCCATCACGGGGTTCGAGAATCTCGAAGATTTTTGCCCATTATTGACTCTGATACTTTCGAGAATGTTTTAACGTTAATTTTGAAGTCAGATAACAAATGACAAAATTTCGTGTGAAATAATTACGAATTAACATTTTTCTGGTTTCTTTTCTTCACTTGTACTGCGAAACCATGCTTCCAGCTAAATTTCACGATTCTAGGTCGATAGAAAGAACCCTATAGATCGTAATGAGTGAATTTGCGAGTGTCAAATTATGTGACACAAATGGCAGTATCTTTCGACTTAATCATAATTATATAATAATTATATATATTCGTTACTCTGGCAACAATCCGTAGACCTTAGTATCTGATATACATTTGAACTTGATACATCAAAGTCTACCTAAGAAAAACGGGCCGGCCGGTGTGGCCGAGCGGCTCTAGGCGCTTCACTCTGGAACCGCGCGACCGCTACGGTCGCAGGTTCGAATCTTGCCTCAGGCATGGATGTGTGTAATGTCGTTAGGTTACTTAGGTTTAAGTAGTTCTAAGTTCTAGGGGACTGATGACCTCAGATGTTAAGGCCCGTAGTGCTCAGAGCCATTTTTTTGAGAAAAATGGTTTTTAACAGCCTGACAGACCTACATACATACAGAGGAACAACAAAGTGATTGTATAGGGGTTCCGTTCTCTCCACTGAGATACGAAACCCTAAAACGATGATGCAAGCTAAATACGGAAAAACGGAGAGAACTAACAAGTTCAGGTATCTAGGAGACGTAACTGAATAAGCTATTTCAGAGAAAGAACCCATTAAAACAAGAGTTAATAAGATGAAAACAATGGACTGCCTCATTAAGGATGTGTATAATAAGAAATCAATACCCCATAACGCTAAACTTACACATTACTCGACGGTTATTCGCAGAGAAGCACTTTTATACACCAGAATGTTTATCTCTAAATAAAAAGGTTATGATGGCAGCACTGGGAACAACAGAAAGCAAAACACTGAAGAAAAATTTGGGACCAGAGCAAACATAATACAGAAGATGTCATAATATTGAATTTTATACACATATTGAAGAAATTATAGCCATGATTAGGAAAAAAAGAACGGCTTTCCATGAATACACTAAAAAATGAATCCCAACTGGCTGCCAAAAAGGCTGTTCGCTGACGTCAGTAAATTACAAATGGGAAGGGATACGGACCAACTCCTGTTACTCCGAAAGTTATTGGAGAAACACAGCCACTCAGAAAGAAATTACAAGGTTTACGAAAAGAAGACTGGAACAACTTTGATGGAAGGAAGAAGCGAAAAACATCAGCAACTGAAAATAAAATGTCCAAGTAAAAACATAAGACGCAGTTGAAATAACCGTAGTACATAGTGGCACACATATAAAAGAAGAAAGAATATGGCGTAAATAGTCTTACAGGTTTGCACGATTCGGATAAATCAAAGACGCTGAAACTCCGAGGCGCAGATATGCAAGATACGAAGTAAACTACTTTATGCCGTATTGTTAATGCAAGCATAATATTCTCGCAGTCAGTTAATTTACGTTATGGTTATAAAACGTACTTTTGTCATTTTATTGTTGACTGATTATTGTTGACACTTCTACAACTTCAGTGTTAGAACTACACTCGCCGATTACACTCAGTCGGTTGTGAGCTCTGCAAGATCCATGTACTAATTTATATATACGTGACAAACCCCAATTCTAGGGCTATATTTAATTTTGACAAATGGATCTATGCCGACATTTGTAAAAACGGCGCCCGCATCTCGTGGTCGTGCGGTAGCGTTCTCGCTTCCCACGCCCGGGTTCCCGGGTTCGATTCCCGGCGGGGTCAGGGATTTTCTCTGCCTCGTGATGGCTGGGTGTTGTGTGCTGTCCTTAGGTTAGTTAGGTTTAAGTAGTTCTAAGTTCTAGGGGACTGATGACCATAGATGTTAAGTCCCATAGTGCTCAGAGCCATTTGAACCATTTTTTTGTAAAAACGGCGATGGCACATTAGTCCTTACTAATGTAAAATTGCCACCTTCTGAAGAAGACAAATTTATATTTGTCGAAACCTAGGTAAAGAATTCTTTATCCATTGCAACTGGTCGGCTGTTTATAATTGTATTACATCTACAACTTCAGTATTTGAACTACGTTCGCCGATTACACTCAGTCGGTTGTGAGCTCTGCAAGATCCATGTACTAATTTAAATGTACGTAACAAACCCTAATTCTAAGGTTATATTTCATTTTGACAAATGGATCTATGCCGACATTTGTAAAAACGGCGAAGGTACATTAGTCCTGACTAATGTAAAATTGCCACCTTCTGAAGAAGACAAATTTATATTTGTCGAAACCTAGGTAAAGAATTCTTTATCCATTGCAACTGGTCGGCTGTTTATAATTTTATTACATCTACAACTGCTGTATTAAGCAATGCTTGTGGAGATGATGCAATATGCTAACCAGAATACTCCCCATTTGTACTAGGAATGATAATACACATTGCAATTTATCATGAAGGAGGTACCGCGTAAGACCAAGGGCTCGGCAGATCTACGAAATAAATAGAGAACATCAGAATTTCACGATCCACCTCAGAAAAGTAGGTACAACATTCCCATGTTCAAAACCATTCTTTCACAATACTAATATCAATAAGTGACTAACTTAGAAAGCTTTCAAATGTTTTTAATATAAATTTCATCTTCACCTAAAAATGTAAAGTTGTACCATTATGTTAAACATAGGGAGAAGTGGTTTGGGGGATACGCTCTCAACTAGGGCTGTTAGTAAAATACCTGTACTTCAATATATCGACATTTTTTCCAAAAAATATCGGTACATAGTGGCATTATTTGTTCCCCCAATCCATCGATATCAAAATGGCAATAAGGAGTGCCGGTATTTTTTTCACAATTTTCAGTACATATCTGAAGTAGTTCTTGTGAAATTGTAGTAGAACATAATTTAACTTTCACTGTGTGAAGGATTCTTACCACCGCACTTTTTGAGCTATCATCATGTCCAACCCATCTCTTGACTATATTACGAAAAAGGAAAGTTGCTACTCACCATATTGCGGAGATGCTGAGTAGCAAACAGGCACAACAAAAAGACAGTCACAAATGAGCTTTCGGCCAGTAAGCCCTTAGTCAAAATTAGACGACGGACTCTCTCTCGCTCTCTCTCTCTCTCTCTCTCTCTCTCTGACGCAAACGAAACTGACACATGACTGCAGTCTCTGGTAACTTTAATAAACTTCTCGACACATTCAAATAAGTACATTACCTGGTACAATGATATTCTTTACACATTGCAAAGTTTTGGTATTTATTTACGATTAGACGAACAGTAAAGAATTGTTTTATTTATGTCCAATTATAAAAATGTGGAAATGTTTCAACACTTCAGTTTTGCTGAACAATCTTTTCAAATTTTGAAAAGGCAATTGAAACTCTTATTATTTTTAATTTTTTTAAGATGATCGCTTAAATCATTTACGGAGTTACTGTTCTATGGTATTTATAAATCTTTGCGTATTAAGAACGATATATCTTAATACTAATATAATGCGAGATACGTATCGCGGTCGACTTGCCGTAACCTTATGGCGCGTTTTAACAGCAGCTCTATGTTAGCAGTACCAGCTTGCAGTTTGAAAAGAGCAGTTGGCTGCCAGAGTGTGTAAAGGCAAGCGTGTGTACGGAAAAACATGTAACTGGTTGTTTATCTGATGTGTCGTGTTCTTATGCCTACTGAACAATAATCTTTCGAAAATTATTACATCACCTGGGAAGCCTGAACCTTCCCTCGTAAAATATGAATCAAACTGGATGCTGAGCAAATAAAAAGGAACTGCGACAAAACTTCAATGAAAAAGTAAGCTAAGTAACTTCCACGTTTTATTTTAATAAATCGCCTGTCCTTTGTATACTGTCGTATGCAGAACAAACCAATGCTCGCCACTGGTGTCTGCTGAATAGTTTGTTATCAGTTTGGTAATACAACAAAGGCAAAAAGAGGTTAGATCTTCAAGCAGCAGTCTACCGTAGATTGCTGGAGGAGTGAGGCGTTCCCAGTGACTGGAAAAAAGTGCAGGTCATTCCCGTTTTCAAGAAGGTTTGTCGAATAGTCGTACAAACCTGCTGTCTTTTACCGCTGACGTCAGTCTGTTTTAGACCGCGTAAAATGATCTTTCTGGATATCGGAAATCTCTGTTGAAGGAATCAACATGGATTTCGATAACAACGATCGTGTTGAACCCAGCTCACTCTTTTCGACCACGAAACTCAAAAGGTAGCAGAAACCGGGTTGATGCCGTGTTCCTTGGTCGGTCGGTCGGTTGGTTGGTTGGTACATGGGAGGGGACCAAACAGCGAGGTCATCGCTCCCAACGGATTAGGGAAGGATGGAGAAGGAAATCGGCTCTGCCCTTTCAAAGGAACTATCCCGGCATTTGCTGAAGCGATTTAGGGAAATCACGGAAAACCTAAATCAGCATGGCCGGACGCGGGCTTGAACCGAGTCCAGTGTGCTAACGACTGGGCCACCTCGCTTGGTCCGTGTTCCTTGATTTCCGGAGGACTTCTATACAGTTCTCACTGACACTTAATGGACAAATTATGGGTGCATGCATGGGTTATCAGACCAGCTGTGTAACTGTACTGAAGAGTTCCTAGCGAATGGAACACAATGATTAGGACCTAAACATCTAGGAATAAGAGTTAGTGATGGAGTAATGTAATGCTGGCGTCTGGTTTGTGTTACCTCAATAAACTCGTGAATTAGTCCGATAGGTATCTGGACATGCGTTTCACAATTATGTAGCTTTTGAAACGGCAGAAAATACACACAAATGACAAGGGGGAATGGGCGGTGAGTTCTTATCTTTCTTCGATCCGAGCACCAGCTGACTCAGTAATTAATTTGTCGTCTTACGCTATGACTTAGTTTCTTTAGTTTCGGGTGCATGCCGCTTTTCACTCAACGATACCTGTAGTCTTGCCGGATTCACAAGTTGCGCTAGGAGAACATAGGACACATCATCTTCCTTGTGTGTAATCAACTGAGCTGCAAAGCTACCACTTATAACAGTCAAACGTTAAGAGGAAATAACAAAAGTAAATTTAGTGTTCTGAGGACTGCAAGACTTTGGAATTCTCTTCATGTGCGAGTACGTATTAAGTGAATTTGATGTCGATTTACATACCGTATATTTCAAGCATCTGATTGTTAAGTGACATTAACTGCTATTTAAAATGTGTTTGACAACATTCACATCACGAGAGAGAGATTTAAAACAAATGACTGTCACTTCCGGTAATTTCTCAGGTTATACACAAAAAGGATTGTAAGGCCACGTAAAGATCAAGCTAATTGTGAAATAACAAAAATATATCAAGAAAGACGTAAAACTAACCATAGGTGTAAGACGAACTTATGGCTGGAAGAATCATATTAGAGCATATTGACCTGTTTATCCAGAACAATATTAATATAAAAAACTGCGATTCACCAGCTACTACTTCTGACACATTCTCTTCGCGCTATGTTAATCGGAGTAACTTGGTTTACACTTTTATTTTCGAGGACATTAGAAATTTGTATCAGAATACCCTCTCAGTTGTGCCTACACATCAATGTACATCAGTTTCTTGTGAAAAGGCTAACTACGCAACAAAGGCCATGCACCAAGCAGGCCGGGGTGGCCGAGCGGTTCTAGGCGCTACAGTCTGGAACCGTGCGACCGCTACGGTCGCAGGTTCGAATCCTGCCTCGGGGATGGGTGTTTGTGATGTCCTTAGGTTAGTTACGTTTAAGTACGTCTAAGTTCTAGGAGACTGATGACCTAAGAAGTTAAGTACCATAGTGCTCAGAGCCATTTGAACCATGCGTCGCTAACAGGGACTACTTCTGCTTGCCAATAAAAGGAACCACAAGTGCAAGTCAGATAAATATTACTTCACCTCACTGCTTAGCTTATAACTCAGTTCTCACACAGAGGCAAAAATATAAGTAATAACATCTAGAGCATCGGTGACTTTGGATTCGGCGTATAGATATTATGGAAGTAATGTTACATTAATTTCTTGTTTCAAAGTTTCTTTAACTGACTAAACTATAATCAGTACGGTAATAGATTTTTCGAATGTATATTTGTATTAAAATATGAACCATTAACATGCTATGCATATTGGCTTGGCTGAAAAGTTGTCACGGACCAGAATTTTTATGTAGTCTGGTTGAACACGCCAGGGTGTTTCAAAACTCGACGGCAAAATTCAGGAATGGGTTCCACAAAAACAAGAAGAAAATAAATCCACTAAACGTGGGCTCTAAAATGCACACGTTAAGAGCAGTGAGACCTTCTTCATCTTCGATTCTGTGAAATGAATCTCTTCTGCCATAAGCTTTTGCTTTCCATATTTTGGGAGGAGGTGGTATGGGCCAAAACAATAAAAAAACGTCCGGTAAACATGGGCCCTAATACGTATATCTAAAGAGCTACCCGCACTTGTTGATCTCCGGTATTGTGAAACTGTCTCTTCTACTGAAAAAGTTCTCATAGTTCTTTAGGTATGCATTGTAGACTGCATGTTTACTGGACTTTTTTTTTTTTTCTCCATTTGATCCATTTCACCTCCTCACAAAATATGGACTTCTTTTCTTCATCTTATAAGAGGAATCAATTCCTGAAGTTTTGCCGTCGAGGTTTGAAACACCCCGTATAAAGAAAGCATCATAATCGTCATTACACATTATTTATAGATAAATGCACCTGCCTATGCTTCATTTAAATGTGTATAAGGTACATATTTTTGTATGTTACCAGGTGGCCCGTAAGCCGATAATACAAATGAAGCTGAAAACATCAGACTGAGTAAATACACTACTGGCCGTTAAAATTGCTACACCAAGAGCAAATGCAGATGATAAACGGGTATTCATTGGACAGATATATTATACAAGAACTGACATGTGATTACATTTTCACGCAGATTGGGTGCATAGGTCCAGAGAAATTAGTACCCAGAACAACCACCTCTGGCGGTAATAACGGCCTTGATACGCCTGAGCATTGAGTCAAACAGAGCTTGGATGGCGTGTACACGTACAGCTGCAGATGCAGCTTCAACACGATACCACAGTTCATCAAGAGTACTGACTGGTGTATTGTGACGAGCCAGTTGCTCGGCCACCATTGACCAGACGTTTTCATTTGGTGAGAGGTCTGGAGAATGTGCTGGCCACGGCAGCAGTCGAACATTTTCTGTATCCAGAAAGGCCCGTACAGTAACTGCAACATGCGGTCGTAGGGTTTGGCAGGAATCGAATGAAGGGTACAGCCACAGGTCGTAACACATCTGAAATGTAACGTCCACTGTTCGGAGTGCCGTCAATGCGAACAAGAGGTGACCGAGACGTGTAACCAATGGCACTCCATACCACCACGCCGGGTGATACGCCTTATGGTGATTACGAATACACGCTTCCAATGGGCGTTCACCGCGATGTCCCCAAACACGGATGCGACCATCATGATGCTGTAAACAGAACCTGGATTCATCCAAATCAATGACGTTTTGCCACTCGTGGACCCAGGTTCGTCGTTGAGTACACCATCGAAGGCGCTCGTGTGTGTGATAGAGCGTCAAGGGTAACCGCAGCCATGGTCTCAGAGCTGATAGTCCATGCTGCTGCAAACGTCTTCGAACAGTTTGTGCAGATGGTTGTTGTCTTGCAAACGTCCCCATATGTTGACTCACGGATCGAGACGTGGCTGCACGATCCGTTACAGCCATGCGGATAAGATGCCTGTCATCTCGACTGCTAGTGATACGAGGCCTTTGGGATCCAGCATGGCGTTCCATATTACCCTTCTGAACCCTCCGATTCCATATTCAGCTAACAGTCATTGGATCTCGACCAACGCGAGCAGCAATGTCGCGATTGGTTACAACCCGACTTTTATCAAAGTCAGAAACGTGATGGTACGCATTTCGCCTCCTTACACGAGGCATCACAACAACGTTTGATCAGGCAACGCCGGTCAACTGCTGTTTGTGTATGAGTAATCGGTTGGAAACTTTCCTCATGTCAGCACGTTGTAGGTGTCGCCACCGGCGCCAACCTTGTGTGAATGCTCTGAAAAGCTAATCATTTGCATATCACAGCATCTTCTTCCTGTCGGTAGCACGTCATCTTCGTGGTGTAGCAATTTTAATGGCCAGTAGTGTACCATTCTCCGTTCAAAGGCCGTTAATTGCCGGTGTGCGGCCACAATCACGTCGGACACCTTTTCGCCTGAATCACCAGAGTCTAAAAGACAGCTCCACCAGAGCACTGCCCTTTTATACCTCGTGTGCGCGAGACTACCGCCATCCGTGTGTGTCCATATATCTAGCCCATGACTTTTGTCGCCTCAGTGTATTTGCCAGGCTCACTGCACAGAGCAGCAGCCGTATTGCACACTGTCTCCACACTGATCGCACATACGCAGCTGCAGATTCGGCTGTCGAATTGTATTCAGTTCTCGCGGATGGTGTCTGCGTGATTGCAAGAAAGGATGGCGGCAGCATGTGACCAGACTCCAGACGCGCCGCGCGCGGGCGTGTGATGGAGAGAGAGGGGGGAGGGAGGGAGAGAGGGAGGGGTAGGTGACGAATCCAGGAAGCTGATGCGGCGTCTGCGTCAGCCTCACCCGGGTCTGGCCGAGACGGCGCGCCCGCCGCGCTGCGGTCCCCCGGTGCCAGGGGTCGACGCCCCCGCAAGCAGTGCACCCTCTGTGCAGTCTTCCCTTCCCCACCCTTAGATTCTCTACTCGCGCAGCCCTATAATTCAGCAGGTCCGCGATGCTTCCGGCATCGCCGCCGGCACCATATCGAATAACGCCGACGATTTACGACCTTACTTGCATAACCGTCTGAGAAAATAAAAAATAACAGCATTTTAGCCATAATCGATGGTGTCTTTTCAACCTGAAGAAAATACTGCAAGGCTCTTCGCAGTGATATTTTGTACATGAACTGTTGCACAGCTCTGAAGCATTAAAGAAACTTCATCAGTTATGATTTATCATATAGATATGGAAACATTCTGTTTTCCGCAGCTGAATATTTTATTTGTGTGTACCAAACATGTTTCGTCTACTCATGCTAGGCATCTAACGTGATCAGTAACAAAGAAAATTATTCAATTACACATATTTTGATTAGAGATCTGTCGCGATTCTTAGCTGTTTATTTAAAATATATAACTATTAACAAATACCACAGATGTGGTTTTTAATTTCATTTTATTTTTATGTCCTTTTCATGGATCCTTGCGTTCTTCTGTATGTACTAAATGCACATAGGACAGGTTTCGTCCCAACTAATAGGGCACACAAAAAATTTTGCTGCCCATAATCTATAGATTATTGTAGCACAATGCACATGTCCTTGCTTACATGCTTTAAGGCTGACTGAGGCCTCATGGAAGCTGTGGGATGTTGTGGAGGGGATTGAGGGAAGGTGGTGATGGGGTACTGTGTGAGTGCTTCAAACTTCTATTTATTATTTTTTAATAGTTTTTTACGGCAAACTGTGGGTTTGTTTAAGTGTTGTTCGTCTGGTGTTTCTCCTTTGGTAACTGAGCACATTTTCATTTTTACCTGGCTTTCTGTATGAAATATCCGCATTTTAGGGTGAGCATTCCCTGTCATTTGTTGTTATGCTACATTTTATGTTAATCTATATGTACACTACTGGCCATTAAAATTGCTACACCATGAAGATGACATGCTACAGACGCGAAATTTAACCGACAGGAAGAAGATGCTGTGATTTGCAACTAGCTTCTCAGAGCATTCACGCAAGGTTGGCGCCGGTGCCGACACCTACAACGTGCTGACATGAGGAAAGTTTCCTACCGATTTCTCATACACAAACAGCAGTTGACCGGCGTTGCATGGTGAAACGTTGTTGTGATGCCTCGTGTAAGGAAGAGAAATGCGTACTATCACGTTTCCGACTTTGATAAAGGTCGGATTGTAGCCTATCGCGATTGCGGTTTACCGTATCGCAACATTGCTGCTCGCGTTGGTCGAGATCTAATGACTGTTAGCAGTATATGGAATCGGTGGGTTCAGGAGGGTAATACGGAACGCCGTGCTGGATCCCAACGGCCTCGTATCACTAGCAGTCGAGATGACAGGCATCTTATCCGCATGGCTGTAACGGATCGTGCAGCCACGTCTCGATCCCTGAGTCAACAGATGGGGACGTTTGCAAGACAACAACCATCTGCATGAACAGTTCCACGACGTTTGCAGCAGAATGGATTATCAGCTCGCAGACCATGGCTTTGGTTACCCCTGACGCTCTATCACACACACGAGCGCCTGCGATGGTGTACTGAACGACGAACCTGGGTCCACGAATGGCAAAACGTCATTGATTCGGATGAATCTAGGTTCTGTTTACAGCATCATGATGGTCGCATCCGTGTTTGGCGACATAGCGGTGAACGCACATTGGAAGCGTGTATTCGTCATCGCCATACTGGCGTATCACCCGTCGTGATGGTATGGGGTGCCATTGGTTACACGTCTCGGTCACCTCTTGTTCACATTGACCAGTGGCTCTACCCTTCATTCGATCCCTGCGAAACCCTACATTTCAGCAGGATAATGCACGACCGCATGATTCAGGCCCTGTACGGGTCTTTCTGGATACATATAATGTGCGACTGCTGCCGTGGCCAGCACATTCTCCAGACCTCTCACCAATTGAAAACGTCTGGTCAATGGTGGCCGAGCAACTGGCTCGTCACAATACGCCAGTCACTGCTCTTGATGAACTGTGGTATCGTGTTGAAGCTTCATGGGCAGCTGTACCTGTACACGCCTTCCAAGCTCTGTTTGGCTCAATTCTAAGGCGTATCAAGGCCGTTATTACGGGCAGAAGTGGTTGTTCTGGGCACTGATTTCTCAGGATCTATGCACCCAAATTGCGTGAAAATGTAATCACATGTCGGTTCTAGTATAATATATTTGTCCAATATATACCCGTTTATCATCTGCATTTCTTCCTGGTGTAGCAATTTTAATGACCAGTAGTGTAGTTCGAGCCAGACGGATGGGAGATCCCATCTCGGAAATCTTTACGGAATTCAATATTCCGAGATCCATAGTGTCAAGAGTGTGCTGAGAAAACCAAATTTTAGACTTTACCTCTCACCACGGACAACACAGTAGCCGACAGCCTTCACTTGAGGACCGACAGCAGCGGCGTTTGCATAGAGTTCTCAGTGCTAAGGGAGAAGTAGTACTGCGTGAAATAACCGCGGAAATCACTGTATGCGTTAGGACAGTGCGGCAAGACGTGACGTCAACGGCCTACGGCGGCAGACGACTGACGCCAGTGTCTTCGCTAACAGCGCGATATCGCCTGCAGCGCCTCTTCTGGGCTCGTGAGCCTGTCGGTTGGGCGCTTGACGACTGGAAAACCGTAGACTTGTCCGATGAGTCCAGAGTTCAGTCGGTAAGATCTGATGGTAGGGTTTCAGTGTGGCGCAGGCCCTACGCAGCCAAGGACCCAAGTTGTCAACAAGGCACTGTGCGAGCTGGTGGTGGCTACATTGTGGTTTGGACTATGTTTACGTTGCAGGGACTAGGTCCCCTGCTCCAACTGAACTATTAATAATTTGCTGCCATTCATGGACCTCTTGTTCCCAAACGACGATGGAATTTTTGTGGACGTCAATGCGCCATCTCACCAGGCCACAACTGTTCGCGATTGCTACTAAGGACATGCCTGGCAATTCGAGCTAACGATTTGGCCAACCAGATCGCCCAACATGAATCCCATTGAAGATTTGTGGGACGAATTGAGAGTCCAGTTCGTGCACAAAATTCTGCACCGGCAACACTTTCGCACTTACGGACGGCTATACTGGCAGCATGACTCAATATTTCTGCAGGGGACTTCCAAAGACTTGTTGAGTCCGTGCCACGTCGAGTTGCTGCACTACACCGGCCAAATGTATTTGCTGTCATCTGATCCCCGTACAGATCATTACAAAATGCACTGATTGCAGGAGTTAAAACCCCAGTATGTGTCCATCGAATCGGATATGAAACTGAGTGGTGTATGTAAAATCACCTGCATTTCATTTCATGCTGCTTGCATACGGGAGGCATGGTCCCGCAATCACAGTAACTTAAAATAATAAATCTAGGTGACAAATATCGGCGCTGGAGCTGACTGCATGATTGTAGACCAAGGGAAGATTAATTTTATGGAGAGACATAATCCAACAAAATGACTTAGAACGGGAAGCGATCAATCTTAGGATCTGCAAACTGGACCGAGAAAACCACTTGATGAGAAACTTCTGTTATAAAAAGTCGATGTGCATAGGAGTCAAGATAATTCATGACGGTACAGTTGTCCAACAATAAGGATTATATGCTTCACCGATATTAATTATGTCTATACAGGAACTAGCCGATATAGTAGTCAAGAGAGAATGCAGGCTATTAAGGAAAATTTCAGGGAACAGATCGGTTATGGGCACATATGTGTGATAGCAAATGAGGTACTGTACGAAGGAACCAGTAGCACGTTCGATTGCCCGCATCTCGTGGTCGTGCGGTAGCGTTCTCGCTTCCCACGCCCGGGTTCCCGGGTTCGATTCCCGGCGGGGTCAGGGATTTTCTCTGCCTCGTGATGGCTGGGTGTTGTGTGCTGTCCTTAGGTTAGTTCGGTTTAAGTAGTTCTAAGTTCTAGGGGACTTATGACCATAGCAGTTGAGTCCCATAGTGCTCAGAGCCATTTGAACCATTTGAAGCAGTTCGATTAAAATGAGAAGGTAGTTGTTCTACGGACACTTCAGAATGTTCGATGATCGCTTAACAAAGAAAATCTGGAATTTCTCAAGATAAAAAGTTTCGGATGATTATAAGAACGAAATAAAGATCTTAAGAAATCGTTATCCCAGAGGACAAAACAATGGCTAGGGATGAATTTAAGCAAATAGGGAAGAGCTACTTCTATTTTAAGGTGGGGGAGGAACTCGAAAGACGAAGGGGGCCTCTATCAGAAGACCGGAGGAACGTACTGAGTGGTGGGCGCAAGAGATATTGGCAGGATATCAAAGCTGGCAGATGTAAAAAACCTAAAAATGGAAAATGATATTCATTGTTAACTCATAATACACAGTAGCTCGATTATAACGTAAAAAATACTAAATTGTTACTGGATTATTATAATGTCGTAAAACTGTGATCCTGGATCCCCCAAAAACATTTTTGAGACTATTCAGGGATGTTTTGTATTTTACTACCAGAACCCGCTGTCTCCAATGGTTTTTGAAAGAGTAATTTCATTTCGTTTGATTTATTATACTCATTCACTTTTACATCCGTACTGCACTAAAAATACCTGCATAACAGCGCAAATGCCGACGGTATGCGCTGTGTATCTTCTTCGGAAACACCCTTCGTTCACTCACGTTACCTCTTGTTGACAAAATTAAAGGCCACATTACTGTTCGCCCTGAAGGCTCCATCGGAACTGTTCGGTTCTGTCTTGAGTTCGTGTACGTTGTACCTTAACAGTGATGCTCATTATTATTAGTCGGTTTACTGAATGAGAGCTCGACTGTCTGCTCCTCGTGTATTGGTGTGCTTAATGTGACGGCAACCACACCACATTCTCAGAGTTGTTGCATTACTCCGTGTTATTTGTACGTTTAGGTGACTGCGTATTACACAGTTTTTCGATATTTTGAATGTATTATCACAGAAACAAAGGCGATTGGGGGTGACAAACCTAACCGAATCAGTTGATTACTATATTATTACTCGTGCCACCCGAGATCACGTGTCATAAATACAAAATATTTCTGAACAGTCTCCGAAATTTTGTCACTGGGGTCAGATTCACTCTTTAGAAAAGATAAAAAAACCAGTTTCCTATACTTAAATAGGTTTTGCTTATATCGTAATTTTGACTTAGTTACGCTAACACAGTAACATATTACCGTGAAATACATAGTTCTGGTTTACTAACATTCAAGTAACATTACGTGGGTAGCAGCCTTACCTTGCTGAGCATACAATCCATGTAGAATCACTTAAATATTATTAAAACAGATGTGACAAGAGTTAAGCAACAGGTCATAAGTCAATGCTAGGAAGTAAATAAGCGATCCGTGCACTACAACTACGTAGCCATCTGTATTCGTCCTCACCTTTGGATTTTGTATGTAGCGTGCTTGCGTCCATAATCTGGAACTGCACGTCATCTGTTGCGTCTCTAAGGGAAATATTTGTGTGTACCAATAAACGAGGCAAAACTCCGTTTCTTGATTTAGTTTTGGGAATAACATTTACTTTTTCTGACAACAGTGGTTAAAAGCATTTTTGGGCTCAACTATAGAATTAAAAGGTATTTCCTTACTGTACAAATACCTTCTTTGCTACTATATGCGTGATGAAAGGGTTCAGTGTGTCTCGTTGCAGCTTTATCATCTCGTGAGGATTTGTTGACACCTAGATGCGCACATTGTGTGCGTTCAGATTTCCACTTAGGTGAAATATCTGTTCACCACTGAAGACGACACGGTCCAGAAAATCTTCATCGTAATGCAGCAGCATTTCATTTGCAAAGTTGGCTCCTAAACCGTAGTCTGTAGGCCTTAGAGCTTGTAACAACTACAAATGATAAGGACACAGCCGTAAGTGTCTTCTTAAATCTCCACACGGATGTGACTGGAATTGTTAATTCTCGACTAGCATTCCGTACTGCTTTCCTGGGACGAAGTGTGAAATGCTCTAACTCGTTCAATACATTCTTCAGTAGTTCTTCGTCGTTCAAAACTCCTTCCTTTACGACTGGGGTACAAACACAACTGCTTGAATTTCTCTTTAAACGGAAGTTTCAAATAAAGTATGTGAATACCTTTTTGTTTGTTTGGAAATTTTATGTTATATATCCTTTCAGACATTATAATTCATAATTGTTAATGAAATGCTTTTAACAAGAGGAAATGCATTTTTTACAATTAGGTGACTGATACCTAAATACTGAATGATAAAGTTTAATTTGAAAAGTTTTTAATGACATTTCGATAATTTTTTTGAATTAGTTGAACATCCATTACGTATTTAATAGACTACGTAAAAGTAGGAGAAAGCGTAATCTCAATGGTTAGCTCCTGCTTTTCTTTCCAGGTACCTTCCCCTTTCAAAAATAAGTGGTTAGCTGACGAATCTTTATTGCTGCTTGTTACATATACGTATTGCACTCAACTATAGCCCAAAAGAAATGCTTCTGTTAGACGAATAAAATAAGTACTTCTATTTGATCACTTGTATCGTGTAATTGAAACATGAGTTCGAGTCGAGTTCTATATTTCGGTATCTACTATACACAGCATAGGAAATTTACCTACCATCTCCCCCCCCCCCCCTTTCACCAATCTCCGCCCTCTAGATGCGTTTCAGCATCCAGAAATCTCAAGATACCTTTCCTGAGCAATTTCCATATCTTTGAACTAGTGATAGAAGAAATCCTGTTCTGATGATGAAGTCTCTTCCATGCGACTTCAAGTGCTGGCGGTTTTCAATTGTGCCTATTCATGTCGAAAAGTGTGTGCACAACGAGAAATATCATTTTTTTAATTACAGTTTTCATTTGAGTCACTCACCGAGAGCCGCATTCAATCCGTATCGCTGTTCTCCTGGCGGTCCCCTTTCTTTCTCCAGGCATTGAAGTGAGTACAGAGTAAAACTCGTTTTGCTCTTTTTAACTGACGTCATTAGTGTTTCTGCAGGCGAGGCAATAGTAACGTTCTTAGACTCCGCCGCGGCTCCATCTTGTGCTATTACGACGGGACCAGACCCCCTGACCCACGTGTCGCCTCCAGTTTCCCAGAACATTATCGCGGCTCTTCCCCGCACAGTTTTACGTCCAAAATATTCTCCTTATCCTGTTTGGCAGAGTGTCAGCGCTCGGTAGCTTCTCTGTTGATGGCCCTGTCTTTGTAAAATCACAAACTCGAAAGTAAAGGAAGAAGGTAAACTTGTTTACCACGTTTTTCTTTTATGGCACGTTTCACTTCAAAATCGTTTTTCGATTCGCCAGACGACTACGATACTCTGAGTGACAACAGTCTGTTCCACTGTTTGTCGTTACTTCGATTAAAATATCCCGTTATTCTGGATTCGCCACAACTGCAAACTTTGATTCTTTAGCCAGTTTCAAGTGATTAAGAATATGTACCAGATATGGCATAGTTTAAACAGAAATAAATTGTAACCATTGGTAGGTTTTTTGAAAGAATAAAACATAAAACTAAAAAGAAAGCTTACATAATGGAATGAGGGGAGGATACATAGAGTGACTTCGTTGCAGATCACAATGACGATGTGGGAAGGTTGCGGGGGAGTGAACATGTAGAGCCAGGTGGACACCCATCATAGTCATAAAAGTAGTAGAAAAACAGTAGCCATTTTATTTATTCCATTCAATACAGCAGTCGAAACGTAGTCTCCTGCAGTCAGCCCCCAGTGGCATGGGCTGGCCCTATATTATGGTGTGTGCTTAGCTTTGCATGCCCAGAGTCGCCAAACCAGGATGGAGGAAGTGGTGAAGAAGCGACGACCAGCACTACGGTGAGTCTAAGGCCACATCATTAGAGTGTGCATGGAGGAGAATCTGCATAGATGCACTAGGATTGTGGCATATGCATTCATTCAGACAGCCAAGCAGCTCTGAAATCTCCGTCAGTTCTTGCAACAAGATCAAAGATCATTCAATGTGAAGCACTCGAGCCAAAAGACACAGAAAATTTGGGTCATTAATTCCTGAAGAAATGTATCTAATAAAGAACTAGTAAAGGCTCTCGTACTACTCTTTAAGAGTACTGGCTGATTTTATGAGAAAGACAGGGACAGAAACCGCACAATAAATTGAGTTTCGGTGCAGGCGTGTTGCGTGTGGGAAAAGTGTCAACCTGCCAAATTTATCTGCTTTGCAGGGCAGCCTTCATGTTGGGATCAAGAAAGAGTTTTCTGGGGCTTGACATTTATGTTGCCCTGCATGACAGGTCTGTTGTGTTGGAGTAATAACAGCCTGCTTTATCAACCTGCATTTCATGGCGGTCTGTTCATTAGCGGCAAATAAATTTTTTTAAGCCCTTGATATATAGCCTGCCCTGTGTGACAGACGTATTGTGGGAGTAGCATTGGCCTGATTTTTTTCTTTTTTTTTTGGGGGGGGGGGGGTCATCGGTCTTCTGACTGGTTTGAGACGGCCCGCCACGAATTTATCTCCTGTGCCAACCTCTCCATCACACAGCAGCACTTGCAACCTACGTCCTCCATTATCTGCTGGATGTATTCCAATCTCTGGCTTCCTTTACAGTTTTTGCCCCTCTACAGCTCCCTCTAGTACCATGGAAGTCATTCCCTCATGTCTTAACAGACATCCTATCACCCTTTACCTTCTCCTTATCAGTGTTTTCCACATGTTCCTCTCCTCTCCGATACTGCACAGAACCTCCTCATTCCTTACCTTATCAGTCCACCTAATTTTCAACATCTCAAATTCTTCGATTCTCTTCTGTTCCAGTTTTCCCACAGTCCACGTTTCGCTACCATACAATGCTGTACTCCAGATCTCACAGTTCTTCCTTGAAGCTGTGATGATCTGACATGGAAAATATCCATTAGTTTTGAACACAGTTTGTAGGTGTTCTAGCTCTTTTGCAAGGCTGTCTTCATGAGACACAACATGTGCCCCGTGCACGTCCATAGTTTGTAATGGGTGGCGGCAGCTACATGTTTGCAAATACTGGTCTGTATGCTGGGCTTACGGTAGATGGAATACCCCTATGATATGTGCACTTTCTGTCTGACCAAGACATCCAGTAATAGTAGCCAGCCGTCCTTCTCCACTTACAGAGTAAATCTGATATTCTTGTGGGTAGAATTCAGGTGCTGCAAAAAACCGTGGTTGTTCTTCACAGTGGGGCCACACTACAGAAGTATCGTTCTCCTGTAGACGGAAGACTTTTGGCTTAAGATCTGCTAAATCAGGTGCCCTCTCCTCCTCTTTTTGGTATAAAGGTACATTAACTAGCAACCCCCAGTGCAGACCACTCGCCTGAAGATGGCTGAGTGGTGTTAGCCGAAACGTCGTGGCAGGAAGTCGACGTTATCCGGCTGCAGTCTCGAAACTTCATGAAATACTCTATATTCCGGAAAAAATTTGAAGAAACTCATTCTTTACATCTTATTGCAAGGCTGCGAGTTGTGTACTGTTCCTTGTAGACAGGTCTCCAGACTGCAGATTGAGTTTGTCGACGGTACATGAGAAAGTAGAATCAGAAGACAACCAGCAGGAGCTGTAATCCGCGGAAGGGCTTCTGTCCATCTTACTACGTATGTGTTTGGTGTCGCTCCATTACCCTTTCTTTCCAGGGCCGCTCTGGTACGCCTGAACCGCAGCTCTGTCATTTTCTATGAGATTTGACGTGCTTGGTGCAGGCAGTCAGGAGCACCATGTCCCGGGAAATCCTCACGCAGCGTCTTCTTCGTGGTGGCGATCTACTTCTGCATAAGCTTTGTAGCTCTTTCAGCTTTTGTTTCGTCTCCGATCTTTGTAGCTAGTTGCTGTGACCTGCTCTGACGAAGCGGATGCCCATCTTTCTGCCGTTACCGCTCCGGCTCTTCTTCCGCCACGCAGATTAGCACTTCCTTCAAGAAGACTATATTTGTTGTTTAACTGTCTTTGTATCATAGCCTTTCGCCTGTCAATAGTCTAGTAACTATTTTATTCTGAAAGAAATTTCGATCGTGATCTGAAACATGCATTCAGTGGACTCGCATAAGGAAGTGTGGCGATTCAACCCCCCCTCCCCCTCCCTAGCCCTCTGGATTTAGGTTTTTCGTGGTCTCCCTAAATGACTTAAGGCAATGCCCTCTGGGAATAAAGTGTGTTTATGGTATGCCAAAGCATAGGTCAGATGTTTTTTTATTTACTCTTTCGAACTTACAAAGACAGTCATCACACTGATTGCTTGGCACAATGCAACAGAATTCTCAGCTGTGTACTGAATAACAATTTGCCAATGTTCTTTCAATTCTGTATTATATTGCAAGTAGTCTTTACTCACTATATTGCTGAGTCAGAGTGTCTGTGTATGGCCTTTAGTTCACCCTCATGGTCACGCACTTCCACACGAGTATATTATACATTGACTAGATTAAACTGCACTTACGTTCGGGGTCGTCCGATGGGTCGCATTTGTTCATCTTGACGCATTACAATGTTGTCCACAATGTTCTCAGGAGGTTGAATCCTTTCATGTTCTTGTTGGGGTCATCCACTAAATTTCGGTTCGTACGTCCACTTACAGCCTATAATTCTTTCCAAGTTTTCTTTGAAGAATTGCATTTCTTCGCTGATTTTCCATAAAAGTGATCTAGGTTTAAGTCTGCTTATAAGTGCCAGGTCCTTTAGTATAGGAGGCTCTGGTTGTCCGATGTGAGGCAGACTTTTGAAGGAGTGGAGTGCCGAAAACAACCTATATATGCATTGTGTGTATTTATGCATGCATACATGATGTAAACATATATGTATGTATGTATGTATGTGCCTGGCGGTAAATAATCGCAACAATAAACTGTAGCCGGCCGCTGGTGGCCGAGCGGTTCTGGCGCTACAGTCTGGAACCGCGCGACCGCTACGGTCGCAGGTTCGAATCCTGCCTCGGGCATGGATGTGTGTGTTGTCCTTAGGTTAGTTAGGTTTAAGTAGTTCTAAGTTCTAGGGGACTTATGACCTCAGCAGTTGAGTCCCATAGTGCTCAGAGTCATTTGAACCAATAAACTGTAACATCACTTGAAAATATTCACATACAATGAGCCCATACAATCAACAAGAAAGGTATGAATCGCCAGCTTGCAGACGCCGAAAATCTGTCTTCCTGGTAGACGCATGGCGAGGGTACAGTTCCACTGCGGCACATACGAGTATGTAATAACAAGATCCCATATGTCGTAAACAGAATGCAAGTGCAATTAAAGCTTAAAAACTTGCGCTCCTTAAAGATGTTTATTATCTAATGATAAGAGAATAACGAAAAGCTTTAATACAGTAATATATATGGAAAAAATATTTATTCTGCGCATACAAAAAACTTAAAAATATCTATTACAGACGACTGAGGACGCTTCACAAATTAAAAAGAAAAGAAAGTGGAAAGTATATGGCACAAAAAGAGCATTTTATTTAGTTGCATAGACAGATCAAAGATATTAATAGTAAACGATAACACCACTCAGGGATTAGGAGTTAGGCCTACACTTACTGTCCGACGGTTGCCTACAAAGCAGTGCGAGAAGCGATCTGTGATCGTGGGGCAGATGATCAATATATCGCCAATCTCTTTGGCCGTTATAAGCAGTAGATTAATCCTTATCCAAGCAGCTTCTCATTTAAATCGCTCCCTTGCAGATGTCCCCAGCCAGGAAAAATTCGCGGTTGTATCGAGATTCGAACCGGGTCCTTCCAGACCGAAGGAAGCTACACTAACCATTCAGCTGAAGAGGCGTTGTACATACCAATAGTAGTAGCCATAAATGTACCTGTATACAATTGTGTAAATACACTGCCAGAAGGACAACGTCGATTTAGATCCGATGACGACATACGCCACCTATGGGATAGTAGGTGTGCTGATGCTGTAGTATACAGAGAAGTTGCAGCATTAGAAAATTGCAGCGAAATGCATGAAGATCTCCAGCGGATAGGCACTTGGTGCAGGGAGTGGCAACTGACCCTTAACATAGACAAATGTAATATATTGCGAATATATAGAAAGAAGGAGCCTTTATTGTATGATTATATGATAGCGGAACAAACACTGGTAGCAGTTACTCCTGTAAAATATTTGTGAGTATGCGTACGGAACGATTTGAAGTGGAATGATCATATAAAATTAATTGTTGGTAAGGCGGGTGCCAGGTTGAGATTGATTGGGAGAGTCCTTAGAAAATGTAGTCCATCAACAAAGGAGGTGGCTTACAAAACACTCGTTCGACCTATACTTGAGTATTGCTCATCAGTGTGGGATTCGTACCAGGTCGGGTTGACGAAGGAGATAGAGAAGATCCGAATAAGAGCGGCGCGTTTCGTCACAGGGTTTTTTGGTAAGCGTGATAGTGTTACGGAGATGTTTACAAACTCAAGTGGCACTCTGCAAGAGAGGCGCTCTGCATCGCGGTGTAGCTTGCTGTCCAGGTTTCGAGAGGTTGCTTTTCTGGATGAGGTATCGAATATATTGCTTCCCCCTACTTATACCTCCCGAGGAGATCACGAATGTAAAATTAGAGAGATTCGAGCGCGCACGGAGGCTTTCCGGTAGTCGTTCTTCCCGCGAACCATACGCGACTGAAACAGGAAAGGGAGGTAATGACAGTGGCACGTAAAGTGCCCTCCGCCACACTCCGTTGGGTGGCTTGCGGAGTATAAATGTAGATGTAGATAATGGCTTCAACGCCGTTCTCCAACAGATAGTGTAGTGGCATAGCTACCAGAGCGCCATCTCTGTCTACTCTTTAGTGGTAAATGCTCATAGCTTGAAGGCTCAGTGTGGGCAAACGTGAGAAGCAAGCAGGCAGCCATGCCACTGAGACGCTCTCGTGCTTCCTGCAGCCAACTGAGTGAGTTTGGAAGGGATCAAGCTGTGGCCTTCCGAGTGGCGGGATGGTCTTTTCGGAGAACCGCCACACACGTTGGACGTGCTACGTTAGTTGTGCAACGACGTTGTTTCCAGTGGTCACGTGGACGTTCCTACACCCGTAGACGAGCTTCTGGACGTCCACACAGCACAGACGCCCGTCGTATTGTAATGGTAACAGTGGCAGATCGTACAGCTACCACAGCACAGGTAAGAGGGTTTTTGAGCTCACACGTGTCATTCTGAAGTGTTACAAACCAACTGTTAGCAGTGGTAATATGGGCACGCACAGCTCTATCCCGTATTCCACTCACGCCACAGCATCGAAATGCACTGCTCGACCGGTGCCGTCAGAAGGTCACTTGGAGAATGGAATGGTGCATTTTGGTCTTTAGCGACGAAAGAAGATTCTGCCTGCGCCCAAGTGATGGTCGTTTGCGCGTACAACTGGAGAGATTTATCTCGTAGAGAGCATTCGTCCAAGATACACTAGCCCCACCCCAAGCCTTATGGTCTAGGGTGCGATAAGCTAAAACTCTTGTTCAGCTTTCGTGTGTCTGGTAAGGATGCTAACCAGCTCTCGGTAGGTGGAGAATATTGTTAGACCCGTTCGGTGGTCGTTATCGCCACAGGAAGGTGATGTGTTCTTCCTACAGATTAATGCTCGTCCACACATTGCCCGTGAAACAAAACGTGTCCGGCTAGACGTGCAGCAAGTTCCCTAGCCACCACGATATCCGAACTTGTCTCCAGTCAGGCACGTGTGGGATGTGATGGGACGAGAAGTGAATCGTGCGACTCTAACAGAATTACGTGAACAGGTCGAGGAGGCATGCTGTAAATATTCCAGGATAGTATTCGCCATCTGTACGATCGACTGAATGTCAGGGTCAGCGCCTACATTGCCCCTCGTGGAGACTATACCACATACTAAAATGGGTGTTTCAGCATGAGTCGTTAATGGTACCTCAGAAACGCTTGTGCTGTTAATCTGTACATGTAGTCATTTCATGTACTCCATATGCTGTGTTGCAGCAATAAATCTTGAGTGAACTTGAAACCTCTAAGAGCGAGTACTGATTTTTCCGGCAGTTTATGTTTGAACAATTTGCTTCTTTTGTGCGTCTGGAAAGATGATGATGAAAAGCTCTTGGGTTTCCAATCAGGAAACCCGAGTGCATTTCGTGAACCGTATACGCCGTGAAAGTCTACATGCACGTATGGAGAAGAAGTTGCAGATTAAAAATATATTTCAAATTAGATTTGTCTGGTGTTCGTACGATGGGCTGAATGATGCACCACTGAGAATGTTATGCTTCTCTCGTGAATAAAATGCTTTGCGGATATAACAGATACTCGATTAATTATGTGTTACGCTTATGAATGTTTGAATGAAACTGAGGTGAATCAAATTATTTGCACATCAAGCTAATTGGGAGATATGTCTAACTTCACTTAATTTGTGCCGCTCATAAAATATGTACAGTGCCAAAATGTTGATTACTTTGTAAATACTTTTATGTTTCAATCGTTTTTAATTGCGAAAATTAGATGACGCGACACTAACTTTTGCAGAACGTCAACAGATTCGTATAGAGCTGCAGAACTCATCGAATCCTACCACTCTGGAAACAAAACATTACACAGTTACATTAATAAAAATAAAACAAATATTATACTTGTACTCCTGTCTCCCGGTGGTAACAAGGTGACGAGAACAGATTATCGTTATTTTAAGAGCCGATTGTGGAAACACATTATCAGTGTCAGTAAAATAAGTTTGGGTGTCAGGTAGCGTCATTATGAAACGCTGAAAACAAGTTAAACTACCCGACGTTTGTGCCGTCATGGCAGAGACTAACTGCTGGATTCTGGTGCTTCTCTTTCCCCATACTCAGTGGCCTGGACGCAGATTGATTTTATTCGAACTGACACTGACCGTGGTAGTCTACGCACTTATACATTATCGGTACCAGAATGAAAACGCTCCTATCGTGGCACGAAAAAGGCGAACACGTACTGGGCAGAGTTAGGGATGAGAAAGAACGAAATTAGCTTTTCGACTTACCTGGTAGCTATAGAAGCACGTAAGATGGTATCTGTTTGTTCTTACACCCCTCACCGTACCTGAAACGGTAGATGGGTCTGAGAGAGTTCACTATGTTGGGAAAGTAGGATTAACTCGTAAAAAGCTCGAATATGTCAGGATGTTTTGGTTTAAATGTCTTCGAAGCTAACAGATAGGTCGAAAAGCTAGATCCCTTGTTTTACATCCGTAACTTTGCGTAGGAAAAAAAAGTGTTATAATGATCTCTGCATTGGCAAAAGACTCCCTAATAGTCCCCCATTTGTATCTCCGGGAGGGGGCTGCCCAGTGGGAGGTGTCCATGGGAAAAAGATTCAATAACCAAAGAAACGATAACTTTCTACAAGTCGAGCCGTGGAATGTTAGAAGCTTGAATGTGATAGGGAAGTTAGAAAATCTGAGAAGGGAAATGCAAAGGCTCACTCTAGATATAGTAGGGGTCAGTGAGTTGAAATGAAAAGAAGACAAGGATTTCTGTTCAGATGAGTACAGGGTAATATCAACAGCAGCAGAAAATGGTATAACGGGAGTACGATTCGTCATGAAGAGTAAGGTATCGCAGAGAATGTGTTACTATGGACAGTTTACTGATCGGGTTATTCCTATGAGAATCGACAGCAACCAACAGCGACAACAATAGTACAGTTATACATGCCGACTTCGCAAGCTGAAGATGAAGGGATAGAGGAAGTATATGACGGTATGGGTAATACAATACGCAAAGGGAGATAAAAAGTAGTAATCATGTGGGATTGGAATGCAGTTGTAGGAGAAGGTGTAGAAGAAAAGGTTACAGGAGAATATGGGCTTGCGACAGGGAATAAGAGAGGAGAATAATGGATTTCTGTAATAAATTTCAGCTAGTAATAGCGAATAATCTGTTCAAGAATCACAAGAGGAGGAGGTATACTTGGAAGAGGCAGGGTGATAAGCAAAGATTTTAGTTAGAGTACATCATGGTCAGAGAGAGATTTCGAAATCAGGTTCTTGGAAGGCGTACCCGGGAGCAGATATAGACTCAGATCACAATACAGTAGTGATAAAGAGTAGGCTGAAGTTTAAGACATTAGTCAGGAATAATGAATACGCAAAGAAGTGGGATACGGAAGTACTAGGGAATGACGAGATACGCTTGAAGTTCTCTAAGGCTCTAGATACAGCAATAAGAAACAGCTTAGTAGGTAGTACAGTTGAAGAGGACTGGACATCTCTAAAAAGGGCCATCACAGAAGTTGGAAAGAAAAACATAGGTACAAAGAAGGTAGCTGCGAAGAAACCATGGGTAACACAATAATACTTCAGTTGATCGATGAAAGGAGGAATTAAAAAAAATGTTCCGGAAACTCAGGAACAGAGAAATACAAGGTGCTGAGGAATGAAATAAATAGGAAGTGCAGGGAAACTAAAATGAAATGGCTGGAGGAAAAATGAGAAAACATCGAAAAAGAAAAGATAGTCGTGAGGACTGATTCAGCATATAGGAAAGTCAAAACAACATTAGGTGAAATTAAAACCAAGAGTGGTAACATTAAAGAGTGCAACCGTAATTCCATTGTTAAATGCAGAGGAGAGAGCAGATAGGTGGGTAGAGTAATTGAAGGCCTCTATGAGGGGAAGATTTGTCTGATGTGACAGAAGAAGAAACAGAAGTCGATTCAGAATAGACAGGGGATCCAGTATTAGAATCAGAATTTAAGATAGCGCTGGTGGACTAAGATCAAATAAGGCAGAAGGGATCGATAACATTCCATCACAATTTCTAAAATTATTAGGGGAAGTGGAAAAAAACGACAATTCACCTTGGTGTGTAGAATGTTTAAGTCTGGAAATATACCGCATGACTTTCGGAAAAATAACATCCCCACAATTCCGAAGACTGCAAGAACTGACAAGTGCGGGAATTATCGCACAATCAGCGTAACAGCTCATGCATCTAGGTGGCTGACAAGAAAATATACAGAAGATTGGAAAAGAAAATTGAGGATGTTTTAGACGACGATCAGTTTGGCTTCAGGAAATATAAACGCACCAGAGAGGTAATTCTGACGTTGGGGTTGATAATGGAAGGAAGACTAAAGAAAAATCAAGACATGTTCATAGGATTTGTCGACCAAGAAAAAGGGTCCGGCAATGTAAAATGATGCAAGATCATCGAAACTCTGATAAAAATACGGGTAAGCTATAGGATGAGATGGGTAATATACAATATGTACAAGAATCAAGAGGGAATAACAAGAGTGGTCGACCAAGAACGAAATTCTCGGATTGAAAAGGGTGTAAGACAGGTATGTAGTGTTTCGCCCATACTGTTCAATCTGTACATCGAAGAAGCAATGATGGAAATAAAAGAAAGTTTCCGGAGTGGAATTAAAATTCAAGGTGAAAGGGTATAATGATACGATTCACTGATGACATTGCTATCCTGAATGAAAGTGAAGAAGTATTACATGATTTGCTGAATGAAATGAACAGTCTAATGAGTACAGAATATGGACTGAGAGTAAATCGAAGAAAGACGAAAGTAATGAGAAGTAGCGGAAGTGAGAACAGCGAGAAACTTAACACCAAGATTGACGGTCACGACGTAAGATGAAGTTAAGGAACTCTGCTACTAGACAGCAAAATAACTAGTGACGGAGGGGGCAAGGAGGACATCAAAAGCAGACTAGCACTGGCAAAAAGAGCATTCCTGGCCAAGAGAACTCTATTAGAATCAAATGTAGGCCTTAATTTGAGGAAGAAATTTCTGAGAATATACGTTTCGAGCACAGCATTGTATGGTAGTGAAACGTGGACTGTGGGAAAATCGGAATAGAAGCATTTGAGATGTGGAATCGGAAAGAAAAGCAATATGTGGGAAACACTGACAAGGAGAAGGGACAGGATGATAGGATATCTGTTAAAACATCTGGGACTGACTTCCATGAGGGCAAAACCTCTAGAGGAAGACAGAGATTGGAATACATCCAGCAGATAATTGAGGACGTAGTTTGCAAGTGCTGCTGTGAGATGGAGAGTTTGGCACAGGAGAGAAATTCATAGCGGGCCGCATCAAACCAGTCTGAAGACTGATGACAAAAAAAGAGGGGGGGGGGAGCAGTTTTCATTCTGGTTCCCAACTTTTGCTGTACCGTAATTTTGACATTAGACTTCCATATCTTGGCAACCGATGTAGATTTTTGTTGACTGACCAGTCATATGTTTTTTTATTGTCTTTACCGTGGCAACGGATAAAGCTTTCACAAAATAGCAGTATGACCGCTAATTACCTTCTTACAAAATTTGAACGGATTCAGATTTGAAACATAGAAGTTGCGGTATCGTGGAAAGATCGCTGCGCCGTACAAAAGTCGGTAACTCGCATTGATATCACACAAGTTAGCGATATCTCTTTGCAATCCACACAGACGAATGGGAGGCGCTGCGGATCCACACACACACACACACACACACACACACACACTCTCTCTCTCTCTCTCTCTCTCTCTCTCTCTCTCAATCAACTCCGCAGCGCCACTGCACGGAGGCCGATATAGAGCCGGGCAGAGGAAGGCCGTACGCTCCCTGTTCATGGCCTCTGATCAAGAAGACAACACTAACTAGTTACTGCTCACGTGTTTCTAACGTCTTATGTAGAACTGCGCTTTTGAACATAGTGAACTTTGTACAACAGAGGAGTTTAGTAAGACTGTGCATCAAGTGATGCTTTAATATTCATGACAGTTGTAAATATTCAGTACGTTTCTGTGGATATGGAATGCATATAGTTAATTAAATCTTTTTATCATTTTTGCACTAAAGTGAACTAATATTTCATACGTTGTAATTCCTATCAACCATCTACCGGAACAGTCATAGAATCTACAGTTACGACCAGACGACTAGTTTCGTCAGGTTATAACAGAAGTGGTGAGCTTAAAATAACTCACAAAAAACTATTTTTCGCAAGAATGCATTTTTATTCGTTTCATTCACTTTAAACCGTTTCCGCGCATTCAGTTCACGTAACAACGAACTTCACGTGTTACATTTAGCTGGACTTTAAACCACAGTACCTCGACAATGGATAAGATGTTTGTATATAAGGTAATTCATTTTGACTTCATCCATTTATGTACCTTTTTTTGCAACGTGATAACTGGTTCGCACAAATTTAAAGAGAAGAAGTGGCGCGATTCGAAATCCTTCGAGAAACACCTGCTCTTTGTATGAAAAATCCAAACGAAGCAATATTTTTTCAAATGGTTAAAACTTATCTTAGACCAAGGTCCGATACCCCGGTGGAACAAATTTGAAGTATCAGTCTCGCTTCAGTCCGGGGTCATTTAAGGGTGATTGCTTTTACACGTAAAATCCGAATTCTGTACATAAAACTGGTGCCGTTACCTGAGTATTAATTTCAGCCTAATTAAAATCTCTTGTAAAAGGAATAAAACGATTCGCACAATTTTTCCTGGGTGCCAGCTCCGGTTCGTCGTTCAAATCTTGCTTAATACTCTGTAACATAGCTACAGCAAAAGATATGTTCGAATGACTACACAAACGGCCGCTGGCCCGGGCTAAACCAAAAACTTTGTACCCAGTGTTCCTAGTTCAAACAGAAACCGAGTACAAAGATCCTCCAAACGGCGATTCTGAGCGCGGCCATTTCAAACAGATTGGTTGCAGCGCTTCCGCGCTTTAGTCATATGCAGAGAATCAAAAAGTATCTGAAGTGAATGAGATGCCATTCCCTGTATTTGAGATTGAGAAAGCGACGATACACTGAAACCAGACATTCTGCTTGCAAATCCTTCGCTCCCTGTTCAATCGTAGGAAGCAGGAGATCGAATGAAATGTTGCGAACTCTCTGAATTATAGGAGCTCTTTATCTTCGCTTTTTCGCATAGCGCCGATATCATGACATACCGAGAACCAGATCAGTGTGGGATAGATTTAAGGGGCATCTGTTAAAACACCCACTCGTCCAAATTTAGAAACTTCCGCGGTATTTGGCTAGTGTGATTTATGTATATCACACACCATCTGAATCAGAGCGCCCAAATCGGAATTTCAACCTGGAATCTGCATAATGCGAGCTGATTACACAATGATTGCGCAACACGTCACTCTTTTAGGTGAACTTTGCATATGGCGAGGAATTAGTTACCCAATCAAAAGCTCCATCGCAGTTCGCCCTACAGGAGAGTGGGTTACTCGTTCGTTCCATACGGTTGGCCCTGTTCGATCCTGCAGGGAAAGTCCATCCGCTAAGTGCAAGCATTAATGAAAAGTCACAGCGCTTCTAGGAAGAAGCGGTACCTCTGACGCATGTCTTGCGCTTAGAAAATTATGATGAACTTGCCATCTGTGTTCGGCTTTGTCATCTGCAATTTTCTCAACAGTACTTAATCATGGGGCACGTGGCCATTTCGTTCTGGTCTGCTAATGCAAGAATCGCTATTCGTCACATACGGAATTCCGTAAAGCGTCGATATATAATAATTACCTTATGTATCCCGTAAACCGCGCCACTGAAAAAGCTGTAACTCCCGCGCGGAAATCAGAAGGAACGAAATGAATACATAGTACATCTTTCTGAGTTACAAGGCCATCTTAACAAAGTGGAGACACATTTAAGAATTATGAAGTGGTGCAAGGTACTGAAATACTCAGAGAAACACGTATACGATAGCGCAAAAGACTTTAATCTATACTACTATCTTAAGACAAGTCGTAGTTACCAAAAATCTCGAAAAACTTTTGATCGATTTACTTAAAATTTTTACACGATACCCTGAGAACTTTCAGATGGACATATGCTGTATACTTTTTTAAACAACAGTGTACGGGTTTTCCATTAAAATTTACTGCGAGAAAGAAAATACTGTGCTATGAAAACTAGTGGTTGCTGTTTCTTCCTCACAGTCAGTTTTAACTACGATAAAAGGGCATTTAAACCAATATACAAATTGTGTCATCCAAATGTATTCTTTTTCCTTACATATAATTTTAAATAAAAACTGTAGACACAGCTATGTGCTGTTTTGTTTTCTTCTTCGCAGTCGGGTTTAGTGGAACACAGGAAAGTTGTACTTACGGTTATCCGATTATGATCAGAGTACTACTACGCAATCGGAATCGTCCGAACCTTTCTGTCCGTAGGTTAGAAATTATGCAGAATACTGTCATTGAAGCCACTATCCTTACACTTGCAGGAGAGGTCTCTAATACCTCATACACAAATGATCCCAACCAGTTTACCCACTGATTCAGCTCTCAATCAGGAACTAGTTGGCAATAACAATAAACAAGGCTAAAGATCAGAGAGAGAGAGGGGGGAGGGGATATGAACAGAGAGGTAGGAGGAGGAAATGGACTTAAAGAGGGAAGAGGAGGAGATGGACAGAGAGAGGGGGAGGTGGGGAGAGAGAGGGAAGTGAAGATGATGGATAGAGAGGGGGTGGCGGTGATGTACTGAGGAAGGCAAGGAGGAGAAGGACAAAGAGAGGGGGGGTGAGGAGACATGGACAGAGATGAGGGGAGAAGGAGATAGGACGTATATCCAGTTTCCATACATACTTAGCAATCGTGGCATATACAGCTTTCGCTAGTATGCAATATGCACAAAAACCTGGAAAGAACAGTAAGAATAAAAGACACAGGCGGTCAGGTTAAAAATGCCATAAGAGAGGTATGTAGTCTTTCGCCTCTAATGTTTAACCTGTACGTCGAAGAACCAATGAAGGAAAACAAAAAGGTTCACAAGTGAAATTAAATTTCAGAGCGAAGGAATATGAATGACAAGATGCCCTCTTTGAAAGAGGGGAAGAACTACGCGAGCTATTGAATTGGATGAACAGTCTACTCAGCACAGAAAAAATCGACAGAAAGTAAAAAGTAAATGAAAGAAGAAAGTATTGAAGGGCAGCAAAAGCGACATCAGCAGCAAACGGCAGAACTAAGAAAGACAGAAGAAGCAGACTAGCCTTGGGAAAGAGAGTACTCCTCGCTAAAAGAAGTCTGCTATTACCGGTTATAAGACTTAATTTGTTAATTTGGAAAGAAGTATGTAGGAACGCACGTCTGGAGCACAGAACTGTATGGAAGTGAATCATGCAAGTCGGGAAAACCAGAGGTGAAAAGAATCGAAGTGTATCAGATTCATTGTTGCAGGTGGACTGATAAGAAATGAGGACTAATACTTAATATTTTGAAGATTAAGACTCAGTTGCTCAAATTTTCTGGTCTTTACCAGGTTTCGGCTAAATTAATATAGCCTTCTCCAGACGCATAAAATTATTATAACATGCCAGAGTAGGGCACAGTCAACATTAGAATTAAAACCTATAGTACCGTGGTACCATGTCCAGTCCCGGCGTCTCTTCACCACGCGGTCGGTTGGCAGCGGCAACTACTTAGGCACTGGATATATGCTAAAAATTCTTAGAAATTAGGAGGTTCTTCGCGAAATTCACGAAGAAAGGTTTGTGAGAATCTCCAATTAAAATGAGGGACAGGATGATGGAACAAGTGTTAAGTCTGCAGGGAAGAGCCTCCGTTGGTCTAGAGGGAGCCGTAGAGGTAAAAAACAGTAGCGAGTGCGCGTCGCCTATGGATGTGGTAGACACCGGCGCCTTCAGATTATCTGATTGCCATAAATCGAAGGGACTAAGATCAAGTGAACGTGTTGGCCCTGCTACCGGGCCTCCTCGGTTAACATGACGTCCATTAAATTTTTGTATTAGGTACTGTCTTAAGAGTTATACAGTACAGTTTTCTAGGGTTTGCAGAGGGGCCTTAGTGGACAACATCTTGAAAGGAAATTTATCATCAGAGTGTGAAATAAGTACGACATCGGATCGCTTTTCAATCTCTCGTTTTAAAACATCCCCACACGGGACGCCGGCCGCGGTGGTCTCGCGGTTCTAGGCGCGCAGTCCGGAACCGTGCGACTGCTACGGTCGCAGGTTCGAATCCTGCCTCGCGCATGGATGTGTCTAATGTCCTTAGGTTAGTTAGGTTTAAGTAGTTCTAAGTTCTATGGGACTGATAACCACAGCAGTTGAGTCCCATAGTGCTCAGAGCCATTTGAACTAACCCACACGCAGACGACACATCCGACCTCAGGAGAACCAGTGTTTTCGGCACACGGAACGAGTTGGTTAACGGGATTTGCACTCTCAGCACTCTCCAGCGACCGTTGTCGGCTTTATTTGGATCTCAAAGCACACAGTTTCTGTACGAAACTGGACGCACGTAAAATAACAACGTTAATTCTGTTAGCGATTGTGGAATAAGCGCGGAGAAAATAGCGAAGAAGATTTTGGACTCGTCGACGGCTTGAACAGCGAACCGTTGGTAGATGAACACAGCATACATCTACATTTACCTGGATATTCCACAAATCACACTTAAGTTCCTGGCAGACGTTTCATCGAACCTCCTTCACAATAATTCTTTATTATTCCACTCTCGAATAGCGCTCGGAAAAACAAATACCTACTATATCTTTCCGCGCGAGCTTTGGTTTCCCTTATTTTATTATGATAGTCGTTGTCTCCCTATGTAGGTTGGCGCCAACAAAATATTTTCGCATTCGGAGGAGAAAGTTGATGATTGAAATTTCGTGAGAAGATTCCACTGCAAAGAAAAACGCCTTTGTTTTACTGGTGTCCATTCCGAGATCTGTACCATATTCGTGACTCTCCGCTGTTTTGCCCTAAACAAAACGTGCTGCTCTTCTGTGAACTTTCTCGATGTACTCCGTTAATCGTATCTGGTAAGGATCCCGCATCGCGCAGCAGTACTCCAAAAGAGCATGGACAAGCGTAGTGCAGGCAGTCTCTTTAGAAGATCTGTTTACATTTCCTAAGTGTTCTATCAATAAAACGCATACTTTGGTTTGCCTTCCCCCACAAAATTTTCTGTCTGTTCCTTCCAATTTACGTTGTTCGTAATTGTATTTTCTAGGTATTTAGATGAATTTGTGGCCTTCATATTGACTGCTTTATCGTGTAACAGAAGTTTAACGGATTCCTTTCAGCACTCATGTGGATGACCTTACAGTTTTCGTTATTTACAATCAATTTTCAATTTTCGCACCATTTGGAAGTCTTTTCTAAATCGTTTTGCTATTTGTTTTGGTCTTCTGATGAGTTTACTGCACGATAAACGACAGCAACATCTGCAAACAACCTAAGTCGGCTGCTCAGATCGTCTCCTAAATCATTTACGTAGATAAGGAACGGCAGAGAGCCTATAACACTACCTTGGGGAACGCGAGAAATCACTTCTGTTTTACTCGATAATTTTCCGTCAGTTACTACGAACTGTGACCCCTCTGACAAAGTCTCGAATCCAGTCGCATAACTGAGACGATATTCCACAAGCACGCAATTTCACTAAAAGCCCTTTGTGTGGTACAGCGTCAAGTGCACTCGTACGGATTTGTGGGCAGCCCTGCAGGATTCATGGTGACAGTTCCCTCCAGCACTACTTCAGATATTAGTGGAGTCCATGCCACGTCGTGTTGCAGCACTTCTGCGTGCTTGAATTTCTCACGTGCAACGATCTGACTGGCTAATTTCAGTGTTATTCAACTCGCAAATGGTGCAACGTGTCGGAACTTATTCTTAACAGTTTTTTTCTCAGCACGAGGGAGATGTTCTGAGTAATTTGGTACGACTCACCCTTAGTTGCCATCGCGCATCTTGCAGAGTTAATCCAGGTCATTCCATTTGTCACTACCATTTCTCTTTGCATATGAATTGCACTGAAAATATCTGCACTGAAATTTAAATGTCGCCAGTACGCACCGTGCTTCTTGTTTGGAAACAAACGTGTCCCATCCACTTATTGCAACTAATGTTGACAACAGTAAAGACCACTTTACTCTTCGCCCTGAAGCTTGCATCCGGTGCTACTGAATTCTGTCTGGGATGTTTTTTCTTATACGTTAACAGCGATACACACCAGCAGGAATAGGTTTACAGACGAAAAGTTGGCTTAAATGTACATCGTACATGGGTTTATTGAATGCAATGGGGGACCGTCGGAACGACGCATACAGAACTGTCGCATTGGAATGAGTGCATACAATATTAGAGGATGTTTGACTGTTGTTAAGGTATTTTCGCAGAAACAGAAGAAACTGGACAACAAACCCTGTAAATCTTTTCTTTATTACAACGACCTATTGGAAACCACGGGTCACTTGTACCAAAACACAATAATACCTTTCCATAGTTAGGCTATTATTACGATGAGGTCGTCAGTCCCGAAGGCATTAATAGAGTTACTTGCTACCCTGGGAAGGGATGTTTACATGTTGTTACCATCCGGAGTCAGTTTTTTTTTTTTAAACGAGGCCTGGGACTGGCACTCGTGGAGAAAAGGTTAAAAAGGTTTGGTTATGTAAAGAGAATGAAAGATGAAAGAATATCAAAAGGAACGATGAAAGCCAAGTTTGAGGGCAAGAGAAAGCGAGATGGATTGACTACAGCTCGAGATGAAGGAATCTGGACTGGAGCAAATTGTTACAGAAGAATAATGGTGCAAAGACGCAGGAAAGTGCAGGATTTCCATTAATATTCCAACCAGGCCTGATGCTGAATAAAGGAGAAACGAATACGACGGCTGTTTAGAGAAATATTACTGAAAAAAACTCCGAACTTTTGTCGATTCCACTCTGCGTCGCGAACAGGAACCGTTCTGTAGCACTCCTGTAGAGTGCTCCCGAAATTAATTTTACATCTGACGATTTAGTCCCGTTAAGGACGACGTGTTAATTTCTGAATCCAGTGGCAAATCGGGTAACCTCCAGTTTTGTCGACTGAAATACGCTAAAAAACTGTTTCGAATGCCTTCCGAAAGTCAAGGAATACGTCGTCAAGTTCGGAGCTGTTCAGGATCCCTTGGATGAACAGGGCGCCTACGGGTCAATTAAGGATTCGTCGTCGTCGTGTGTCGTCTAGCAGCTGCGCCCTCGGCCTGCGATAAGTGAAAGGCTTTTAATTGGGGCCATGGGCGTGATTTTCCCGGCGCCCACGCCTCCTCGTAAGTCTCCATTTAGATCGGATGGGCCCATCCCTCTCCAGTGGCCGCTTCCTCTGACCGCTACAGCCGCACGTGGCGTCTTCAGCTGCCGCCGGTCCCAGCTTGACTTCCGCGGCGGCAGCTGATCCGCATAGGAGGGGCAGCTTGTCGGCTGATACGGTTAACCGGTGAGTGGTGGGCTGCCTCCGGTTGTCTCCGGGATTACCGTAGGAGGTGACGGGCAATAGAGGGTCAGGCGAAGCAAACTGACCACAAGAGGGTCGCATGATGAGTTAGCTACGAGTGCGCTACGAACGGCTATTAATAATAAAAAAAAAAAGAATGGCCTCTCTCATTTGACGAAAAAGGGAGAACAATGTTTCATGATGTGTGTTTACTGTGTCGTGATACATTTGCTGCATTTGCTGTGATGACACTTTTAAGGAGGCACTCACTGGAATGTTTAACTCAGTTTGTATTGTTATTGGATTAACCGCCAATTGGGGAAACCTACTATGGATTGCGGCTGCAATATTCTGCAGGGTTAATAACGCCTTTCTGGATTCCTTCTCTTTATTTTCTGTCTCACTCTCTTTGTTACTCACCTCTAGCTGTATTAAGAATTTTGTTATTTCATCCATTATATCTGCACAAGTTTCTGTAAATTCACCTCGTTCCTGTGCTCCTTCCTCCTTTCTCTATTCTTCTTTGCTTCCTTTCACTCATTCCTTTGCGCATTCAACTTGCTTATTCGCACATTACTTTGCTTCTATTTCCCTGTAATTTTGAACCTGATAGGACCACCTATGTGATGTCTCATCCCTTCTTTAGCCACCTAAATACAGATACACTGACCGAGCGAAGTGGCGCAGTGTTTAGCACACTGGATTCGCATTCAGGAGGACGACGGTTCAATCCCGCGTCCGGCCATCCTGATTTAGGTTTTCCGTGATTTTTCTAAATCGCTCCAGGCAAATGGCTGGATGGTTCCTTTGAAAGGGCACGACCGACATCCTTCCCCTTGCTTCCCTAATCCGATAAGACAGATGACCGCGCTGTCTAGTCTCCTTCCCCAAACAAGCCCAACCCATCCCAACCAACCCAACAGATACATTCAGCTGCCTCGCCCCCGCACCTATATTTACCTCATTCGGTCACCAGCCTCACTATAAGAGATTCACTCTTGTATGACGACGGCATTTACGTAAGTATAAATCGCAGGCTCCTCTGACAGTCGTACATTTGTTTCAGGCGACTTCGAGCAAGCGTATAGTTCAGAAAATGCAAGACACAACGCTATATTAATCTTTATTTATTATTACCATTGGTTTCGGTAAAACACCGTCCTCTCGGCATCTGTATCACCGAAAGGAAGAAAAAACAGCTACAGAAAAAATATACACAAACATCGTTAGGCTCATGGGTGAACACAGATTAATATGTACGAACAAACGCTAATATTACACGCTTGTCATTGCACTTACTGACTAGGAAAAACACGTTTTAAATATAAACTCTTGATAATGCTGCTTCTTTAGCACGGTAGCAAATGGTCTAAAATACAATAAGCAGCGACTCACTGGATAGCAACTGAAAAATGGTCGCGATGTAGTGAGCACATAGACGAAACAGATACCAAAGATGGAGGTCAACAGTACAGAGAATAAACATACTGTACTCGTCATAGCCCTTTTTGCATATATTGTCTGATAATAAAAATACAGAATCACAACCTTTGTTTGATAGTTCCAAGTTCATTACAAAACCCAGAGACAAGTAAGTATTAAAAAATACAAAGAAAATTAATCAGAAGTCGAATTAAAGAAAACCGTGGATAAAAATAATTACAAAGTAACAGTCGCTAGTATGACAATTTTAAGTTAGTTGTAACACTATCAAACAAAATAAACATAAAACATTTTGGCATAATCAGCTTTTAAAAACATACAGCATTACACCAGTATTTCAATATGTTTCACAGATGTGTCTACCTCCTAAAATTTGTCAAGAAGTTACGTTTTTGGATTAACTCTATAAGTTGGATCAAATAATCTATTTTGCTTGATACTCCCCCTTACACATTTTGTGTTGTTGATGTACCTTTATACTTATGTAGGTTCTGTACTCAACAGCCTTTGCTTTAGTTCCAAAGTTTTATCAAAATTTTCACTGATAGTATAGCAATTTCTTTTGTTCTGATAAAATGGAGGTTATTTAGATCCTTGTCAGTATACAAGGCTTAGATTTTGCAGTGTATATAAATTTATCATTTTAGGTGTGTTTAACTTACACTATTTCCGTCTCTCACAGCATATGTGATAGGTGCATTGACATGGATATTTTCGTATCTTTTAAATGTTTCTGATGACTTTTGTCTTATTGATTTTTCATATTAATTATTTTTCATTCATCAGAAATTGGTAGTGTTGTCGTTGTATCGATTAGGTTTTTGTAAAGAAACGCCTGGCGGTAATTTACTATATTTACAAATTTGTATTTTACTATATGACCTACTTGTGTTACTAGTTGTACACGCCGTACTTGGTTGTTTCGCAGGGTGTTACCTGTAAATTTTCTGTGGTGACCTGATGTGATCAGTTAGTGCAGGAGGCGATCTATAATTCTGTATTGTATTCTTCTTTTGCAAACCAATTTATTTGCCAAGATCGCTATGTAAACACAATTACTGATTACTGGTTTCAGCAATATGTATGGCCACAATCAGATCCATAAAACCAGGTAGTGGTAGCTACAACATACGAGGTGTGGCTAGAAAAAAACCGGACTAGTACTGGTGAAACAATAAAACGAATGCAATAAGGCTGAAAGTCGCGTGGCCTGTCACGTGACTCTCGCTCCGCCTACTGCTCGAGTTTCATCTGCCTCCTGCACTCAGTCTGCCCGTGGCGTCTGTTTTAAGTAGTTGACGTTTTGTCTGTGCGTCGGAAAATGTTGAGTGTACAGAAAGAACAGCGTGTTAACATCAAATTTTGTTTCAAACTAGGAAAATCTGCAAGTGAAACGTTTGTAATGTTACAAGTGTACGGCGATGATTGTTTATCGCGAACACAAGTGTTTGAGTGGTTTAAACGATTTAAAGATGGCCGCGAAGACACCAGTGATGACACTCGCACTGGCAGACCATTGTCAGCAAAAACTGATGCAAACATTGAAAAAATCGGTAAACTTGTTCGACACTTTCCTTGTCAACTCCTGTTAACTCAGACACTGCTCTGATTGTTAAACGGCGATCTTGTCGAACAAGTTTACCGATTTTTTGGAATTGTAATAGTAGCGATTGTTACTTCGTAATTACTTTTGTCAAAGGTTTTGTTTGATTCGATTTCTTCGTTTCGTAAGTTGTATAATTAACTTGGAACTGTCGTAATAAAATTGTGATTCTGTACTTTTATCGTCAAAGAATGTGCGCAAAGAAGGTTATTTCGAATACAACGAGTATTGTTAAGTCTCTGTGATGTTGACTTTTATGATCAAATCATCTTTGGTATCTGTTTTGCCTGTATGCTCACTAAATGACGATAAGTTTTCAGTTGCTGTCTAATGGGTTTCTGTTTATTCTGTGTTAGAACGTTTATAACCGTGGAAAAGATGCACCTTTATGAAGAGTTTATAGTTAAAATGTGCTTTTTCCATGTCAGTAAGTGTAATAAAAAGGGAGTAATATTGGTCGTTTTTCGCAAGTCTTAATCTGTGTTCACTCAGTAACCTAACGATGCTTGAGAACATTTTTTCTGTAGATGGTTCCCTCAGACTGTCGCGAAGGTCTAGCTTCCGTACATAGGATCAATGACCATCAGGGATATCAACGCTGGGAGGTTGACAACTGTAAATAAAAGTAGGCCAACAACTCTTCCATTCACTTTCATCTGTCTCATACATGGATTATGGCAGCTGAAACAGAAACGACAACGCAAAAAGGAAAAGATTGTCCGTTAAAGCAACACGCCAATGTAAATTAAAAGTTAAGGTTTTTCATTAGTCTCAGTTAATTAACGGCTCTACTCTTTTACACACTTCTAAACGCAAAGTTTAGTTTAACCTCAGCATCACCTTTAGATACACCGCGTCCCTCATGAAAATTGGTTACCTTAACCGAAAACCAGTGTCTTCCGTTCCTCTACCGTGCAGAATTCCTTCCTGATATGAAACTTTCTGGCAGATTAAAACTGTGTGCCGGGCCGAGACTCGAAATCCGGACCTTTGTCTAGGCAAATTTAGTCACGGTCCGGCACACAATTTTAATCTGCCAGGAAGTTTCATATCAGCGCACACTCCGTTACAGAGTGAGAATCTCATTCTAGAATTCCTTCCTCCCACCTGCAAACAAACTATAGCGTATTCCCTACGGCACTTCGCCCCCCTTTCGCTGCAGACACCCCGTCTTCCCGCTGTCCGCTGCGCCAGTTCGAAGTCTCAACATGTTCCCTCGCGTTGATTCCACGCTATCGCTCTTGCCGCAGTCCGCGCTCAGCAGTCACTTCTGCGGCCACCTGCACCAGACTAAACACCGGCTGTCTGCGGTACCCGCCCCTTTCTCCACATTCGGACACGCTTTTCACTTTCTTACTCTTTGTAATTAGCGGCCCCACAAAAAAAAAAAAAAAAATACTAGCTGCCATTGGTCATTCGGCTCTTGCGCCGCCTCCCACTACTGTGCTAGGTCCTCCCAGAAGACTTTCCTATACGAGTGAACATTAGCAAAACCGACAAACTGCAGGGACGGATTCCTGACTGGAAATGGAGGAAGAAAGGTCGTATGAACATGTGTCCGGAAATGCATCGTTACGACGGTAGATGACGCTGACCACGTGCAGTGTGTGTCTTGTTTGTTGCAGGCAGCGTATTATAAGCAGAGAATAGTTCGGTATTAACGCCGGGAACCAGCGGAGACGGTGTTTGTACGGCCAGGCAGATGGAAACGATCAAGAGGAAGCACGGCCATACCAAAACAAGTACTTTCACAGACACCAAACACACCACACAATGTTTTTTCAAGCCCTTTTTGGGCGTTTGTGTGATCATGGGTTCTTTCACAGAGACAGACGTGCAGAAAGGTGGCGGACTTTGCGTAAACCAGATCTGGAGGACCGGGTTCTACAGCATATTGAGACTAACCCTACTACAATCTCTAGGCAAATGGCCCGCCGCGCGACCGCAACGGTCGCAGGTTCGAATCCTGCCTCGGACATTGATGTGTGTTATGTCCTTAGGTTAGTTAGTTTTAAGTAGTTCTAAGCTGTAGGGGACTGATGACCTCAGCAGTTAAGTCCCATAGTGTTCAGAGCCAAATGGCCCGCCAACATGGTGTAAGTCAAAGTACGATTATCTATATCCTGCATGACAGCCATTACTGTGCCAGTCACCTGCAACAACCGCAAGGATTATCAGCAGTGGCTTTTCCTCTACGGGGAGGATTTTGTTGATGTTTTTTGCACCAGACCCCCACAATTATGGGATTTCTGTCGTCAGTCCTCTTTACCGACGAATCAGCCTTCACTAGAACTGACATCATCAATCTGCATAAGCTTCATCTACATGTTACAGACAATCCTCGTGGAACTGTTGAAGCGTCTCATCAGCATAGTTCAACGTAGACGGGCAGGGATTCTTGGCGACCACGTACTTGGACCGGTCATAATTCCACAACGCCTCGACGGAGGAACGTAGCTGGGCTTCCTGCGGATACTCTGCCTGAGCTGCTTGAGAATGTGCCTTTGGCAATACGACAGGTTATGTGGTTACTGCATGACGGAACACCACCAAACTTCCGCATTATAGATCGCCGACAATTTAACGTTTTAGAAGTAGGGCTGTTGATAAATTATCGATTTTTCGATATATCAGTAGTTTTTTTCCAAAATATGTCGATATGTGTTGGCGACATTTTTCCAGCGTAATATCAAATGGTTCAAATGGCTCTGAGCACTATGGGACTCAACTGCTGTGGTCATCAGTCCCCTAGAACTTAGAACTACTTAAACCAAACTAACCTAAGGACATCACACACACCCATGCCCGAGGCAGGATTCGAACCTGCGACCGCAGCAGCAGCGCGGCTCCGGACTGGAGCACTTAGAACCGCACGGCCACCGCGGCCGGCTCCAGCGTAATATCGATAGATCGACATTGAGAGAACAGTATCGATTACTGATGTTTTTATTCTTGTACTATACTTTTTTCACCATTTTCGGTAAATGTCTGAAATTGTTCGTTTGAAATTGTAGTAGGACATAATTGTACTCTCACTGTGTGAAGGAGTTATTACTTTTTGAGCTTCCATTACGTCCAGTCTCGTGTGAAGCAACTATAGGTGGTATAAAGTAGTAGTCCAATAGCACTAAGTGATGACGGTGTGGATAGAATGACAAGATTTCCGATGTGAAGACATAGCACACCATTTGCTTAAAAAATAAGTTTTAACACTACTACTGTGCCCTTTCTTCGCATTGACATTTTACAAAAACAGTTGCTGAAAATGATGAACAAAAATCTGAATGACAAGACTGGTCTTTGCACTGAGCGGAGATGTGTGAGAAGAAACTCTGACGTTTCGGCGCTCGTTGCTACCAACAGAAACATTTAACTTCACTATGCAATTTTGACACTACAACTGCTAATTCGCTGGCGTTTACAGAAATAAAAAAAAGGGAATTCGTCATGAAGTGACTCGGAGAAATCCAATATGTGACGAAATCGAACGACGGACCTATCGGACACATTTTATTGTGCGACCTGCAAGCAGTTACCATTGTTAGCAAAACAGTTATCGCCAAACGTGAACGTGCATCGTTTCCTTTCATTTCTTGCTCTAAGGTGAATAGCAGGCTACTAGCTTATTGATGTATCTAATAATAAATCAGTACTTAAATATACAACTCTAAAACTGGCAGTATATTTACAATGTGCAGCCCACTCCAGGCAAATGCCGGGATGGTTCCTCTGAAAGGGCACGGCCGACTTCCTTCCCCATCTTTCCCTAATCCAATGAGACCGATGACCACGCTGTCTGGTCTCCTTCCCCAAAACCAACCAACCAACCAACCAATGTGCAGCCGACACGTTTTTGACCGGTACGTCGATATTATTTCCGTCGATATATCGATACTTTTCTAATATGTACAATGCCGATGATGATATTTTTTAAATATCGATATATCGGATTCCAGATATTTTTAAAAATATCAACAGTCCTAGACAGGACGCGGAGATCCTGTAGCATGGCTTGCTACATCACCAGACTTGAACCTCCTGCATTTTTACTTTTCGGCCAACTGAAAAGCGTTGCATATGCTGAACCAGCTCCTGATTTGCACACCCTTCAACAGCCTGTTCACGACGCCTGCGACGCTATTCGGAGAGAAGCCACAACGTGCAAAAGACTGCGGCAGTCCATGATGCGACCTGTCAACGTGCATTGCATCGCACGGAGGCCGCTTCGAACATTTCTTGCGACGTGGATGAGATGCAGATCTGAGTTGTGTTCCGTGACTATTTGTTGTCGTTGCACGCACACCGTCCATTTCCAGACACATGTTCATAGGAATTTTCTCCCTCCATTTCCAGTCAGGAATCCGTTCTTGTAGTTTTTCGGTTTTATAAGCGTTCACCCTGTATAACCGTCGTCCGGAAACGAGGGAAGAAAAAAGAAGAATTTGCAGCAATAAACCCACATCCGTATCGCGTTTGCAAATAGTCTCGGAATCCCGTAACATATATGACAGTGGACTTGTTTACTTCGTTGCGTGCGGCGATCGTATGGCTTCTGTATTCCTGCCTTCCGGCTTCACCATGTCGCTGCACGATACACACCTCTTTCACCAGGAACCAACAGCCAGGCTGATATTCGCCGTGCAGCCGAGATGCGGCAGCAATACACAGCAGGTTTCCGCGGATGGCATTTAACCCAAGAATGATAAGACTCTGAATTAAACATTCCGATGGAATTCCTCCTAAATGTACCATCATGCTTTATCCATGTTCTTCCAAGTACTATGAAGAGTGTGATGGTGATTACTTTCCACATTACGTACCACATAGAGCATTATTTTTCCTGAGAATGCTGTTGTATTATGACCACGAAATATACACTTCAAGGAAAAAAATACGCACCACGAAGTAATTAACCGGATGGGACCGAAAGGGGTAAGTGTTATGTGCATGCGCAAACAAACAAATTATTACAGTTTCAGAGAAACTGGATGATTTATTCAATAGAAATAGATTTACAAATCGAGCAAATCAATAACTCGTTGGTCCACTTCTGGCCCTTATGCGAGCACTTATTCGGTTTGGTACTGATTGATAGAGTTGTTTGATGTCCTCCTGATAGATCGTACCAAATTCTATCTACCTGGCTTCAAAATTGCGAGCTGACTGGAGGGCCCTGCCGTAATACTCCAAACGTTCTCAATTGGAGTGAGTTCCGCTGACCTTGCTGACCACTCTCGCCCTGTGCGGACGGGCATTATCTTGCTGAAATATAACCCTAACATGGTTTACCGTGAAGGGCAACATATTGGGGCGCAGAGTATCGTCGACGTGCCGCTGTGCTGTAAGGGTGCCGCGAATGACCTATCACTTGTTTTTCCTTTTCCTTTCGTTAAAAGAAACGAAAATATAACAAAGAGATTATAATTTGTACACCAGCTCAGATCACGAGAGGCTGTGGATTTTTTTCCTAATGTACTATTACACTTTGAAGAAGTACTTGCATAAAATTTCTATGTTACCTTCAAGATAAGGTGCGCTCAGATCGTGTGCGTCGACCTTTTCTTGACGAGCAAGTGAGTAAATGAAAAACAGACTTTCATTTATTCCTTTTGAGTTATCATTTGGGCTTTTCAATTTGTTTTCGACAGCAGTTGTTATCATACCACCTTAGCATTGATTGAAACACATTATTTCACTATGTTCACCACTTTGTTAAAAATAGAATATGTTCGACAATTTTCTTACTCAACAGTGACGCCGATCTAATGCGCTCAGTATTCTTTCAAAAGACTGTTAGTTATCTCAGTACTTCTACAGCACTCCGGTAACAATCGCTGTCGTCTCTTTCACGTCCACTTTTTAGCCGTCCTAAGCTTTTACTGTCGCTACTCTGCCGTCTCCTCCAACGGTCTTAGTGTCTCTGTTATGCACGCTGTCTCGTCCGCCATTTGTACCGCATGATTTGACGTAATTTACTGACGAGTGCAATATTCTTTCAAACAAATTCCTTAAATTCCTTTTATGGTTCAAATGGCTCTGAACACTATGGGACTTATAACATCTGAGGTCATCAGTCCCTTAGAACTGCTTAAGCCTAACTAACCTAAGGACATCATACAGATCCATGCCCGAGGCAGGATTCGAACCTGCGGCCGTAGCAGTCGCGTGGTTCCGGACTGAAGCTCCTAGAACCGCTCGACCACCGTGGCTGGCAATTTCCTTTCATCAGCGATGCTTTAATTTATCAATTTTCTACATAAGACTTGGGTCGAGGTCAGGACGAATTTATCTGTTCATTTTTTGACTCGTTTGGGCCACCAGTGGAAGACGGTGCTTGTGCTACTTCTGTGTGGTTGTAGTCCGCCACTTCCGCGTTCCTTCGTGAAGTTTAGTAGCTGTTGCCTTGTTAGTATAATGAGCTTTTCTGTCAGGCCAGCACTCCTTTATTCTCCTGCTGAACTGTTATCTTGAATTCCTCGTGCAGTACCTTGGTTAACTTCTGTAAGGGCTGTTACTAACGGTTTGGTTTCACTAACTAAATGGTAGACACCCCTGTTAGTTATTATGCCTTGTTTTATATCTACTCCTGCAAGGTCTTCCTCCATTTACTTGATACGCAGGGATCCAGTAGCTTTACCCTAGTTGGCTACTTTGAAGATTTTATAGGGCAACTTGGGGTGGTTCATTCTGTACAGATGGTCATGGAAAGTTCGTCGTCTGCTTGTGATGACATCGATGAGACGTTTTGGTTTGTACCGTCATCTCTCATCTGATAGGATCCTTAGTTCCACTGGTTTTCTCCGGATTTTTTCCCCTTGTGATTCGGCGACTGTTGTCGGGTTCTTCTTGGCTACGAGTAGGCACTGCACTGCATGGAGGAATGAACATCAGTCTACTGTGTTATAGTGCCTGAGTTTAATATTAATCGACAGATGTTTCGAACCGTAAATTTTTCTGCAAGCAAGTCTATCTAGGAGTTTAATTTTCCTTTGTTCGAGAGCTACCGTTCCTTGAGATCATCTGAGATCCATTCTTCAAGGTACTTTTCGATTTTCGTTGCCTTGAATTGCTTGGAAGCGCTGACTCTCTTTGTTCTAGGGGTGTTTTTAATATTGGGAATGAATTCGACATTTCCGGTGTAAATCAATAGACCTGTTTTCTCTCCTATTAAATGCCGTGCCTGGAGCTGCATAGAAGTTTTTTGTACGTACTGGCTGGTTATATCTGAAGTGCAGCTACTCACGGCAGTCCAGTGTGGTCTTTAATTATCGTGTGGCAGCGAAACATGGTAGATATGCTCACGCGTTAATTGGGAATCAATTCATGCTGGAAGAAAATTCGTTCCAATTTTGGTCACCAGGTGGAAATGTAGCGCTGTACAGGATCCCTTTGATGTTTTCATACGATAATTACACTGAAGAGCCAAAGAAACTGGTACACCTCCCTAATATCGTGTAGGGCCCCGCGAGCACGCAGATGTGCCACAACACTACGTGGCATGGACTCGACTAATGTCTGAAGTAGTGCTGGAGGGAACTGACACCATGAATCCTGTAGGGCTGTCCATAAATCCGTAGGAATACGAGAGGGTGAAGATCTCTCTGAACAGCATGTTGCAAGGTATCACAGATATGCTCAATAACGTTCATGTCTGGGGAGTTTGGTGACCAGCGGAAGTGTTTAAACTCAGAAGAAAGGTCCTGGAGCCACTTCTAACCATTCTGGAAGTGTAGGATGTCTCATTGTCCTGCTGAAATTGACCAAATCCGTCGGAATGCACAATGGACATGAATGGATGCTGGTGATCAGACAGGATGCCTATGTACGTGTCAGATGTCAAAGTCGTATGTAGACGTATCAGGGGTCCCGTATCACTTCAACTGCACACGCCCAACACCATTACAGAGCACAGCTTTAAGAGTCCCCTGCTTACGTACTCGTCTCACCAGTCAATATGTTTCCAGTCATCAACAGTCCAATGTTGGTGTTGATGGGGCCAGGCGAGGCGTAAAGCCTTGTGTCGTGCAAATGGCTCTAAGCACTATGGGACTTAAAATCTGAGGCCATCACTCCCCTAGAACTACTTAAACCTAGCTAACCTAAGGACATCACACACATCCATGCACGAGTCTGGATTCGAACCTGCGACCGTAGCGGTCGTGCGGTTCCAGACTGAAGCGCGTAGAACGGCTTGGCCACATCGGCCGGTTGTGTCGTGCAGTCATGAAGGGTACAAGAGGGGGCCTTTGGCTCCGAAAGCCCAAATCGATGATGTTTCGTTGAATGGTTCGCACGCTGACACTTGTTGGTGACCCAGCACTGAAATGGTTGCACTTCTGTCACGTTGAAGGTTCTTTTGTCATGTTAAACCATTCTCTTCAGTCGTCGTTGGTCCCGTTCTTGCAGTATCTTTTTCCGGCCGCAGAGATGCGGACATTTGATGTTTTACCGGATTCCTGATTCACGGTACACTCCTGAAATGGTCGTATGGGAAAATCCCCACTTCATCGTTGCCTCGAATATGCTGTGTCCCATTGCTCGTGCACCGACTATAACACCACGTTCAAACTCACTTAAGTAACCTGCCATTGCAGCAGCAGTAACCGATCTAACACTGCGCCAGACACTTCTCTTACATAGGCGTTACCGCCCGCATCGCAGTTTTCTGCCTGTTTACATTTTTCTGTATTTGAATGCGTATGCCTATACCAGTTTCTTTGGCGCTTCGGTGTATAATTCAGAGTCGACCTCAGTGAGTGACTGCAGCTTAATTATAACTAGCCGGTAGTTCTCCAGTAAAGTCAGGTCATCAGAAGAAGCCAGTCATGGAATTCTTCGGTTCAGTATTCATTTACCCACACACAAGTTTTAATTGTGTTTCAATTCCCCGAAATAGAAACATAAGGTGACAACGAATCCGAAGAATTTTTTTGAGTTATCGATCTTCTGAATGATTTGATGTGGCCAGCCACGAATTCCTGTCCTGTGCCAACCTTTCCATCTCAGAGTAACACTTACAGCTTACGTTCCTGTATTCCAGCCTCTGTTTACCTCTATAATTTTTACCCTCTACAGCTCTCTCTAGTACCATGCAAGGCCTTCTGTGATGTCTTAACAGGTGTCCTATCATTTTGTCCCTTCTTCTTGTCATTGTTTCCCACACATTTCTTTCCTCGGCGATTCTGCGGAGAACCTACTCAGTCCTTATCTTATCAGTCCACCTAATTTTCAACATTCTTCTTTAGCACCACATCTCAAATACATCGATTCTGTTCTATTCTGCTATTCACACAGTCCATGTTTCACTATCCTTCAATGCTGCGCTGCAAACGTACATTCTCAGAAATTGTTTCCTCAAACTAAGGCCTATGTTTAATGTCAATAAAGTTCTCTTAGCCAGGAATTCCCGTTTTGCCAGCGCTAGTCTGTTTTTGTGTCCTCCTTGCTCCGCCTGCAATAGATTATTTTCCTGGCTAGGTAGCAGAAACTTCGTCTACCTCCTGATCACCAGGTACGATATTCTCATTTATGACAGTTTTCTGGTGTTCTCTTCTATTTACTCTCAATCCATATTCTGTACTCGTTGGACTGTCCAGTCCATTCAGCAGATTCTGTAATTTTTCTTCACTTTCACTGAGAAGAGCAGTATCGTCACTGACATCTTTTCACTTTCCGTGTTAGTCGCACTCTTGAGCCTCTCTTTTATTTTGGTCATTGTTTCTTCGACGTATAGATTGAACAAGGGGACGAAAGACTACATCCCTAGAATGAAATTTTCACTCTACAGTGGAGTGTGCACTGATACGAAACTTCCTGGCAGGTTAAAACTGTGTGCCAGACCGAGACTCGAACTCGGGACCTTTGCGTTTTGTGGGCAAGTGCTCTACCAACTGAGCTACCCAAGCACGACTCACGCCCCGTCCTCACAGCTTTAATTCCGCCAGTACCTCGTCACCTACCTTCCAAATTTCACCGAAGCTCTCCTGCGAACCTTGCACAACTAGCACTGCTGGAAGAAAGGATATTGCGGAGACATGGCTTAGCCACAGCCTGGGGGTTGTTTCTCGAATGAAATTTTCACTCTACAGCGGAGTGTGCGCTGATGTGAAACTTCCTGGCAGGAGAGCTTCTGTGAAGTTTGGAAGGTAGGAGACGAGATACTGGCGGAATTAAAGCTGTGAGGACGGGGCGTGAGTCGTGTTTGGGTATCTCAGTTGGAAGAGCACTTGCCCGCGAAAGGCAGAGTTCCCGAGTTCGAGTCTTGGTCCGGCACACAGTTTTAATCTGCCAGGAAGTTTCGACTGCATCCCTGTCTTACACACTTTTTAATCCGTGCACTTCGTTCTTGGTCTTTCGAAGATACAGTCATCTTATAACAGTGGTACAGTAAGTACCCTCGGCCACATACCTCACGTTGAATTGCGGAGACCGCTACGGTCGCAGGTTCGAATCTTGCCTCGGGCATGGCTGTGTGTGATGTCCTTAGGTTAGTTAGGTTTAAGTAGTTCTAAGCTCTAGGGGACTGATGACCTCAGATGTTAAGTTCCATAGTGCTCAGAGCCATTTGAACCATTTTTGAATTGTGGAGTATAGATGTTGATATACAGGGTGAAAAGTATTTAAACCGACAAACTCTGGGAGGTTGTAGGGGACATCAAAACAAATATTTTTCCCTAATGTCATTTTTTCCTATGAGGTGTATTTAAACCGGTAGAGGAAGATTTCTCTGGCGGTAAATTAATTAAACCAACGAACACTTTTCCATTTTTTATGACCAAGAGACAGGACATTAACACAACCCAATTTCAATTACAGTAGATTTTCAAAAATGCGTCCATTGACACGTAAACCAAGGTTACACCGTCGGATCATATTCTGTCCGACACGGGCAAAAACCCCAGAAGTACCTGAATTGTTCCTGCTGCTGCTAATATACGGGCAACCAGATCCTCTTCTGATGCAACAGGAGTTGCGTAAACAAGGTTGCCCATCTCTCCCCACACAAAAAAAGTCCAGAGGGGACATATCTGGGGATCGAGCAGTCCATGCTACAGTACCACCTCTGCTAATGCACATTTCTGGGAACCGTCGGTCCAGGAATCGACGCACACGATGACTGAAATGTGCCGGCGCCCCGTGATGTTGGAACCACATGCATTGTCTTGTAGGGAGCGGGACGTCTTCCAGCAATTCTGGCAATGCTCTGGCGAGAAAATTGTAATAGTGTCTGCCATTTAATGGCCTAGGTAGCAGATAACGGCCCAATTAAACAGTCCTCAACAACACCGACCCACACATTAATGAAGAACCGCACTTGATGAGCGCTAGTAACTGTGGCATGTGGGTTATCCTCAATCCAGACATGCGAACTGTGCATGTTGAAGACTCTATCACCCCCGAACGTTGCTTCATCGGTAAAGAACACAGAGAATGGAAATGTAGGATGCATTTGACACTGTTCCAGGTACCACTGCGAAAAGTGTGCTCTGGGTGGATAATCAACTGGTTCCAGGTTGTGGGCACGCGGTAAGTGAAATGGACGTAACGATTGCTCTCGAAGGACTGTTCTTACATTCGTCTGATTCGTCCCCATGTTACGTGGAATTGCACGAGAACTGGTTGAAGGATCCCGCTCCACATGCTGCAAGACAGCCTCCTCAAATTGCAGCGTTCTTACCGTGCGCCGGCGTCCACGTCCAGGTAATCTGCTAAATGACCCGGTGTCACGCAGACGTTGGTACTCAGAAGCAAAGGTCGTATGATCCGGGATACGGCGATTAGGATATTGTTGTTGATAAACCCGCTGTGCAGCTCGTCCGTTGTAGTGCGCTACGTAGTACGCACTAACCATATCAGTGTACTAACTCCAGGTATATCGCTCTATTAGTAAACAGAGACAATGCACTACTACACTGGTGGACAGCAGTTGCCTACAACTGAAGAGCGTAATACGACCTATAAAAACTGAAGAGCGTAATAAGGCCTCCACCGGTTTAAATAATCCTCATAGGAAAAAATGACATTAGGGAAAAATGTTTGTTTTGATGTCCACTACAACCTCCCAGAGTTTGTCCGTTTAAATACTTTTCACCCTGTAGATACCGTGTAAGGGGGTGTCGCGAAGGCGGCTGCTGGCTTGTGTGTGTGTGTGTGTGTGTGTGTGTGTGTGTGTGTGTGTGAGTGAATGTGTGTAAGGCTCCTGGGAGAGGCAGCTGGTGCCTGTGTCTCCTCCACCCACACTGGCGGGTGGGCGTCGCTACCTTCCGGACGGCGTCCCGTCCTGTGACCGGGTGGCGTGGTGTGGTGCGGTGCGGGTGTTTGCCGCCGCCGCGAGGCGCGTGGGCGGCCGTGCCGGCGCGGCCGGAGGACGCGCACACCTACGCACAATTGCGCGCCTTCCGCTCGCCGGCGGAGCCTCTAAACTGCGTCTTCCTCGTCAGCTGAGACGCCGGCCGAGCCTCGCCTCTCCAGCTACGCCCGACCCCCTCATCTCAGGCGTTCGCTACTGTGCCTACCAGGGGCACTCGCATAATTTCAGTCTACACCTCGAAAAAGAAACACAGGGAGCCCATCTCATCTTATAAGAGCTGTACGGGATTTACATACAAATAACAAAATACGAATAAAAACAGCAGGCAGTATACATTGAAGTAACAAACCTCGTGTGTCCGCAGCTCGTGGTCGTGCGGTAGCGTTCTCGCTTTCCGCGCCCGGGTTCCCGGGTTCGATTCCCGGCGGAGTCAGGGATTTTCTCTGCCTCGTGATGACTGGGTGTTGTGTGATGTCCTTAGGTTAGTTAGGTTTAAGTAGTTCTAAGTTCTAGGGGACTGATGACCATAGATGTTAAGTCCCATAGTGCTCAGAGCCATTTGAACAAACCTCGTGGGATACCTCCTAATATCGCGTCGGCCCTCTTTTTGTCCGGCGTACTGCAGCAACTCTGCGTGGCATAGACTCCACAAGTCACTGAAAGTTCTCTGCGGGAACACGGAGCCATGCTGCCTCTAAGGCCGTCCATGATTGCGAAAGTCCTGCCGGTGCAGGACTTGTGCACTAATTGACCTCTCTACTCTGTCCCATAAATGTGCGATGGGATTCATGCTGAGCGCTCTGCGTGGCCAGATCATTCGCTCGAATTGTCCAGAGCGTTCTTCAAACCAATCGCGAACATTTGTGGTATGGTGACACGGCGCATTGTTCAAAAAAATGTTCAAATCCGTGTGAAATCTTATGGGATTTAACTGCTAAGGTCATCAGTCCCTAAGTTTACACACTACTTAACCTAAATTATCCTAAGGACAAACACGCACACATCCATGCCTGAGGGAGGACTCGAACCTCCGCCGGGACCAGCCGCACAGTCCATGACTGCAGCGCCTTAAATGGCTCTGAGCACTATGGGACCTAACTTCTGAGGTCACCAGTCCCCTAGAACTTAGAACTACTTAAACCTAACTAACCTAAAGACATCACGCACATCCATTCCCGAGGCAGGATTCGAACCTGCGACCGTTGCAGTCGCGCGGTTCCAGACTGTAGCGCCTAGAACCGCTCGGCCACCTCAGCCGCCTGCAGCGCCTTAATCCGCTCGGCTAATTCCGCGCGGCATGGCGCATTGTCATAGATAAGAATTCCATCGTTGTTTAGGAACACGAAGTCCATGAATGACTGCAAATGTTCAAGTAGCCGAACATAACAATTTCCAGTCACTGAACGGTTCAGTGGGAGCAGAGGACCCACTCCATTCCGAGTAAACACAGCCCACATCATTATGGAGCCACTGCTAGCTAGCACAGTGCCTTGTTGACAACACGGGTCCATGGCTTCGTGATGTCTGCGCCATACTCGAACCCGACCATCAGCTCTTAATAACTGATCGGTACTTATCTGACCAGGTCAATGTTTTCCAGTCGGCGAGGGCCCAACCGATGTAGTTAAGAACCCAGACGAGGTGCTGCATGTGATGTCGTGCAGTTAGTAAAGGCCCTCGCGTCGACTGCCTGTCGCAATAGCCCATAAACGTCACGTTTCGCCGCACTGTCCTAACGGATACGTTCGCCGCACGTCCCACTTCCGTTTCTACGGCTATTTCACTGGGTGTCGCTTTTGTGTGTTTGCACTTACAACTCTATGCAAACGCCGCTGCTCTCGGTCGTTAAGTTAAGGCCGTCGGCCAGTGCGTTGTCCGTGGTGACATTTAATGCTTGCGATTTGGTGTTCTCGGCACGCTCTTGACAATGTCGATCCTGGAATATTTGCGAAACGGAATGTTTCATGTGTCTATCTCCAAGTAGCATTCCGCGTTCAAAATCTGGTGATCCGCGGCATGCGGCCATAATCACTTCGGGCACCTTTTCACATTAATCAGTTGAGTACAAATGATAGTTCCGCCAATGCACTCCTCTTTTACACCTTATCTACGCGACACTACCGCCATCTGCATATGTCCATATCGTTATTCATGACTTTTGTCACAGTGTGACATAGACCTATTTAACTATTTCTGTGAAACTCTACGCAGAACACTGGCAAAGAAAGTCCACAGGGATACTTTACTAAAGTTATATAAGGTTATACAGGTATTTGTTCCGGTACTGCTCTGTGGACGCGAAAACTGTACCCTTAAGAAGAAAGACGAAAAGAGAATAGAAGCTTACGAAATGAATTTCCTTAGATACGTGTCTGGATATACTTTGGTGGATAAAAATAGAAATGATGACACCCGAGTTGAACTGAATATGCAGAATGTAATTGACATAATAGAACAATATCATTTAAAATGGAAAGAACGTATAGGCCGTAAGCCAGCTGAAACAATAATTAAACCTATAAAACAATATAAACCAAGAGGCAAAAGATCTTTAGGCAAGGCGGTGAAGAGGTGGCTTCACAAATTTTGAAGGAAATGGAACGGCGGACGAGAAGGCCCAATCCGTGAGGTACATAATGATCAAATGCAAATGGCGCTGAGCACTATGGGACTTAACATCGGAGGTCATCAGTCCCCTAGAACTTAGAACTTCTTACGCCTACCTAACCTAAGGACATCACACACTCGAACCTGCGACCGTAGTGGTCGAGTGGTTCCAGATTGAAGCGCCTAGAACCGCGCTGGCCACTGCGGCCGGCACATAATGATCACCTTAAAAAAGAGTCAAGGTACGACCATGAAACCTGGTAATGATGGTAGATCATCTGAACATATTCGTAGTTGAAAGTGACAATATTTTTCCCATGATTTGTGCTTCCGTCAAGTACTTGTTGTAGAGGTCTTACTTTTCCACTACGAAACAGATTGCAGGGATGTTGATGGACGAAAGTAACTCGTACATTTGTGAGAAGTCCCATGTGCCAAGAGTACAATAATGTTCTCAGTCAGATATTGGCGGAAGAACGGTAAGACAATCATAGGCAGTTTTGTTGCCATAGAAAAAGCGTTCGACGTGGTAGAATGGTGTAATTAGTTCGCATCTCGTGGTCGTGCGGTAGCGTTCTCGCTTCCCACGCCCGGGTTCCCGGGTTCGATTCCCGGCGGGGTCAGGGATTTTCTCTGCCTCGTGATGGCTGGGTGTTGTGTGCTGTCCTTAGGTTAGTTAGGTTTAAGTAGTTCTAGGGGACTTAAGACCACAGCAGTTGAGTCCCATAGTGCTCGGAGCCATTTGTAATTAGTTCGAATTTCTGAGAATAATAACAGCAAGGTGTAGGGAACGACGTCTAATGTACAATATGTACCAGAAAACAATAAGAATGCAAGACCAAGAATCAAGTGCTCGGGTTAAAAACGGTATAAGACAAGGATGCTGTCTGCCGCTCCTACTCTTCAGTCTGTATATCGAATACGTAATGACCGAAATAAAAGAAATGTTAAGCGTGGGATTAAAATTCACCATGAAAGGGATATCAGTGATAAGATTTGCTTATGACATTGCTATCTTCAGTGAAAGTGAAGAGGAGCGAGGGAACCTGTTAAATGAAATGAACAGTCTCGTGACTACACAACATTGGTTTACAGTAAGGCCAAGAAATGTGAATTTTATCCATAATGGACGCAGTTGAACTCCGTGATGATGTTTCTTTATGCGGTATTGTCACTGGTACCGGTTATTATTCTACACCTTATAAAGCCGAGAAAGACAAAAGTAAAGAATAGTAGCATAAATGTTAGCGAAGAACTTACTATCAGAATTAATAAATAACGAAGTAGCGGAAGTTTAGTAATTCTGCTACCTTGAAAGCAAAGTAACATCTGATGCATTAAGCAATAAGAACATCAAAAGTAGACAAGAACGGACGGAGAGGGAAATCATGACCGAAAGAAGTGTACCAGTAGGAAAAATAGGCCTCAATTCGAGGAAGAAATTTCTGTAAGTATATGCTTGGAGCATGGTGGACTGTGGCAAAGACTGGAAAAGAAGCGAATCGAAGCGTTTGAGTTGTGGTGATAGAGAAGGCTGTTGAAAATTAGTTCGACTGATAAAGTAGGGAATGAGGAGTTCTCCGCAGTATTTCACGAAGAATTGGAGACTACGTATTACTGCTAAATACACTCCTGGAAATTGAAAAAAGAACACATTGACACCGGTGTGTCAGACCCACCATACTTGCTCCGGACACTGCGAGAGGGCTGTACAAGCAATGATCACACGCACGGCACAGCGGACACACCAGGAACCGCGGTGTTGGCCGTCGAATGGCGCTAGCTGCGCAGCATTTGTGCACCGCCGCCGTCAGTGTCAGCCAGTTTGCCGTGGCATACGGAGCTCCATCGCAGTCTTTAACACTGGTAGCATGCCGCGACAGCGTGGACGTGAACCGTATGTGCAGTTGACGGACTTTGAGCGAGGGCGTATAGTGGGCATGCGGGAGGCCGGGTGGACGTACCGCCGAATTGCTCAACACGTGGGGCGTGAGGTCTCCACAGTACATCGATGTTGTCGCCAGTGGTCGGCGGAAGGTGCACGTGCCCGTCGACCTGGGACCGGACCGCAGCGACGCACGGGTGCACGCCAAGACCGTAGGATCCTACGCAGTGCCGTAGGGGACCGCACCGCCACTTCCCAGCAAATTAGGGACACTGTTGCTCCTGGGGTATCGGCGAGGACCATTCGCAACCGTCTCCATGAAGCTGGGCTACGGTCCCGCACACCGTTAGGCCGTCTTCCGCTCACGCCCCAACATCGTGCAGCCCGCCTCCAGTGGTGTCGCGACAGGCGTGAATGGAGGGACGAATGGAGACGTGTCGTCTTCAGCGATGAGAGTCGCTTCTGCCTTGGTGCCAATGATGGTCGTATGCGTGTTTGGCGCCGTGCAGGTGAGCGCCACAATCAGGACTGCATACGACCGAGGCACACAGGGCCAACACCCGGCATCATGGTGTGGGGAGCGATCTCCTACACTGGCCGTACACCACTGGTGATCGTCGAGGGGACACTGAATAGCGCACGGTACATCCAAACCGTCATCGAACCCATCGTTCTACCATTCCTAGACCGGCAAGGGAACTTGCTGTTCCAACAGGACAATGCACGTCCGCATGTATCCCGTGCCACCCAACGTGCTCTAGAAGGTGTAAGTCAACTACCCTGGCCAGCAAGATCTCCGGACCTGTCCCCCATTGAGCATGTTTGGCACTGGATGAAGCGTCGTCTCACGCGATCTGCACGTCCAGCACGAACGCTGGTCCAACTGAGGCGCCAGGTGGAAATGGCATGGCAAGCCGTTCCACAGGACTACATCCAGCATCTCTACGATCGTCTCCATGGGAGAATAGCAGCCTGCATTGCTGCGAAAGGTGGATATACACTGTACTAGTGCCGACATTGTGCATGCTCTGTTGCCTGTGTCTATGTGCCTGTGGTTCTGTCAGTGTGATCATGTGATGTATCTGACCCCAGGAATGTGTCAATAAAGTTTCCCCTTCCTGGGACAATGAATTCACGGTGTTCTTATTTCAATTTCCAGGATTGTACAATGATTAAGTGAAGGATCATGTGAGGAACGATTTATCAATTTGAAACTCGCTATTGAATTTATGTAGCAAAAATCAATGCAGGAACGAAAATTAGAGCATCCAGAGTGTACTGCAGACCTCGCATTTTAAGTAGTCTTGATTACACAGTGCCCACAGTAAGACATTGCAAAGTGAGAAACAACTTCTTTCTGATATGATGGGGATGTATTTAAAAGGAACATCTCGTTACAGTAGGGAAACGTTCTGCAAACACAGTCCAGTTTGTAAGCTCACTGCCGTTAAAGAAAACAAACTGTGCAGATTTCATTGTGGCCTTAAAAGAATTACTAGGATAATTCTTTAACTGTTTTGAGGACTCTGTCAATCTTTCATCTGTTTTCGAGGCCGTTTGTTGTCTCAGTTGAAAGCGCCCCTATGCAAGTGCAGATGTAGCTCATTGACCTACAAAATAATTCCCATTTTAATGACAAATCCTTTTTTGTTAAAACTGTCCAGGATATCTAAATGGCTTTCCTTAGGTAGAGTTTGCACGACTCCATTATGGGTTGCAAGGATGCTACAATATTGCCCCGACGCATTTTCGTTACAGGCCTTTCTTCGATCATGAAACTGTCAAAAATAATTACATAATACGGAAAATTTGTTTCTTTTGTTATCTGCATTGTTGAGAAATGTGAAATATAAACACAAGGCTTATGCAGTGCAACTGCAGTGCTGTTTAAATGCGGCGAATTCGCATTTTCGCCCCCCCCCCCCCCTCTAAGCGCTCAGACAATGTGTCAGTGGAGCAAATGTGCAGCGAGGTTGAGCGCTTGCGCTTTAGAACAACTTCGAAACTGCGCGTATTACGGATCGAAACTTGGAGAGACGCTCTATCCGCTAACATGTGTCATTTTTCTATATGTCTTGTAGTTTTGGCAGTCGTCTTACGAAATCCTGATGATCAGTCGTGAGACTCAAAAAATGGTTCAAATGGCTCTGACCACTATGGGACTTAACATCTGAGGTCATCAGTCCTCTAGAACTCAGAACTACTTAAACCTAACTAACCTAAGGACATCACACACATCCATGCCCGGCCTGCGACCGCAGCAGTCGCGCGGTTCCGGACTCAAGCGCCTAGAACCGCTCGGCCACCGCGGCCAGCAGTCGTGACTCATATGTCCGAGTGGTAGTGAAAGAGAATCGAACTCCCATGTATAAAACTGCTTCAAACGTCTGATTACTTTACAAATTAGTTAATATGTTAAGTATTTGACGTTAAGGATGTAAAGCCTTTATGACTGAAGACGCAAAACCCCAGTTATACTTCTTGATGAGCAGATTATGACAGCATCTTAAATCTTTAAATCCGGTCGACAGTTACATGAAACACTGAAAATCTAATTTTGTTGCCCCTGGAAGCTGTTAGATAGGCAGCCTGCAACTAGATCAGGTGATTCAGAATTCCTATTACACAGTTAGAGGTGTTGCAGAGAGGACTCAAAACAGCAGTACCTGGAAACAAACCTGTGTCCTGAAATGCGCCGTTTTGAAGATAAACAAGTTTCAACGCTGGAAGGGAAGACACAATGACGGAGGTCAGTGTCTCGTGACACGTGATGTCTTGTGTAACTTCATGTCACGTATAATCAGAGAATAACCCAATGGACTGAAGCGCACGTACATCAGCCATTTGAAGTACACATTTTTCGAGTACACCGACATGCTGCTCGTCTACGGTGAAAGGGACAAAATGACCGATTAGCACGTATCACGAACGATTTCCGGCTCGTGCCCGTCCATCACATACCATTTTTGCAAAGTTGCAACAATGGCTTAGGGGGTCGACTGTGGTCGTGGCCGGACGCTCCGCATGGTTGACGTGGAAGTAGCAGTCCTCCAACTGATTGTCCAGTCCACGACGACGAGTGCATTGCTGGTTCCGTGGATGTATCCCGTGGATGTATCCCATGAAGCAACTTCGCACATGCCACCTCCACAGCGTGCAGACATTTGATCCAACTGACTTTGCGCTTCATACCAGTTACTGTATATGGTTCCTACATTGTTGTGTTGACGTTCCAGACTGTTCTCAGAGGATTCTTTTCACAGATGAAGCGCGTTCGCGGATGAAGGTTTGCTCGTCGTAACACCCACATTTGTGTGAGGAAAACCCTCGTACCACAAAGCCCCATGGATGTCAATATCGCCGGCCGCTGTGGCCGAGAGGTTCTAGGCGCTTCAGTCCCGAGCCACGCGGCTGCTACGGTCGCAGGTTCGAATACTACCTCGGGCATGGATGTGTGTGATGTCCTTAGGTTAGTTAGGTTTAAGTAGTTCTAAGCTCTAGGAGACTGACGACCTCAGATGTTAAGTGCCATAGTGCTTAGAGCCATTTGATGTCAATATTGTTTCGGTATTAATGTGTGGGCTGGTATTATCCATGTTCATCTGATTGGCGCGTGTAATCTAGCTCCCAGTCTAACTGGTCACGGGTACTTGGCCTTCCTGCAAGACATACTGGTCCGGCATTTGAGGGATGTGCCATCACTGCATATCCGTCGGACGATGTGGTTCCAGCACGATGGTGCGCTAAACCACTTTTCACGCAATGTCCGTCAGCACCTTCACCAAATATTCGGGGACCAGTGGATAGGTCGTGGTGGACCGATTCGTTGGCCATCACGATCGCCCGATTTAACACCTCTGCATTTTCTTCTTTGGGGATACATGAATAGTATTGTTTACGAGACTCCTCTGGAATAATAGGAAGATCACCTTTCCCGTGTAATGATTACAGCGGAAGTCATTCAGGACCAAAGCTTTTGGGCCGTGTGTATGTGAACATTGTTCGCAGGTACACTTTGTGCAACGAAACTCGTAGTCACCACTTGGACCATAAGTTGTAGTTCAAGCAGGTACGGCTGATTGATGCACATACAATATTTATCTTTTGACCTTCTTTCAAAGTAGTTTTTTTTTCAGACGGTGCATTTCCGGACATGGCTTTATCCCGACATATTGCTGTCCTCAGTCCACTATACAACACCTATAACTGCGTAATTGGAATACAGAGTCACACTGTGTAGATAACAGTGGCAAAGTATGAAACTTGGAATACTTGATATGGTAGTCATGATATAATCACAGGAACCGTATTTGACTTAGGTTGTTGCTTACAATTCCCTCAGTAGGTCAAACTTCTCTCTTGTCCTGATGGCGAGACATTGGGTCTTCGGTTTGTATTTGATTAAGTTCCGCAAACGTTATGTCGTTGCAGTCTCTTTCCAAGGGTGTTTGCAGTACCACAAGAAAAGTACAAACCAGAATTAAAAATAAATAAATGTGGTGCGATATTTCGGCTGTTATAAACGTTAAAAATTGCTTGCACATTGCTCTACTACTACTAACTCTGAAACTGAATTCTCTTCACATCTTTTGGATAATGATAGTTTTATTAATCTCATTTGTATGGACGACCGTGCGTCGCCATGTAGCAACAACAAATATCTCGTTGCTATCTTCACTTTCCTATTTCCCTAGCTGTTTATTATGACTCAGCTCCAAATACCCCAATATATTATACTTTAGATACAAGCTCGTTTTTTTCCATCTGCGAAGAGAATGGAAGGTACTTTTTTATAACTTTGCAAACTATTCCGTCAAAATTGATTTCAACGGCTTAAGAAACAGACGTCGTCCAGTGAGCTATAGACCACGATCGTTCCTCAAAGATATTACTGTTCATTAATCTTCGTAATTCTTTCGTATACAGTTACCAATGCTATTAGCTTCGGTTATTACTTGACGTCAGTCACAATGGAGCAGCTATTTCGTTTTCATCTGATTATTCCCTTCAAATATCAGTGCGTGAATAAAACGTAATTCTGAATGTATCTGCAGTCAATAAAATTCAGTTCAGTACTTGCTCAAGTTGCTATTACACGCTGATATGAAGTAACGTACACGACACCACGTATGCTTCACACATGTTTAATGTGCACTCATCGATATCAGATAAGAGAGTTTTATAAATTCAGTATACATCCATTTCGTTTTTTACACAGTAGTATTATCAAGGGTATTCATGAAAATGAGCTCTTGGATTTCTCCCAAGTGCTGGCTGTTGGTTGACTTCGTTTTGTAACCTCCAGTACTCCTCGACACGCTGGTAGGTAAATCACGGACCACTTCGTCAGCAACTCGTGCGCTCAACATGTAACAAACAGAGGAGACACGGTATTTAAGACAAAAATTCACAATACAACATTATATTTATGGAATTAAATAAATTCTGATTATCTGACGTCGCTCACACGGAAAAGGACGACTGCGTTTCAGTTAATAAATTTGAAACACTGCAGCTTGTCAGAAAATTCGCCTCGTTAACAGGTATAAAATGCCGAAAAATGGTCGAAGTTCTTACGATACATTCCTCAGATACCGGTCTCTAACTATCTCGAAAATTTTCTTGATTCCTTTATCCGGTTCCGAGATACAAACGTTCTGATTACGCGTAAAATTAGGTATGAGGCGAAATCCAAATAATAAATAACCGCAGCAAATTACTCTAATTCTAACGGTATAGGCATTTGCCGCGCGGAGTGGCCGAGTGGTTTGAGGCGCCATGTAACGAATTGCGCGGCCCCTCCCGCCGGAGGTTCGAGTCCTCTCTCGGGCATGGGTGTGTGTGTTGTTCTGAATATAAGTTAGTTTAAGTAGTGTGTAAGTCTATGGACCGATGACCTCACCTGTTAGGTCCCTTAGGAATTCACACACATTTGAACATCTATGCATGTATCTAGAAGAGCCGTCGCCTCGTTTTCAAAACTTTTTATCCATTATTGACAAACATCCCAACAACTTGTGTTTTTGGTATGCACGCAAATGGCTCTAATTTTTACGACGTATTCCTAGGATTCCATTCTCGACCAACCTTGAAAATTTTCTTCATATCTTTATTCGTTTCAAGATACGAATATTCAAATATACGCTTCTTGTACACGTAAAATGCACATTTAAAATCCGGTGTGAGGAGAAAATATGGCTTATAACATTACGTAACACGGAGAAATATGCTATTAAGTATCTCCGTTATCATCTGGGAAAAATGGCTCTGAGGACTATGGGACTCAACTACTGAGGTCATTAGTCCCCTAGAACTTAGAACTAGTTAAACCTAACTAACCTAAGGACATCACAAACATCCATGCCCGAGGCAGGATTCGAACCTGCGACCGTAGCGGTCTTGCGGTTCCAGACTGCAGCGCCTTTAACCGCACGGCCACTTCAGCCGGCATCATCTGGGAACCCCACGTTGCAGTACCGAGGCACATACAAAATTTTTTGCACATAAAATGATGTGTAATATTAGTTTCACGTTATTTCAGTTTCACGTGAGTAAACTGTCTAAATTTCGCTAACCAATACGTTTCTTTTCATATGAGTTACATGCCCTAGCGCATCAGACCATGCCAAAATTTTTAAAGGTGCTGGAGAAGTTGTAATGAGGCAGCTAGTACCCCACTTTTTAGTCATAATCTTTTAAATAAAACAGGAACATGTTCGCACATTTTGTGCTCCGATATGACCATTTTCCTGCTGGTTGTCTTATCAAAGTACACTCTCTCTGAAATATCACCTCGACGTAAAATCTTGTTGGAACAACAAGGCAGAAAAACTCCTTCCTACCTGAGACAAATCCTTCCTGTCACACTATTTCGCTCAGCCATTTTCTCAACGTTTTTCTCAGCAGCAGGAACACAGCTCTGGATTAACCTCCGTCATTGTGTTAGACAACTGAATAACATCTCCAGTTTCAACAGACAGTTAATGTGCATATTTACTGAAGCAACAATAATGACTACCATTGTCCCGGTACACACTCGTTATCCCTTTACATCCTTCTTCCAGCCACTTTTTCGTCATTTCCCAGTTTTCTTAAATGTGCAGTCTCCTTAAATTTTGCTCCCTCAGAACTCCACATATATCAGAGTATATACATTTTGTAGATCTATAAATTCTTTTATATCTGGCAGTATTATTATTATTATTATTGGAGCAGACGTAGTATTAACTTTATTAGTTATTAGTCAGTACTATTTATTCACATTGTCTCTACAGACACTCAACTCATTTTGTTACTATTTCCTATATTAAAATTATTATTTATTAGGTAACTAGGATGCAGAAAAGGTACTGCATGTGTCACACTGGTCCAGTGTAATATGCTCAGGTTAAACAAATAAAGGAACTGCGATAAGAAAACTCAGCAACTCTAAGTCGGCATCGTGAGTTGTCAAAATGTCACCGCTCGGTGTCACTAGCAGAAGTGCTGCCACATCTTCGCGCCTGCCACGTCCACCAGAAAGTTAGCGACTTGTCTGGGAGGACAGGTGTTCCGGCGGCAGGTGTCTGAGAGCCAGTCAGTGAGTTACCGGTCGCGGCGCCCCCACCTGTTATCACGTGACCTGCACCTGGGGGGCGCCGATCAACAGGTGCCAGCTGCGGCGGGCAGACACGCGCTACTCTGCCAGAAACATCGATCGCTATCAATCTCCTGCTCTTCTGTGACACACTGGCTATTCCGCAACGTTTATTGGTAATTCCTATGATGTTATGAACGTACACTCCACTCAATGGGTGCTAAAAGACGAAATAGTGGACAGTTTTGCAGAAATTTTTGACGTGCTTTCTATATGATTTCGATGGTGCTAAATCGGAATTTTCAAAGTTCCACAAAAATTTTGGCGTGAAAATGGGTCAAAAATGGAAATAACCTCAGAGAAATTGGACTTTTTTGGGAATTTTCGCTTATAACTCGGAAAAGTAATTTTCGGCAAAGTTGACTATTTATAAAATTAACGCGGATAGAAGTTCCCACAAAATAGGTCCGAGTGACAATTTTCGTCAGACCAACCGTATGGCGCGTAGCGCTTGTTGAAGTTAGAGCGGTTTCAAAGTTGAGGAGATGTGCCATCTCAGGGCCTACACCCCGCGCCCTTGCCGTACTTCCGACCCCGGTTAGCTGAATGGTCAGCGTGACGGATTGTCAATCCTCTGGGCCCGGGTTCTATTCCCGGCTGTGTAGGGAAATTTTCTCCGCCCAAGTACTGGGTGTTGTTCTGTCATCATCATCATCCTATCATCCTCTCATCCTCATCGACTGCAGTTCGCCGAAGTGGCGTCATATTGAAAGACCGGCACCCTGCGAACGACTTCTCTTGGCCAGAAATGCCTTTTTTGCCATAGCGAGTCTGCTATTGATGTCCTCCTTGCTCCGTCCGTCATTGGTTATTTTACTGCCTAGGTAGCAGAATTCCTTAACATCATTGACTTCGTGACCATCAATCCTGATGTTAAGTTTCTCGCTGTTCTCATTTCTACTACTTCTCATTACCTTCGTCTTTCTCCGATTTACTCTCAAACCATACTGTGTACTCATTAGACTGTTCATTCCGTTCAGCAGATCATTTAATTCCTCTTCACTTTCACTCAGGATAGCAATGTCATCAGCGAATCGTGTCATTGATATCCTTTCACCTTGTATTTTAATTCCACTCCTGAACCTTTCTTTTATTTCCATCATTGCTTCCTCGATGTACAGATTGAAGAGTAGGGGCGAAAGGCTACAGCCTTGTCTTACACCCTTCTTAATACGAGCACTTCGTTCTTGATCGTCCACTCTTATTATTCCCTCTTGGTTGTTGTACATATTGTATATGACCCGTCTCTCCCTATAGCTTACCCTTACTTTTTTCAGAATCTCGAACAGCTTGCACCATTTTATATTGTCGAACGCTTTTTCCAGGTCGACATATCCTATGAAAGTGTCTTGATTTTTCTTTAGCCTTGCTTCCGTTATTAGCCGTAACGTCAGAATTGCCTCTCTCGTCCCTTTACTTTTCCTAAAGCCAAACTGATCGTCACCTAGCGCATTCTCAATTTTCTTTTCCATTCTTCTGTATATTATTCTTGTAAGCAGCTTCGATGCACGAGCTGTTAAGCTGATTGTGCGATAATTCTCGCACTTGTCAGCTCTTGCCGTCTTCGGAATTGTGTGGATGATGCTTTTCCGAAAGTCAGATGGTATGTCGCCAGACTCATATATTCTATACACCAACGTGAATAGTCGTTTTGTTGCCACTTCCCCCAATGATTTTAGAAATTCTGATGGAATGTTATCTATTCCTTCTGCCTTATTTGACCACAAGTCCTCCAAAGCTCTTTTAAATTCCGATTCTAATACTGGATCCCCTATCTCTTCTAAATCGACTCCCGTTTCTTCTTCTATCACATCAGACAAATCTTCACCCTCATAGAGGCTTTCAATGTATTCTTTCCACCTATCTGCTCTCTCCTCTGCATTTAACAGTGGAATTCCCGTTGCACTCTTAATGTTACCACCGTTGCTTTTAATGTCACCAAAGGTTGTTTTGACTTTCCTGTATGCTGAGTCTGTCCTTCCGACAATCAAATCTTTTTCGATGTCTTCACATTTTTCCTGCAGCCATTTCGTCTTAGCTTCCCTGCGCTTCCTATTTATTTCATTCCTCAGCGACTTGTATTTCTGTATTCCTGATTTTCCCGGAACATGTTTGTACTTCCTCCTTTCATCAATCAACTGAAGTATTTCTTCTGTTACCCATGGTTTCATCGCAGCTACCTTCTTCGTACCTATGTTTTCCTTCCCAACTTTTGTGATGGCCCTTTTTAGAGATGTCCATTCCTCTTCAACTGTACTGCCTACTGCGCTATTCCTTATTGCTGTATCTATAGCGTTAGAGAACTTCAAACGTATCTCGTCATTCCTTAGTACTTCCGTATCCCACTTCTTTGCGTGTTGATTCTTCTTGAACTTTAGCCTACTCTTCATCACTACTATATTGTGATCTGATTCTATATCTGCTCCTGGGTACGCCTTACAATCCAGTATCTGATTTCGGAATCTCTGTCTGACCATGATGTAATCTAATTGAAATCTTCCCGTATCTCCCGGCCTTTTCCAAGTATACCTCCTCCTCTTGTGATTCTTGAACAGGGTATTCGCTATTACTAGCTGAACCTTGTTACAGAACTCAATTAGTCTTTCTCCTCTTTCATTCCTCGTGCCAAGCCCATATTCTCCTGTAACCTTTTCTTCTACTCCTTCCCCCACAACTGCATTCCAGTCGCCCATGACTATTAGATTTTCGTCCCCCTTTACACACTGCATTATCCTTTCAATATCCTCATACACTTTATCTGTTCATCTTCAGCTTGCGACGTCGGCATGTATACCTGAACTATCGTTGTCGGTGTTGGTCTGCTGTCGATTCTGATTAGAACAACCCGGTCACTGAACTGTTCACAGTAACACACCCTCTGCCCTACCTTCCTATTCATAACGAATCCTACACCTGTTATACCATTTTCTGCTGCTGTTGATATTACCCGATACTCATCTGACCAGAAATCCTTGTCTTCCTTCCACTTCACTTCACTGACCCCTACTATATCTAGATTGAGCCTTTGGATTTCCCTTTTCAGATTTTCTAGTTTCCCTACCACGTTCAAGCTTCTGACATTCCACGCCCCGAACCGTAGAACGTTATCCTTTCGTTAATTATTCAATTTTTTTCTCATGGTAACCTCCCCCTTGGCAGTCCCCTCCCGGAGATCCGAATGGGGGACTATTCCGGAATCTTTTGCCAATGGAGAGATCATCATGACACTTCTTCAATTACAGGCTACATGTCCTGTGGATACACGTTACGTGTCTTTAATGCAGTGGTTTCCATTGCCTTCTGCATCCTCATGTCGTTGATCACTGCTGATTCTTCCGCCTTTAGGGGCAATTTCCCACCCCTATGACAAGAGAGTGCCCTGAACCTCTATCCACTCCTCCGCCCTCTTTGCCAAGGCCGTTGGCAGAATGAGGCTGACTTCTTATGCCGGAAGTCTTCGGCCGCCAATGCTGATCAATTTATCAAAATTTAGGTAGTGGCGGGTATCGAACCCGGGACCGAAGACGTTTTTGATTATGAACCAAAGACGCTACCCCTAGACCACGATTAACGCCCTCTAGCCATACGATTAAATAAAAACCGTACTTTGCTGCACATTCGTTGCCGAATTCGATCCTCCAGTAGTGCCACGATGTTATCGGAGTGGTTGGTAGTCGATACTTACTGTAGTGGAGGGGGAGGATGTTTTGTGAGATGACAATGAGCTACCCCTCCTCACAGTAGGACGGCTTTTCCTTAGTGTTGGTGTCCTGCGCCGGGAGCTCTTTGCGAGTTCGCCCTCGAATGGTTGCTTGGAACGTACAGGGTGTTTCAAAAATGACCGGTATATTTGAAACGGCATTAAAAACTAAACGAGCAGCGATAGAAATACACCGTTTGTTGCAATATGCTTGGGACAACAGTACATTTTCAGGCAGACAAACTTTCGAAATTACAATAGTTGCAATTTTCAACAACAGATGGCGCTGCGGTCTGGGAAACTCTATAGTACGATATTTTCCACATATCCACCATGCGTAGCAATAATATGGCGTAGTCTCTGAATGAAATTACGCGAAACCTTTGACAACGTGTCTGGCGGAATGGCTTCACATGCAGATGAGATGTACTGCTTCAGCTGTTCAATTGTTTCTGGATTCTGGCGGTACACCTGGTCTTTCAAGTGTCCCCACAGAAAGAAGTCACAGGGGTTCATGTCTGGCGAATAGGGAGGCCAATCCACGCCGCCTCCTGTATGTTTCGGATAGCCCAAAGCAATCACACGATCATCGAAATATTCATTCAGGAAATTAAAGACGTCGGCCGTGCGATGTGGCCGGGCACCATCGTGCATAAACCACGAGGTGTTCGCAGTGTCGTCTAAGGCAGTTTGTACCGCCACAAATTCACGAAGAATGTCCAGATAGCGTGATGCAGTAATCGTTTCGGATCTGAAAAATGGGCCAATGATTCCTTTGGAAGAAATGGCGGCCCAGACCAGTACTTTTTGAGGATGCAGGGACGATGGGACTGCAACATGGGGCTTTTCGGTTCCCCATATGCGCCAGTTCTGTTTATTGACGAAGCCGTCCAGGTAAAAATAAGCTTCGTCAGTAAACCAAATGTTGCCCACATGCATATCGCCGTCATCAATCCTGTGCACTATATCGTTAGCGAATGTCTCTCGTGCAGCAATGGTAGCGGCGCTCAGGGGTTGCCGCGTTTGAATTTTGTATGGATAGAGGTGTAAACTCTGGCGCATGAGACGATACGTGGACGTTGGCGTCATTTGGACCGCAGCTGCAACACGGCGAACGGAAACCCGAGGCCGCTGTTGGATCACCTGCTGCACTAGCTGCGCGTTGCCCTCTGTGGTTGCCGTACGCGGTCGCCCTACCTTCCCAGCACGTTCATCCGTCACGTTCCGAGTCCGTTGAAATGTTTCAAACAGATCCTTTATTGTATCGCTTTTCGGTCCTTTGGTTACATTAAACCTCCGTTGAAAACTTTGTCTTGTTGCAAAAACACTGTGTTCTAGGCGGTGGAATTCCAACACCAGAAAAATCCTCTGTTCTAAGGAATAAACCATGTTGTCTACAGCACACTTGCACGTTGTGAACAGCACACGCTTACAGCAGAAAGACGACGTACAGAATGGCGCACCCACAGACTGCGTTGTCTTCTATATCTTTCACATCACTTGCAGCGCCATCTGTTGTTGAAAATTGTAACTACTGTAATTTCGAAAGTTTGTCCGCCTGAAAATGTTCTGTTGTCCCAAGCATATTGCAACAAACGGTGTATTTCTATCGCTGTTCGTTTAGTTTTTATTGCCGTTTCAAATATACCGGTCATTTTTGAAACACCCTGTATCTGCGGTCGTGCGTACGTAATGTGTTCAAGTGTGAAGTGCAATGTCCTAGGTGACGAGGGAGAATTGTCATAACTTAGGCACAAAGTGAACTTGCATATAATGTTGTTGAACCGAGTAAGAAGAGGAAACAGTGGATAGCTGCCCTTCTGAAGGGCAACATTGTGGTTAAGGTCCGTAATCCACGTCGAAAAAAGTACGATAATGAAAAATTAGTTGCTGCGGAGGCCAAGAGGGTTGCGGTTGGTTTCAGTCGGAAAAATGCTTGATCTGCTCAATGGGATTTCGGTTTCTAAACGGACTATTTTTGTGTGGGTCGGCTGTTACACCAGAATTTCTGGCTCGCAACCAGTCGACGGAACTTAGTATGTTGGGTGCGTAAGCTGCGGCTGCAAGAGACTGTTCTGAACCTTGCTAAGAGACAAAACAATGTATTCAGACGCTCAACAATGTGTCGGATTGTACCAAATCAAGACTTGGTTGCTGCAGATGCCCAGTACCACACCAGATGCATGAAAGTCCTGCACGGCAGTCCGAAGCAGTTAGAAAAAATAGACAACAAGATGCATATGTCACTGAAATTGACAGTGCTAGGCAGCGTAGTTGCAACTACCTCACTGAAAATGATGAGGACCATCAGTTTTCCCCTCGGCAGTTAGGAGACCAAATCCAAGGGGACTACAATCCTGATTTCAAGACTGTCAAAGCTCAACTGTTGGAGCAGTATGGAAATGATATAGTGACTGCCTCATTGGTGATGAAATCACCTGTTGTTTGTTTTAGAAACACTGGGTACAAAATTCTTATAGATGGCTGCTGTCGGTCAAAAAAAAATGGTTCAAATGGCTCTGAGCACTATGGGACTCAACTGCTGAGGTCATTAGTCCCCTAGATCTTAGAACTAGTTAAACCTAACTAACCTAAGGACATCACACACATCCATGCCCGAGGCAGGATTCGAACCTGCGACCGTAGCGGTCTTGCGGTTCCAGACTGCAGCGCCTTTAACCGCACGGCCACTTCGGCCGGCTGTCGGTCAAAAAGGTTATCTCCAGAAGAAGAACATCGACATGTGGCTGAAACAGGAGTATACATACTTGTTGAAATACTCGTTCGCAGGATTACCACGGAAGGGAATATCCCACTCCAGACCAGTTTCTTACAGAGAACGTTGTCACCATCCCTGAAACTGTTCAAAATTTTAGTAATCGGCTAGCGGA